>NC_142623.1:41387332-42012332 GCF_059453375.1 Lepisosteus platostomus
AACCTCCCTGTATGCTTCCTACATCAAGAACAAACCGCAGTTTGACAGCCCCCAGTAGCATTCAGAACTGTGTAGTCCCTGGGAGAATCTTACATTTGATAAAAGGCGAACTAACCAGGATGAGTTCATTCAAAACCAAGCAAAACATTTTGTTAGCCTCATACTGGAACAAACGAGTTTCAAGCAGGGGAATGTAAAGGCCCTTCAGGAAGAACTTAGGCAATAAAATGTTTATCTGATTTCTGGCTCCCACAGCTGTTTCACAAGGACCCTGTGTCACATAACATCAACTGGCATCTCATCCACTGCCAACGATAAATGATGCCCAGATATGAATCTAAGAGGGTGTGTCTCTCCCTTAATTACTGAATGCTGTCGTTTTGATTTGCTGGGAGTCTTTCTGGGAGAAAAGCTGATTGAATCTGGTCCTTCATCTTTGGCTTTCACACGTAATGGAAAAACTGTTATTTTTCAGTTCTTTATCCAAAACACTGGATCATCTGTTGTGTTTTCTACTGGTGCTCCCTATTAAAAGATGGCACATGTTTTCTAATTGTTCAAAAGACTTCTCATCTTCTCCATTTGTATTCCCTGCAAATAGATATTTTGATAAACACTCAAGATAAGCAAAAATACATCTTGGACAATGCTGGTGAGCAAGGCTTTTTAACCTCTGCACTGGAAAGTTTCTACATTACCGTCAGTCTTTATCAGCTGCAGAGTTTCCTCATACAAAGAACAGTAGGGAAGAGTGGGGATTATTGACCCTTTAATTGTGGTATTTTTGATACACCAATTTTTTAGCAATGTAGGAGACTACTAGACATTGAGACTCTTTAATCACACATTTATCCAGTCATACATTTAATTAATATAATCATTTATCAAGAGACCAGAATCTGTGTATGTTTCTGAAATGTCTCAATATTGAGCACTATGACTGAGCTGAGCTGTTAACTGAACTGAATCCTGAACTTAACCAACAGCTTGCTTATTTATACCTTTTGCAAGTTTTTTTCTACTCAGTGCTTTATTAAAGATATTTTAAGTTATTTAATAAATGTAATAATTAAAGAGCAACATCCTGCATGTTTAGGAACTGACAATAAGCAGAGAATTCAAATTAAATCTATTATTGGACCTCTAAAAGGTTAAATTAAATAACTGAGTACTCAGGTGGAACAAAAACAGGCAGGTGTATGAGTCCCAGGATCACGATTAGGAATCCCTAAGAGATCATTTTGTTATCAGCCAGTGAAATTTAATATTGCAAGCCCACCCCCAGGGTTAGTGAAACTACTAAACTGTCTCTGGATTAAGCAATAAAAACAGACACGTATTATTGTGTGATGTTAACACAAACCTCTTTCATTTTATCCTTTCATCTGAAGGATTTACTCATAATTGCCAAAACATCTTTCATCACTTCAGTTCCTTACTGGATATTACAAGCTGTTTGATTAACATAGCGTCGAAGGGCAAAGTTATATTTGCCTGAGACACACATGCCAGGGACTGTTAAGGCCATTCAGATGTGTGCCAGTTGTTTGGCAGGATCATCTGGTAAGCACTGTGTTTTATGCTTTAAACACAAATTAAGACAATGGCTGCCCTGATTTAGTCACTTTGCTCACTTGCCCAGTATATCCAGGCCACACCTGTAGGAAAACCCCTCATACTCATGGAAAAAGTAAGGTTTAGGCATGCAGGTATGCAGAACATGATGAGACGCATCATACACAGTAACGGCAGGTGAAAGAGTGACGCACATCAACTTGTCAGCGAAGACTGCCTAAATTCAAATCAACTGCATATGCCATCATATGCCAGCAGCCATATCACCCTGCAACTCACAACTGGCAACCCACTGAAGCTAAGCAGGTGTGAGCCTGGTCAGTACCTGGATGGGAGACCTCCTGGGAAAAACTAAGGTTGCTGCTGGAAGAGGTGTTAGTGGGGCCAGCGGGGGGCGCTCACCCTGCGGTCTATGTGGGTCCTAATGTCCCAGTATAGTGACGGGGACACTATACTGTAAACAGGCGCCGTCCTTCGGATGAGACGTAAAACCGAGGTCCTGACTCTCTGTGGTCATTAAAAATCCCAGGGCGCTTCTCGAAAAGAGTAGGGGTGTAACACCGGTGTCCTGGCCAAATTTCCAATTGGCCCTTACTAATCATGGCCTCCTAATAATCCCCCTCTATGAATTGGCTACATTACTCTGCTCTCCTCCCCACTGAGAGCTGATGTGTGGTGAGCGTTCTGGCGCACTATGGCTGCCGTCGCATCATCCAGGTGGATGCTGCACATTGGTGGTGGTGGAGGGGAGTCCCCATTACCTGTAAAGCGCTTTGAGTGGAGTGCCCAGAAAAGCGCTATATAAGTGTAAGCAATTATTAATTATTATTATTATTATTAACTGCATCAGGCATTGTAGGAATCGTATTGTAGACGTACAGTGACAGTATCTATGAAAGGCACGGTGGCTCTTTTGTGATACTCTCGTGTAAGACGGAAAATATTCATGTTGATGTGGCGGCGAATACATAAAAAACCATGTAAGATATTGAACTATACGAGCTCTGCGGCTCCAGCTCTTTGCGTACCGCCGCACGTCGGATGGCGACGAGGTTTCTGTAGTAAAGTGACGTAAGAATGTATAAATGTTGTAATAGTCCATCAGGTGGCTCTGCCCAGTTTCCAAGGTTATAGGAGTCATCCGGATGTTATGGTGTTGGCGCCAGAAAGATATTGAGAAACCTGGAGAGAACTGGGGGGCAGCTGGAGGAAGGTAGCTTGAGAAAGGTGTCACATCGGCGGTGTAATGTGCCGTACAAACTAGCTTCTCTTTAATACATCGTTCACTGTTACACACCCGCCTCCGTGTCATTCTTCGCTTCATGCGAAGATACAACAGTTCGTGTCAAGGGGTTCGTGCCACTCACTTAGACGACACTAAAAGACAGACCGGGGGGAATAAGTCTTCGTATCTTTTCTCTAAAGGAAGTGGAATGACTACAAACCTGCCCCTGAAAAGCGTGTTTCTCCACATTGCGAGAACGCTTCAGACGTCATCACCGGATCACAAGCGTTCAACAACGTACAGTAGCACGGCAGTTTTCAACTCGGGCCCCAGAGAGATTGAGATCCGCTACATTGAGATAAATGTCATCCCTATACTGTTATTGACTATACTGTTTTTGTTGACGTCACCATTCACCTTATGAGTTACAACAGGGTGTCGAGTCGAGTGGATGTCTGCACCAGCCGCCGTGGTGTCCGGTGACGACAACTAGGGTCTGCCCAAATGTTATTGGCAACATGCTTGCAATGATACGGAATACGCGAGTCGAATAAAGAGTTAAAAGACTTAAAGGCATGCATCGAGTTTTTTTTTCCTGTACAGGGCAGAAACTGCGTCAAAATACCTACACAACCTGAAAGACCAGAGCGGCGCGCTATCTGTATCGGAGACGCGCACGCCGGGGAGTGCAGTCAGGGTGCGGGAGAGACGCTAGGGGTATTTCTCTTCGCGCTTTTGGAAAGGAAAACTTCGCCAGCCGCCACTGTGGGGCTTTCAAAACAAGACACGGCATTTCAAATAACGTGTGGATGCCGTATTGAATCAACACTGGCAACTCCGATCACCCCTGATGATAACAGGATCTTACAGAGCTGACAGCCCAGACCTCTACCTGGGTGGATACTGCACAATCACAGCTGCCCACTCACCTGCGTGGCCTAAAATGTTTCAGAAACAAAACTATATTGAGCAAGGGAGGAGGCGGGGTTGTGTCATTGCGGGTTCCTGACCTTATTATTATAATTTGTTATGTTTAGCAGACGCCCTTATCCGACAACAATTGCAAAATTGTTCTGGAATCCTAAAAAAAAGTCATTGATGGTTAAAATGAGAACATTTTCTTCTAGTTTTTAGGGGAAAAAACCGAGACCAAACATATACAGGACAGTACGTTTAAAAAAGAGGATTAACATTTTACTCCATATGTGAAAACGCATTAACGAAGCTTATGGTGATTTCTTTAATTCTGTAGCTCTAAATAATATTCAATAATAAAATATATTATTACAAGTACTTTAAAGAGCACATCTGTTAATTGACGTTGTTTTTTAGGAATAGGGATCATTTCAGAATACCCTCAATGTAGTGCGAGTGTCGATTGTCGGGCGAAAACAGGTGCTTTTTATCAGCAGACAGATACTGAAGCCATCTGTTGCTTGTTTTGTTTCTGTTATCCAGTTTACATAAAGTAACACCGGCGTCCTTGTTATGTTTGTTCTACATATATTGTGAGAATGAGATAAATCAGAAACATTTTAATCTACTGAAACACTGATTCTTGTTTTGTCAATCTTGAAGTCCACAGGAAATAACAGCAGTGACCTTGTTTTTTTTCAGTACTTCATCTCTGACAAGGAAATTATCAGCAACCTTATATTGTATAACCGACTGCTCAAAATATATGTGGGATTATGAGAGTATTACCATCCCGTTATATTAAAGGAATACACGCAGCTACAGTTACTATTAACAGAACTGGCCAAAAGACAGGTATCTGCAGTGCAGTAAAACAGGGGGACATATTGCCCAGTTATGTTCATGGTTTGACGAGGATTTAGAATCAGTCAACATGCCACCGACAAGCAAAAACAGGACAGAAATCTTCACTCTAACCCTACCCCTGACTCACACTGACGTTTGTTTTTCTGTTTTTCGCTTGTGCTGACTTGTATTTAAGTTGTATGTTGTTTGACTCTGTTGTTGCTGTTGCCGCTGCTGTTTTGTGTTTATGTTTTGGTGTTTCTTTAATGACTCTGTATCTGAGTAACATGCAAATAATTTCATTGCACCTGTGCATATGACAAATAAACTGAACTGAACTAGCGTACCAGCTGTTACAGAAAGGGAGTTTCCATTCATTGTGGCACAATACACGTTGTTACCACAGGGTGTAGCTACTGACCAGTAACATTTCTTCTGTCGGTAGACGTTGTTTTAAGTGTATGAATAACGGCGCGATGTCCTTTATGTTCTTGCATATGGCGAAAAAGATGACATTTTTGCTACTTTCTTTATAATTTCATTACAAAAATAAGACCCATTCCAGAGGATTATGAGAGGCTGCATTGTTACAATGTGGGTCAAAACACTAATTATGCCAGGGAAACCATTTACATGTTGATTTAAGAAACCTGATTTAAGAAATGTTGTTGCTTGTATCTAGATATATAAAAGGGCCAGGACTGTAATAATACATTATTATTATACAAACGTGCGAAATATGTATTCCTTGAAAAGATCTTAACTTATGTTGCTATTAAAAATTCACATTTTTAAATCTTTATGTAAAAAAAACATAACTTTCGTTTGCAAGTTATGTAATCTAGAATAGAGGTCAGATTCAATTCAACTCGGATATTGCAACACAAATTCAGTTCCTGTTTCACCACTGTCTTTTGCTGAACTCTTGCCGCAATTAACTTCGCTTTGATTATACACTCCAAAAACTGCACGCCTGTTTTTTTCTGTATTTTACATTAGGTGATCATTTAAAATTCAATCAAGAAAATGCTTCTTAGTGTGGCAGGAAAGAGCAGGTGCTGTGAAGTACAAACAGAGCCGGGTCAGACTCCCGTGGGGTGTGTTGTACTGAAGACCCTACGTGCAGCACTATAATCTGGAGGAGTCTGGAGACGGACATCAGGGGAGACGCACAGTGGGCAGAAACAGTGATCCAGTGCACAGGGGAAAACTCAAAAGCCAAGCAGGTCCAAGCAGGTCCAAAAAGGGATTATCTGGGCACAGTCCGTGATCCGAGAACCGGGAGATCCATCCAAGACATAGACAGAGGCAATATCTTCGGGACCGGAGCCTAGACCAGAAACACGAAAAATCAAACCTTAACTGGACCAGGCGCTCCGAGCCCAGGGGTCAGAGGTCAGGACGCCGGGGTGAAGGCCTACGCCCTCAGGCTGCCTCCCGGCCTGGTGGTAGGCGGGCCTTCGGTCGTCCGTCTTCCAGTGCTGAGCCCGGGATTACAGAGACGCCCAGCTTACATAGCACGAAAGAGACAAGACACAGCTGGGGATAAAGAAACTGGAATCAGTACCGAAGGAGGTAGGGGTGCCACCTAGAGGAGGGATGAAGACCATGACAACATGATTTGTCTACGACAATATCTTGGTGGAGAGAGGGATGGAATAGGTTTTATGAGCCAAACAGCACATTTATACATATGCACATATAATAGTGTTTTAAACAGAAACAAAGTCACTCCTCTGCCTGCCGAATACTCTTTGTGTTCATAGCATGTGTGGTGAACTGTATCTGCTTATAAAAATTGGACACTGCAAACAGAAAATTTGCTAACAAGATTTTTGAATTGTATTTGTAAAAGTGGGAAGGACTAGGAGTGTAATACCAGTCATAAAGACAAGAAACACACACGGCAGTATTGGATCTGAGTGACAGATCTCTGCCCTAATGAAGCAGAAATGAGACAGCCCCTGAGAGATCAAAGAAAGGAATTACTCAGCTCCGGGACACGTCGTTCTCTGTGTGTCTTCTGTGTGGTTCACAGGGGAAAAAAAAGAGGCAAAATGTACTGAGAACAGAGGGGCCTCTAGCATCACCGTTTGAAATTCAATATTTTTAATGGAGAGAGAGGAGATCATAATGGGGTATACTTTGTAATTTGGAGAGGGACAAAGTCTTTATTTGCTGTTTAGTGAACTCTGTAAGGTAGAATTAAAATCTTACATTTTTGTCACATGTCAGTAACTTGACTAAGAAAACAATTCTGCTGCCCAAATCCGCTGGAACTGTGGTACTCCCTTAAAATTCAATTTCCAGGTGGATGCTGCACATTGGTGGTGGTGGAGGGGATCCCCATTACCTGTAAAGCACTTTGAGTGGGCTGTCCAGAATAGCGCTATATAAGTGTAAGCAATTATTATTTTTATTATTATTATTATTATTATTAATTACAAATAATTGTTACTTTTGTGCTTTCAGTTTTTTATTTTAATTGTAAAAGTTAATCTTTGACAGAAACATAGACCACCCTTATTCTATCTCTATAAACATTGCAGAATCATATCAAGTCAGAAAAATCATACCAGGATCATAAAAGATATGCACTTGAAAATTAAGTATGTTTTATAGGAAATCTTGGTTTGGGAACCGGTCACAAAGAATTAAGTAGAAAAGTAAGAAGTTTGTTTTAGAATATTAAACACCTGTTTATATACCCACTGGGAGTGATGGCATAAATTTTTGCTGAGTTATAATAAACTGTAGTTTGGACTGTATACAAAAAAATTAAACTTGTTCAATGCATGTTATGAAACTCATTCTTAGGTTGTCATGCAAACTGGTTGTATCGTGTCCCATAGGCATATAATTAATTAAAGTGCCCCCTATAATAAAAGAAAAGGAAAGAAAAGGAGTCTCAAATTCACTTCCTGGAGGACACAAGGGACCACTTGTAAATATGTTTTTCTGCCTTGCAAATGATGGAAGGGTGTTTTAAGAATTACACGCATTCTCTTGATTCGGACTCACTCGTTAGTCTTACTACCTGACTGCACATTGCAGCTACATTTAGATGTCACACAACAAAACAACAGGATGTAAAACCCTGATATTGCACAGACGCAGGTAACGCGAGTTCATGTGAGCCATCCATTGGGGTGTCGAGGCCTCAGGACGGCTTTTGGCACAGGTGTGGCCGGCAAGCTTCGGCGAACTCCTTATAGAACAGGATCTCTCCGGCCACCTCTGCGCCCCTCCCGGCCCCTCTTCTCCACCCCAACCACGCCTCCTCCAGACTCTTCTCTTTCCTGATTGGTGCAAGCACACGGCAAGCCCCGCCTGCCAGCTGTTTTCTCGGGCTTTGTGCGGCTGATGCTGCAGCTGGTTAAGAATGGTTCTCCGTAGCCCGGCTCTGTACCTCCGTCCCTGTCAAGGCTCCTCAGCTCCGCTGCAAAACCCGGCGTGAACCGACTCTGTTCCCTCTTCTGGTTTGCAGTGTAGGTGGCTGCCTGTCATTTTGCATGGGTACTACAGAGTCTGATACCTGGTGAATATTTCAGCAGTAGTTTTTAGGTAGCCAAGTAGTTGTTTTTTTTTTTTAAATTGCATTTC
Organism: Lepisosteus platostomus; assembly: GCF_059453375.1. Taxonomy (NCBI): domain Eukaryota; kingdom Metazoa; phylum Chordata; class Actinopteri; order Semionotiformes; family Lepisosteidae; genus Lepisosteus; species Lepisosteus platostomus. The sequence continues at coordinate 41,395,497 of NC_142623.1, forward strand.
AAACTGTGAAGTTCGCTTTTTTTCTGCCTGTCTCTGGAAGTCTGACCCGCACGAGTGGTAAGTGACTCTCTGCTTGGCTTTTTTTCCCTCCTCACCTAATGACACACACGTGTGAACAGGGAAGGAGGGAGAACCACTGGGTTTGCTTCGGAACTTAGCTTTCTTAAGTGACATCTGGCGTGTGTACCCTCCACACGCACGTCTACCCTGAAAGCTGCGTGTGCCTGCGCGCCCCTTTAACTGTTCCACTACCTGTGCGTGCATTACCTTTAGATTTGCTATGTTTAGTACAAGGCTCTGAATGAAGGAATATGACAGAGATGAGGAAAAGGCTCAGGTTTGCAGTTACTATAACTTGCACATATCGAATGAGATAGTGTGTTACATTACAGGCATTTCATCACATTTCTGTATCGTAGTACTTTGGTAATGCTAAAGTTTTTAATAATGGTTGTTTTAAATGTATTCCTTTATCCCTTTTGCCCCTTAATGTATTCGTTTTGCTGCTGTAAAAACTATTGCACAGTACAAATAATTTCTCTTTAGTGACCTAAAATATACTGGTTCTTCTGAATGCAGTTCCCCCCCAACCCATCTCGGACTTGCTCAAAAGTATTAAATAAATATTCGGATTGACAACAGTAGTGCAAGCACCAACAGCAATAGCGAAAGGACCTATTTGTTTTGATTTATTGAAGAATTTGACTGATTTATAACCAATTCATTTTTATTGCTTATTTGTCTTAAGAATGCACTCTTTCCCATATTCTGACTAATAATCAATATTACAAGATATTAATATTACTAGATTTCATTATTGACTTAACCTGCGCTGAATCCCTGAGACAGATTAGCCTTAGAGGGCTGATACTGTTCCTCCAACAGCAACCTTCGATATTTATTTCCATATAATTCATATAGTTACACTGTAATCTGCTGCATGTACAGGGCCAAAACCATAACTTGTTTATTTATTTAAGACCCAATTTATTTTGCCACAAGAATTATTCAAACTCCATTGAATAGTGTGAGAACTTGGAGGTGCTGCAGAAATTAAGATTAATTATACATGAACAGCGATAATTGTGAACTGATGGTAAATGAGCATTATTTCAAAGTATTAAGAGATGATCATTACTGTGTAATACATGATCTTGGCACACAAGGCTTTTCATTCCACTAAATCCTGTAGTAATCGTATGCATAAAACATCAGATTCCTGCCACATTCTGTCAAAAAGAGCAATACAAACCTGTGACAAATCAATTTGAAATAAATACTTAAAAGGTGTAAATATATCATTGGAAATGTTACAGGACATTTCATTCATAACTTAGATGAACTGACTTGTTCTTTCTTGAAATTTGCCAGGTATCAGTTTGTCTTCTGCATGTGTGACCGCTTGCCTCCTGGAATGTTCTCTTGTTCAGTAATTTACCGTTGCTTGGAAAACAAACTTTAAAAAACGGATTTTGACACGGGAACAAGCGTGCTTAGACGTTCAAGTTTAATCAAAAGAGGAGGTGTCCTATGAAAGAAATCTAGTCCTGCCTTAGGAAAAATGCAAGTTCTTCCAAGGATGAAGTGTAATTTCTGTGTATTTACTGTGCTTTAGTTGATCATTTAAAAAAAAAAAACACCAGAGAGGACAAGTGTTCTTCGGAAACTTATCTACTACCTTGTGATAACTAACTTAATCTACTAATTTAGGATTAAGAGCCCAACCTGTAAAACATATTATAACCAATAGCTTCAGTAGTTTTCCTCGACGATGGGTGAGCACTGGATCACCAGCCATCACTTCAGATGGTCAAACTGAGAGACCCCTTCTGAGATTCTCCACCTGGTTAATGTAAAGGCTACCCATGCATAGTGCTTACATTGTCCTCTAGTGGCTTAAAAAGCTACTACGTCACAGTGAGCCCGCTGTGCAGTGCAAAATTAATTGGACTTAAAGTATTACAAGAAAAAAAATCGTAGCTTCATTTCTCCCCTAGCTATCTCTTTCACTGCAATTTAAATTCCTACTCTTTACATAACCTCAGCAAGAGGTTTTTGAAACAGTCTTTAATTCCCCTGACCTTTACACTCTGCACATAATTTTCTCAGAGGTACTAATTAGTGTTCTTTCTGAAGGAAAAAAAAGTCCCATTTAAATTGTTATAGCAGTTTTCTCTTTTACTTTTGGAGTATAAGCATGCATACCTGAAAACAAACAATCCCAAACCTAGAAAGACTGAAAAGCAGCATTAGCCAAGAGTTTCGGCTTTCCCCAGTGACATTCCGCCAATGACACTTAAAAAAGCTTGAGAAACGAAATCTCATTATTGCACCCTACTGAAAATAGCCATCTTACCCTCGTTATCATCCGTGTAGCATCTGTAGTCCTAAAAAAGATCAACTCCGTAGGTTTCGAATGAAAGAATACCATACACACCGTTCCATTTCCATTTCACCCCTTCTTGATCTCCTTCTTACGTAATTTACTTGCACCTCGATATTCACCTTCCGCTGTTGCGCCAACAGGTACTGTTTGGCCGAAGAAGCTGGAGCTGTAGCGTGAAAGGAGAAGGCCCGAGTGATGTCATCTCATCAGAGACGAGCGGGAGACTGGAAATGACCCCTCTGCTATCGGCTCAAGAATCACAGAAGCCAGCCCTGTTGCCTTGGGGATTATGGGGCATCATCAGCTGCTAGGACCCGGCAGCCCCTCGGTGCAGGAGATGATGTGATTGCCTGTTTAGCGATGGCCGACCCCTTGCCCGGCACCAACGGGAGCCTGTCCAACAGAACCGCAGCCAGCCTGGGCAATGGCAGCGGCAGCTGGAAGCCCCACTTCTCCGATTACGACTGCCACCCTTCACTCTACATGCTCCTGCTTCTCGTGGGCGGCTACGGCGTGGTGACCATCGTGGGCCTCTTCGGCAACCTCTGCCTGATCGCGATCGTCAAGCGGCAGAAGGAAACGCACAACGTCACCAACATCCTGATCGCGAACCTGTCCGTGTCGGACGTGCTCATCTGCGTCATGTGCGTCCCTTTCACGGTGGTCTACACGCTGATGGACCACTGGGTGTTCGGGGAGACCATGTGCAAAGTCAGCTCCTTTGTGCAGTGCGTGTCTGTCTCCGTCTCCAGCTTCTCCCTGGTCCTGATTGCCATTGAGCGGTACCAGTTGATCGTCAACCCCAGGGGCTGGAAGCCCAATATCTCCCACGCCTACTGGGGCATCGCTTTCATCTGGATGGCTTCAGCCACCCTCTCCGTCCCTTTCCTCATCTTCTACCACCTCACGGACGAGCCTTTCCGAGACATCACCCTGCACTCCAGTTTCTACAAGGACAAGTACGCCTGCAAAGACACCTGGCCCTCCGAGAGGGACCGGCTGGCCTTCACCACCTGCCTGCTGGCCGTGCAGTACTTCGCCCCGCTGGGCTTCATCTTCGTGTGCTACCTGAAGATCTTCGTGTGCCTGCGCCGCCGCAGCGGCCTGGTGGACCGGCTGCGGGAGAACGAGACGCGGCTGAGCGAGAGCAAGCGCATCAACGCCATGCTGGTGTCCATCGTGGTGGCCTTCGCCATCTGCTGGCTGCCCCTCAACATCTTCAACATCATCTTCGACTGGAACCACGAGGCCCTGCCCAACTGCCACCACAACCTGGTCTTCACCCTCTGCCACCTCCTGGCCATGATCTCCACCTGCATCAACCCCGTCTTCTACGGGTTCCTCAACAAGAACTTCCAGAAGGACCTCAACCTCATGGTGCGCCACTGCAGGTGCGCCGCCACGCAGGAGGACTACGAGAACATCGGCATGTCCACCATGCAGACGGACATCTCCAAGGGGTCTCTGAAGCTGAACAACGCCATGCCCAGCAGCTAGTGGGCTGCCAACCGGATTTCCTTTTCATTCCTCATCCGGGAAAGCTCCTAGCTGTGCCATTCTCCAGGCTGCTAACCTTTACATTTCGAGGCCTACGAGCACCGGAGGCAGCTGTATTTCAAGCACTGTCTAAAATCTCTTGTTTGCCAAGGAGGTTGTGGCCAAAGCTAAGACCGGTTGCACAAGGTTTGCTTAGCTAATTAGCCTACAAAATTGGGGAAAAAAGTATTGTATGCTTCAATAAACCGCTTCAAGGTCAGGTTGTCTTTGATTTTATAATATTCTTAGATTTATTTCTAGCTCTTCTTGAATTGCTCTCTTTTTGTTGTTCTTATCCACTATACATGGTGATTAATAGACTCCAGTGCTCAACCGTATTCATTCTCAACCATATCAACAATTTGAGATCGGTTAAAAAGATAAGTTCTGAAGGAGATGTCCTCTTTTAGCTGTGTCATTTCCATTGTAAGATGTTTTAATATTTATTATTCTGGAAAACTGTGTTTTATGTGCCTGGGCTGTGTGTGGGGGGGAATGAAAATGGAGAATAATCATCATTTTGACTTAGTGTACAAGGTAACCCACTCATACTGCAAGAATGAACTTCTCATTTCAAACTGAGCTTTTGGGTAATCATTTTATCACAAATGGTTGTGGTTATCAGAGAGCATAGTGCAAGTTTAAATTATAAGTCTTAATATAACTCTGTCTTTAATGTACTGGCTGCTCACTCGGACAGATGAAATGGGATCCTTGACTGTTTCCTACTGTAGTTTAAGATCTCGGAAATGACTGAGTGTTTTAAAGGGGTGTAACTCCGTCACCGGAATATTCCTTCACCCTTGGAACTCTAAAGCAGTCTATTTTCGGTTTTAAATGAAATTTTCTCTGTACACATAGGACTGTGTTTCTTGTATCATCTAAATATTCGCATAAGGCCTGAAATGTGGGAGTATAGCTAAAGTCCTCCAGGCACAGTTGGATCAACTACTAAACCGGTTGTGTTTTGATTCTTCGGAAAGATATTCAGACTGGTAAATGAAAATAATCAAGGAGCTGTAATTAGATTGATCTAATGTATCTGCTGGCAGAATGCTTCTACAGCTATATGTTTGTGCTTTTGTGTTCTAAAAGCATCCTGCTAAGACACCAGTGGTCAGGTACAGTACATGGCCACCTGCCTCTTTTTCTAAAATGACCATAGAATTGCTTTCCAGAAAAAATATTTTTACTTTTTGATAATGGGCAGAAGCTCAAAGATGCCTTTTGAGATGACATTCTGGAGCTGTCTTTGAATGTTACAGCTGGAACTGATGCCAGCCATCTGCATTTGCTTTTCATATTGCTCTGTGTTTCTTGCCTGTTTCCATTTCCCCTTATGTGGTGCTATTGCTTTTGTTGTTCTGAAATCGAAAGTACTTTGAAACAGTTAACGTTTATGTACATAATTCATATGCTCTGGTTGTGCAGCTGTGATATACGTCATTAAAAAAATCATCAGTCGAAAAGCCTGCCCTGGGACTTGTAGGTGTGAAGATAACACGGAGACTTGTGCTTAGCACAAGGGCCTCCAGTCCTGCTCTTGAAGAATGCAGGTTTTTTTTGTAACTCCACTCTTACTGACCTGAAGTAGCTCATTATTGGCTTATCTTGACCTTTTTAACAAGTGCTCGTGGCTCTTCAGAAGTTGGTTATTTAAAGAAACCTAGAAATTCTGTAGAGTTGCCAGCTCACTGGGACAAGGATAGCACAGTTCTGCTTCAGTGCCTTGACAGTCCTCCCTGCTGATCTTCAAAGGGCTCAGAAACATCACAGTTTTGACATTTAAATCACTGATCAGTCTTTTCTTTTGTGTTCTAGCTGATGACTTTATAACGCCAGAGTGCAAATATCAAATTGTCATTTTACATGTGTTTTTAAAATGAGGACGGCAACACAGAATATTCCATTTATATTCAGTCACCAAGTCAACATTTATTAAAATGTGGTGAGTGTTAGCTAACCTTAAAATGATATACTGAAAATCTCTAAATGGATGAAAATGGATTGTGTTAAGTCACAAAACTAGGAAATACTTCAAATGTTATGATGGTAGATAACTACTTTAGTTCTAGTTGGATATATGGGACAAAGATCTGTTTTCTTGAAAAATTCTTCATTTTGTGTTTATAAATGTATTTCTATGTACCCTGCCATTCTGTTTAATAGAAGATGTGAATATACTGGTTACCTTACAGTGTTTAACAGGTGTCTGTAATTCATATTAAGTGACCATAAAAAAGTGTGGCATCAATTCTTCTGTGACAAACAGTGAATCTTTATCAAAGCACATGTGTTCAATGAGCATAGTTTACAGTGTGACACTTTGCATACGTTGCTTCACAGTGGCTTTTAATACTGACAGAAAGAGTAATCTAACTATTGTATGGTTACAATTTTTTTGATCATTATAAATAGCATAATGAAACATTGTGTATTAGCTTAAAAAGGTGTATATACAGTAGTCTTATTAATTTGCTCTCTTTTTGTATTCAAATGCATGTTGAGCTTATAAAAATTTGGATATTTTTATGCGTTACATTTATTGAAACTATATTGTTGATAAATAATATTTTTTGTTGATTTTTTTTATCAGGATGTTTATTGTTCGATATAGATATTCTTTTTAATGTGATTGTAATTTGATCAAAATGTAGTATATTTAAGTGTGATTAAGTACTGTCCAATGCCTTCACCTAGGATGTATACAATAATTCAGATATTCTTAATGGTTTTGGAAAGAATAGCTTTAACTGTTAAGCAAATTAATTCCGAAAACAGGTATTCTTGTTCTTAAATATTTTCTGTTTGGTTATAGGTGAATATAATATATGCTGTCAGTATTTTAAAGCATAAGCTGATATTTCTAAAGTGCATCCTGAGCTAGCCAATTATTTTGTAATGTGCTTCTGTAATGTGGTGCCCTATTGCTTGCTGTTGTCAAAACAGTAGTTCTTGTTTTTAAGAACTGTTCCACAGATGCACACTTTGGATATTTGCTTATAAGTGTTTTGCTATGCAGCAGAGTGCATATCAGTTTGTACCACCAGCAGATAAGTAAACATGTAAAAGTGTGATTTATACTCTTTACTGTATATGTATACAGTGTGTACAGCAGCAATTGTTCTGTGTGCTACAAACAGGCAATTGATATGGATAGCGGTTTTTGCAGGGTTACATTTTAGGACAATGACGAAAGAACAAAAAGACTAAACAACTATTGTAAATGTATCACAACAACTCATGGTTTCTAGTGCTTAAAAAACTGTAAGAAGAATGCTGCTTTATGCTTAAATTGATCAGCAAAATCTTCATGCACTATTGTGAAACTTTTAAAATGTTTTTAAAATTGTGGACACTTCATGTTCATGTCTACCAGTTAATTAAATTTCTGCATATGCTTTTTTGTTTCTATCCTAAATGTGAAAATAATGCAGTGTTTATATTAGTTCTTCACAGATGAGGGCCAAAGTGTCTTAAGGTATTAGAAGGTAATAGAATCAACAGATGCTGATACATCTGTTTACCGTCTTTTAAGTTGATGTGATTAGAGTGGAGTCAGCACTAAAGCTATGAGTTCCTTTGCATTAGTTTTGCTGTAGACTGTTCTAATACCTGTCATGAATTAAAGGGCATATTAAAAACAAATCTGAAGAAAAGGTGGTTTGTTTTTCTCCTTTCCAAGTTGGGAAATCCGCAGCTGTGTGTTATACTTGCAACTGAATATGAAATGTGTCTGTCTTTTAATCATCACTAAGGCCATATTTGGTAAAAGTATCATCCATCCATTTTCTACATCACTTCAGTGGTCCAGTATAGGGTCGTGAGAGAAGCCAGAGTCTAACTTGGCAAGCAAGAGGTGAAAGGCTGGATACACGCTGGGTGGGATGCCAGGTGATCACAGGGCACACACAGACGCAAGCACGCACGCACTCACACTGGGGCCAGTTTTCCCAGAACCCAGTTACCTTACCAGCACGTCTTTAGGCTCTGGGTGGGGGAACCTTTACACCCACAGGAAAGCCACATGAACATGGAGAGAACATACACACTCCATGCAGACTGAGCCTAATTCTAATTCTAATTCTGATGCTAATTACTGTGCCTTCATGCCACCCACTCTAGAAGTAATGCACCATTAACACCAGTAAAAGTCTGTGATGCCTACAATAATCTCCCTTGTTTCTAATCCTTTAAATTGCTGAAGGGTTTGTCTTAACATTTTACAGTGTCTCCGGAGAATACTGTATTATAAATTAAGTCTACATACATTGCCTGTATGGTGAGACGGGAGTTTCAGGTGTTAAAGGATTAAACCAAAGAGGCTAAAGAGATCAGGTAGCGTGCATGTCTTCAAGTCGGTATGCACCAGACTTTAGACATATTATTTTTGCACTCTGTCAGGTCACTGGGTGGGTGATCATACTGTGTACGATTTTACCCACATTAATGAAACTTGCGTCGGATCCCAAACCTATATGATCTAGAACCATTCCTAGATATTGGGGAACACTAGGAAGAGCAGTCTGCAATGATGCCTGTGACACACTCTTTGGGTCACAGAGTGAGGGATCTTTTCGATACCAGGGAAATAAATCAATAATAACAATAACGTTGACATTCCTCCCGAGATCAACCTCACTCGGCGCTCTGTGGCATTTCGAGGGCAAGAGGACTCAACTAGATCCCTTCGTCTCAGACAGGGATAGTCTGCCTCTACAGAAGAAAGACAAGGTAAATGAAAATACAAGAGAAAAAATGTTTATACATTTATCCATCTCAGATCAAATGTTTGCAATACATAATTGAGAATACAAGAGGCAAGATGTGGACTTTATCTGTGTGGAATCTGATGGTAACATCCCCTTTGTTTTCTTCTGGAAAATCCAGCTTGGTTTCCCTTTCACTAATTTTACCAAAATGAGATTTAGGCAGCTGTGAGGCAAATGTTGAGGAATTATCTGTAGAAAAAACAGTATACTCTCTAATATACCAAGACTTAAAGCAAGAAACCACTCTAATCGGGCTAGAAACTGCTTCTGAGGCATCTGGTTTTCTAACAATGTGATGTTACAATGTCACTGGGATGTGCATGAGAGTCCATCAGTAGCAGTGGAAATTTCCAGAAACTGGCATAGTAATCTAAGGGATTTATGGGTGTCTCATTATTGTATGGAGTGTGTTTTATGTTTAGCCAGAGAGGCAGTAAATTGTATATTGCTGGGCTGAGGGGTTAAATGTACAACTTATTTCAACCATGCACAGATCAGACACACAATTTCTCAGAGCTGTATGTGGGAGAGACTAGTCATTCATCTCCTTCCATTCTGATCTGTCAAGTGTGTGACTCATTACAGCTGTGACATCAGCACCCAGAAGCCCCTGCATCGAACGAACAACATTACAGACACTGCTGTACAGAACAAGCACGAGTTCAGGCGACTTGGCCTGGAGATCCAATCTGGAAATGCGTCTCAGACAAGGTCTTGGTCCTGCTGTGCTGACTGTGGGACACCCCTAGGGACTGTGAATCAGAGTGGATTGGGATGTTGGTTGCTACAATCTGATGGTGTTACATATATGGCCAAAGTGGTTTTCCAGCTCAGGGACTTTACATTCTACATTCTCCAACTTTGCAGCTCAAGTCTTCCATACAGTTTTCTGTTTGCTTTCTTTACCCAAGACAGCGCCCAGTTTCGAGATCAAGAGCTGAGCAGCTGACAACTGAATTTTAAAGCCCATATCTATTAGCTTATCAGCAGCATGTCACTTTTTACCAACAGTGTCTTCTCCATTCCTTGCTCCAATTTGTATACTCAGTTACATACAGTAGTCTAGTCAATAGCATATGCTGATCAGCTGTTCACTGCCTGACTTATTGTTAGGAGAACAGTCATCAGTATAATACACTTGATGAAGAAGTGTCTATACCAGTTAGTCAGTATATTCTTAAGTAGTGGCAATTGATATGGGCCAGTATGCACATTCCCTGTTGACTATTTACTGTGTATCGTGGTGATCAGACATCAGTGTGCTATATATAGCAGTCAAATACTTAGATTTAACCTTACCCTAGCAATAAATTCAAACCACACTAATACCAGTACTCTGACTATTTACACAATAAATTAATTTAGTTGACAAATTGATCTAAACATTCACAGTCGTGAAAAATATTCATTTGATTCTGTACTAACTTGTATGTTAGTTATGGTGTCTAAGGGTATTCATAAATACTGAAAAGAAACAAAATTCCAAAGCCAGTATCAAACCCGGAGCACTGGACCTGTGATGCAGCACAGTTAATCACTCCAATATGCAACGGCAGTGCACAACATCTCAAGTGGCCACAGTGCTGAACAACTTTCCAACGAAAAAGCTGCACGCCCATCCATTTCAATATTTATTACCTCTTAATTATTTAGAAGGCACATGGCAAATTAACAAAATGGGCATCTGCAAAATAAAGAAGGTAGAATGCAAATCAAAAACACATTAGTTTCCATTTCATTTTAGGAATTTCATAAAAGTCTGCTGTCCCTCTGCCTCTTGCTAATTAAACAGCAATATAAATATTGCAAAAGACTGAATACCCAATGCAGAAATTTTAATTTAAGACAATCTTTTGATTATCATATACCCTTTTAAGTATTTAGACACAAAGCCATAAATAGATGTAGACAGATAACAAATAATGAGAGAAATTATCTCCAGGAGTAATAATTGCTCATCTGTTCTCTGAGAAGAGGAGTTTGTTTCTCATTAATAGACAATGACAATTTATCTGTTTTTATTGGCAATAGAATGCATGACTTTTGTAATATTTTTTCACAGTTGTTGAAGTGCTCACAGAGCTAATTATTTTGATTGTTTATACGACATGCTATTTTCTCCATTACTTTTTTATAACCTTTTATAAGAATGCAAAAAAAAAACCATGCAGTTAACTGGGAGAGAACAATTAACTGATTCCCAGGTGAATCTGTCATCCAGTATTGGGGTATTATCAACGGTAAGGAACACAAATGTAGTTTATTTTATTTGAAAATTTTACTTCAATGGATTTATTGGTGTGCTTGTGCATTGGGGGGTTATAAAAACAAATTAATATAAAAATCTCATTGTTTTTTTAAGTGTACTGGGTTTCAGATACGTCTACCTCCAGCTTTTAAAATACAGGAGTGTCGTTGGACGGCTTTCTTGATATTGAATTAAACACTGGCCAGGCATCATATGAGATTTTGTTCTTTAAAGGAAGGAGGAAATTCCTTATTTTGCTCTGCCTGTCAGAAGCTTAGACTGGAAGACCAGGCCTTTGGCAGAAATTACTGATGTTGTCACTTTGACTAGACTTTTCAACTGGATATCTACAGGGAATTGTGAAAACATGATGAAGCTACTCGTGAAATGAGAAAACCCAGATAAACACCAGCTCCGAAACCGCAAATGTCATTATAAGGGGCCATACTTTCTCATGTGGCAGCAAGCTGGCAGTGTAGCATGAATAACACTGACACTTTTGCCAGACTGGAGGGGAAAAGGTGTCTAGTTTTAATTTCTCCATACTTCACAGGGTGAGTATTATGACATTCTGATGATTCCCCTAAGAAGATAATAAGCCTTGACTAACAAGGGTGTTCAACTAAAATCTTTTCAAGGAAAATTGAATTACTGTGCTTCCTGGCTAAATCGATGTATTATCCGTTATTAGTTTAAATTATTCTTTGTTCATTTTTTTGATAAATAAAAAGCAGCTTTTTCCCTTTAAGCCTTGTTAAAACCAGATTACAAAAAACAGCCTTTTCAGATCTACAGTGGTGTTGCTTTTATCTGATTTCTTTTTGTAGGATTAATAATATTTATGAAAAATTACAGTTGATTTTGTGCTAAACGTCATCTAACACTTATGATCATAAATCACAAAAAATGTTGTGGATTCGATGGGGTTTACTGGCAGTTTTGTCACTGTTACTTCATCGCCTGCCAATAGGAACTTTTAAAGCTGTCGGTGTCCAGTGGGGAAACAATGAGACACAGAATTCTGAAGATCATTGCAGCTGACCTTCAACACTAATAACATTCAGCCTTTGTCAATCCGCTGCTTGAGGAAAATTTCCCTAGTGTCATGGATGTCGGAGAGGCATGCAATGGAATGGCAGGAGAATGAAAAAGACCCTATGCGTAGTGGCAAAATGGGGTTTAGCCCGGGCTCAGCAGGTCAGACGATGTCTGGTAGAAACCTATGCCCTCAGGCCGCGGAAGAAACAACCTGGTGCTAGGTAGGTCTCAAGACATCTGAACCCTCAATGCTGAGCGAGGAGGAAAGGGTGACCCGGAAATATATAGCCCCAGACAGGGACACACCGGAAGGACAAGCAAAGCACAGGGAAACTAGGGACAGGACAGAGTAGGAGCGCTCTCTAGCTGTAGAAGGCATTACAGTACCCCCCCCCTTTCACGGACAGCTCCTGATGCCAAAAAAACAAATGAGCTGCACATCACTGGGGGGAGGAAAAACCTAATTTAACTGAAAGGAAACCTCCAGGTGTACCTCCAGTACCATTTATATATTCGAGTTGCAGGTTTCACACCTACTTGTTAATATAGACAGCGCACATTTATCTGGAGTGCTTTTGGATGATTAAGTATAAAAAGGTTAACCTGCTGCTGTCATCTTCCAAAAGTATTCTAGACCATCTTTGCTCTTCCTTATATTTCAAACATCTGTTTAGGTATTGGTGATATTAATATAGAACAATTATATTCTGATCAAAAGAGCTTCAGGTAAAATAAAACCAATCTTCTGTACCAATAAGGTACAAAATTTTCATCTGAGTTTTTTTTTCACTTTTGAATAACGTTGACTCGGGATGTACCTCACTCAGGTGTATGTGTGAGACATCAAACAACATTTTCTGTTGCTCTGATGAAGAGATGGAAATCTCATTTACAAAAGTGAGCTCAAGTGGAAATGAAAGTCATTAACAGACCCACATGAAACTATCCAATATCTTGTGTGGCACAATAGCACATTTCCCAATAGAAAAGACTCTATAAACTTAACTTGCTGTCAATGCAATTAAATCGCGATCAAGAAGTTCCAAGAGAGGAGATTGAAGAGCAAGTTTTTAATTTAGTGCCTGAACATGTTCCTGCTTAAGACACTTTTTGCTTTGTGATTTCTGGGGGGTCATAACCTATCATGTTGCTCTTAGCAGGAATGCCAATACAGTGCAGAAACAAAAGGACAGTTCTTTCTCGCCTAATTAAAAACTGAGATTAAATAATGAAATGTAAATGCATACATGTAGAACCATTATAGATAGGTCTGTGAATGTGTGAGCGTGTACCTACAGTTCCCTATTTATAACCTTCTCACTTACCTCCAGAATTATATTATAGTAGATTAGATTTTCTATCCATCCAATTCTAACCTTCCAATTCAGTTTCAAGGGGCAGTCAGAGCCTATCCTAGCAAGCAGGCAGGGTACACCCTGGTCAGGAGACTAGTCCATTGCAGGGCAGACACACAGACACAAACACAGACACACACCAGGGCTAGTTTTCCCAGAACCCAATCAACCTTCCAGTATGTCTTTGGACTGTGGGAGGATTCAGGCACAAAGTTCAAAAGAACATACATCCTCCATGCAGACAGCACTGCAGGAATTTAACCCAGGGCACCAGTGCTGCCAGACAGCAATGCTAACCTTTGTGCTTAGATTTTATACATATATTATATACTTGCTATTATTAGTCTTCAACAGAGAAGAATATGGGAGGACCTCAGCCAAGTATTAAAACTCCTCAGAGGGACTGACCATTCAACCCAGTTAATGTCTTCAGAATGGACAGTGAAGCTATATCTACTGTATGCAGAAGTGCATTAAAAAAGGGACAACGGACACTTCTTTACACAAAGGGTTGTGGGAGTATGGAGCTTCAACCTACACAGCGATGTTGTTGAAGGCCACACCTTGGCTTGTTCCAAGAAATGGCTGGCTGAGAGCCTTAAATCAATTTACTGCTAGCGAGCACAATGGCAAAGGGGGCTCCTCTTGAATGAAAACGTTCTTACATGTTTCCAACATCACTGACACCCATACTGTTTTTAGTGAACTTCTTTACTTCTGTACATATGTTCAGAAATAAACTATTCTAGCCACAAAGTTCATTGCTAAGTTAAAGAATAAACATGTTTGAAAATATGTTTTAAAACAAGACAATGACTGTCTAAAATGAATTGATTTTCATTGGAGATCTCCTTTCTTTCGAATGTGTTCTGTCCAAGTGTGACTTTGAAGTGCTTCACTGGCTTTCAGGAAAACGTCGGTCGGGTGGTGATGCGGAAACGAATGACAGTTTGTCTGTTGAAGCGCCTTGTTTGTAGTCAGGTCATGTTTGTGACGTGAACTGACTCACAGTTCATAACTGATTTAGTGAAAGGAAAGGAAGGTTCTAAGCAGTGGTCACAGCGTGTCGAGCAAGAAGTGGCACTGTTATGTACTTGAAAGGAACAAGTACAAGTGTATTCCCTGCTGAAAAGAGAAGAAAAGAAACACAACGTTTCGGCTGTGGAGCCTTCTTACGCCCGAAGTACACCTGTACTTGTTCCTTTGCAGCGTACGCCTGCTGACGCAGGTCCCTACTCTAACTGTTATGTACTTGTAATACAATCTATTTTGCAAATGGCTGTGGATGCTACCATCTATGTCATATTGTGGGGAAAGGGGATTTTATTGAAAGATTATGAATGTTGTTATGTTTCTTTCTGTAGCTCTTATTAGGCTGTCGTGTAGGCTATATAGCACGTTCTAACAGAGAGTAACTCCATGACCAAAGCTTGCCCTGAATGAAATAACATGTCTGTCATACAGTACGTCTGCGTCTTTCAGTCTGGGGTTAGTGTCAGGACATATTCCTCCCAATCAGGGTCCGCTGGACCAAGGACTCGTTAATCAACTGACACTGTATCTAAGCAGGTGTTTAGTCGAAATGTTTTCCATTTCCCAGGGTCTTTTATCATGAACGTTTTGTGTCTGCCAGACTTAGATAATATTTCACAGCTACAGCATTGCAGTGCGGTGTTCTACAATGTCTCGCTATCAACGCGGGCAAGGTTAACGTTTGGTTTAAAGTGACGAGTCGGCCCGAGTGAAATGCTTCCCGACATCTGTTACAATTCTTTTCGGACACTGTGGGAATATCCAGTTACACGTCTTTCAGCGTCTGGTCTTACAGAAGGTACATTATTTTAGAATCATATTTCTACACTGTGAATCCGCACCATACATCTTTGTAAATGATTGTTCTTCTTGGTTAATGAATTCTAGCCCAAGGAAAATTGGCAACCCTCATAAAGGTGCGTTACTACACCCTTCTGCCTGTCACGATCGCTACTCCTCCTCTTAAGGGCGCTCCAGCCCTTCCTTATTCTGCACCATTACCTGCACCCGGTTCTTATTTCCGTTCCACCTTAAAAGCCAGACGCAGACGTCACCCGAGGTTCCTCATTGAGTTCCGCTTCGTGAGAGTCCGTGGTCCTGCTGCGTCCGGCTCCGTTATGCTTTTAACCTTAAGTTCCTGATTCCCTGCGCCGTCGGTTCCGACCCGGTTCATGGTTTTATTTTCTGGACGGATCCCCTGGCCTTGGACTCTACTCTTCTGTTCTGGATTCCCCGTTTGGACTTCGTCTTTCTTTGTTCGCCCCGGACTCGCTTCCCCAGGACACCTTGGACACGCCCCCGTCTCCATACCCTCTCCTGCATGATTTTTTTTTTTTCCCCCAGTGTTTCTTCACTCCCTTCCGGATCGTGTCGTCTTCATAGGGCCCGGAAAGAACTGCTCATGACACTGCCTGAAAGGGAAACCTGTATAATTAACACTAACGGCCATTACATTTTTGCAAGCAATGGCACAAATGGGAGGCTCGTTGTGTATCGCACGACACACAACCCGGGAAAGACTGCTCACAATATCGTGAAGTTGCCCTGTGCTACTTCGAACCAGTTAAGTCTTGCAGTAGCTCGGCACTGCTTTATTGGTAAAAAGGAGAATGTGTGTGCTGGACAACAGTTGGCGACATACTACAGGTGAGGAGGTTTCGTTCATATTCGAAGAACCACGTGTGAATTAGTGTGGCGAACAGTACAAGCGGGACAAAGAGCTAAATGCAAAATGAGCCACAAACCACCATCTTACAGGAGGTACATTCAATAATATAGTTTTGACAGTGGCCTGGAGCCAACAGTTGTGGATGAGTGCATAAAAAAATACAGTAGGAAAATCGCACAATGTTGCTGCATTTGAAGGTGTTCTTTTTTTTTTCCGTAAAGAATGTGTTTTTTTTCATAAAGGGTGTAATTATTGATCTTCCCGTTTGTCTGTTAAAATCCTCAACAGCCACATGTCCGTCATTTTGACAGTGTGAGGGAGGGTAATGGCTGCGCATCGCAAATGTAAAATTCCAGTTGGGAAAAACAACGGAGCGAAGAATGTAACTACGACAACGAGCAGATCATCAGCGATCTCAATATGGCTCTGAGGTTAGTTTTACCTTTCTTTGTGAGCTGGTCAGTGGAATAGAGTACATTAGGCTTGTTGCATTCATGGGTGAGGTTATCCAGATCGCTGACAAATACTGATTCTACCAACGCTGTTGGGATCCCGTGTTGGAAACGTTTTCTTGGATCTTAACAAATGATAAAATAGTGGGAAAAACTTCGGAGCTGAGCAAGCAGGTCTCGATCTTCGGGTGATGTGCTTATGAGACGCACATCCACAAAAAACCGCTGACTGTGGTCTGCATCGAATGTTATCAGCATCTTTCTGTAAACTCAAAATTGTTGCCTTATATTTTGGCGGCGCACAGGCTGTGCAAAGATCTGCTTTTCACACAGCACGGTCACTCGTCAAAGTCTGATGTGAAGAAACATGTTCTTCGCGTTACAGAAGTAACATTTTCTTTTTAACTTGAGATGGAGTACCAAATTGCTCCAGTCCATTTCCTGCACTGTTTCTGTGATACTTTAGTGTCCAAACATGATTTGTTTCAAAAGCTTAAATGAAACTTTTTCTTCTACGACGACGGTAACACGTTTTTCCCCTAGTGCTATTCTCCCCATATTTCAGTCGCAGTAAACCTGAAGGTGTCATTTCTCGTAATGTTGGTAACTCTTTCATTTATTGCCTGCACGTTTTCAGAAGAGAACTCGTTCAACATGTAATAGAAGTCGCTTTGCAGACACTGATGGAAAGGAAAGCCTCTAAAGATTAGTCTCCAGGATTTGTGTATTCAATCAAAAGTAGTTATTCGTTTGATTGCTGTCATTATTGTTATTTTATCTCTTATTTGTCTTTTTTTTTACCAACACCACTGCATGACACTGTAGTGGCTGAATAAATCCCGGCTAATAATTCATAGGAGTTATGATAATTGAAGATGGCAGTAATATGCCCCTCTCTTCCACTCCACTTTCCAATAAAAGAGTAAAAGTTTTTGGACTCTGTACTCTTGCTCTAACAAGTTCTTTGGCCTGACTTGAGTTGAATCCCTGATGAGAGCATTAAAGTCATTATATGCGTTCTTGTGTTTCTTGAGATGACGAAGGGCTTGATTACACTCGAGCCTTCCTCATTTAATTTGCATCCCTCTTTGATTTGGTTTCATCTGAGCTCTACTGTCAGAGCCTGCCTGTTCTGTGTTCTGAAATAAAACAATGTATTGAGGAAGAAAGAACAGCGGGGGGGAATGAAATCGCTGATGATTGGGCTTCACCTTAAGGAGGATTTAACAAATCAAAGACTGTACTGCACCGAAACGGTGGTGTGATGTTACTTTCTATTTTCTAAACTCTAGATCAGCTCTGGGTTTGAATTTGCGTGCCCTTGTGTCTAGAAGTATTTCGATAGTTGGAGCCATTTAGAGACCATCCTTGACACATACACAAGACATCACACCAGAGGGTAGCAGAACTGAAAGGTCTTTCAAAGCTCCAGGAAGAAAAAAAATCCAAAATAAAGTTGCATGTAAGTTGCTGTAAGGCTGTTGTCTTCATAAAACTACCTAACATAAAGACTTCATTGATAATCTGATTAAGCATTCAGCTATCTTCAATATTCATTTAAAAGTCTTATATTTGATCCAGATGTTTTTATTAATGTGATCTTCCAAACAACTATTCTACAGTTCTAAAGGACTGACTTCAGACTGAAGGTTAGATAAAACCCCCCTGTATTGTAACGTATTGCTGTCTTCAGTTCCTTCCAACTGATTAACAGTTAAATCTTCCCAAAATGTTGCCTTTTTATGTTACATTTGTCTTGTGCTTGTACAGTAAGTATAATATGGCTGTTAGGAGAGTGAAATACTGTATCAGATTTTTTTCCATTTTCCATTATGAAACTACTCAAGTTCTAACAAAGCCAAATTACTCCCCAATCATGCTGTACTACTGGCAAATACTGGGTGTTCTGTGCTAATCTAGTCTAGTTAAAAATAGTATGGATATTCTGGATATACTGTAATGGAGAAAAGTGGCCAATGGAATACTTTAACATCACATAAAGTTCAATAACTATGGCAAATTAACATGACGTTACAATTCTCCCTGCGATTTGTAATAAGAGAGCCTTTCTCCTAATGGTATCGATTTCGTTAAAAGCCTGTGACTACTGTGATTAAATCTCACATGCTAACAGCATTGACAGAAATGCTCGTGCCCGAATTTCTTTCTTTTAGATGGGCGGATTAGAACATTATCATCATGAATGTAAATGATCGCACACAAGCAACCAAAAAGGAATCTTGATGTTTCATGCAGATGGGCAAGAGGGGGGTTATCTGCCTGCAGTGTCAGGTCAGAGATGCACCCTGCTTTTCCGAAGTCGAGCCCCCCCCATCAAGGTTAAATGTAAAGGATGTGTTTTTGATTCTGGAAAATTTGTTCTTGCAGATATTGCCGAGTTCATACACATGTCTGCGAAAGTGATATGTTTTTTTTTTCTCGTAAAATCAATAACCTAGTCTAGAGACCTCCAATACACCGGATCAGTAAGTGATTCCTAGAAGGAATGTTACTTTCCTAGAAAACGCATGTATGCTGTTGAGCAATCTCTGCTCCCGGGTGAACGAGTGCCTCCTGCAGCTTCCGGATCACCTGCAGTTATTTCGGGAAGAGCTGGACATCCTGTTGTTTTATCACGCCAAAAGATGAACACGGACATCTTAATGTGTGCAGCGGGGTCAGAGAAGCCTGTTTGCCTCTAATCTTATTCTTCCATTCTTCCCGTGTGAGTACAGGGGTTGGTGTGTGTGTGTGTGTGTGATGGAAAAATGAATCATAATTTCTCAATTTAAAGGAGAAGGTCTAGACGTTCACTTTCATCCATTCCTGCTACAAGATATCCCATGCATAAAATGAAACTAAAGAGTTTATGATGCCCTTAGTGTTATGCATTGA
Organism: Lepisosteus platostomus; assembly: GCF_059453375.1. Lineage (NCBI taxonomy): Eukaryota > Metazoa > Chordata > Actinopteri > Semionotiformes > Lepisosteidae > Lepisosteus > Lepisosteus platostomus. The sequence goes on from NC_142623.1 coordinate 41,414,880, forward strand.
GTTTAAAACGGGGAACATCGCCCAGTTTGGTACTGTTTCCCCTCCCACCATCCCCATCTTCATGCTGCCCCTACCCTGTCGAGGTGACCCTTGCTTCCTCTGACATTTCCGCAGTGTCGGAGCCAGGGCGTGGAGTGATGCAGCTCCCTCTGACTGGCGGCAAGCTCGCAAGCACCTGGGGAGCCACCAGGGGTCACTGCAGCACAGCACGCAGATGAGGGCAAGGCCAGCTCAACGTCAATCAACCCTGATAACACTTATCAGGGTTGATAAGCCACCTGTGCACTCCACTTTGCCACCTGTGCACTCCACTGAGGGATCTGAGTCACACTAGGCTCATGGCATAGCCCTGGTTCAGGCCCGCAAAGATCAAACAGGTGCATTGCTGGGTTCAAGGGAGTGTCCTGCAAGCACAAGAGAATATCACTTCCAGAGAGCTAAACAGTGAAACTATAAGCTAAAATCAGTCTTCAATGGAGGATCCAACTATATTTAGTTGCCTCCTAGCTCCCTTGACAGTTGAACAGTTTTGGCGGCGCACACAAGCTGGTGGATCTCGCCATCACTTCTTTACTCAAAGAGTTGTGGAAGTAGGGAACAGGGTTACCAGCCATGTTGTTACAGCTGATTAAATATCCCCTCTGAAGACACACCTGGTTGAGATCATTGGTATCAGTTAGCCAAATAGATGTGCTGAATGGCTTATTTTAATTTGTAACCTTTCTTATGTTCATTTTAAAGAGAACAAGCTGTGCTTTAAGGTTTTTTTTTTTTAAGCATCTTTAGACACTCTTGCACCCTTTGTTTTTTGTTTTAAAAATAAGATAATGAGTCTCTGTCCTACATTCGCTTTGGGCATGTCACTCCAAAAGAACTTCTGTCCCCTCTCTACCGCTGTGCAAGTGATGGCCTAGAATACGGTCTCTCAGCTTTGTAAGACATATTCTCGAGGAGACATAGAGAATACATGATAGGACGCAATTTTATATCATTCAAAACAAAAAAGGAAAAAATGAGTTAGTAGGATCTAAAAGCAAAAAAGGAAACTAAGATGCATGGAAGAATGTTTAAACTACTTATATGACCTTAAAAGAGGTGATATAAAGCAAATGTTTCAAAAAAAAACATTAATGACACCATAGAACACAGTGTTGACATTTAAGTAATTGCCTTTAATATCCTTTACTTTTAATGAATCTTTTATGGCATCTGACCCCCTTCAGGGTTTTATTAATTTATAATCAAATAGCTATCTTGTGCAAGCTCTTCTGTGCTGAATCCTTTAAGACGTTATCTGTTTAAAGCAAATGAATGGAAAGTGGCGGATTAATGATTACCTATGCAAGCCATGCTTCTCCATCAGAGAAGAACATGAAAGACACTCCACATGTAAAAAAATGTTGTATTTGGGGGAAGATGAATATTTTATACTGTATTTGATAAAAATGGACATTAAAATACATATTCATTCACATTATGCTCTCCAGCTGACTGTCCCTACTAGCATATATTTCACACATCAAAAATGAGGCTGTTAATGAGCTACATGTGCTCACTCTTCCTTTCAGCACCCTCTGTGTGACAAAGCACTTGCACACACCAGAAGTAGCCTCAAAATTCAAGAGACCCGTGGAGCTAAAGGCTGAGGGTGCCAGGAGGTTTACTTTGGTTTTAGTCTATTTGGCTTGAGGAATAACAACTTGGGCCACGAGTGGGTAGTGATTCGCCCCCTCCTCGCGCAGGTGAGATCAGCCCAGGGGCTTCTACAAGGTGTCACGATTATAGTCCCCCCTCCTTAAGGGTGCTCCAGCCCTTTCACTTTAGACTTTATTATGTGCACCTGATCCCTTTTCCCAGCCCACCTTAAAAGCCAGGCGCTGACGCTCATCCGGGCTCTGCATCTGGTTTCCGTGCCGTGCGAGTCCGGGACCTGGAAGCGCCTGGTCCCGTTAAGGTTTTAATCTCTGTTCCCGCTCCTGTTCCCTGTCCGCCGGTTCCGACCCGGTTCATGGTTTTTAATTCCTTGTCTTGATGGATCTCCTGGCTTTGGACTTACTCGTGTGTTTTTGGATTCCCTCTTTGGATTACTCTTTTGGATCGTTTGCCTCGGCCACACCTCCCCCGTGCACCAGCGCACTTCGGACACGCCCCCCTGCTTTCAGCCCCGTATTCCTGCATGACGTTTTTCCCAGTGTTTCCCCACTTCTTTGGATTGTGTCGTCCGCATAGGGTCCGGAAAGAACTGTTCGTTACACAAGGGCAGCGAGGATGGGGTTGATGGACTGTTGCCAAGCCACACGTGGACTGGGAATGACGTTGCCAAGCAACACCTGGATCTGAAGGAGGGAGCAGGGAATTGGTTGTATAGGGGACCTTGTCCTCCTGCACAACCTCCATTGTAAACTCTGTAAATCCAAATTTCACCCCACAACTTCTACTTTTCTAAGCACACACACTTTAAACTGATACTGCAGTGTATCAGTTTTTAGACGGACGAACAGTTTTCGAGACGCACGAGAAGGTGGGATACATCTTTATGCAAAGGGTGGTGGGAGCATGGAGCAAGCCACCCAGCCATATTGGTAAAGCTGATAAAACTGCTGGATAAGAGCATTCCTCTCATGAGAGCATCTTAATCTCAACATAAACTATTAACTAACAAACAGGCTAGAACGGGGTCCTCCTGTCTGTACCCTTTTTTCCGTTAACATGACTGAGCCTGTGCTCTTGTAGAAGCCAAGCACATTAAGAAAGCAGTGATTAAAATGGGTAAACAGTGCTTTAGCACTGCAGCGTGCCACTGCAATGCTATTACCCTTTTTCAGTTGTCATTGTTTCCAACAAAAATCAGTTCCGCTTGCCAAAGGAAAGAGATGGCTGCTTATGCATCTGCTTTGTGAATGGAAAATCCCTTTGAGATTTTGTGGGAACACATTCCAACTGGATCTCTCTCACTGGTGGCAGGGAAAACTAAGCATCTAAAATGATGCACATGATATTACGTTAATACTTTTGGCACAGTCCAATCTTTAAGATGCCATCTTAAATCACTGTGAAATCCAAAGTAGGCACAGCTGAGCTGGTAGGGACAGATGGCTTCTGTCCCTACCCTAACAGCCTGTGCTGTTTTCTTATGATATTGAGCATCATTCAAAATGCTGGTGAGGTCCAGCGCATTCCAGCAGTCCCTCATCAGTGGAAGTTGTTATAAATGGACTGTCCTGTCTAGATTCCCCCAAGCCTTCTGGTTCTGCCATGAGTGGAACATTAATACATCCTTTTCAGAATATGACTGACAGGCTGCATCTTCATTTCCTCTGCTAAACTAATGTTTCTGCACTGTAATTGTCTTCACAGCCTGAAATGTTCAAACCTCCATGCAAATAGTGATTATAAGGCAATTTATTACAAGGTACTGGCTAAAAAGCACTGATATGTTGTTACATTAAGAAGAAAATAATTCCAGACACAATTCTGCCCATATTGATGTTCCCTGAAGAAGTACTGTAATTGTTATTCAAGCTGGCAATTTGTATTTGTGCATGAAGACACTGAATGGAAGAATACATTAAACATAATAATCTTTTTATTATTTAATAAAAATAAGTTGTTGAGCATTTTAGGTAAGAAGTACATGGGAAGCAGCTCTTTCTTTGTGATGATCCCTCTCTCTTAGTCTTACTGTCCTTGTGTCTTTTTCGTTCCTCTCGGCTAAATGTTTTCTTTTTTTCTCAGGGTCAGAATCCGAAGCTGTTGTGAAAAGGCAGTTCTGCACCAGCTGCTCTACATGTACCACTCAAACAGAGCCATCTGTTAAGGGTTCACTTGCCTGTGGGAGAGAACCGCTGCGTGGTCTGTGGTTTTTTTTTTTTGCTTGTTTTGTAGAGGTCTTGTCAGGTGGAGAGCAACAAGCCCTTTGCTCTGTGTTAGACTCAATCAGTGCTGCCTTATAGGCCAGACCTTGGCAGTCTGTGTGTGGGCAATGGAATTAACTGAGATGGTGCACAACTGCTGCGAGGAGAGCTGCCAGGACTGGTCAGGCTATCGTTAACTTCCCAAGCATCACATACTCACTAATTAGTGGTCACCTGTGAGTCTGCAGCATCACCAGAGAGGGTGACATCAGCTCTTCTTTACCGTATGGCTGTAGGCAGGCCTTGCAGTGAGGAAAATGGTGGACAACTCTGACAAGTGCATGTACTGATAGAAAGCACAAACCTGATCTGATTAAGCCAAATTGATTCACATAGTGATTCTGACTTGGAAAGCCATTAAAAGAAAGGATCGTGAGAATTCCAAATGAAAAAAAAAATGAGCACAGGACCATAACAATGGAAGAGTTTTACAAAATGCAACATTAAGTGATGACGTTTTACAAAGGAATTGAATTAAACCTACAATCTTAGGCCATGCACACGAAAAGCCATAAATCATTTAATGCTACAAATACTGTACACAAAAAAAATTGAATTTCCCAAGGAAGATAGCTGCCTTCAAACCTCCATGAATTAAATCTTTCAGATTTGAAATAAGGAGAATGACATGGAAACATATTGCATTACTTAAGAGAAAGGCAGAGAAGGCAAATGTGTCTTCAGTTCAGACTGAGGCAAGAAGAGAATAAAGGTGTTTTTAACACCGCCTGACAGAGGCCACAGGAAGAAGCTGTGATGGACGAAACAGGCTCTGGCAGGGTTTAATGGCAGCAGACACACGGTCTGTCATGGTTCCTCACATCTTCAACCAAATAAAAGGAATGTGAGCTGTCCTTGAAGCAAACAACGCTCGATTGTGGACTTCTGAATTGTCTGAAGATTTGACGGCATTCTCCTGTGGGATAAAAGAACCGTCAGACCGTCTGGACATGGAGGGACAGAGGTGTCCAGTAATTCTGTCATCCCAGGACATCCAAATCAAATCCCTCCCCATCCCTGAACAGGTCTCTCATTGTGAGAAACACAGCGTGTTAGAGCCTCTTATCATACTGCCACCAGAGGTGATCTGCAGTGGTTTCACCCAAGTAAAAGCACAGCAGACGGCATGAATCATTTTTTTCTTTTATTAGCAATTCCATGGCAACCGGTATCACATCCAACAGAAACGGTGCTTGTAGAACTGATTTACTTTCATTCCACCCCATCCCAGAAGGGATCGAACAACAGCACGCAATTCAATTTCAAAAATTATTGTTCGCATTTATTAACTGTATAGAAAGGTTAATGGATCTCAAAGCAATATTCATCACAAAGCCTCTTTTTTTATTCAATAAAAAACAAATGTCTGCCAGCTTTAAAGATGCCTAGAGTTCTGATCATTTTATTTATTATATCGCCTGTTGTAGAATATTGTTGAGCACTATTAAATGATCCTTAGCGTATAGAGATGAGCTACAATAATTAGGATGGTTAATTCCATTTTCACAATGAAGTTGTACTTATGTGTACAGCAGCAAATGACTTATAACATTTAAAAAAAGTGTTTGTAACCTGATTCCCCTTGGTAAGTGCTATTATGTAGAGTTTTTTTTCCCCTATCGGTATCTGTACTGATTTCAGCTGTGGCATGACGCGGGGGCGTGTCCGGGTTGGGGACGGAGCCCTGGCAGGAGGGCGGAGCCTCGCCTCTTGTAGTACGAAACGACGTTGTTCGCTGCCGTTGTTTTCATTCTTTTTCATTTTACTTGCGCGTTTGCGCCTAAATGTCTCGTACTCCCGCAAGATGATTATAGGACTGCCCACAGCTGGGAGGGTCCTATAAATTTATATCTAAAATTATATCTATATCTATATTTACATCTATATTTATATTCATATGTGTGATACGATTTTTCTGCGTACTGTTCTGTTCTAGTTTGTTCTTTGTGTGTCCGGACTGTGAGTAACTCTTTTAGTGCACCCCTCACTGTACTGATTGTATTGTGTGTGTTGTACTATTATTATTATTGTATCATTCGTTACACCGTGGCTGTGTTGTCTGTGTAAAGCTGCTGTTGCACTGCAATTTCCCCTCACGGGATCAATCAAGTATCTATCTATCTAAAGGCACCCTGGACACGCCCCGACGGGACGAGCAGGGCCAGCCCCGGAAGGGGGAGTTTACACCGGTTCCCCCGGAGGGGACTGCGTCGCGTAAGGCGGTCTTTTGTCTTTTTCCGTCTGTCCCACTGTGCAGTACCACCGGGGCGGGCTGTTCCCTTTCCACAAGTTCTATTCTATTTTATTTTGGGCCTTACGCGCCCTGTCCTACCAGACTGGAGCCCGCTAAATAGGTCTGGTCAGAGCTGTGCTAGCGGTTCTTCTTTTCCCGGGCTGGACCCCGATAAATAGGGTACGAGGCACAGCGGTACACTCTTTTTTGCCTTTTGCTTATTTTTTCACCTCTTTTTGTGCTGTCCGTGGTCCCTGCTGACCTCTCTCCCCTTTCCCAGGGGCGTTGACTTCTTGCCGGTGCTTGCCGCGATCTTCTTGCCGGTGCTTGCCGCGATGCCCCCCCCCCTCCGCACCGTCACACACCACATCAAGCGGCGCAGGCTGCAAACGGAAAAGTAAGGAATTATGTTTTTATTAAACCACGGAGGTAGTCATGCTCTAGCAGATCTTACATTAAACTGTGCCCAATATTTCCTGAGTGATTTTATTTTGCTGCTGTTTAAATTACAGCTGGGCAAATTCGATGGTAGTCAATTCATGTACTGTATCAAAGTGCACGGTGTGATCAAGCCCACTTGAGCAGTAGTCTGTGGAATAATGAAATAAGTCAGGATTTTTGTTGTTTACAGTCGTTGCTTACCTTTCCTAAGCTTTCTTCACTCTAAACCTCACCAAGCTCTGGGAATTTCCCGGGCATAAAGACACAAAACACAAGTAGGGAAGTATATGAAAATGCCTTTACCTTTAAGACCGAGAATAGGAGGCATTTTTACATAAAGAGTTGTGGGTACATAGAAGAAGCTACTCTGTCAGGCTGCTGAAGCCGATATCCTGGCTTGGAGAAGATCCTTGGATCAATCTGCTACTAACAACTTTCGTACGGTGTGTCCTTGGTGTAATGTGTATTGTAAATCCAGGAGCTAAAATGTGTTACGGGAACATTGTTGTAATGAATTTGCTTCAGTCTATGTGAGTGATGTGGAAAAACTTTTACCTTCTCTTGCTGAGCCAAAGCAGCAAAAAAAGAAAAGTTTTCCTTTGCCTTGCTTAATACAGGAGCAGGGCCAGGCTGTTAACTAGAACCCAGAATTAGACTGGTGCTGAAAGCCAGCACCGAAGAAATAACTAATCAGACAGACTGATTACTGTGATCCAGACAGCACCCGACAGTTATTTGGAGAATAATGGACATCATATGGGAGAAGTAGAAAAAGGAAAAATGGTTGGATTTTCAAGCCGAGTCTTACAGAAATCTCATTTTGGTGTACTTTGAGTTCCCTGTGAATCTGCTGCCTCCACGGCTCGAGAACCATTTATTGTCGAATCCACACTGGAGCTGTAAGCTTCTGTTTTCAATTTGTTTTAATATCTCTCCGTACCCCACAAAGTCCTCATTGTCGTACTCATTATACATTGGCTGTTTCCCTCGCTTCCCAAAACTCCAGTATTCACTCAATTCTTCATCTTAATTATTTCATCTTCAGATCATTATCAGCTCAGATTGCCTATTATTCTACAGGGAGCTGGTAGTGTTTCTTATTTTTTATTACATCCTTCATTAAACTCCCTGTTTGAAAGCCTGCAGGCCCCTCGTTACCGCACTCAATGACAAAAGCAGTCGCTGTCAGGATCATAACGGACTCGAGTCACAACGGTATCGTGAATTACAATACCCAAAGTGGAAAAACTCATTCTCGACACCGCACTGGCTTTCCATCCCAGAAAAAAAGGAATTGACTGTCGCGTCCACCAGCAACCATAAACGACCTTTCGCTAAACTGACCAGAGCTATGGGGAATTCCAGCAAGCGCCAGCACACTGATCAACTATCCAATCATGACACCACACTAATTACCAAACCCTCCACCTCCCGGGATATTTAAACCCTCATTTCCCTCAGGTCTGCGCTCGGTATAATCCTCTATCCCTGGAGCTCCTACCTCGGCGATGTTACAGAGACATTCTCTTTCGGATTGTTACTCAGGTCTTTAAATAATCTTCCTTCGTCCCTCGACTCCGACTACAGCCCCGCGATTTGGATATCTAGCGTTCGACCACCTCTGACGGAAACCCTGTGACACGCCCGACATCCCTCCCTAGAGGGCGCTCCACTGCTCCCATTAATGTCCGTGTGATTAAGATCTCCAGGTGTACCCTTTTAGCGTTATTACTTAAAGACCAGCTCCTCCAGTCCTCGGGGCTCATCATTAGGGTAAGATGTCGCACCAGGAAACCCTACGTCCGTCTCCTGAGGGCACAGGCCTCATCCCTGACACCTCCCGCTCCAGCATTAATTTTTCCCTACTGTTTCCTCACCATCCGGATCGTGTCGTCTGCATAGGGCCCGGAAAGAACTGTTCGTGACACCTGCGAGATGATGATGTGAAAGCTGTGCCATGGATGCGCATCAGATGCTAGCCCCAGTGATCATTCGTGGGGGTAGAGAACAGGCTTAGGCTTTTACAGGCTTTACGAGAGTAAAGGGGACAGAATCCCACAAAACAGCATCTGTAATCTGGTGCAACACATGTGTCACAGATGTCCAGCAGGTATTGCTTCCCCATGGTGGCCACAGGTCAGTACTGTGTGTGGCCTTCACAGTAAACGCCTTGTGGATCAGACCTGTTTGATAGCAAATTTTAATCCGCTTAATGAATTTACTTCCTATATGTAATGTCTGTTCAATAAAATGTCAGAGCACCTGCTCAAACCTTTTTTAGAATTTTATGCATGATAAGTTTGTGAATTTGTTGCAGTTATAAGCATTACAGTATGTTTGTTTTGATGCCCAGTCATATCAATGTTCCAATTTAAGGTTAAAACTTAGGAAAGACATTGCTGGCAAATAGCCACATTTGAGGTGCCGTCTGTGAAAGGTTATAGGAGTCTGTGGGAGTGCAATTTGAGATTCTTTGTATAATTTTGTAATGCTAGTAATGTATATTCCATGTTATGCAATTGTAACTATATGTACTGCAACAGAACGTGCCAAACGTGGGTTTCTGTACATAAGACTTCAAGATGCAGAAGATCCTAGCTTAATCATTTTGCATGTGAGTTTACATTATCCTCTAACTTTGTTGTTTTCCAACAAGGGTTGTGAAACTTCACAAATTATAGTTTTCTTTAGGGTTTCTTGGAGTTCAGTTTACTAGAATGAAAAGTATTGAAATTGCAATTTAATCAACAGCAGCATTTTGTTCAACATGTCTGAGTTGGCATGCTGAATCCAGGAGGTTAAATACATACGTAACAAGTGCGCTGTGAACTGGATCAGGCAGTGTGGCGATTGCGCTTTAGAGGTAGGAAATGTGAGAGGATTCAACCGTAACATTAAGCACTTAATCGTAAAAAATCGCTTGGGTTCTCGGACCAAATCTATTACACCCTCTATATCAGAATGCCAGCCTTTTGGCCCAGTTGGTTGTGGGGTTTGGACTGTGCAGTATGGGGTTTTTGCAGACATCTGTCTGAGTTTTCAGGTCAATCACTACCACAAGCACAGCACACATCTCTATTGCAATGGCACACACAACTTTCTCCAGCGTGCTCAACACCTGCCTTCGGCTTTTCATCACTTTTAAAATCTTACTTCCATAGGCAAGAGGTCAGATGTGTTCTGCTGAGCAACGTTGACATACAGTACATCTAAATGCTGCCATGCAATAGACTGGGATTTTAAAAGCAAAAGGTCACTGCGTTCAAAACTTCAAGCGTCAGATTAAGACATTCATTTCATCTCAAGCAGGTCCCAGACAAACAGCGATCACTCCCAAATGCAAACAATCCTTTATTGTCACCTGTAAGGTGTTTTTATGGTCTCAACAGATGAACCATTAAAACAAGAAGTCAAATCTCAGCTTAAAGAATACTATTAAAAAATCCAAAGCAAATCATATGAACCATTTGTATGCAGTCTTAGGCAATGATGCAGGGCTCCTCTTGTGTTCTTTGAGCAGAAAAAGAAAAAAAGAAAAAGAAAACATGATCATTGTGACTTTTATAGCTGTAGTACCTTCAAGCACTGACAATCGATTGCTTGTCTGTACAGCAGCTGTTAAGTAAACCCAATTCAAAGAGAAAGAATGGAGGTGGGTCACTGGGGATGTGGGAGCACATGGAGATCTGAATCTTTTTTCTTTGATCTAATCTCAATATCATGTTATCTTTATTAACAAAAAGTGGCAATTTTATTTTGCTTTTACCTCCTTCTCAGTGTACCCCTGATCTATCAAAGCCAGACTCCAGGACATTACCTCAGATTTATGTTATACATGTGTTATTGAAATCAGAACAGAATTACAAGTGTCCATGATCATCTACAATAATAGAATTGCATTGTATACAAGTGATAATCTGTGTTCAGTTCGGTATATTGTAACATATTTTATTTCTTTTATACCAAACAAATTTTCATGCAGTCAGACCTAGAGTCATGACAATTTCATTACCCCACTCCCTCCAGCTGTACAGATGAAACATTACCTGACAGAGCTGTGCAAATCCAGTTACCCTGACTCTTATAACATACTGAGCCCCTGCAAAGAGAGCCATCGTGCAAGACCAAGAACATCATAATGGGCAAGTGATAAAACATTTATTAACTCGGTCTTCTTTTCCGAGTGTGTGAAAAGTCAGCAGTCAACATTTATTTGTGGTTCAGTGCATTCTAGCTCCTTCAGATGCAGTATGTTTTACTTCACGGCTCTATAGTGGAAAATTATTTGTGTGTGTGTTAATGCAATCAGATGACATCCCGATATTCACTGCGAGAAGCGAAAGATGAATCAATGGCATACGCTAACACCGTTGTAAATTTTATGCATGCAACAGATATTAGCTTGCTATTACATCATTTCTTTTAATACTTATTGTCTCTCTCCTTAAATATTTCTATAAAAATCATTGAGCCATGCAATAATAAAAACAATAAAACCTGTGGTTCTATCAACCTGGGTTTTTTGATCCAGTCACTGGGTTTTCAAGCCCAAGGATGCTACAGTGCATAGCACAGTGGCCCAAGTAAATAAACTATAGGAGGTTAACTGGAGGTTGCCAGTTGAGCACCTCTCTCTGACCTTGGCTCTCCTTGTTTTTACAATTATTGTATAACTCCTTTGTGTTTGAGATGAAATAAAGGATGAGAAGATGAACAAGAGCATGTAAATAGTCTGTGTGCATATAATATTGTTAATTAAGCTTTAAAAATGTATGATGTAGTTGGAGAACATTAGAGCACCTAAATAATCTTAATATACATCATCAGACTGAAATTGAAAAATCTCAAATGATTTTTGTCCTTGAAGTACCAGTATGGAACTACAGTATATACTGTAATTATAGACAGTAACTGCTAGTTTGTTTTAAGGTGCATTTTACTTGTAACACGTCAAAAACAATAGATCCAGCCCCTTTAACCTGAAATGGCAAAAATATCGATGGTCATAGACAACATAACAACACCCATTTTTCCCATTTCCCCTTTTTTCTTTATATGAGCAGAACACTCAAGCAGGTCAAAGGTGAGTGAACTACAAGCTCAAGAGCACATTCTTATTCACTCATGGTCTATTTGTGATGCCGTTACAGAACGATCGGGGCCCATCCTGAGACATATGCTCACAATAGCCCAGCCAAGAACAGATGAATTATCACAGGTCAATGCGGCTGGCTATTGGCAACTGTCCCGGTGAAACATAAGAAGGCCTTGTTTCCTGCTATATCACATGGTACAAAAGGACCAGCTGTCCTCTTCAATCTCACTTCCATCAGTTGTCATTTATTTTCCGATTTGAAAGACATGAGTGATAGAGCACGACTAAGGAAGAGAAAGGAAGGAAATAGGGAAAAGATGTCATCAGGTGTTTGTCAATTAAACATTTCCACAGCATTTGGCTTGGATGTGACTTTTGTTTTTTATGAAGCTGCTCTGATGAACTTCAGTATGATTGATTGTTACCCCACAACCCCAAAGTAGAGCTGGAGACTGGCGGGTTGAGCGCTTGTAATGACACTTTCAGCTCACAGTACATTTTCCATCTTACATGAGTTTGTCCTTTAAAAAAATATACTCTGGCCCCTTTTCAGCACACAGCAATTGCTCCGTACTGTAGGTACTAGGGCCTAGGACAATGCTGTCTTTGGTGTGGTGTGCATTTGATGACTGCTAGTGGTCTATCTGCCTATTCTGTGCAATATATTGGGATTTTCTGTCTGCCATTGCAGGAGAATGCTTGTGGCAGATTGCATTTTGCAATGTGTGAGCCCATTCAATGATTGTGAACTTCTTGAGCACTACAGAGTTATCACGGACTGAACCCTGCAGAAAAGACAGCTTTCCGAGGGCTGCTGTCATGCAGAGCCTGTGGCAGGAGCAGAAATGGCAAATCCCAGAAATTCAGATTGCTGTAAAAGAGAACAGCAGCACAGCAAGTTATCAAACCCAGTTCTTTGAATGAGTCCAACATGGATACGTTTTGAGTTCTGTCTACCATGAATATACATTCTGTTTCAGAGCATAAAACAACACGAAAATGTTAGCAGAGCAAAACAATAGTTTTGAGGCGTCCCTCGTAACTTGGTAGAAGCTGACTTTGAAGAAGGTTCTGTAAGACAAGTTGCTAAGCAACAGGGTGAGGGATGAGTAATAAGTCAGATCCTGTGTGTTTTAATGCAGCTCTTCTTGTCATTATGGAGTGTGAAATATGAAGGCTTTCTTTCAAATGGAGACCCAAAATTGCCATTGACATGACAATAAGTCTGCACAAGATGTGCCAGCGAGGTTAAGTGCCCATGCCAACATGATCGACAGGTATAATTTTAAAATGCTGAGGCTTCTCCCTCTGCTGTGTAAAAGGAATGAGCCTCTCACATCTCCAATAGCAATGAAAAGTAAAGACTCCTGACATATTTAGTGAGAAACCCAGCATAAATAAATTGTTGGATTTCTCCCCTCTATCCCTTCACATCCCCGAAATCCGTCCGTCGCTCCTGAGATCTGAGCATGCTCTCTATACAGTGGACGCCACGCCAAAGAGAGGGACCAGTGATGTGCCGAGTTTTACACGGTCTGGTTTTCAGAGGGGGGGTGTAACTCGCTCAGAGCACTGAGGCCTGCTACACAGCTCAGAGAAGCATACTTGTGACATTAATCACCCTCCCCACACACGTAAAATAGCGCAAATAACCAAACCTGACCACGTAAGGTAAACATTCTTAAATCCTCATTTGTTCATGTATTTCAAATTCCCACAATACCATTTCGTTTTCCATTTTGGATGAACCGGGTTTTATTTGTTGAGTTTTTTTTTTTGTTGAGTTTTTAAAGCCACACTTGGTGAAACTGGACCTTCTCTCAGACAGAGTCTTTATGGAAAGAGTCTGTAATATTTACTGCACAAGACGTAAGCACTTGTTACAAAACGTATTTTTCTATTTACAGTATTGAAGTAATACTCAGTCCAGAGGTTTATTGTTCCATTTATTCTATCATAACAATGGTCAAGTCTGCAGCGGAGAAGATACATGATCTACAAAATAGGACAGCACACTGGAGACAACTGACAGTGTGAAAAGAGCTCTGATACAATTATATTGTCCATAATAGGCAGTAGATACGTGTGGCCTTGTCGAGTACAAATAAATTCAATAGCCAGTAGAGGCAAATAAGACCATTTCAATTTCATTAGCTCCGCAAACTTCACATCTTGTGTGCGTTTGTGCTGCCCCCTTTCATTAAGAAAATGAAGAATTAATACAAGTGGTAACAATACTGATACTTGGTATTTAATGAGGAAATTAAATTTGAACCGCATCTGAAAAGGGAATCCTATTGTGGACTGATCCAGACATCAGTTTTATTTTACTGCGGAGTAACAGCTAATTTGCTGTAATTTTCTTTGTTGTAGTGATGGACGTCGTTAGAAATCTGTGTTCAAAACAGGGTGAAAACTGCAGCCGAGTAGGACGTCTGATTGTCTGCCTGAAGAGATAAGGGGGTATAAAACATGCTCGGTGTCCGTTTCTCACAGAGCTCATTCTCCCCCATAAATAAACCCCCCTGGGTTTTATCTGGCCTGCTGCTCCCATAGCTCTCATCGGAAATCTTGATTCTTAAAACCGGCGACGAGGCAAGCTGCTCTGTAATCGCACAGCGCCAGGGGCGCGATATATAGACAATCCGAAAGTGGCTGAGTATGCGAGGCATCCGCGCCAAATGACGGAGGAATGTCCTTCCTGTCCCGATTCGATAACAGACATTAGCAGAGGATTTAAGAAAATAAATTTCACCTACTAAAGCTGAATGAGTCCCCCGCCTGGAGAAATCTTGACAGCCGAAACGTTTTTTTCTTTCTAAACTTTACTTGTCTCTATTATTTAATTATTTGATTTTAATGCTTGTTATTGCCTAATGTCGCTTCCAAAATTATGCTACAGCTCCCGGCAATACTGCAGTGTTCTCCCTGAGGCAAGTACAGTTCGCAGGCAGGAGTCGATAGACAGTTTGTTTATTACCGCCGACTTTGAACAATGCCTTTTGTTTGCATGTTTAGTTGTATGATTTTAGTAAATATTGCCCTTATGAATACAAAATAAATCTCAAAGCTAGCAGAGCAATGTGCACAGTGAGCCCTCCACACTTCCCCACCTCTGTGACCTCTTCATCAATATCTGTCAGGTCCTGCACCAGACCAAACCTTCAGATAGACACAGTTTCACTTTGTGCTCAGTGCACAGAAATACTAATTACTTCTCTCTCAGGGTCTCTTGGGAGAGAAGGATAAGGTACACATTTCACTGAATCTGTTTTTTTCTACCTTTTTTTGTTCCTATTCCCTGCTATTCCTGCTTCAAAACCTCAGATTCAAAGACTGCAGCAGCTCAAGGATGCTGCAAAATTTCTCGGGATGTAGGAGTTGCTTCATTTCGTGTGCCAAATGCCAGGACTCTATAACCCTGAAGCACAAATTCCCAAAGACTAAAGATCTAAAAGAAATTTTGACCAATTAAAGCTCATAACTGTTTCAATTAAGCAATCGTGAGTTTGGGTAGAATGAAAACATGAGTCTGTGGTTTTCGCTGTAAGTAACACTGGCTTACAATGTGAAGCGTACAGCTTTGTCTTCAGGGACAATGACCTTTGACCTCCCGCAGGGACACATTATCCTTCTGTAGTGTAGGTTCTGATCTTTTGGTCCAACGTCAGAGGTCTCCAATAGGTCCTCAAACCATGTAAAATAAGTGTGCCCCACTTTCTAATCGAAGAAACAAGAAAAGCACTAATAGGAAAAAGTGTTATTTTCAGCCCATCCGCCTCCAGACACCCTTGGTACGGTACTTCATCAATAATGCAGCCTTCAAAGCTTCAAAGCCGATGAACCACACAGACAGCTACTGTATTAACTTTCACAAGAACACACAGGCAGCTGGAAGCTTCCCCAGCGCTTGGTTTGGATTCTTGAAATCCTCAAAACTCATCCACACGTGAGCCAGCTATTACAATTGATCTGCACTCAGGTAGAAGCTCAGTCAACAGCAAAGTGTGTGTATGAGCCATTGTCCACAAAGCTCCTCAGTCGCTATGGGAACAGACAGCTAAAGATGACTCATGAGAACAAAGTCATTGCAGGAAATTAAGTATCATTTACCATAGGCTCCACAGCAGATGGGCCACCTTAAACTCCTTCAACTCCTATTGGATAGATCCCACTGATCCTACCCTCAGAGGATCCGTGTCCTTATGGTACCGGTCATAAGCATGTTCCTGCTCCAGAGAGAAGCCTCACTGTTGTCTGAAGTGACAGCAAACTGATTCAAATGAAAGCCGTGGTCAAGGACAGGCATTGAGTAGGAACAAAAGAAATCCAGTTCCAGTGACAATTAATATTGCATGACAGTTTTAATTTTTAATCAGCTGTAAATCAGGGATAATTTGCATTATTAGTTGCAGGCATCAAATGAAGGACAGAGAATGAAAATACATCAGATTGAATAAAGTGCTGGATCTAATTCTCGACCATGTTTTGAAGGTTAGCTTGATGTGCAAGGCTATTAGTATTACATTTAGACCAGGTGTGATTTATGTCTCCAGGCAGATTATGCATTGACTTTAAGGCAAATCCTTACCATTATTCAGTAATGCTTTAGGGCTGTAGTGAATTCCCCTGGCTCATCATATTATAAGGAAGATCAATGACTGTGATCAATTTTTTTTTTAGTTTTTAAAATATCAGTCATAATTTCCCACAATGCTGAAAAACAATCTTCTGGATTTGCTGTGTCCAGTTTCAAGAGAAAGTAAAGAAAAAACATAATCAAAAAGAATTCAAACATTTAAAAAATGTCAAATAAATATATATTTATAATACAATTAGTTATAACTATGTTATATGCACTATTTAAGAGTTATAACTAGTTATATGCACTATTTAAGAGCACTATTGTATTGAATGGTATAAAAATACTAGGATGCATGAATGAAATGGATACACGGCACAGTCTTGATGTATTATAAATGATCTATTAATATATTTTTCTGTGACTCATGTGAACTGTAAAATCATGTTCCTGTGTCCTGCAGCCCACTAGTTCCTTTAAGCAATTGCCACTGCTGTCCTGTCACGGACACTGCTCTTTCTCAGGCATAAAACAGCCAGAGTTGGCTGTCTGTTCATTAACAAAACATCGGACGTCTGGGCGTCTGTGAATTGCATTTTTGCCCTTTTATTATGACAAGAATACAATGTTATTTATAGTCCCTTCTATGACATGAAAAGACACGAGAGCAGGGGAGAGAGGCGATGAGGGGAAGCACAGAATGCACACCCACTTAATGGTTAAGGTGTTGCCTTGGAAACATAAACTATAGTCTCCCTTGCAAAACAGAATCAGGGTCAGGGTGGTAATATCAAAAAAATAAAGCACTACAGCTACATACTTGAGTTGAAAGGCGTAACTCACAGGATGGACTCAAAATTCATTATATTTATAATTAAAATGGAGCTCTTGACCATTCTACCTACTGTTCAATAAACGTTGTTACTTCAATGGCAGCCGATTTTGTTTCAGATCTCCTGAATCGCTGTGAGATCTTTAAGTTCTAAATGAAATGAGATCAGAACTGACGAAAACCGCCTGCTCCCCTCATCTTTTCGGCTTTCTTTTCTCAGATAGCTGAATTAAACACTGCTGGAGTTTACTGCAAATCACCCTGAACACAATGGGTAATTGAGGCATGAAGCACACCTAGTTAAAATCCCCGAATACTGCTTTTCAAAAGTCACCAGTTAAAAAAGACACATCAGGTGTATCAGGAAATTGGATCACTTAGCGGAATATAGAGCTCATTTCTTTTGTGCATTCTTTTTAATAAGTGTATTGGAGGAATAGAAAGAAAGAGACATGAATGAGATGGAAGTTTAGCTGCGGAAACTGCCAAGGCAAACTGCTGCTTATCAGTTATCCCATGTGGAAGAGTAATATGAATGAATATGTCCCGAGAGCACTTTACAGATCTATGCTCAAATGTATAAAAATGGCCCAAAACACTAAAAAAGCATTGAAAATATGTGTGTGGACAAAACTTGCTCATCTATAAGTAGGTTTTTATTTTTATAAATTTCACCGCAAAGTCACCATTGCAATCACCGCAGTCCAACCAGCACAGTAAGCCTTTTAAAGATAACACTGTTCTGGATTTGTCTGCACCAGGGAAATCATCTTATTGCACTTAAAATTGATCTCTTGACTGAACTGGGAGTACCTCGAAGAAAGGATAATGGATGCAGTCCAAGCTTATCCCAACACTTTTGTTTTCGAACTTATTTAAATTATTTCTTATTGTATACCCACACCAATGTGGAGGTTTGGCGCTGACTGGAGGAGAGATGCACCCCTCACTGACACTACTGCGATCTTGCATGCTCCCTGAGAGGACACTTCATCGATCCGGGAGCAGACGGATCCCAGTCTTGCCCCTGCCTACGCCTGGCCAATTGTGAACTGCCCCGTGGCACAATCCTGTTACAGTCAGCTAGTGGCATGACCCAGGCTGGCATTCAAGACACCTGCAGTTCATACCGTGCTCTCGTCTGTTGGTGATGGTTTGTGTTGTAACAGAAAACATAAGTTCTGGATCCCGAGGTGAAGTTAAACAGATGAGTTTCATTGCATGCAAGGAACAATAAAACCAAAGTATTGTTTAAAATTCCGGTACAAAACTTCCAGTTTATATAGCCCGTTTCTGACGCTTCTGACGTAGCTCATTACTATGGTAATGGGGGAGGTCACTGTGTTCGGACAGTGCAGACTTTGGCCAAATGGTCAGGGTTATGTTTCCGTCCCTGGGGGGTTTCCTATCTGACATCTGGAATCCTTATCAGTTATCCCCCTTTCCTGCTATAACTCGAGCCTGTTACTTAGACGTCCAGTCCTCATGCAGAAAGGAATCAGTTAACCCCTTCTTCACATCTTGTATCTTTCCTCATTTGCATAACCCAACACCATGAGAAAATCAATATGCAACTGACTGTGGGTGGGAGCATCAGGTAGGCATTACAGCTTTCTGCACATCAGTGAAGAAACAATTGCTGAACATGGAAGCTAAGTATGCAGGTACAACTACATGTTAGATATTTCTAAATAATAAATATTTCTATCAGTGCATACTGTACCATGTACCAGCTGGTAAACCAAAACTGACTAGGCTGGAAACAATCTGATACTATCTTTTATTCTTCCCAGCGGCAGTGAAGAGTCAAGCGGAGAGTGTCTTGTAATTGCTTCATATTATTCTCAGTAGATCTTGAACAAAGCAATAAAATGGGCAGCTGATTTTAATTGAATTAGATTTAATGGAGTAATTAGAGGTACTGCAGGAGATGCTTCAGAGGAGAAGTCCTCCTAACAGCACCAAAAAGGTCAGGCTGCACTGGCAGACGGCTTGTCTCGCCCCTCGTGGGCTCAGGGCTTTTCAACAGCGTCAGCACTTATACAGTACCACCACACCATCCTTCCTCTTTCTTTCCAGCACTGCGGTGTAATCTTCCTCTGACAGCTCTAATAAAAAAGGGCAATTATCGCCGAGCACGAAAAAAAAAAAAACAAATCCTGTTGAGAATGGGCGAAGCTTATCTAGTGAAAGCTGGTGGTTTAGCGCTGCTGTAAAACAGGATTGTGGGATTTTATTGGTGGATATTATCCTTGTATCAGGCATCTCGGCTAAAGTAAAGGGGCCTTGGAAAAAAAAAAAAGAAAATTAGTTTTTTTTTCCAGAACCTCAAAGGAATAGAATGGGAGGAGGGGCAGGAAATGTCAAAACATGCCTTAAGCCGACTCGGTAACCCTCCCTGCTGCTGGGGCTTCAAATAAGCAGGACTCAATTATCCATACATACAGTCTATCCAAGGCAAATGGTGGTCTAAATTGTATTAGGGTTTAATGTAATGCAGGAGTTCAGCAACAGTATCAAATTCTAGGATTTACTGATGAATTGGCTGATTTTAATCTAGGCTTTTTCTCATTATATGTGTGTTTTTTAAAAAAAAAAACCTTGAGTGCAAGGTGTAATATGAAGCTCATCGCTTTGGCAAGCCAGACAGAGAATATGAGATAGAAGTGCAGCTGAAAGCAGTTCCTACGGCTGACATCACATTTTAAAAGAGGATAAATCCGTTTACATAAAAACTTGATTATCTGTTGTAAGAGGTGTCTGGCTATACAGCATCAGAGTTCTTTTTATAGTGCTTCTTCATTTTTAGCATCTCGTTCAGCAACAGTATCAAATTCTAGGATTTACTGATGAATTGGCTGATTTTAATCTAGGCTTTTTCTCATTATATGTGTGTTTTTAAAAAAAAAAAACCTTGAATGCAAGGTGTAATATGAAGCTCATCGCTTTGGCAAGCCAGACAGAGAATATGAGATAGAAGTGCAGCTGAAAGCAGTTCCTACGGCTGACATCACATTTTAAAAGAGGATAAATCCGTTTACATAAAAACTTGATTATCTGTTGTAAGAGGTGTCTGGCTATACAGCATCAGAGTTCTTTTTATAGTGCTTCTTCATTTTTAGCATCTCGCTCATATCAAGTGGGCTAAAAGGCCTCCTAGTCTTTTGAAGGAAGACAGGTGATAAGGAGACTTCAGGACTGCGGGAAGAGAAGGCTGGCATTCACTGTCCATGTCGGTGGTGCTGTAGGAGCAAGGCAGAAGCAGCAAGGAGTGAAGTGCAAGATCAAAAAGAAATTTGTGGTCAATCAAACCTGAAGCAGCCTATCTGAAAGCTCAAGGCCCAGGGTGCGTCTTCAATTAGAGCCTCCAGAATTCAAACATCCATTTGCTTTATCCAATTTAAAGTCACGAGGGACCCAGAGGCTTATCCCCGCAAACAACAGGCACAAGGCAAGATATTCCAGGATGGGATGCCACTCTGTCACAGGGCAGACACTCTCACACCAGGGCCTGTTTTCCCAGAAGTCAATTCACCTGCCAGCATGTCTTTGGACTGTGAGAGGAAACTGGAGCACCCAGGGGAAACTCACAAGAACGTGGGGAGAACATACAAACGCCACACAGACAGCACCCCAGGTCTGAAATTGAACCCAGGGCAAAGGTGACCACCACACCACTGTGCCAGTCACTACCAGAATCCACTCTGATCCCACTGTGTGGATAGGGTCCTGAACTACGCTTCGCGGGAGCCTGGACCGGCTCCCATTACACTCTGATAATGGAGTATTGAACCTAATTATTAAAAGTTTTGAAGAAACATACAGGAAGTACTCAGAACAGCCACCCCTGTTTAATCCCAATTCATTATTTAGCAAAGATTTTATTGGCAGCACAAAAAAAGTACTTATTCCCCTAAAATGACATCTCTACCCGGATTGTCCTTTAATGGAACTTGAAGTAAAACCACAAGCCTTGCTTTAAAAGTCAGAAGGAGTTTCCTTTTGTCTCCTCCATCAGTTATTTAGAAGTTGGATGTGTCAACTGAGTTAAACAGCACTGTTCTCTGTCCTGTCAGTCACTGAAAACATAAGTTTCTAATCACTTTTATGGCAACAAAAAAAAAAACCCATCAGCAGGCTCATTATATTGATTGCCTTCTTTGCTCTGTGCAGACAAGTTACTTAATATTGCTTAATTTGCAGGTGTTTTCAAGAAGGCTTGATATGAATTGATTTCAAACTGCTTTTCCTTTGCTCCTTGGGTAGAAATTAGAGCTTGTCTCTGAGTGTTTCCATCTGTTTTCTCCATTGAAGGAGAAAACATTAGAATTCTGTATGAGCATCCAGCCTAAACTCTCAGAGCGTCTTAAGCCTGTCATCTGCTTAGAACCAATGTGATCATTATCTCAAAGTACAGTATAGTGTCTGTCTTTTAAATGCTGCTCAGCAAAATGAAAACTAAATAGGGTGCAAGTTAATCTGTAAGACAATACCTGAAGTGCTGTGTTGAAAAGCAAGCATTCCCTTTTTGTCTAATTAAATCTTGTTGATTAAGGACCATTGTTGAACAGACTATGTGGCATGAATCACACATAGTTCATTAAAATTGTTTTCTGAATCAAAGACAAGCAATAACAGCATTAGTGGAATGAAAAAGTGTATTTTCAGTTTCCTATGTAATGTTTAGCTGGGAAAATAACCCATCTATCAATGCAGGCACATTCTGTTGCTGGGCACCATGACTCTGGCACTTACCTTGCTCAATTTGTCTGTGTTTGTTCCTGCATAAGTCTGTTGTACAGCACATTGAGATACAGTTATGAAAGGCTCTGTATGATATAATAATAATTGATAATAATTCCTTACACTTATAGAGCGCTTTTCTGGACACTCCACTCAAAGTGCTTTACAGGTAATGGGGACTCCCCTCCACCACCACCAGTGTGCAGCCCCACCTGGATGATGCGACGGCAGCCATAGTGCGCCAGAACGCTCCCCACACACCAGCTGTCAATGGGGAGGAGAACAGTGGGATGAAGCCACTTCATAGATGGGGATTAATAGGAGATCCTGACTGGTAAAGGCAAGAGGGAAATTTGGCCAGGACGCCAGAGTAACACCCCTACTCTTTTTGAGAAACGCCCTGGGATGTTTAATAACCATAGAGAGTTCAGTTTTATGTCTCATCTGAAGGACGGTGATTTTGTTGCAGAATAGTGTTCCCATCACTATACTGGGGCATTAGGACCCACATGGACCGCAGGGTGAGTGCCCCCTGCTGGCCCCACTAACATCTCTTCCAGCATCAACCTTCGTTTTTCCCAGGAGGTCTCCCATCCAGGTACCGACCAGGTTCACAGCTGCTGTGCTTCAGTGGGCTGCCAGTTGTGATTTGCAGGGTGATATACCTGCTGGCAAATATAAACATTATTAACAGTATGAAAAGGATATTATGCATTACAGCCACACTATCACTACTCTCATACAGTACATGGGCCGGCTGATCACTGGGCTGTCCAGTACACGCATCACACGCACAGCCCCTGTGTCAGGATGTGTTAGCAGTCAGCTCTGACAGATTGCACAGATGTGTCTGAATTTTCACAGGAGGCAGTCAGGCAGAAAGCCAGAGCTGCTGTCTAATTGCTTGGAAAATCTGCTCGACAGGACAGAAGTCCACATGGAATAGGAATTGGCTGTCAGTTTCTTGAGCTTTTTTCGAATTAGTTTGCAAAGCCCACCCTCCTGAGTTTCCTGAGACACCTGTGACTGATGAGGACCCTCTAATTTCATTCCACGTCTGGGGCATGTCCTGTTGGCCTTTTCGTCTATGCAGGTTTAAACGGGAGGTTCGCTCTGGAGGACATTCAGCAAGTCTCTGTTGGGAAGATGCTGGTTGAGATGTATCACACGTTTTTTTTAAATGAGGGGAAATGAAAGGTCACAACCTATTGATGAAAAGCTATGCAGTGATCTTTCAGGAGGGGATTATGTTTTATTTCATCAGATAAATCTCCTAATATTGCTGAGAGGACGATATGATGCTGTGCCATGTGGCTGTACTGCAGTTTCTCTGGTAATGTTTTGCTAAAAGGCCAAACAATATAACCTCAGGCCTCAAAAGCAGAAAATAAGTTGGATGTCTCTCTGTCTAGAGAATTCTTTAGGAATTCAAGCTTGCTCCAAATTAGATGACTCACTTGAATAATCAAGTTCACATAATTACTCTTCAATAAGTATTTGTTTTTCCATGGGTGATATTGGTTAGGGATAGACAGAACTAAAATTTATTTTTATTTTTCTTTGAAAGTCTCCAAAATGCAGTCCTTTCATCCTTTTACTTAGTTGCTGTAAGTTCATTTTCAGACATTGTGCTCTTTTATCAAACACACAGTTTAGAGTGCATGGCTCTGTGCAGTCTTAGAGTTTTGCAGTTTAGACATCAGGAGGTAGGGATGAAACTAGTAGTTTCAGAGCCATTACCAGAAGTTTATGGGGACCTAAGGTTAGCATCACTCCTTAACTCCACACACCATGATTAACAGGAGAGAAAACAGATATTTTTTTCTACGTTGTGGTGTAAATTGGGGAAAAAAATACAACCTGCTGAGACACCTTCAGAGAGTCTTTCAATGTGCTCAAAAAGTACACATTATCAACACCTTGATGCCAATAGAATTTCACTCTTACCATTTTTGTTCTAGAAATATTTGCACACAAAATTGTCTGTTTACAACATAACTGTGTAATAGCATTCCTGCATCACAAACTGATGCAGGCAGTGATTTGAAAGCTTTTTCTGACTCTTTATTAAGGCAGCCCTCATCTTAGAAAGACATAAAACAGCAAAACTCAGTCAGAAGGCTAAAAACGTACCTCACAGACAGCAGAGAAGAAGTCTATTAACCTCTTGCTGAACAACGATTTTCCAGTTATTTAGTTTGTTGTTAGGGAGAATGATGTTATAATTGCTCTGCTCCTTTGGTATTCCATCTGTTTTAATTTCAAGCTGTGACAGAAAGCGTTCATTCTGCTATCTGAAGCAAGAGTGGAACAGCTTTTCCTCTCCTTTTTTTTAATTTGATGTGTATTCATGATTTTAGTCCTACAGTTTTTCTTGAAGCAGAAAGAAAATAATTCACACAGAAAAAAAAAAAAACAGATGCAAATGAAAGCCATTGTTTTGAATCAGACTGCCAGGCCAAGACTAGACTGCACAGTTTTCAATTCCAGTGGCAATACTATTAGCACAGCTACAGGCGTTAAGGTTTGTCTTGAATATTGTCTGCTGAAATAACATAATGTGGCAGTTAATATTAACTCCCTGGAGCAGAGACTGGAAATTCAACGTATCAGAGCTCTGTGCATTTACTTTCTTTTACAATTCCCTGACACTTGTCTCCTCGATTTCCCAAGTTTTGTTCCTAGAACAGTATGGTGTTCTCTGTTTTGTAGACCTCTTTCTTCTTTCTGTGCCTCATCTTTAGGCCAAGGCATGTCTTTCTCCATGTTCACAGCCTGGTTCTGTCTCCTCTCCTCGAAGTAATGTTCTCTGCTGCTCCACACAAGCGTAAACACACCATTCTGGAACAGAGTGCAGACGACCTGTACCAGAATGGCTTTGGAATGAGCCGGATGAGCACATGTAGCGTCCTGCCGTAGAAAGAAAGCACTGAGTCACTGATACTGGACATGATTTATTATACCTCTCACTGTCAGCTACTGAGGAAGACGGGAGGAGCGCAGAAGGTCACTGCATTGTAAAGGCTGATGCTTCAGAGAACCCAAGTGTGTCAGTGTGATGTTTTTTTGTTGTTGTTGACACACAGTTACAGAACCCTGCGGCTGGATTTTTTTTTTGTTGGCTTTGTTGGCGTATTATCGAGGAAGGCAGATGGTGAAACGTTTGAGAGCCGCTAGCTGGTGTTTGTTGAATGTAAAGGCGGAGGGGCAAGTTGCTGCCCCTGTCGCTGAGGCCGGGGGCAAACAGGTGAAATCACAGGCTGGGCTCTCTGACGCTAGATCCCAGGACAGCTGCTCCTGCCCGGGGGGGGGGGCTAGGGGTTGTGGTGCCAAGAATTCAGAGGAGCTGCCTGCCAGCCAGCGAAACTTATACTCAGAGACCTGCCACATTAGAGGGCTGTGACCTCTTGGAGCAACAGGGGCTGTTCAGAATCCCCATAGCATTTGTGCTATTTGGACAAGCAGCAATTAAGAAAACTGGGGAACACTAGTGAGTCAGGTGGAGATGAGTGTTATATGTGATATATGTAGCTCTAAATTTATAAAGTCAGGTGGTGGAGTTCCTAGGAGTTCTTTGGGACTTTTGGATTTTAAATTAGCTACTGCTGACAAACTTTTAGCCCTTGTTTTAAAAGAATTTCCTATGTGCTTTTTGGAAGATTCCAACCCACTATAAATCCAGCAGTGCAACAGCACACAGACTAGATTACCAACCTCACACAAAGACTAAGACAAGACTGACTACTACACCATTAGGGCCAGGTTAAAAACCCCAAGCTCCACCCCCAGCTCCACTTGATCGACAGGTGAGCCTCCATTTAAACCAGACAGGAGTTAGGATCTGTAGCCTCATCCAGAAGGCGGGAGGGGGGACACATTTTGGGGATAAGGACAACACTGTGGATCTACAAAAGGCAACACAGATACAGAAAACTATAGTTAATTTACCATAAGCAAAATATAAATACAAAGATAGATTATATATAAGAAATTGTGCCTTTCTTTCTTTCCCTGAATTAAAACAAAGAAGAAACAGGAAAGTGAATAATGGACATGGGAGTTAACGAAAGACCACTTCAGGGATCATGTGATGAGGGTGTGTCACAACCTTCATCACACATCCGTTATCAGAACACTGCCCCCTGCAGGTGAGGGGGTACTGCAACTGGAGCCCATCCTGGAAGACTACGACAGAAAGCAGAACTACACCCCAGACAAGTCACCGGTCCAGCAAGTTGTTAATATTTTAATTAAAACATAATAGGGAAGAAGACCCTTTCATTTATGTTGCTGCTTCAACTTCATTCTTTTCATGTAAAGAAAAAGATGAGACAGTGAAAAGGGAAGCATGATGAAAGAGCTCCGATCCGAAGAGTTACAGTGAAAAGAAAACCAGTAGGTGGAGTCACGCCCCCCCAGAATATTTTTTCATAATCCATGCTTTTCCAAAATCCCACTTCCGCTCAATTAGAAAAACACTAGAAAAACAGTGCTAGAGTCCCAAGTGATGCCTATTAAGTAATTTGTTGCTGCCAGAATGATAGCTTTCCTGTCCAGTCATGGCACGTAATTGCTAAACGCCATAATTATGTGTTCTCTCACTTCACTGTGTCATCAGGAGTGCCTATCTTTTGACTGGAGCCTCACAATCAGACCGGTGGTGGTGTGATGATAGCTTGTACCTTGTCATAGCCAGAACATCCCAGGAAACAGGTTTCCAGTTCCGAGGCTGGAATGTCTCTGACTCTGTTCGCGGAGAAAAAAAATGCTCAAATAAAAAAACAATAAGCTTGCATCGATTATGTCGAAGTGAAGTAAGACACAGCGGGCTGGGTCTCCACATAGGCTGATGGCTTTTCTCAGAGCTGTGTGTGTGAGGTCTGGAACAGTAAGACAAATCTGCAGATGTACATGTGTTGCTCAGTAAAGTCCAGTAGCTGGGTCTGGGTAAGAGGGTGGGTTTAAAATAGGGGAGGCTGTATGTGCAAGCGTGAACAGCCCTATACACGTGTTTTTCTCATTTCACTGCTGAAGGATGAGTGAGGGATAGTGGGTGGCTCGTTTACATTTGAAGCCAGAGCGCTTGGTTTTCTGTTAAGTGCGGAGTCAGCTGTCCTGCAGGCAAGAGAGCGAGCAAGAGGCAGAAACCTGAGCCGGGCCTGAGCTCACTTCCTTGATTTACTTCACTTCAGATGCAAAATGTGACATCTGCAGCCCTGAGCCAGGGTTGTGTGCAGCTATACCACCCCCCCCAAACAATCCCCCTCCTGCCCCCCACAGCAGATGACACCCAGACCTCGCAAGGAAAGACCCTTGCTGTTTGTCTGTACGGACGCCCTGCACAATCCCCCAGCCGGCAGAACCTGAGGAAGGGTCGGCTCTTTCCCGTTTGCTGGAATGGTATCTGTTCATTAACTGTGGAGTGCCACACTGGTAAGGCTGAAGAATTTGCATTTTTCTATTTTCCCCATGGAACAGTTACTGGCATGGGGGGGGGATTTGGGGAATCGAAATAAGATGATTTTCAAAGCTTCTGGCTGTGGTGTGAGTTTTTCTAAATCCAGAAAGGTCTCAAGTAAGCATTCTCAAAACAATGCTTGACAAAAATAAAACATTCATGTCTGTATGTCAGCATTGTCCCTTAATCGTCTGTACATCTTAGAAAAATTTTCTCCGAAACAAAAGGCTTTGAAAATGAGGTGATGTGTTTTTAAAAGGTGCTTCAGTCAACCATGAGGAGATGCCATTGCTCTGATAATGGTTTAAGTGCGAGAAAGAACTTAACATGACAGGAAGCTGCTGGAACTTTGCTGACTTGTTTCTCTTTTTTTTTTTAAGTAGGAAACAAAAAACTATTTTCTGGTGTTTTCAGCATGTGAAGATGAAACGTTCTGTTTTTTCTTCCTTCTATCCACTTTTCTGCATGAAAAAACTGCTCCTGTAAACCTCTGGTCACTTGCATGAAGAGCAATTTAGCAGAAATGCCAAACTGGCAGAAATCATATACTGAAAACCAAAAACAGCATGAAAATCATATGATATCTGTGCGAACGTGTTCTAGAATTGCAGAAAAGAAATACTTTCACATTGTGGAAGTTCTACAACAGTATTACAGGACTATTTCAGTAGCAGCGAGAGGTCCAGCCTGGGGAATTGATTAGTGAGGTGATGCAATACGCAGCACAGTGCATGAGGCA
Organism: Lepisosteus platostomus; assembly: GCF_059453375.1. NCBI lineage: Eukaryota > Metazoa > Chordata > Actinopteri > Semionotiformes > Lepisosteidae > Lepisosteus > Lepisosteus platostomus. The sequence continues at coordinate 41,442,917 of NC_142623.1, forward strand.
ATTCAGCATTCCAGGAGGTGGGTCTGGATAAGTTATTCTGCAGCTCTGACATACCATTAGGGTGGCTGCGAGGGCTACAGAGCTAACAATATTGCGAAATACATCTTCAGCACAGAGCAGCTACAAAGCCTCAGGTATGCTTACACAGTCACGTTCACATGAGCCACTTGCTTTTCTTTGATCATGGGGAACGTCTGTAGGTACTATGGATCTCATCTCCTCCACTTCACTAAAGCCAGGCAGCTGTAAGACCTCAATGACCTTTCCTCTTGGCATTTGAGATGAGAATTCAAGTGCCTTCCTCTGCAAACCATGAACACATCACACTATGGCAGCGAGCCCCGGGGCTCCATTAGCTCGGAGGTGTGGATGATGCTTCTGTGCACTGAAAGGTGAAGGGCTTTCTATCTCAAGGTGCCTTGGAAAGGGTCTCGAGTGAGAAGAGCTGTGTGCATATTGAAGCGTACTTCACTGGCAAGCTTGAAAATAATTGAATATCGACTTTGACTAGTGATTGCGAAGGTTAGCTACAGTATTTGCAGAAGACATGGCCCTGTGTCATTTCCTTTATGTTTTCCTCTATTTTTCTTAATTGATTTATAAAGCTTTTCGGGGGCACTGCTTTCTATCCTTGGGTTTGCTTGCTCTTAGGTTGAATTTGTCCTGTGTTTCAAGAAAATCTTTGAACTGTTACCATATATTATCTACTGAATCCATGTTTATCTTAGCCTTCTCTCTCTTAAACTCTTAGCCCTCTCTTGTGCTCTCTTTCCTAGGAAAGTTTACTTTGCCTACAATTATAAAACTTTGTATCTAACCTTATAGATTCAAAACCGTACCATGGTATAATCACAGTTCCCTAATTGCCTTCTCTATAACTTTCCTCGCTCTGCCTTGATAGTTTGAAAAGGCTGGTTAAATGTAAGCATTCCTTCTGCAAGAAACCGATGACATGTCTATCATTTCAACGGCTGGTGGAAGAAAAATCAAATTAAAAACTCCCATGATTGCCATCTTTCTTCCCTTGAACATATGGTAACTTCCCAGTTTCATGCTAAAAGAATGTATTGTAATTATATCTGAATTTGAATTGGTCTAAAGCATACTCCTAACACCTTCTACCTTCTGGTCTATAACACACATTATTCGGAAGGAAAGAATGGAGAATGTTTGTGGCAGGGCACATACAGATATTTTAAATTCTTATTTTAGTTGCTATTATGAGCGAGAAATTAGCCAATGTTGGGGACAATGAGAGTGTACTTTCACACTGTTGAGGATGTACTTTCAGTTTCATTTTGGAGGAATATGAAAAATTGTATAAAACGGAGTGAGAAACAATAGGACTTCCAAACAAAAACAGGAATAAAAACGTGAATAGACAGGAATAAAACTTTTCCTGAGTGCATTAGTTGGTGTAAAGTTGATGCGAGAAATCAGGAATGTGCTCAACTCAGTGTGTCTGTAAAAGAGGGATGAATTGGAAAATGTCTAAACAGTATGGGATATTTTCACGAAGGGAGCTTGTTTAGTTTTCTTCATTTTTTTTTGGGTTGCTTTCCTGCATCAGCTAGCTTAATTCCTGTTTTAGAGGAGGCTGTATTGGTCTCCTGAAACGAGCCTGAGAGCAGAATGCCAGATGATTGATCCTGTGGAACCGTGTGTGTGCTCATTCCAGCGAGGTGTGTAAAAAGTCTTTACACAAGCAGGGGCCTGATGACGAGCTCGTCAATAAGCTATTTGCACTCCAGTCACACAGTACTAAAAACAGAAACTTCCCGAGCAGGAGAAAGATGGCAGTCGGACACAGTTCCCTGCCCTGGCAATTATCCCCCAGGGGGATAGGAAACATCGGGATTCATTCGTGTTTACAGCCGTCGCCTGTCCTCCGCGTGTTGGTCACTGGGACCACTGAGGCGCCCGACGTTCAGCGTGTAATGTGTTGAGTGATGGGACGTGCAAAATTCCCTCTCTGGCCCATTTCCTCTGCTCCTCCCCGCAGGACTTACTTCAGACAGAGAGAGTTGATTTCTTGCAATATTTTAGAAGTGGCGGGAGCCGTACGTGTTTTCTGAAGAAGAAAAAAAGTGCGAAATGAAAAAAGCCTGATGTGGCCCAAACCCTAATGGATTTTTCAAAGCACTTTGCTGCAACCAGTGACAAACCGGGCAAGGGGAAAATTTATCTTCCACCATGTGATTCTAAATCCAGCGCAGAAAGAGCAGATATAATTAGAGTGAGCACAGCTCATGTTTCTCGGAGTGCAGATATTCATTTCTATCCCACTTGGCGCTTAAAGCTGTTAACTGCTGAAGAACCGAAGACACAACATTGTATAAACATACCAGAACCTCAAGACCTGTGGTTTAATGTACTTTGCACACAAAAACAGAAATTAATCATTTCAGGTTAGCAAGCAGATTGTACAGGAGATAGAATTCAGAGCTATCGTCCAGGGGCAAAATTTAACAATAATATTCTGCATTCCCACCAATAACCAATAATTGTTGACATCAAAACTTGGCAGTAGCGTTTCTGTATGAAGTCTTTGCACTTTTTTTTAAAAAGCCTCCTGCATTTCTGTATTTTCTTGACAGTTTCTAAAATAAAACCCAAGAATATCCCCATGCGGATGGTAGCTGTACAGTATATCCTGTTTTGAATAAATTGTACATCTGACATTTTGACACAGTCAATACAATTAATTAATTTGGCTACTGCGTTAACCCCATTAATACAGCTCAGCATTTTACTGGAGCATTTGAGTGAAGTAGAGCCTTAACCACTACTTAACCACTGCTCCACACTGCTGCTGTCACGCCCTCTACAGCTAGAGAGCGCTCCTACTCTGTCCTGTCCCTAGTTTCCTGTGCTTTGCTTGTCCTTCAGGTGTGTCTCTGTCTGGGGCTATATATTTCCAGGTCACGCTTTCCTCCTCGCACGGCACTGAGGTTTGGATGTCTTGAGAACCGCCTAGCACCAGGTCGCCCAACGTCCGTGGCCTGAGGGCATAGGTTTTTCTACGGCATTTCCTAAACAGCTGAGCCCGGGCTAACCCCTGTCCTGCCACTACGCATAGGGTCTTTTTTCGCTCTCCTGCCATTCCACATTTCGTCCCTTCCAACATCCGTGACAGCTGCTTGAGCCAAACAGCAATTACTTTGCTAATTCGGGGCATTTTTCATTTTTTCATTTAGGAGACATTGCTTTGCATCAATATTGTGCTCTTGGGATTTTCTACACGCTCCAAAATAACAAATGCAGAAGCAGATGGTGCTTGTAAGAAATGCACTTGGGCAACAAGGTCAATTGTGGGATGCCACCCTTCTGACTGACTGAAGCATCTTTCTCAGCTACAGGCCAGCTAGCAAGTTGCAACTAGTTGAGGTGTTTACAACTGATGGTGGTTTCCTGTATTGCTTCAAAATACATTTTAATACAAAATTTTAATATTTCTGGTGTTACATGTATTGTCTGTAGCCAGCCAGAGCTTATTCGATAATTGCGAAGCTATTCATGGAGAAAGGACAATTGCAAATTGAATTGTGACTCCATGCAGCCTCAGACAGCCACAGAACCAGACAGGCCTGTTTGCATGGAACCAGCCAAGAGCCATAATATTTGATCTAAAACAATTAACACCGATTTGTTGAAAAGCAGAGCATTTGCAAATATAAAAATAAATATAAGGAACATTATACTTTTGTGTATTTATCCTGTGATTATCCTGGACCTGTGATTAAGAGAAAACTGCATTCCGTATGAAAGCATGGACAGTTCCACTAAAATCACCAATGTTGCAGTATTTACCCGCCACACTTCATAGAGAATGTGTCTTCACCACAGGAAATACCATGCTCTGTACCATTGTATGTATAAACAAATAATAATAGAAACATAAATATAAATAGTGTGGAAGGACAGATGTTGGGATGTTCCTCTTCAGATTGCCCACCCTCTTTCCAGAGAGTTCCCCCTTGCTTTGTTCTGGTGTCATTTTGCCTTATAATTGGGATGTGTCTTAGACCCTCTGGAATCTCTGTCTGCTGTCTGGCTCTTTAAGGACAGCCCCCCTAGCAAGGTGTTGTCATTTCCAGCATTTCAAGGTGTTGGGTTGCTGTGGAGTTTGGAAAGCCCAGTCTAAATCTGTCTCAAGGCAGAGCGTTTGGGTGTTTGACAGAGAGGGATCAGAAGTTGAGTCCAAGCACTTCAAGTGTTTTTTGTTTTGTTTTGTTTTTTACGCGCAATTCCAGAGACTCGCCACCAAATGGGTTGCTTGAAAGAGAAGTTCGGGGGGGAGGCCAGACTAATCTCACTCTCTTCTGCTGTCCTATACAAGGAGCAGAATGAGTTTGGAATTTGTAAGGTCTGAGTGAATTTGAAGAGTTACAGTGTTTTACGAGTGTCTTGTGCAGAGCTGTGAATGCAGAATTGGTTTTTCAATTGTGAGAACTGGAACAGCGGGGTCTAGTGATGTGGGTTGTAGTTTACAGGTAGGTGTTTATTTTTCCTTTTTTGGAGGGATGAATTTGTTAATAGTGGTGGGAGGATGTTATGTATCCTTTGCCGTGATTCTTTATCATTTGTCAATGAAGTCTTGTTAAAACTCAAAGCTCCCCTACACACAAGTATCTCTCCTGCTGAGCTTCTCTCTCACACTCCTCCCTCCCCCCCACCTTCACTCCTGTCGCAGCTCCCTGGCTCATTCCTCCTGAAGAGGGGGTGTGTCCTGTCAGCCTAGTCCTCAAGGGTAGGTTCCCAGTCTCTCAGCCTGGAGAGTTAGACCAAAGAAACCCTTGACACATTTAGAGCTTTCTGTGCTCTTTATCTCTCCATCCCATTAATTAGGCAAGGGGCAAATTACTGAAATGGCAAACATCTGCTGAGGCCTTTCTCTCTTTGCTATGTCTTAATCGCAAGAGGGATATATTTTCTAATGATCAGATTAGATATATATAATCTAAAATATAATTATTATATTTAAAGATTGTCAGCCTTATCAGGAATGTCCAGAAAGTTGAGATCTGTTTAGGAACAAGTGAAGCAAAGCATTACCAATCACCAAGGCCCTAATAATTAATAATGAGGCAGTGGATTCAGGGTCCAGTCTGTGCCATAGTTAGTGCTCTCCATTTCCTCTTTGCTGTTTGTCGCAAGATGGAGAGCATTTGAAAGACACTTTTATTGGCTCCTATCTATGCTACCACACAAGGAAATTCTCACACACAGAGACAGACAAGGGTGAGCAGTCCTGACGAAGACTTACCATTCGTATGAAGTAACAGCAAGTACAGCAAAATCAGCCCACCCCTCCAATAGTTCAAAGTTTATTTATCAATCAAATGCACATCAATACAGCGTCCAGCAGTAATTGCTGGCCACGCACCTTGGAGAATCTAAATCAGACTGAATGCTGATGTACAACAAAGCGCAGGAGTGTGGTGGGAAAACTGAACTAGCTGTATTCAGCTGTGTTCTGGGGTCATTGTGAAAATGGAAGGACTGGTCTCTCAGAGCCTCAGTCCCTCTTGTTCACAGTAAACAGCCGCCATTCCCTGCCTTCCAGCGGGTCTCCCTGAGGACTGGCATTAAAGTCCGTCTATTTATACAAGCAGGGGGATCCTACTGGCACCTGGGAGATTGCTGGAACAAACTGACCCGCCTCTACTGTCAACGTGCTGGCCAGTCTCATGTCCGCACATACACAAACACAAACAAACAACCTCGATTCCAAAGTACATCTTTAAATATACTGTATGCCGTCTCCTCGGGTTTCAGGGGGCTGGGCCATAGTTCCCCCAGAGCTCTGTCAAAAGGCGAATTCCTTGTTTAGTTCTGAGGGAGTGCAATTCATATTTATTTGTTTTTAACTGTTGTAGATTTAGAAGATGAAAAGTGGTTTCTTTTACAAAGTACAAAACAGTAAAGACACATTTTACAACCGAGCTCTGAGGCCTTAGGATTTACTGGAAGAAAAAAGGATCGCAAGATTTCCCAGACCATAGTGTTACGAAAGGACGAAATCCAAAGGATAACATGTTCTGTTGTCTGGGTTTCCTTATCTAGCATTGATGCATGATTCAGTGATCTTGAAAATAAAAATAAAGAGCCAACGTTTCATCTTCCAAACCGCAGGAGGCCCTATCGTTATGAAACAATGAACAGCGACGAAATAAGAAAAGCTTTGGAATCTGAAGGTGCCTGTATCTCTGTGAGGCTTCACCTCCTGGCTTCATTTTTGTTCTTTCCCCTGTTTAGAACTGAACCTCCTGGACGCTGACACGCCTGGGCCCCTCCTGTAACATGACACAGTGAGTGTGAGAATGCTCTGTGGTCAGTATGAATTATACCAATTGCTGTGGTCACACTTCTCAGTGTGGACCACAGGTGCTCTTTCAATTGCTGCTGTTTAGCATAACAGTTTCTCTTGGGTAATCATCATCCCCACTGTGCAGCTGGAAACCGCTGCTGCTCTTAATCCTAAGCAAGGTGTACCAACAGCTGTCTTGCTCAAGCACAGTAATGTAGACTAGTCTATGCAGTGTATTGCAGGACAATACTGAGAGCCTACGTTTTGTTTTCTTAAGGATCTTTAACAACATTGCTGCCCAAAGGACTTTTAGAAATCTTAATTTTCAGACTTGGGTATCTTACCACCTGCAAAGTCAACAACAGATTCCAAAGGATTTAAGAATTGGACAAAACAAGAGGGTGGCTGATATAAGTACATAAGATGGGGCCCATCTGCCATGCATAGTGGTCCCTAGGGTCACTATAATTGGCAAAACAATGATATTTCATAGTTTCAGGTACATACATTGTAGACTGTAGACTAAGAAGACTCTCTCCTCAAGACTCGTCCACACTGTGTTTTCCCCTCCAGTTTCCAGAAGAAGACGACCACAATGTCCCTCACCATCTCCTCCTGCTCCCGGGAGTCTTCCTCGGGTACAGGGCTCCAGCAGAGACACTCCAGCCTGGTCCAGCCACTCCGGATCAGCTCCCCGAGGGTACGAGCTCCCCAGATTCCTGTTCCCCTGCCTGGCTCTAGCTGATTCTAGACGCGGGGTGTCCCCATCCAGATCTTACTGGCCACTGGTGCTGCTCACTCCATCTTGAACAGCTCTATAGACTACTCTGGCTGCAAATAGAAGGGTCTGCTGCTGTCTTTTATTCTCCCTCAGTACTTACTAGAACTAAAAACCTAATTAGCTAATTGAACTAGCTATTTATATGCAGGACCTGGGCAGCTGTTAAGTGAATGATGTGCATAAAAGCCCAATTGATCTAGACCCTCAAGAATTGGAGTTGTCTGTCCTTGGACTATTCAATCCCTTGTATCTCCCTCTGTGTGCAGTCATACACATTGAAAATAAATGAGAAGACGCACTTGGCTCAAGTTACAAAATGCTCTGAGAGCTGGCACGCAATGTTAAGAAGGTATGAAATAAATACAACAATGAAGGATATAAGTGGTCCATTATAAAGTAAGTTAGGAGATGTTGAGATGTTTTGTGAACTGAGCTTGACAGCTCTGCGTTAGAGTCATTCTCTGTTTAGGTCTGTTACCGCAGAAAGGTGGGTAATGGCTTCAGGCACCAGGCTTTTTTTTCTTCTTTTTTTTTTAACAGATAAACATTATTTTAGTGCACTTCAGGCCTCATCATGAATTATATTTAAAAGTGCCTCATTACTCTGGAGAACAAAACGTTCTCTGTGCTCTCCTAACTCTGCCTTTTCTCCATTGATCTTTCTTAAGTTTTGGTTTCTATTGTAAGTACTGAGGCAGAACAAAAGTAATAAGAGCTTATTTTGTAGGATATGGTGATTCCTTTTGTCATTCAGGTATAATATACAAGATTAACCAAGCCAGTCACTCTTGTTTCTTTGACAGCTGAGTAGACATCAGAATTTCATTACAGTTTTAATTTCAATCAAATTATACTTGTAGTGGGTCTAACTAATGATTTCCTTTTCCTTGGTTTATGCTGCTCTCCAGTGGCAGAATGTGAACAAAAAAGAAACCTGTAGGTTTATGGCCTCTGCTTGATCACCCCTATTATAATCCAGCAACGGGCACAAGGCAGGGTACACCCTGGATGGGACGCTAATCCCAGATACACACACTCACAACAGGGCCAGTTTCCTAGAAGCTAATTAACCTGCGAGTATGTTCTTGGTCTGTGGGAGGAAACCGGAGCACCCAGAGCAAACCCATGCGAACACATGGAGAACATACAGTACAAACTCCAGACAGCACTCTGGGTGGAATCAAACCCAGAGCCCCAGCACTGCAAGGCAGCAATGTTGACCACTGCTCCAGCGAGCCTCATTTTATCTGAAACCAATCCTTTCAAGCGAGTGGTAAGACTGCATTGTTGTAAACATTGTAGCACAGATCTTTATGTTTTGTTTTATTTTGTTTTCATTCTATTTCTGCTTGATTTTCAGATGCAGAGTCCATCCTACAGCCAGCACTCTTCAGGAAATGGGGGAGTCGCCCCATCGTTCGTAAAGGTGAGAGTTTCCCTTTGCCATTGACCTTGTGAGGTAAGATGCCATGACTGTGGCAAAGAAGTCTACTGTATTTTCAGAGGCAGAACAGCAGCTGTGAATCCAGGTTAATCTGGAATAGGGGGCGTTCAGAAATCATGCCGTCCTGATATCATACTCTTGTGTGTTTCTCCATAGGGGATATAAATAATAAAATGAAGAAAATGAGACTCATAACAGTAAAGGTACTCTGTCACCTGCTAATATGACAAAGGAGTGTGGCATATGGGCAACAGACTCTTCATAGAAAAGAATGACTTTTTACCATCTAAAAATACTACAGAAACTTACTAGAAATTACTGTTCTTGGTTTTGTCTTTAAAGAATTCAGTATATTATCCCCAATGTCATCTGATAATGCTTTTTGGATTTTTACTGCTGCTATTTTTACATTACAAACTGTATTTCAAAAATGACCAGGTTTACAAATCATATTTTCTTCTAATGAGAATTTTTTTAAAAGTGGCACTTCTAGTTTGTCTAGATGCTAACTGAAGAGACTTTCTTTTTCTGAATGACTTTGTGATTTTGCAACCTTAGGGAGCTTTTCTCCTGTGTTCAAGGAACAGTAAATTGCCCTGTCACTGCTATTTTTGGCCTCATTTGTTCTAAATCAAAAACACAATCTCTCCGTGGGGAAAATGGACCACGGAAAATTGACACAGTGGGAGAAAACACAAATTGCTTAGGGCAGGGGTGTCCCATCCTGATCCTGGAGCGTCTGTGAAAATCGAGGCTTTGCAATGAAGATGCAGGTTTTCATTCTACCTCAGCTGCTAATGGTCTAAATCAGATAGCCAGTGGCTAAATGGGACCAATTCAACAGCTTGCCTTAGCTCTTCATGTGTCAGTGTTTTGGAGTGACCTGGAAACCCTGCAGGTACACCTGCCCACTATGAGATCGGACTCCCCTGGCATAAGGGTACCATTGGCGAGGTCATCATTCTGTGCTAGATCATGGCATTAGGAGATTCACATTTACATCCTAGTACCGCTTAATCTGGAACACGTTTTCAGAGGACACAACTGATCAATCACCAATAAAAACCACAGCGTCTTTTACAATGCACAATGGTGAAAAGAAAGCAGTGAATTTCCAATACACTTTGAAATCCTGATTAATCCGGGGGGCTGTCTGTGACGGTGAGGGAGCAAATGAAACACATGAGGATATTTTCTTTTGATTCGGATGTTAGGGAGAGACATTTCACTCTTTGTTGTTTGATGCCCTGATTCTCAGCCGAAATCTGGATTCACACAAAGACCAGCTTGGGCGTACCTGAAAAACACGTCACTCTCTTATTCCTGTTCCGTTGCTGTTGAGGTATTTACTGTAAAGTGAAAGCCCAGGAGACTGCAATGTGATTCCTGCGCAGAGCTGAAGGAGCAATTTCAAACCTTTACCACCATCTGCTGTTGCACGTTCTCACTGCAACTCATCCCCTGCAGCTAGTGTGCATTTTCATCAGGTCCGAGAGACCTCTTTATGATATAGGCTACATAAAGTCCTTTATTGAAATATTTAACTAGACTTTATTTCAGAACTGCTTTCAGCATCAAAACAATGAGACATAGTTGGGAATTGTCCACTGGCCTACTCAATCCTAGGTTTCTAACCTCATTTACAGTAAGTGTGCAGTATCTAAACAGTTTCTGCACATTCTTAATACAGTGTCATTCCCACCTGTAATTTGTTCACTATTATTTTTTAGCCTGATTATTTTTTTCCCATTAGGAAAAACAAGTAATGGTCTTGATTTCAGACTGAAGAGAGCTCTGTTTTTTTTTTTTTAATTTCTTGTTCCCAATGCAACATGGTGTTTTTTGAAACCAAAAACCAAGTGCACATCAAAACAGCTGTGTAAAGACTCCTATCGTGGTGTGCAGGGAATAATGGGGGCCTGTTTGTGTCAGTGAGAGATCGGGGTGTGGGGAGTTACGGGGGGCTGTTCGTGTCAGTGAGAGATCGGGGTGTGGGGAGTTATGGGGGGCTGTTTGTGTCAGTGAGAGATCGGGGTGTGGGGAGTTACGGGGGGCTGTTTGTGACAGTATGAGATCGTTCCTCACTTTTGAGATGTGGGTGTCTCCCTGTTTCTCGGTCTCAGTGTCTCCATGATGTCAGCACAGTGAAGGGCCAGCTGGTGGTCCTGGAGTGTCGAGTCCGAGGGACACCCCCGCTGCAGGTGCTGTGGTACCGGGAAGAGGAGCAGATAGTGGACTCGGCTGACTTTCGGATCCTCAAGAAGAGTAAGCAGTATCACTGAACCTGATTGTGCCCTCCGAAACAGAGGCTGGCTGACTAGTTGGTTGGTTGGTTGGCCGGCTGGCTGGTTGATTGGTTAGCTAGTTGTGAGGTTTAACAAGCAATTACTATTTCCAGTGTGTTAAAATATCCAAATGAAATTATTCTTATCAGTTGTGAAAGCCCCTCAATCAGAGCTTTCTGCCAAAGCTGGTTTGGTATTAAACACAGTGACCTCTCTCCTCTTTTTCAGAAGCCAGTTCTGTATCGGTACCTGGTGAGTGAGCATCACAATTTTTTCTTAAAAATATCGAGGGAAACAAAATGGGGAATATGATCCAATCAGCTGGTGATTTGACACCTTGAGGTGTCTATGATGAGGTCTTGGATAAAATCAACATTTTGTTTTTAAATTGTACATTAGCATTGTGCTAAAAGGGTTATGCATCCAGCTCATAGCGTCTCTGTTTCTGTCCCCAGAGGAGGTCTGCACTCTGGTTATTACAGAGGCTTTCCCAGAGGACTCTGGGATGTTTAAGTGTGTGGCAGGCAATCAGTATGGCACAGTGTCCTGCAGTGCGCTGCTGGATGTCTACTCAGGTAAATACAGGCCCTCTCTGCTCATTGTTATTGAACTGCTAACTCCTTTGTGTGAAATCCTGTCAGCAGCTATGGCAGTCTTCTGTATACAGTATACTGTACATGTCCAGCTGATTAATACTTCAGCTTTTTCCAGAAAAATATGTTAAACTTCCAAATATTATAACCTATCTTTTCCTAAAACATCCCAGACTTGCTGCCTTAGATATGAACAAATCCATCCTTCTCATGCAATTAGAGTCTACTATATACATCTGTTGTGTGTGTTTAGAGTGTACTGTACACATCGTTACTGAAATCACATTTGCTTACAACATAAGAGCAGGAAATATTATACCGGAAATATCTACTGTTTATGCACATTTAAATAATTATCCGAACATGATGACATAGTTATCTGGCTGTTATCCCTGATTGGTGTGGAAAAGTGTCTAGCTCGTCCAAGATGTTTGGTATGGGGTTTTGTTTTATTTGGAATGCAGTTACAAGTTCTTTCATCATTTACACTACTTTTTGCTCAGGAAATACATTTCTCTAGCATATCGCAGCACATAAATCACACTAGTGAATCAGACCTAGAACTGTAATATATATATGTCTGTCTTACTTCATACTTTACAAAATGCTGACAAAAAGGTTTTGATGAGTGGATGATGTTGATATTAATGGTTTATGCTTTGTGTTAGTGTTGTAGGATAGGGGTTACAGGTTAGGGTTGTTCCATGTACTGTACTATTAATTGGATCAGCCTAACTTGCTTTGTACTGACTGACACCCTCTCTCTCAGGACAGCAGTGCTATTGACCAAGAATCTCTGCTTGCCAGGGCTATTTGAGTCTCTTTTACATGAAAAGCCCACATGAAATTACTCTCAGTGTCTGAAAAACGATTGTGTGTGAGTTGAGCTCGTGTCGCGGGGAGGAAAGAGCCCTGCTGCGCTCCAGACCTGTCTGTGTGATCGCCCACAGGCCTGGAGGAGGTGCTGGCCCACGAGGAGACCGCCAGCTCTCCTGCAGAACCTCTCCCCGACACCCTGCCCTCCTTCCCGCACGGCGCAGTGGAGATCCCGCCCCCAGAGTGGCCAGACAGCCCCGAGGAGGACAGCGAGCCCTGTGCGGACCCCTGCTCGGAAGGGTGAGACCACTGGCCTGATTCCCCGCGGCGCGCGCTGGTACCTCTGCAGGGCAGCTGGGGGCCTCCTCAGTACAGTACAGAGTTCCAGGTGTAACCCTGGCCCTCCTGTCCTGTCCTCAGCAGCGACCACAGAGTCCGCTGCTCCGGGAGCATTGTTCTGTTGCAATCAGAAGACCCGAGCTGTGAATTCGCCAGGCCGTTGGGATTACTCAGGATCGCCAAGCCAGCTCTCCCCAACAACCACAGCGGCCGAGCCAACACAGAGCACAGAGCCACGTGAGATAGTCAAATTAAAGGCTGTTCTATAAATGGCGCATAAAAGTCTTAACGGACAGAAAGGTGAAAGACATGTTGTGTATGATGATGAGCCACAGGCTGGCAAATTGTGGGGCTGCACACAGGTGGTGGTGGAGGGGAGTCCCCGTTACCTGTTACCGTTACCAAGTTTCTGCGATGTCCAAGTGATGTTGATGGACCAATAGATGGCGCTCTCTCCTTTGGAACAGGATGTCCAGACCAGTGCGCCAGTGTATTGCCAGGGGACACGGTGCTGCAGGCGGTGCCTTCTTTGTAAAGAGAAGTTAAATGGAGGTCCTGAATATTTGGCGATGAATGCATAGTTTGTTAGAGTAGGGCTATTAACTCCAGTGTCCTGGTTAAATTGAATGCTGGGATCAGGTGCCCCCTTAATCCAATTGGTAACGCAAATTCTCGTTTCTCCACGGGGTTCTGCTCTGCACTGAGGCTGCTGGTGCGGAGAGGTTCCGGCCCGCGGTTCTGTGGTGGATGAAACTGGCTCTTTGGAATGAAGGACGCTGTTTACCTGCGAGGAATTACGTGTTTACCGGATCGGCCCGTAGTTTTGTAGTGTTGCCAGAAGAGGGAGCCACTAAAACACATCTGAAGAGTGAAATTACTGTCTGCGAGAGATATAGCAATCGGTTTCCCTGGTACAGCTCATGTCAGGAATAGAACACCCACCCATTTTCAGTCCACTTTTCCTGGTGAGGTTTTCGTACAGATTAAAAACGCAAAACTCTATAACCGTTCATTGTTGATTCAATTCAATTCAATATAAAGTAACGAACTATGTGAACATAGTAAGAGGCAAGACTTTGCCTCTTGACTGCGTTTTAAAAATACATGACGTAAATTTAAAAAGACAATTCTAAATTAAATACATTTTTTTCTCGTCAAGCGGTATTGTGTCTGTATTGAAAATGAGCTACAGTCACAACTAATGTGCTAAATATCAAAGGAAAGAAAATGGTTAAAGCTAATTATCATTAAGGGTGTGTTATCAGTTAAAATCTTTATGCCTTGTGTACTTCATACCACAGTGTACACATAATGATGTAAACATTTTAGTGGAGTTTTATTTGAAAAATTCCCTATTTTTCCCACAATCACTTTCTGTTTGAAGAACTGAAAGCGTAGTCGGGAATTAACCTGGAACTGATCCCAGAGAAACCACTTTTATGGTTTCAATAGAAAGGCGAAATATCTGCCTTGTCTTGGTATCGGTTTGTCTGAGAGAGAGTGCTCACTGTTCGGATTTGAAATGGCCAGAAGAATAACTAACACATTGAACACGGCATGTGCGCAACAATGTTGGGAAATTGAAAAGCTATTTCTGGTTTAAGTTACGAAACTAAACAAGTACGTCAGGACCTAATATTATTAATAAGAGTACTAGTATTTTATTACTGTTAAGTACTAGTACTATTCGCAATGAAAGTAACAGCACAGCTAGGTTAGCCTAGGTTTTAGACTAACCTAAAATGCAGTGAAACAACTTGGTTGTTGTTTTTTTTTATCCGACTGATTATTTCTAAAAGCAATTAAGAGGGGGTGCGGCTAGCGACCTGTTGGGTGATGTTGCAAAGTAAACGATACACGTATAAATAGATCATCCACATTGAGCTGACGGCGTGCGAAGACGCCTCCTGAGCTCAGAAAACTGGAGAACGACGTGGGTATCAGCGGGTGTCCCCCTCCCACGTCACCACCCGAGCTGCAGCGAATAAGAGGAGCAGAGTCGGGGCTGTCCGACCGCCTATCCACCCAGCCGCTGTGAGCTCGTCCGAGCTGCAGCGCCGCATGCTTTGTCCGTCCAGACGCGCTAGCTGTTGTTAGCAGAGTATCCGCGGAGGTGAGCTCAGGTAAGCCGGTGTGTTGGTTCTTCAACCAGTGTGCTCACAGAGGGAGGGATAAGCGGATCGCTGGAGAGCAGACTGTAGTGTTTTCTGCGTGAACAGGTGGTCTTGGATTGATCTCTGTTCTCTTCGGATACTTGCGGGGGGAAAAGTGAACAAGTTCACCGATTGAATGGTGGGTCCCTTGTCTGCAATGTTTTTGAGGCTTGAAGGTGTTCAATGTCGGCTTTCTGGGTATTTTCGGAACTTGTTTTGAAACAAGTGTTGAGCACTTCAAGGACCTTCTTGGGGAAAGTAATGCTGCCTTTTTTGAAAAAATCGAATCCATTATCGGCTTTCACTGTGATAATGGGATGGTGGACAAACTTTCGCGTGTCGCGCCAAATTGCGGGAGATGTTCAGGCTTCACAGTTAACTGGACCGGGCGATGTTCTTGTTTTTGGAAATTGGAGCAATTTCATTTGCTAAATTGCTGTCGTAGTCTTCTGAAAACTCATACCGTGCAGTTTAAACAATTATCTTTTTGAAAACGACTCGGAGTATTTTTCTTAAGCAATTGGATTCGAAATCGTTCAAAATGATAAATAAGGGTTAATACAAAAGGCAGCGGTCTATTCCAGGACCGTCTTCTATTTAACACCGTCTAGTTTGCACAGCGGTCAGTGAGTGTGAATAGGTGCTTGCAGCGCTCTGGAATGCGTGATGTCATGGAACTGTGTGTCTTCCAGTCTTTTCATTCCCCTAGCGCAGTTCCCAGAACAGAACTGGACGTATTATTTCCTAGGTATGTGATACAGTCATTGTTATAAGCTCCCGCTAGACAGGCGTTCTCGGATTTCCTCGTGTGTTGATTTTTTTTGTTTGTACTTGTAGCTAGTAAATCCCGAAACCCGGGTTCAAACTGAAGGGCAACACGTCTTATTCTCATTCCTGCACATCCGTTAGGCCTGGGAGAGTCCGAGTCAGGTCTGTGCTAAGGGCAGTGGACTCTACTCTTTGAAATAAAGGCACATGCAGAGGCTACTACTTGTCACTACCGAGAATTAAACCTTGGTGTGGCGTTTCTCTGGATGCCGCAGTCTTCTGAGAGCTCCGAGTCTGTGCCACCTCTCCAGTCCTGCTGTTGTATATAGAACCTGCCTTGGCTAGACTCCTGTCGCTGTGGTCACTGGTCAGAGAAGAGAATCTACAGGTCTTTCCCTGGCTAGGGGATTTCATCTTGGGGCTCCATCTCGGTTTGTTTTGGTCGCCGGAGAAAGGCGCAGGGAGTGTGTGTGTCTGGAGAGGGGGCTGGGTGGGTTTCCTGGGAGAGAACGGGGTAGACCCTAGGGAGGAGCTGTAAGGAATACCAGCGGTAGCTCAGTCTCTTTCAATAGAGCCAGTGTCTGTGTTCTGTGCTCTCTGTTTCCCAGGCATTCTCTGCCCCAGTTGCATAAATGGGTACACGGGGTTTGAGTGAGACAGCAGGAGCTCCTGCTATTCTGTCGGGACCTTTTGTGTCGGCTGCATGCCTGGGATAAAGACCCTGTGTTTTCTCCCTTGCCTGTTTTCAGAGACTTTATTCAGTTTTAATTGATAAGACGAGAGACCTAGTGCCTTTTTGGTTGTGTGTAAACTCTGGTTGGACCAAATGAAGATCCATAGCATTTACCCTTAAATGCATAAAGATGTTTTTGGTTTCTTGATTCTATCCTGTGTCATGTTAAACGCTTCAGAATTCAGCATTAAGGGCACATGACAAACATATGTGCACTGTACCTTACAAACTCCCATCTCATCGTCTTTCAGCACGCAGGCGTATTAAGTTTAGTGATGTAACTGAAATGCACAGGGATTTAGGAAACATTTCTGTCCCCCCGGGTTGGCTTAGGCTACAATTACAGGTTCGATGCAAGGGGATCAAAGTGTGTAGTTTGCTTTTACCCACAATCCCCCGGGGTCAGAGCAGTGTGCGTCATACAGGACCACTGAGATGGTCTGCACCTGCTGGGCACTGTCAGATGCCTTTCCTGGCTCCACTAAAGTGCCACAGGCTCTAAAAAGGGATATGAACATTTCTTTCCGTTCCTGGTGCTTTTTCCCCCCTCCCAGTGCTCACTCATTGTTTCGTGCCCATGAAATAAAGGGGATATTTATGAACTGCAGCCAACATAACCCGCTGACAGATTAGAGCCTGAATTACTTGAGATTCTTCCGTTTTCAATTCCCAGATATCCTATACATGTCCTGCACCCCCGGTGCCATCTGGGTTTTTCATCCAGATCGCTTTTTTTATTCTATAATTATTTACTTTAAAACATTTTTTCTAAAGCACACTTAAGAACGTACTGTAAGACAGACTGCTGACGAGATGGAGCAGGCACTTTCGGCAGTGCTCACTTGGTGGTTAATTAGCTACTCCTCCCTTTTGTGTATCCTCTGCCAGTTTTGATGTGGCTGTAACAGAAGCTAGACCATTGGTACTGATCAGAAACAAATACCTAGACATGCATGCCTTACCTTGAATTCTTATGGCTTGTACTTTGTGGATTAACCTTTTTGCAAGGGACTTTATCAAAGGATTTCTGGAATTCTCAGAAATGTCAGACTTAAGTGGTATCCTCTTCCTTGTTGCTTGTTTAACTTTCAGAAATTCTATTACAATACTTTTGTTTCTAAATCCATGTTGTAGAGAATGTCCGTGTCTGACACAAGATGAAGCTCTGTAGATTCCAAAGGTTCCCAAAGTACTCCTTTTGTAACAGCAAACCAATGCCATCCTCCAGTGGAGTGCAGCACCCACCTGGATAATAGATTAGTTATTTTGCACCAGCAGCCCCACTGCACAGTAGATCAGGGGGAAGCCAATTGAATTAAGGGGAAACTCTAGGGAGTACAGGTCAGGTTAAGGTGTATCTAGGATACCAGAGTTAACAACCCTTGTGAACGTACTGTAAATGATGGGGTGTTGGTTGAAGCGCAATCCAGATTGGTTTTGGAATAGGAGTCCCACATACAGTACCGTCTTCACAGACGTGTGCTGTAATTGCCTATGAAAGAATTGTGGGATTGTTGTCTCCACAGGTGTACAGAGCAGTGGCAGTGCACTGGTACCCCAGCAGAAGAGCAGCACCGCCCTGCCCTCGGTGAAAGCAGGGTACCTCCCCCAGCCTGCACGCTACCCTCACAGCGGGCCGAGGAGCCAGCCAGCCCCCGCCACCCCAGCAGCCAGCGAGACCCTCCGGGCGACATGAGCATGGCCGACTTCCCCTCATTCTCCCCCACATCCTACCCGCCCAGCGCCTTCAACTACGAACGGCCGCGCCACTTCATCCAGGCCCAGCCGAGGTTCCAGGCCCCGTCCTACGAGAGCCTGCAGCCCCGCCCCCCCCAAGCCTCCGCCGCCTTCCCCAACGGGCACAGGGCCTCCCCCTCGTCCTCCACCCTCAGCTCTCCCGTCTCCACGCCGTCCTCCTCCCTCGGCTCTCCCCGAGAGCCCCCCGCGCCCCGGCCGGCCTCCCCGTCTCGTGGCCCCATGAAGTCCAGCATCACCCTGGTGCCCAGGGTCTGCGCTGGTGCCCCCTCTCAGTCTCCAGCTGCCTTCATCAGCTCTGTCCTGCCTTGTCCGGCAGCTTCCCAGTCCATGCCAGCCTCCGTCCCCCCACCGAGAC
This sequence comes from Lepisosteus platostomus, assembly GCF_059453375.1. Lineage (NCBI taxonomy): Eukaryota > Metazoa > Chordata > Actinopteri > Semionotiformes > Lepisosteidae > Lepisosteus > Lepisosteus platostomus. Next base: position 41,461,252 of record NC_142623.1, read on the forward strand.
CCCCTTCCCCTGCGTACTCTCCGCGCTCTCCCACTCCCCCAAGACTCTCCCCTCCTGGGCCCCAGAGTGCCTCTGGCCAGCCTGCGTCCTTGCCCGCTAATCACAGACCAGCTCCAGCAGTGGAAACGTAAGTAGTGCCTCTCCTCTCCTCTCCTTTGCATGCTTTCGTGCTCACTGCTCGGTGTCAGAAGTGCCAGGCATCAGAATCTGTTCCTGTTCCGTGATTTTTAAACCGTCTGCCACTCCCGATCCGGAAGTCCGACGGGGGTCTGCTTATCTGGGTTTCAGAATTCCTCTGTGGACTTGACCTAGAGGTGATCTGGTTGTCCCTTCGGTCACCGGTAACCTCTGGCCTGTCACCCCCCATCCCTCCGTATAGCTTCCCAAGACAGATCCTGAAGAAGAAGAGCCCCCGGCCTGCCTCCCACACTACGGACGAGGAGATCCAGGGTTCCAAGGACGCCCTGATCCAGGACCTGGAGAAGAAACTGCGCTGCAAGGAGGCGCGGAGAAGGAACGGCAGCCAGGTGCGTCCTCTCCCTGCCCTCCGCCCGCCCCTCCTCGCTCTTCCCCATCTTCCCACGCGAGTGGGTCATTTTCCGGTGCTTTTCCCGAGTGCCCACTATCCCACGCCCTACGTAAAGCGTTGATGTTCTCAAGCTGGTCAAATTAATCGTTTCTGTACAAAAAAAACAATGTGGTTTTGCTAGTATTCAATTTTGCAGTTTTCCTTATTGAAATTAATCTTTAAACATTTTGGGGGAGTATATTTTTGGTGGGCTGACTCTTACTTTGCTTTCAGTGCTGATGTTTAGCGAAAGCGTACAACCCACAATCATCAGTAGCAGCTCAGCAAAGAGCAAACTACAAGATGTCTCTGAAATCTGATCTCCCAAACCCTGTCCTTGTTGTGCTAAGTGGGCTCCAGCTTGGCAGTGCTCTTGAGTGCTTTCATTTTTTCCTGGTTTCTCTGTTGTGGACTTGAATGGCAGTGAGAGTAACCTAGCCTGTGCCCTAGACTGTAGAGCAGCCGAATGACCTTTTCGGCAGCTATCCTTGCCTCCCACCGGTCAGCGGGTCAAGGGGGGTATCCGTGCAGGCCCTGACCCGGTCTTCGCTGTCCCCTGACAGAAGCTGACCTATGAGGAACGGATGGCGCGCCGGCTGCTGGGTCCGGACAGCGCTGCCTCCGTGTTTGACATCGAGGGCTCCCAGGACTCGCATTCAGAGGTACAGTAGGGAGATGTCCCTCCTGCCGGCAGTGGTCTGGTCAGAATGGAATCGCAGAAGAATGTGACGACAGTCTTGACAGGTTTTTCAGGATTGTTGAGAGACTGGACTGCAATACTTCAAATACTGTGTGTTTTCAGGCTCAGTGTGGGTAGAAGCCCTTTATGGTTAAATATATGCCATAAAGAATAGCAAGATCATTTTTATTGTCCCTCAGCATGAAGTTTTTTATGGACGCTCATTGCTTCTGTACTTCTGAATGCGTCAATAAGGTTATTGGGATATCTTTATCTCTTAGAATCCGGTCAGGTAAAATTGCTACTTTTACTCAGTAGCTGGGTAGGGAGTTCACATACAGTACGATGGTGCTTTGCATGCATCCAGCTGACATTTTTATACCTTTTCTCACTCTTGTTTCTACAGCAAAATTCACCAGACAGAAAACACACCAGCCAAGGACAACAGCGGTAAATGTTTACCTGTTTATTACTTGCCTCATAATTGCAAAAGGGGTGATTTTTTTTAATCTGTATCCAATTCAGGGTAATCTGTTCTTGACAATGATGCCAACAGTTTTTTATTAAAAATAATTGTAAGTCGAGGCACATTTTTGCAGGACAACTTTTTTTTTGTATCAAGCCAAGTGGAGCAAGATTCGGGGTACAGGCTATGTAGTGATCTCCACTTCACGTCCAGAGGGCCACAGTCTGCCAGATTTGATAAGAAACCTGTAGAAAAGTAAAGAGCTGGATGTGTTGGTAATACGGGCAAATTTTAGCGAACAGTGAGGTTTTTAAAAACCCTTCTGGTCCGGGACTGTTGCCACCTTCTGTTTGTCTTGTGCATGTTGTACCTAATCGAGTGGGGGGAATGGCAAAAAATTCAAGTTAAAACGATATAACTATCGAGGAGTAACTACTCCACATGTGACAATAAGCCTGAAATATCCAGAGCTTGCGGTTGGCATTGACGCACAGGCCTCCAAACACTCTGCAGGTGGATCTGATACACTGCAGGACTGTAATCCTCTCCTCCTTCTGGAGCGCCGAAGCCCTAAAGGCTTTAGGGGGAACTCGGGCTCCTCAAAGGTTAAAAATTTGGGATACCAAGCCAGAACACCCTGCAGCTCTCCAGGACTGGGGGTCACGGCTATAGGGCCTTTCCCCCCCTCCCCGCATGTCTAAAGGTATAACGCGCTGATCCTCTTCTCCAGTTGCAAGCTGGGCTCCTCTCCATGGCTGGCGGTACTGCAGCCCTATTGCGCTGCTGCCATTAGACGTCACTGGCTCCATTCCCTGAGCAGAGATGTAACCTCGACAATTATAGAACAGTAAAATGACCCACTGTGACCTCTCTAGTCTCACTGTAAGACACTTGAGAAGTCGTCAATAACACTTGATAAACAGTGTCCCTCTCGTTTGCAGTGTGCAGGAGGGTTTTCTTGAACTGTGCCTGCCATGCTGTCAGTATCCAAAAACCTTTCCTTTTATTAGTTCTAAAAATAGTTTGCACTTATTCTGCCCTGTTTATTTGTATGACTGCAAACAGTGTTATACGATGTGTTGTGAGGTTACCAGGCTTTCACAGTGTGCCCAACTAAGGTTTACAAGGAAACCAGTAAAGTAGAGGCTAATTGCACTCTGAAAAGCTGATGCAGACTGCTGAGCCTTCACCTTTAGGTGTGCAAAAGAGAAAAGCAGATAAATGTACGTTTATCATCCATTTACCCTTCAAGAGCAGCAGTCAGACAGTCTTAAAATCGGATTTAGAAGAGGGGCTGGTTTCTCAATACAGGATTTGGGGTGAAACCCTGGGTGACCCCTGTTAAAACTCCCTGTGTGGGCCAGATGGGTTCTTCCAGAGGCCTGTCGTGATCCTGCTGCACAATCAACAGATTCACCTGTGTTACTCAGTACCTATTTTCACTAGTGCAGCAGGACAGGGGAACCATTTGTGAAGAGAAGGGTCTCAAACTCTGTTTCTCAAGAATCTAGTCTTTTTTTTTTTTTTTTCCCTGAGCAGTCAATTAACCCGATTATACATCTATAGAAAATCTAGGATTTTTTGTCAAGTTCTTTTATGGGTGATTACTTGAAACATTCATATCCATTACATGTACAGCTACCTGTAAAATGCCTCTTGGTGTTGGAAGTAAAGAGTTTTGGACTAACTGCTGTACGGAAGGAAGGCTTGAGTTGAAGCTCTAAGCTCCTTCTTCCCGGCACAGGAACATGCCCGAGTCGGGGTCGGAGGACCCCGAGACTGCCTCCATCCAGGAGAAGTGCTATGCACCCCGCTTCCTGCAGGTGCCCCAAGACCTCACTGTGGAAGAGGGCCGCTTCTGCAGAATTGATTTCAAGGTAGGCCTGGCCCGCTGCCTTCGTGTGAGGTTTCTCAGTGTTTTGCCGTGAAGTGTTGAAGGGTGTGAGGCACCAAGCAGCACCAAGCATGTTGAAATGGGTGCCCTGCGGGAGGAAGCATTTTCATCTTTAATGTTTGAATTCACTCTTCATGCATTTCTTCTCTTCAGTACCTGATCTGCATCTAGTCCTTCCTCCATCTGCCATTAACTCTGTCCGTACGCTGACGGCCAGTCGCCCCAAATCTGCAGCTGATTCCTGTGGTGTGTGGAAAGAGCAGTAAGGAATTAACTTTGGAAGGGCTTCCTAGAACAAAAGATCAGGAGAGAGGAGAATCCTCATACCATGCTTACAGAGCAGAATAAAGTGAATGCATGCTTTGTGAGAAGCAGAATTTTCTAATGTGTTAGATTTGCCAAAAGAGATCTGCAGGGGACATTGGCTGTATCCCTGTAAGGGAACAACTAAGGCAGTGGTTCCCGATCCTGGCCTGGTGACCCACACTCCTGCCGGTTTTCATTCCAGCCCACCTTCATCAGAGCTTTGAAGCATTAATTCACCAAGCGGGTTGTCTGAATATTTGTAAGTTTGGCATTTCATGTTTCTTGTGAAATCTAATTGTTAAAGACCACCCCCAACATGTTGAACGGAACCTAGCAGGAGTGTGGACCTCCAGGAGCTTCATCAGGAAGCCCCGCAGTAGAGACAGCGCCCCCTCCTGGACCAGCGCTGGTCTAACAGTGGTGGTTTGCTTGCAGGTGGGGGGGTTGCCCACCCCAGACGTGTCCTGGTATTTAAACGGGAAGCTCATTGGCCCTGACGACTACCACAAGATGCTGGTGTGCGAGAAGGGCGTGCACTCCTTCATCATCGAGATCGTGACCGTGCACCACGCCGGCGAGTACGAGTGTGTGGCCCGAAACCGCGCTGGGGAGAGCCGCTTCACCCTGCACCTCAGCGTCATCGGTGAGCCGCTCGCTGGGGTCCGTCGTCCACATCCTCGACCCATACAGCGCTGCCTTAATACTCTCATTCTAGTGATCGGGGTATGCTCTAGTAGGCCCTGCAATATGAAGTATCATACCACCGTACACCTTTCTCTTCTGTATGTTTTAAGCTTGTTTGTATTTGTAGTATAGTTAGGGTCTTTATTTTTTCCTCCCATGACATTCCTTTGGCCATTTCAGATTTCCACTAAAGTGCTCTTAATTACATAGAGTTAAGGCCTGAGCTGCTTCTTTCTTGACAACACAGCTGCTGACTGTTTTGCTTCATCAGTTAACCCTGGCAGAGTTTCCAGGAGATGTTGGTCACAGAGCCTGTTCAAGTTGCATTTCAGTCCTGCTGTATACCGCTGTACTGTACATGGGGCATTGCTTGTCCTATGATGTAGTCTGACAAAATTGTTTTCACCAGAACACAGCTGGTATACGCCTGTGTTTCTACATAGGGAGCTAGTGAGGACGCAGCGTATGTTGATTGTATTTTAATGGGATGATGTAAATACAGAAGATTCTGTAATCAAGAGAAATAAAGTGAAAGCAGCGTGCAAAAGATCAAGCCTGTTTAGCATGAAATGTATTTCCAGGCAGAATTAATCATAGATATTTCAATGTGTGCTTTTTTGGGGGGAGGGGGGGATTAGATTGTGTGCTATTCGCCTTAATCTCATTTCAGTAGGTTGACTAACCATAGTGAATCATGTAGCCACTCGCAAAGTAATCCCGTGTTTTAAAAACCTCAGCCACAATTTGTTCTGCTAAATCGGCGGTGTTTGTCTGGGGTTAGTGGAGCGTGGCACTGCCGCTCTGAAAGACAAAGCAAACCAGTTGAAAAGTTCACGGAGATCTGCTCTCCGAGTGGCTTGTCGAAAGCTGTTGCCATTCCACTGGCTGACGGGGATGCTGGGAAATAAGGTTGGCCCGCTCCTTAAAGGAAACTGTGATGTGAGAGAGCTGTCCTGGCCCTGTGCTAGCCATCGGCTATAGCAGTAACAATTTACTGCTGCTGCATGAACAGAAACATTAAGAGGGTCTTTAGCAATAGGTTGACGTCTGATCTGGTTCCAGAACCATCCCCTGTGAATTGGGAGCTCTCGTTTCCTTCATCTTCCAGCCTGCAGCCATTAACTTCCCCATCGCAGGGGCAGTCTTTTCTGGAGCAGAGCTTCGCCTGGGCCCCGCGACGCCCCTCTGACGTTGCCGCGGGTCTGTCTTTGCCCTCAGCCCAGGAGCTGCAGCGCCCCCCAGTGTTCGTCCGGAAGTTGCAGAACTCGCGGGCTCTGGAGGGGGACTCCGTGAGGATGGAGTGCCAGGTCTCGGCTTCCCCGCCACCCCAGCTCTACTGGAAGAAGGACAAGGAGATGATGCGCGTGGATCCGGGCAGAATGAGGTCGGTGAGGACACCCCGGTCCCAATGAGCTGCCACACTCTCATACACCAGCCCTGCTTAGAGGACTCAGCTGCATTCACTGCAGGCTCTGTGCTTTGTAGAGGCACAGCCTTCCCACTCTGCCTCATCAGGAGTCTTTGACTACAAGTGTCCAAAGCATGTTCTCAGTCTTAAGCCTCTTTTAACACTTTAAGCACACGGAGCCCCCCAGTCAGATTGTTTTAACACTTTCAATAACGAGGGATTGCACTGACGCAATCCTAGGTATCGTTTTGTCATCAACTACAGCATCCAGGACAAGACGACTTCTGATTCTGTTGATCTAATGAAATTAATTGTCGCGTGACTGAAATTTTACTTGGAAGGGTGTCTGCACAGGACGACTGCAGGCAACGAACGGGCTAAATTTGGAAATATTTGCAAAAGCAGTCCAAGAAATGCATCCCCATCATCAGCATTGAATTTGACTTCTGGTTTTGAAAGCACCAGTCTGACGGTGGCCCAGAAGCTTCTAGTGGCCAAAGTAACTTAATTGCTCTTTGGAGCCCCGTATTCTAATTTACAGGGTGAATGTAACATCTTGCTTCTCTTTATTAGCAGGAGCACAACACAAAGAAACATGTTAAAGATATGAAGCCTTTATTAATGGTGTAAAGCACCATTCACATAATGGGAGGGCAGGGCAGGGGAATGCTTTCTTAGTGCCAAAACATTTAGACAAGCGCCTGCAGTAGTCTGCAAAGCTGCCACCAATGGTACAGTACACCATGAAAGCAGCTCCTTTCCTTTCGCAGTCTTGGTAGAGCGATGAACCTATTACTGCAGATGGGGTACGAGTTGGCCACATTGCAGTTGACGGAGCACACGAGATCTCTCTTTTGTTTAAGGGGGGATTTGAGGGATGGAAGACTAGTGGTGGATGTGACCCTCCTTTCAAAGATCAAGCAGTAAAGTTTAAAAAAAAAAAAGAGGAAAGGAGTTTTTGCTCGTGCAGGGTGGCTTGGAAAAGGTGCGTGCCCAGCTGAAAAGGGTGGAGAAATTAACATTTCTGGCTGTGTGTTGCAGCTTATATCAGGATAACTCCGGGCACCTCTGCTTGCTGATCAACCGCGTGGAGAAGGCCGACGCAGGCTGGTACACCGTGTCGGCCATCAACGAGGCCGGCATGTCTACCTGCAATGCCAGACTGGATGTGGGGAGTAAGTATAGCACAGCTCCTCCTTTACGTGCCTGGAGTGACCTAAGACCTCGAAGGGCGATTGGGCTTCAGCTGTTTTATGTGCAGCTCAGTCTTGCTGACATCTGAGGGGGGTCCCCCGAAAAAAGGGTGGGAGAAATGTTTTGATCCAGTGTCTCCAATCAGTCAAGACGGATCTTTTCTGTCAAGCTTTTTCCCATCCCCACCGATGCATGCGAAAAGCATCCTCAGACCTGCTCGTCTTGCCTGTAAATGCCTACCTTTGTAAAGCGCAGCATCAGCGACTGTGAAGAATTATACAGCGCCTGATCGGAGATGAGGGGTGTCATACGACAGAGTGCTGATGGCTCTGCTGGTTTTAACAATTAAAAACACTGACGAGGCAGACTCTCCGCCTAATTTGTAGAGTATGTAAATAAAAGGGTCGTTTAGCCTTCCATTTGCTCCTGGCTCGGGCTGGTGTTATTGCTAGATTAAATTGCTATAATGAGCCAAAGCAGACGCCAGAGAGCATGACTACTGCTGGGAAAAATGTGCTGTATAGTGCTGGGCAAGAGATTGACAACGATTCAGTTCCTTCTGTGATCAGGTGTCAACCTTCCAGACGTACTGCAGTAGTTACTGTTAACGTGGTCTCTGCTGACTTAATCAGAATGATAATTTCAATGCCTGAAGTAGACAAAAAATTGGGCGTTTCAAGGAACGTTTTTCTTTGGAAATCTATAACCCCTTCTTATTCCTGCCAAGGATCCTTTTGGCTTTTTAACTGAGGGTGTTGTTTCAAACAGGACTCTGGACTTGCACTCTGAGCACAGGGAAGGATTGCCTTCCCAACCAGCAGGGTTTAAGCTGTAACTGGAGCCGTGCTCAATGTGGCAGCCCCTCTGGCTCGGGAATAGAGGAGTGACCACACATGCCTGTCTAGTAGCACATGAAACCTTATGCGATCGCCTCCGTGGTGGCGTCAGACGGGTTATAAATCTGCTCTGGATCAGGGCATCCCACCTTAAAGGACGGATTGTGAAGAGACTCCAATGTTTGTCTACTGGACTGCTTAGTCCAGCCGTGGGGACGAGCCGCGAGTTATGACAAAGCACTGGATCTTTCTCACTGAAGCACGTGTGTGAATGGATCCAGCCCTGACCAATCTTGCTGTGGTTCCTGACCCAGTTAAAGTCAGCATTTTTAGTGAGGATTGTTGTGCTTCTGTTGATTTAAAGCACTTGCCCCTGAAACGCTTTCTTTGCCCCCCTGCCCATCTGTCTACCGGGGCAGCTCTGTAGGTGGAGGCGTCGGGAGTCCTCCATTTCTGCCTTGTCGACTGTGCCCTCCAGTCGCCCCCCTGTGGTTACTGGCGGTTCTGACGTGTTGTGTTCCGTTTCGTTCTCCAGCTCGCTTGACCAAGGCCGCCACCGTCGCCAAGCCCCTGAAAGTGCGCCCCACGTTCAGCCAGGGCCCAGCGCTGGCCGGGCAGGGGGCTGGCGGACCGCGGCAGCAGGCTCCCCTGTGCGAGAGCGAGGAGCTGTAAAGACGACGCTAGATGCCAGAGTCACGCCAGGGCTTGGATTTGTAGGTTCGTGGGTGTGCTGGGGGGGGATCCTGGGAGTGGCTCCCTCCAGGAGGTGTACACCAATGGCCCGTCTCTCTGCCCTGTTGCCACTGATCGACCCGCTATCAGAACACAAATGAGTTCTCCCCCTCCCCTCCACCACTGGGAACTGAGAAATGTTTTAAATTTCTCCCTTTACAAAGTGTTTCGCAAGACAGAACTTAATAATGGTTAGAAATTAGAGAGCTGTCTTGTATGTATGTTTTGAGTCATGTTTTTATTATACAGAGCCAGATTTATTTCTATCAAAATAATTTAAAAAAATTCTAATATAAGCTATTTAATAGGAAACTGGTACTGGAATATTTAGTAACATCTCTCAGAAAGCCTTCTTTACTTAAAAGGGTTGTCTTTCTTTCTGCCACTAAAAATGTGAAGCCACAGACTTGGAAACACACACTTGAATTGTATCTGTAAGAGTTTAAAACCTAAGCAATAAAGTTTTCTTGAATACTTCCGTTTCCTACTCGCAATTGTACAAGGTGGGGTAGACAATATGGATCATAAAGGATTTTGACTTAAGAAATAATGAATTTGTTGAAATTTTACTGTCCAGAAATCAGCCAGGCATGTTTCACATCTAGCATGTGTCAAAACCTCTTCACAAGTACCTGAAAACAGAAGAGCTATTAGCTGCATGCTTAGTGCTATTGCTGTCCATTTAAAAGTGTTTTTTGAGTGGTTTGCACATTAGAAAAATCATTTTACAAATGGTTAAAAAGAACTGAATCTGACTTCTGCCAGTCGACATTTCATTAAAAGGTAAAATTGCTTTTCTATGGTGTGGATTTAGCAAAATAAACATCATTACCTCTTGGTTTCAACCAGCCTAAGCTTTGTGTGGCAGTCAAATATCAATCACAGAGGAGACTAATGTATTTAAAAGAGCCTATAAGGGTTGATTTATTCGATTTTCATTTGCACTTGCTTACAAAACTCATGTCCCTAAAAAAAAAAAAAAAAAAAAAGCACAAGGTTTTCAGAACATTGAATACATATACTTTGTCCAAAACCCAATGTAAACTGTTCTCACTCTCATCCTAGGGGATCACATTTTGGGGTCAACCCCAGCATCACCTGGGTGCTTGCACCCTGCCTGTAACTGACAAGAGACATGATTCTGGGAGACAGCTGCTCCCCTCTTAAAACACGCAACGGCTATTTCACCTTTCCTTTTTAAACACTCTGCGCTGGGTAACGCAAAGCTTCCACCACAATAATCGACACAGCATGCTCTGCAATGGCTCCTGCTTTTTTAAAAGCGCTAGCTTCTTGATGCTGCTGTTGCACGGCTGAGAACGTAGCTAGGCAAAGGGCAGCATCCAAGGAAAAAAAAAAACAGGTTCTTTGCTGTGCCATGGGAGTTATTTTTAAGGTGAGTGAATCTGGACTATGGTTACAAAAACGCATGTTCTGGTCAGCATCAATCCTAATTCATGTCGCAGGATGGAGGATGGTGGCAGCTCTGTCATCGCAGCCTGTGTCCTGTGTGTGCAGTGATGGCTGCTGCATGACCGCTTCCCAGGCTGCCCAGTAACTCCGCCTCTTCCGCACAGCTGACCAATCAGATTTCAACGTCGCTTTCTTTGTCGTTGTCATGGTCACCATCATAGAATTCATTGGCTGCTTCTGGCCTGTTAATAAAAGACAACATGCACTTTTAAAAGGTTTGTCTTAATATGCTATTTATAGAAATCTCATCTGGAACACCTAAGGTTTTGATCAATTATAAAAAAAGAATTTGTGGTGATGTGAAGAAAAAAATGCCATTGTTAATGGCCATACACCAGTTAACAATGGTGGCAATTATCATATTTTCCTGGTGACTGACATAGCAAACTGATTATTTCTATTAACAATGTGATTCCTTCATTAAAACAGTTATAAGAGAGATCTGACAGTCATCATTAATTGCATCAGCAGACAAAAAGTCCATTTCAATTTCATCTCCCCAGATGCATAAAGCACATTTTGGTGTACACTGGCTACTAATGAAACAAGTTTTAATGATTTTAGGATGAGCTACAATCAATACATCAGCATTATTACCACGCCAACAAAATACAATTAACAGCCTTGAAAATATTTAAGAAATAATGCCTAAAAAGAGGTGTATGTAGTGACTCATGCAGGGCCTGCAACAGAAACGTAGCCAGATGTTTATAACACACTGGGAGGCACTGGGGAAAAAAACAATGATCTGTGTTTTAATGGCGAGCTTCGTGCTACGCCCTGCCCAAGGAGAACTCAGAGGTTCTCCAGTTGCTCGTCTGGGACTGTGCTGAAGGCTGTGGAGGTCCAGGAAAAAGTTACTAAAAGGCTGAGTATTATGAGGAAGAAGCAGCACCGTGAATAGTTCTCCTCAGAGCCTCTCTCGTCAGGGTCTCCCTCGTCGGTCCGCTCGTAGCTCAGCAGGTCCGAGGGCACGTCGTGGATCTGCACGCTGGGCGCGTGGTTCAGCATCTTCAGGTTCTCGAATACCGTCTGCCGGATCTGCTCCAGGTACTGCAGCGCAGGAAGAGACACACGAGTTCAGCTCCTTCAACAGGTCCCTGCGCCCATGGGCTGGAGGGCCCGAACGCGCTTGGTCTTGAAGTCAGACGCCGGTTGTGTTGGCGTATGGGGATGCAGTGTTTCTGATGGAGTCATCACTCAATCAGCCTCAAGAGCATTGCCGCTAAAACTTTAAAAGGGCGTTTCGGAAGGATCTGAAGGCAGGGAGAGCCAGTCTCTCGCCGTGCGACAATCTCAGGTTCTGGTGTCCACAAGCACGCACCTGTCTGGAGTTCTGGTTTTCTATCCTGGTGCTGACATCTGGGTGCAACGTGAAATCAGGAGCAAAATATTCAAAGTACTCTGAGGGAGGGAAGCGGAGGGATTTAGTGGAGATTCAACTAGAAACGAAGCAGAGAAAATGCAGGCACTTCATCCACCGAAAAGGGCCATTGCATGAAAGTTCAACACAAAGACGAGCACTTTTGTCTTAAAGCCCGGTTTCATTAATGTGCATAAGGTGGTGCAAACCAAGCCCTGCAGTGAGCACAATACAATACTGTAAAAGAACACAGTGAACTGCTTATTCAATTAAATAGCATCTGGTACTACAAAAGAACATAAACACACTGAACAGTTGAAAGAAAAGTCACTTTTTAAGATGCTTATTTACCGCTGTAAGGCAGTTCATCACTGATCGACTCCTCGACTAACAGGGAAGTCTCATAGGTCCTGAAAGGCAAAGAGATTTGAAAATGTTTAGACACAACAGTGACAGGACGTAGTACCGGTCAAGTACGGCCTGGTTCTAAATGACTAGAGCGCACACTGTGGCCTGATCCTGGTGGGACTGGCCCTCCTGCAGTGTTTCCAGGCCTCTCTAGGCCTTTTCAAAGGTGGCGGGGCTCTGGAACAACTACGCCGACACCCGATAGCGGCCTCGACTCGCTTGTAGCCTTGCCGGTGCTCTTTAAGGCAGCAGCAGCTGAAGAGCTCGGACAGGCTGTGAAAACCGGCCCCGTTAGGCCCACAGTGAGCCGATCCCGGCTGCCACAAGCCCAACTGCACCGAATACCAGCAGACTGGGGAGCCCCGATACAGACGTTTCCGGATTCTCCATTCCCGCGTGAACGTGTGCGAACAGCTCTGGAACACGCTGGACCCGCAGACACCCACCAGCAGCGCGCCACGTTGCGGACCGTGTATCCTCCGCCGCCCAGGACCAGCAGCGGGATTTTGAAGCTCTTCACGAACTCCACACACTCCCTACGGACGGAGAAGACCGTCAGCTCGGGGCCGGGTTCGGAAGAGGTTTTACAATCAAGGAGGGTCCAGGACACCCGACCCGCACAGCCGAAGCTGGGGCTGCCCACCCTTCATCACCCACAGTTATCATCCCCACAACCTGCCAGCTGCGCCGCAGAGCCTGCGCTCCTCATTCAAGCCCAAGATTAAGGACGTTAGTGCAGCTGCTGGCCGTGATGGGGAACTACATATCGGGAGCTCAGTACAGGACTGCCCAGGGGGTTGCAGACACAAAGGGAAATATGGCCTGCAGTGGGCAAAATCAGCCTCGCTCTCTGTGGTGCGGTCAGTTTACCTGCTGCTCTACTTCTCAAGTTTTAAAAACCAGAAGGATCATTATTTGTAATTAAAATAATTTTATTTTGATGGCACGCCTTCACGAGGGTGGGTATTTATCGAGGGGGCTCTCATAAGAACGAGGCTGAAAACCCGTCACATCGTGATGTCGCCTCTGCTACATCTCAACACCAGGAGATGGCAGTGTTAGCTAGGAAAGAGGGAATCTTGCCCTGCAGTTCTTCCCATGACTTCATGATCTCTTCGTGATGGATGTGATCGCACTTACCCGTGACCTCTTATGCTGAGGTTAAAACAGCCCAGTCTATCACAGCCCAGAGAGTCAGCCCCACACTGCAACCAAACCACACTCAATGTCAATTATCCGAACACAACTGTGACTCGGCTATAAAGACTTTGTTCACCTTGCTTTAATTTACTTGATGTTTGCTCATCATCAACTGATCACCCAGTATGTGAAACTTTCCCAAGAGCCTTGTAAATACAAAGAAAAAACCCCCATCGTTGCCGAACAATGTCACAAATTAAAACTCGTAAAAACTCGATCTTTGTGAATTCTACTTCGTGATTTCACTGATTTCCTCATTTGCGGACCAAAGTCACCTGTTCGTGGGCCGCACGGCAGGAGTACAAACGCTGTCTCTAACTAGCGCGTTTTCATCTCACAGACGTACTCATCTCAGTGGCAAAGGCATAGCTTGGTTAACAAAGAGATAACATGTCTATGCAGCAGTGAATCATGGGTTATTCAGTTCCCTTCAGGAAAGCATTAGATGCATGGTGTGTAGACCTATTATCACAGCAATGCCTGCCAGTGAGTATTGTGCTGTGAAATAAAAAACATTAAATGAAACAACTTCTTGGTTATAGGTTAACATTCTCCACACAGCTCTAAGGTTCAGCCCTGGTCCACAGAGCCCTTACCTGAAGAACAATACAGGTTGGCTGATAAAAGTCCACCACCTGCTTGATGACCGGCTGGAACAACTGCCTGTAGCCTGAAAAATACATTATTCATTGGCCGGATTAAAAACAAATTAAAAGCACGCAGCTGGCTCGACATGGCCAAGTCTCTGTTATTGTCTGTTCACAAACGTCAATGATTCTCCTCCGAATAGTAAACTATAAATGTGCATTAGATAGTTCCTGTCCCATTTAAAAGTGATAATGCCCTGATCTATGTTCCATTAGCTCAGGACAACAACCATAAAAATGGACTCCAGCTCTGGCATCCAGTCAGGTTAATGAAGCACTGGGAATAGCGGACTCACTCTGGTCATCAATCCCATCTCGGAGGGGGACGTTCAAGCAGTAATATCGCCCACTTTCGGCTCCCACTTCATACATGTCTCCTGGGAAAGAGTAACACAGCACGTGTCCGGTATGCAGTGTGTACAATCACGCACGCTCACTCAAGTGTTCATTACACTCTGCCACCAAACGCACTTCTTTGCCATGTTTTTTTTTTTTTACCAAGTTACCAAGATCCCAGTCACGCACATTCAGAAAAGGGAAAAAAAAAAGTTTTCTCGGTTGGCCATACCTGTCCCGGGAAAAAAGTAGTTCCCGTACTTGTGGAAGGATACGGTCATGACCCGGTCGGTGAGGTAAAAGGCCTCCTGCACGCCGTCGCCATGGTGAATGTCGATGTCAATGTAGAGCACGCGGGGATGGTACCTGCAGGGGGCACACATCTCCCGTTTAGGGAATGCCCTGTCCCCCACACAATCTGTAAATCTCCCTTCTGTATACCACTCTCTCTCTCGTGATCCCAGGCTCACGGGTAACAGTCATGGTATAAACCTGCCCACGTGCTATTGTCATGGTGTAAACTTTGAAAAGGGTACAACTGCACGTGTTCCATTGCAAGATTTCAACCTCGTGCTCAGTATGAGTTTTTGCCAGTAGGTGGCAGGATAAGCTCAATAAATACAGAACCTCTTTGCTGGTGTAAATTCTACCACATGATGAATTTATTAATTAATTAATTGCTTACACTTATATAGCGCTTTTCTGGACACTCCACTCAAAGCGCTTTACAGGTAATGGGGACTCCCCTCCACCACCACCAATGTGCAGCCCCACCTGGATGATGCGACGGCAGCCATAGTGCGCCAGAACGCTCCCCACACACCAGCTATCAGTGGGGAGGAGAACAGAGTGATGAAGCCAGTTCAGAGATGGGGATTATTAGGAGGCCATGATTGGTAAGGGGCAATGGGAGATTTGGCCAGGACACTGGGGTTACACCCCTACTCTTTTCGAGAAACGCCCTGGGATTTCAGCACAGAGACTCAGGACCTCGGTTTTACGCTTCATCCGAAGGATAGCGCCCTTTTACAGTGTAGTGTCCCCGTCACTATATGAAGATTCACTAACAACAGAAATATCCCATGTAGGACTAACACTGAACGTTAACTTCAGTAGGGGAAATATTACAATTATGGCACTCATACAATCATTTAAATCACCTAGAGGCAAGAACAAACAGCAGAGAAAATCCTTGCGTCTCTTAAAGATTAAACATCAGTCTCCAGGCTCCGTTTTCCAAGTATCTCAGTGCAGTGTTATCATTAATAAACTTTCTGTGTCGAAGGTTAAAATATGACACATCACATTTGTCACCATTCAGAGAACCAATCCTTTAAGAAAAAAAACCTACGGTAGGAACATCAAATACTAAGGACCACAAAAGTGACTGACAACAACCACCTTCTAATCCAAATGGCGGTTTCAAATATCTTGGCATAAAACAAACAGTAAGGCTGCTACATTAACATAATAGACGTTACAAGTCCATGAATACTGAAGATGAACAAATCAGGCACTAATACTTCCTTGACAGTTTAACACATCCGCTGTTTCAGCATAATATTTACAGTGTAAAAAAAGAGGTTATATTATCGCAATTTCCAAAGAGATTCTCACAATTTATTTTTGAAACATATGTCGTATAACTTTTTTTTTTACTAAAACAAGACATTTTCATCACCACATTAATACACTGACAATATTCCTTTAAACAGCTTGCAGCACCAAGTTCACTCTGACCAAAACATAACTTGCTGTGTTTCATGTGAGGTTTGTCGAATGCTCACCACAGTGAAAGTCAACATACTTTAGCAGCTCCAGAATGCTGATGACAATGTCATTCACGTAGCAAAATCCAGACGCCTGCATAAAATTGAGAAACAAAGATGGGGATGAGAGAAACGTAGACATCGGTTAAAATATCACAAATATTCACACAGCATGTTCAATTGGCACATATTGCAGTTAAATAAATAACACTCTCTGAACACTGCATCATTTAAATCTGCAGCACCATATAAAGCTTATTAATCAAATAAGCTCAGAAACTGGTGGTTCTGTGCACTGGAAGCAAACTGTCCAGGTAATTAATTTACTGTGGAGAGTTTAATTTGTTTACAGACAGAACTCAGAACAACAGGCAGAAAATTAGAAAAAGAAAATACTTTAAAGGAAAAAACATACCATGCTCCTAAACAGAAAGTTATCAGCAGTGTCAACACAGCATAAACTCTATTCATTGTCCCAGACAACACATAAGTGTTAAGTTTTCTTACTGCTACGGCTACAAAGATCCTTTCAAATTACAAAAAGGTTACCTCAAATTTTTTGGCATGGTGCAGGCCTCCAGCCCAGTTGATGGCGATATCACAGATCTGATAGGAAATAAATGCACTATCAGATCATTTTCTTCGTCACACACGTTCTTTCATGGACTAAAGTACCAAACGACTAGTATGATGCAAAGAACATGCAAAGCAGACAGGAAAAGAGCCAAAGATGTCAGGAATGACTCCACACAAGCCGTATAAATCTAAAATCAGGGGTCACAATGTTGTCAAGTTAGCTTCAACGTCGCCCAGTGCCCTAGGAGGAAGATACAAATGAAATCAACAGAAAGAGACCCCTATCTCTGAAATGCAAACAATGCAGCCCATTTAACAAGGAAAATGGAGTAAACGACTGACTTGCACAATGGCCCTGGAAAGAGCTCGCTCTTTGAAACAAGTACGCAGTTGGGAGCAAATCCAGATGAGATGCACGTTCTCTCGTCGAAACCACCACAGCACCGAGCGGTCCTGCCTGCTCCTCTCCTGGCTGGGTGCACAGCTACAGTAACAAGAGCATTTTGCCTGGGCAGACAGTACCTTGTGGTTTAGCTGCGTTGCTCCCTGCAGAGAGGCTCCCGTGTAGCGTGAGCAGAACTCAAACAGGCCAGGAAACACAGGACTGGGCAACGACAGGAGACAAGAGCATTAACTCACACATAATGGAGTACTGAGAATGACTCCACCACTCCTCATCGTGATTATAATCATCGCAAGCAACTATTCTGCACCAGCAGCCCCAGGACAGAGCAGGCCTCTTCTTCTCACAACGATGTCTTCTTTTTAAAATTTCTTTAGGCTTGCTCCCATGTGAAAAAGCAAAACCAGATTCAGCAAACCTACTGTAAGCCATGTGTGTTCAACTGAAAGAAACGTTCTGGACCAGAAGGCAGTTTTCTGTAGCTCAAGAACGAGGCTGTGAAACATGAGACACCAAGCTATAACCTATAGCCAAGTGCAGACAAAAGCCTAATCAAGCAGGCAGATCCATTCAGGACAGCCTCTTCTTTCCACAGAGATGTCTTCTTTTTAAATGTCATCGTATTTCTATAGGCTTGATTCTATAGGCTATAGGCAGGACACACCCTGGTCGGGACACTAGTCCACCTCTGGTTAGACAGACTCAGAGACACACTCACACAGGGGGGTCAACTTTCCCAGAAGCCAATGTACTTCCCACTATGTTTTTGGACTGCGGGAGGAAACTGTACACATGTGCACACAGGGAGAACATGCAAACTCCACACAGACAGCACACCAGATTCAGAATTGAACCCAGAGCCCCAGCTCTGCGACTCACCAACTCTAACCATTGCGCCCACCATGCTGCCTGCAGGCTTGCTATCATATTTTCGTATTTGAAAAGACAAATATGTCCAAAGACAGAATAACACCCCTGTACTTACCAGTCATCCCCAACGTTGAAGGTGTTGAGACTTTTGGTGAAGCCCTGCATGTTGTTGGGACTGACCTTTTGCAGGAAGTCGATGTAATCTTCCGAGTGAAAGCGGCACATGTCATGTTGGGAGGCTTTGTATGGCTTGAACACCTGAGACAGACAAAGACTTCAAGGGCACTGTATACTGTTCAAAGAGTACAAACACAGCCGGTGTGCAATGGTACCAAGGGGTCTGGATGCACATATATCCAACCAAGGGTTGTATATACAGATCATTACCTGTAAATACTCTGGATTTAAAAAAAGGCCCAACGATGCAAATACATATACATATTTATATAGATTCTTCTTTGAACATTAGCAGTTGCGGGCCCCTGACATACACTGCCCTCCACATCTGCGCAGGCAACATCTACATTTCTACTCCAACTCCGTGTCAAACTCTGCCTCATGTGCAAACACTTCTGTAACTCCACACATTTTTTAGATCGTGTGGGCCAAAAACGCCTAAGGCATAAATTCATAACACACAAAATCATTAAAACCCCTTTTTTCAAATGAGATGAAACTCCTCACTGCCAAAATTAATCTTCTCTTTGGGGAAAAAAAACATACCATCATCTTCTTGTAGAGCCCATAGTGCAGAACAAGACTGTGGGTGAGAGAGAGTCGATGGGGTTTCATTGGGTGTCCAGCACCTTAAAAAGGGCACAACCAAAATGAAAGAATTATTCATTGGTATTGTAGGGTAAGTCAAACCAGAAGCGTAAACGTACAGAGGGTGGGAGAATGTGATGCGTTTGTCAATGAGAGAAAACTGCACATCGCCTGTCCTGGGAGACAACAATGTCCTTGGGTTTTCCTGTCCTAAATTCAGTGTTATTCCCAAGGCAAGATGTTGGTTCCAGGTGCCCTTGTTTTCTCCTACAGCTCAATCTCGGGCTTACACATTAACTGGCATTTCTACGATTTCCCCTGAGATGGACTGGAAATCCCTCATCAGTTCACCATGAAGCAATACTGCACTGAGCAGCTACTGTACATAAATGAACAAATATTAGCTGTTTAAGGGGGATAAAAATGAAAGGGTTTGTCATCTTGTCAAAATTGATTATTAAAACCTTTCTTATTCAGCCTGTCGGGCCCAATACATACCTAAATAAGGATGTCAAAAGTAAAAGCAACACAACAATATATCCCTCGGTAATTTCTACCACAAGCTCTGCAGCCTTGTGACGGCACGAAAAGCTATCTTTCTTTAATTTGCCTGTTTTGATTTTTGTTTTTTGTTTGCTATGCGGAGGTACTGAAATGCAAATCGACGATCCGGCCGTCCGGATGTTAAAATGAAAACGAGGCGCCTGTGCACTTCAGAACTGCACATGTCAATATGAAAGGAGCAGACATATTCTAAAATGAAAATGGTCACTGGAAATAATATTTACTGAAGGAGAGGAGCTGTCTGAGTGGGTTTGAACTTCATTAAGGCTTCTGCAACTACAGCTGTAAATTAGTATAATCAACTGCAAAGTTCAGAAGGGAGATATCGATCATCACTCGTATAAAAGTTCAGGACCGCTGATAAATTATTTCACGTAGTAAGTAAGACGGTGGAAAGCTGGGGCTAAGATCGGAAATGTAATGCAAACGATAAAATAATAGTAGCCACAAGCCCATCTTACCGTAATGAAAGTTCCCCACGTCTGGGTCGTAAAAATACGCCGTCCTGTTCGTCATCACAGCGGAAAACGAACAGAGAGTGTCGTCCAGACAGCAGTGAAGGCAGTCCTTCTTTTTTGTACTTAATTTTCAAGCAGGATTTCTAATTCACTCTAATTCAGCTTTCTTTTTAATTTACCAAATCGCCGCCATAGTAAAACACGGGAGACCTGTGCGGGACGTCATCAGAAACAGCAGATGGTGTACTACGTCACGAACATGCGTACGTATGTTTATGTGACGTAGACGTCGAAAGCGGCGGGGTCTCGTATTAAGGAACTTTCATTTCTATTCATGTTTAAAATTGCGATTAAGCGTTTAAACATCTTTGCCTCGATTACCGAATATAGAATAAAAATAATTTCTGATATCGGAAATATTTCAAATCGTATTCTTATCGGTATTTTATTTTTTTAATGAGAAATTCCGTTGTTATCGTTGCGCGTCAATATGTCAATATTTGATATATCAAATATTGATATCCGCGTGTTAAAACATATTGAAATCAAAATCTGGATATCAAAAAGCACAGGTGATGATTAGTTCATATAGAAACACCATACCCAAATATGTTCACACGGCAGATCTGAAGAAAGTTTTAATCGCACCAATCTACTATAAGAAATCGATTTTTTTACATCGATAAACGAGTATTACATTTTATAACGACGTGCAATGTGAAATGAGTATAAATTCATATGAATCTTCAATCATATCTGACCATACTATCTTCTACATTTGTTCCCCACCCCCACGACCCTTGGTGCAAAGGCATGCCTCCCGTGTCACGGTTTTAGCTGCTTTGCCACGTAGTTTTCACTCGTGTCCCCCGATTCGTGTTTCACTGTTCATTGTGAAGAAATGTTTTGGTTTACTTTTTCCAGCGCCTTTCACGATTTCGAGTGTCGGGTCCTCCTGTATTCCTGTATGTTTCAGAATGTGTTGTTCAAGTCTCTCTATAATATTATACTATATATGCTAACAAATTCTGTAACAAGACTTCGCTTACTGGTTGTATTTACAGAACTTTTAAAGAACCAGGCAGCCCATCACTTCCTTGAATCTGACAAAGTTTAAATTCCGAGTTTAAAAACGCACAGCTTAAAAAAGACACAGGTCCTGCGTCCCCCCTGTTCGAAGTCATTCTGAGGATAATAACTGTTAGGGGAGTCCCGTGAAGAATTTTGTTTTGCTCCTTACAATCTAGAACATGTTATCTCGGTGTAGTGGGGTCTAAAATAAGCGAAACCACCCAGATTTCACATAGCTGCAGCTACAGTAATATTACCAATTCAGTCTTGCACAGCAACTACAGTGCTGATAATAAACAACACAGCTGCCACCCTGAGAATGACAGAGATACTATCCTCTATCCTTTATGGTAAGGGGTTTTAAACTTCCAGGGGTGAATGAAACTGCCTTCTCTATCGATATATTTATATGCTGTTACAATGTTTTCAAGTCGTTTTAAAGCTCTCCCTTATAGAGCTGGTCTGTGTATCGTCCAGTCAGGGCGAAAGTGCCACTACGTTTCCCATCGGGCGTATGACATTTAAACGAGTATTGTTTTGTTTGTGTGTGTTTTTATGAGCAAGCAAAAGATTTATGGAAAAATGAAAATGAAATGGTGAAAGGGAAAGAAACAGCTGTGGAGCCTTCTGTCTTCAGGTGTCAAAATATGTATGGTTCATTCCTTAACCCTAAAAAAAAACTACTTTTTAGACCACGCTGGATGTACACTTTCTGTGTCAGAGTGAGTCCCCCCCTTTTCATATAACGAAGTAAAAAAAAAACATTAACTTGAAATGCTATCTTTTTCTTTACATGAATAAACTCTTTTAAACACGGAGCAATACCGATGTAGTCGATACATTCCAAAAAGGGCAGTTTTTCGTTTCAGAAGGAGACTGATCTCATAGTGCACGCTGAGGTTCATTTACAGTAAAGCGAGACCAAAGCACAATATATGATGATAGATACGACCGGTGATGAAATCGTTTCTGAAGTGAGGGGGTTTGCATATCACAGAAATTGAAAGAGGGGCAGCTGGCCGCGTGTCTCCTTCCGCACGCAGCACTCCCATCCAAAGCTTTGAGGTTTTTTCCCTTTAAATAACTTGCAGGAGATTCTCTCCCTCCCTCGGTGCGCCTTCAGAGCAGCGCTCGTCCGGATCTCGGGAGCACCGCGCCGCTGGATGGTCCCGCACAGGAGCAGTGCCGTCCAGTTGTAAGCACCCGGTAAGCGCAGGTTCCTCCTCTCTTAATCTGCCGTTAGGACGAAAGGGGCGACTAGGGGGCTTCACTGAACAGCAGCCACTTGATCGGCGAGGCTAGCGGGCGTGCGGGGAAGGTGGGCGGATGAGAGAGCTGGGTGCATTGGCTAGTGTTTGTGATGCGGGGCTGCAGGAGCAGGGAGAGACGGCTGTGTTCGTGTAGCAGAGGGCTCGTCTTGCAGTTCCGTCTCATCTCATCTTCGGGGCAGCAAACGACCATTAAGCACACTGTACTGCCTTTCCTATGACGTTCTTACGCCCCTCAGACTGAGATTTTTTTTTAATATATATATATATTTATAGGATTGTTTATTTTGAGTGGGAATGGAGAATGCTATTAATATTTAATTATACCCCCCACACACACACACGCAAACCATCCCACACTTTGCAGAGATAAAAGGAAACATGTTGAAACGGGCTTATTGGTGAGACATTGTGCCCGTATTTGTGACTGTCTTGCCACGGTATTAGACGGCTTTCAGCAGCGCCCTACTGATGCAGCCCACGGTGTCCCCGGAGTCTGACTCCAAGCCCAAGGGCAGGTGTGTCACCGGCCGCGCTGGGCCCACCAGATCATTATCAGGGATCAGAAACTTGGAAAAGATGCAGGCAGCAGCCTGCATCTCCCTAGACCCGCGCACGGTGTTGTTTTTCCTTCTCTTCCCACCCCTGGAGTCTCTCTCTCTCTCTCTCTTTTTTGTCATGGCGACGCGAGGTATTGGAAAGCAGTTAAGTGACAGGAAAACCTTTTTTCTTTTTAAATAAAAAGACCTTGAACACCGTTTTCGTGTGACATCAGGGCGCGGAAATTAGGAGCGTGTCAGTGTGTGTGTGTGTGGTGGTGGGGGGCGGTGTATGTGAAACATTTAACAAACAAGGGTGGTTTTAGTGCAGAAGGGAGAAAGTTAACCCTTTAGATTTAATCTTCATTGAAAAGCAACGAAGCTAGATTCTCCGCAATTCGTGACGCCCGTAGCAAACAAATCATGAATTTGTACATACAGATTTACGGTAATATTGTTTAAAATTAAACTGCCTGTTAATTTTATTATTATTAATAATAATAATAATAATAAATGACACATTGTAGCATTTATTATTTTCCAGTTGCATAACTCACAACGCAACTCTAGAATGAAGTTATTTCTCGCATTAGGGATTGATGGAATTTTTCCACAGCTGGCCACTGTGGTTGTCATGTGAATTAAATCAAGGAACCAGACAAATTCTCATTTCCCAAGAATCCCTGACCGCTAACAGTCCTCACATGAGAAAAAGTACAGAGCCAACGGGATGCTGACCCCAGTCCGTTCAGGGATTTTCAATTGGTGCCTGTGTGTCGGTTTTTTTTTATATAATGATTTCAACTTTGCGTCTTAATGTTCACTAGGAGTGGAGGCTGTGGTTACAGCTGACTCCGGTTTGTACCTGCTTAGCCGCCTCTGTCTAAAGCATTCAGGACGTGATTTGAGAATACATTCTTCCTTACCCGTTTTGTTTGTGATTTGGTATACGACCATCAACAGTACGCTAAACGCGCCGAAAATATGTTTTACAAGGGCCGTGGGTTCATTTGGAAAATAATGCTGTTGTGCTCCAGGTACAGTACAGTACAGACGGTTAGCCACGCCAGGCAATATAACACTTAAAACCCAAGGTCACCATTACTGGCACAACAACACATGCAAGTGTGCTTTATCGAAAGCCTGCGAAGATGTTTACAGGAGAAGCAATCTAATGCATCTGTAGCTTTTGCACGGGCAGGGAGCTGCTGTAACTTTGCTTGGTTACAGTGTTTACTGTTACAGAGTTCTACTTCTCCAGCTGTATAGAATCTTAACATGAGGACGAGGCACAGTCACAGGGAGCTCAAATGCTTACCATTTACCCTACAGTTGCTTAGACACCTCTGCACATTATGAAGCATTAATGAGCAGACTTCAGTGTTTCACAGCAACAGTAATTATGGTCGAGCCAGGACAGACAAGGGCAAACAGTGCTACCCCGAGGCCAGGCTGTGAAAGCTGAGCCCTGAAGGACAGACGCAGCTAAATCAGTTCATTAGAGATAAGAAGAACTGCTGTACATGCTGGGCAGTACTTAGCAAGACTTCATAATTAGCTCACTTACTGCTGGATATTTTATATTTTCAAATATAGGTGTAAAAAACAGTTTTCTGTTTTTAACCTTGGCTATAGAGGATGATGTTGCAATCTAACCTCTTGCTGTGGCAGTAATAATATCATCGTGATCACTCTCATCATCGGCATCATGAACGCGTTTATTCCAGACAACGTTAGGGGCACACTGTTTCTGTTTTGGGACAAAATGTGTTGAACATGCAATCATTTCAGAACGGTAAGGGTTTTCTGTGTCTTTTTACAAGCAGCGATTCAAAACTCTTTCCAAAAACATTTTGTTCCCTGAAAGGTGCAGAACCCCAGAGGGTGGCACAGTGGGGTGACAGGTCACGTGCTCTGTGCTGTCTAACTCACAGCCGGGAGCTGTTTCAGCGAGTAGCACATGAAGGAGCAAGCTGGGGCGGTGCGTGCCGCAGATGTTTGTGTGCGTGAGTGTTTTGAAGGCCCGGGCTGCTCCCTCTCGCTGTTTCAGGGAAACAAGGCTGTTTTTCTTCCTACGGGTCAGACAGGGATCAAAGGGTGGAGAGGGGAGGGGGGAGAAGGCAGTGGTGTTGGGGGCCTTTCTCTTCTCCGCGGTGTCGCAATCAGCGTATCACTCATATCACCCGCTCCTGATGCGTGCGATTGCAGAGCAGCTGGGTGCAGTTACCGCCAGTGGAGCCAGCTGCATCATCTATCTGCTCACGCGGCCCTGAATAACTCCCCAGCGGTGCAGGATTCGTGCCCGACGTGAGTCTGCTGTTTGAGCCCGCTTGCACCCTGGCTGCGGTGCTGGTTTCGTGACATTACCTGCTCACCAGCCAGTGGATTGCCAGCCTCCGAGTCAGACGAACCGAGTCTCTCAGCAGTGGACACAGCGCACAAGACTAACACTTCCGCCACCTGTCCTGGCCTTGTTGAACACTGCTGAAACTGCTGGACATGCAGAGCAGCCCAGCATCCCAGCGTGCTCGACAGAGCCTCGAGTCGACACAGTCCTGCTGGAAGAAGGGGTGGGATTGGGCTGCAGAGAGTTCAAAACCTTCTGAATTCAGCCTTCAAACCATCACACGTTCCAGAAGATTGGAATAATGTCAACGAATACTGGATCATTGTTTCAGACCTCTGGAACTCCTTCAAAACTGTCATATACTTAAGAGCAATTTTTATCCATCCGTTTTCTAACTACTTGATCCAATTTAGGGTTGGGGGAGGAGGCAGATCCTGTCCTAGCAAGCAACGGGATCCCAGTCCATCACAGGACGCACGACACGCACACACCCCCACCAGAGCCGATTTTCCCAGAAGCCATTTAACCTCCCCGTATGTCTTTGGCCCCTGGGAGGAAACCAGAGCACCCAGAGGAAACCCACGTCAACCCAGTGAGAAGATACGAGTTCCACACAGACAACACCCGAGGCCCGGGATTGAACCCAGGGCCCCATGGCTGCAAGGCAATCTCTGTGTCACCAAGCCACCCAGCAAGTTTTATAATTACACTGGATAGAAGTTACGTACGATATAGTATCTAACAGCCTGAAGATGCCCTTTGTAAGGGGAGTCATCTCCAGGTGCTGCAGTTGTTGGCTGTGAAATGATTCCCATCTTAGTTCACTTGACAAAAGAGTAACCGGTTCTTAAGATCTGGCGTCGGGCGGGTGCTGGTGTGTTTTTCGCCGTGTGCAGTATATCCTTGCGCGTCAGTCGAGTCCCACGAGCCCTCGATTTCCTCCCCCCTCAGCTGAGTTGACTCCCAGGAATGCAGTTTCTTCAGATTCGAGAGAAGTGTGTTTGTTCCCCCTCTGTTGAGTTTGTTCTGGTCACTGAAGAGCCTGCAGAGTTCAAGAAAGACAATGCTAATACTTTGTGTAAATAAACGGGGGGGAGATGAGCTCATTTGTTTGTTGACCATCAACACAAACGTGCTCCCTGTCCACAATTCTTTGTGAGAATTGAAGTTATCGTCATGCTCTGTTGGTCCTACAGCGGACTAGGCTGCCTTTGTCTGAACACCAGGTTTGTGCAGGAAAACAACAGATTTTTGTTTATGCCGTGAGCATGCCACAGGGCTCACCAAGGAGACAGTTGTCTCTGTGTGAGAACAAGAGAAATTTTAGAATTTGCAGCGGAGTGGGATAAACAAGATAAAAGGGGCAAGGGGAGTGAGAGGTCTACGTTTTTCTTTTTCTGGCTTTTTCTGTCTGAAAACTAAAAACGGTCCCTAGTGTCTCTCATTATTCATGTGAGATCTTTACAGGATGAAGGGTCACTGGATCTTCACTCTGGACTCAGGAAATGTCATGTCATTGGTTGCCAGAAAAACATCCTAGGTCTTTGAAAGTGTTTCAAGAAAATAAAACATATTTCCAGCTCTGAAAAAGATGGGATGTTACACAGCTTGATATCCGTGTTAAGAGCAGCTTTCTATCAGTTAAAGTTCAAGAGCCAGGCAGTTATATGGAATATTAGTTAAAGGAAATGCTGGTTTAATAGAGTAAAATGTAGGTGTTCAAATTGTGGTCTTCTTTTAGGTCCGTATGTGAGTAACAGAAGTGTAGAACAACAATCTCATCACTTTCCCCCCCATTTGTCCTTTTTGTGCTTTGTTGAGGTGGCAGGAGAGTGAACTGTTCACTGTAAATGATATATTGGGAATGTGCTTTTACCATTTTACTGCATAAACACTGAAATACTGTTAGAATTTAGATTTTGTAACAATGTCTTTTTTCAGTGCTTGGGGGGAAACAAAAAGCTTTGAGCTGCTTTACTTTGTCTCCCATATTGATAGTGTCTTATATTTAGATTTTCCTGTGATTTCTTGTGTTGTGTTTCTAAGATACCCCTTGCAGAGGTAGTAAATCCAGAGTAAAGTGTACTGAGGCACAGTGAAATCGTGACAAAAGCATGGCTCAGATGGAAAGTGAAACACAATGAAATCCATTGGAGACTCAAGAAAAGCAAAGCTTTTCAGGAAGGAAACATCACGCTTAGTTCTAGGGAGGCTTCATTGTCCTCTGATTTTGACACCATCTGGATTCCTCATTAGCTGCTGCTGTAGGTGGCGTTGGTGGACCAATAGGTGGTGCTCTCCCCTCTGAACCACGGTTCATCTGTTTCATATCATTGTGATCCCCAGTTCGGTGTCCAGGGACACTGTGCAAAAGGAGGTGCTGTCCTTTCGGTGAGATGTCATTAAAGGACCCACAACACTGTCTGTAAGAGTGCTAACCCCAGTGTTTTGTCTCCATGTGGATTTGCCAGTGTGGCCAATTGATATTTCCCCTTAGTTCAAATGATGAAGTGATTTTTTTGTTTCTCAGCCTAGTCTGCTGGGTAGTGGGGCTAAAGGGTTTGTTGTGGCTGCTGCCGGCTGTCTCCTCCACGGGGGCTGCGCTTCACTGCAGGATGCAGTGCATGATATGTAGAGCACATCGAGATCCACTTCTTGCTTCTTATTATGTTTTACTTTAACAGCATCAATGGTGAAAATGTGAATTTGTGCAGCTGGCCGAATGAACAGGTTTAACGCAGTTACTGAGAGCTGAGCGGAGTCAAGTCAGTGAGTTGACTTTCACTGATGGGGTGGCATTCGAACAACCCCTTGAATCAGCAGTAGAATCTGCTGTTCTGTTCTCATGGTGGAAAACAGCAGTGGGTGTGGGTGAACCCCTAGCACAGGAGCTCGGAGACGCTCCCCCAGACGCCCAGCTGGAGGGGGAGATAAAACCCGTCTGCTTAATCTCCTGCTGTACAGGATCATGGGTTGGGTGGGTTATCCGCCCAACGCAAGAAGCTTCAGTCCAGGAGACCAGTGTTTTGTGGCAAACACGCCAGTGGGACAGAGGGAACTCCTGGCGTTCTGTCGTGGATGTGACGTCAAGGGCTGACGTCGCTCGCGAACGGGCCTGGATAAATGACAGACACGCTCGCACGCGCTGACACGCGCCTCTGCTGTTTCAGGACCTCGCTCCGGCTCCGGCTCCGGCTCTGGGGAGACAGGGATGGCGGACCAGGAGACCCCGCCTGGGGGGGAAGCCCCTCCCAACTACATGATCTTCATCCTGGTCCTCTTCTTCTTCCTCACGGGCCTGTTGGGCTTCCTGATCTGCCACGTGCTGAAGAAGAAGGGATACCGCTGCCGCACGGGAGAGCCAGAGGAGGAGTGCGAGGACAAGCTGGCTGGGGGCACAGGAGGTGGGCAAGGGAACTCGGAGATGACAGGCCAGCATTTTACTACTAATAATAATACTACTACTGCTGCTACCACACTAATAATACTACTACTGCTGCTACCACAACTAATAATACTACTACTGCTGCTACCACAACTAATAATACTACTACTGCTGCTACCACACTAATAATACTACTACTGCTGCTACCACAACTAATAATACTACTACTACTGCTGCTACCACAACTGATAATACTACTACTACTGCTGCTACCACACTAATAATACTACTACTACTACTGCTACCACACTAATAATACTACTACTGCTGCTACCACAACTGATAATACTACTACTGCTGCTACCACACTAATAATACTACTACTGCTGCTACCACAACTAATAATACTACTACTACTGCTGCTACCACAACTGATAATACTACTACTACTGCTGCTACCACACTAATAATACTACTACTACTACTGCTACCACGCTAATAATACTACTACTGCTGCTACCACACTAATAATACTACTACTGCTGCTACCACAACTAATAATACTACTACTGCTGCTACCACAACTAATAATACTACTACTGCTGCTACCACACTAATAATACTACTACTGCTGCTACCACAACTAATAATACTACTACTACTGCTGCTACCACACTAATAATACTACTACTACTGCTGCTACCACACTAATAATACTACTACTACTACTGCTACCACACTAATAATACTACTACTGCTGCTACCACAACTGATAATACTACTACTGCTGCTACCACAACTAATAATACTACTACTGCTGCTACCACAACTAAAAATACTACTACTGCTGCTGCCACACTAATAATAATACTACTACTGCTGCTACCACACTAATAATACTACTACTGCTGCTACCACGCTAATAATACTACTACTGCTACCACACTAATAATACTACTACTGCTGCTACCACACTAATAATACTACTACTGCTGCTGATAATACACTAATAATACTACTACTACTACTGCTACCACACTAATAATACTACTACTGCTGCTACCACACTAATAATACTACTACTGCTGCTACCACAACTAATAATACTACTACTGCTGCTACCACAACTAATAATACTACTACTGCTGCTACCACGCTAATACTACTACTACTGCTGCTACCACACTAATAATACTACTACTGCTGCTGATAATACACTAATAATACTACTACTGCTGCTATCACACTAATAATAATACTACTGCTGCTACCACAACTAATAATACTACTACTGCTGCTACCACAACTAATAATACTACTACTGCTGCTACCACGCTAATAATACTACTACTGCTGCTACCACACTAATAATACTACTACTGCTGCTACCACAACTAATAATACTACTACTGCTGCTACCACAACTAATAATACTACTACTGCTGCTACCACAACTAATACTACTACTACTACTGCTACCACAACTAATAATACTACTACTGCTGCTACCACAACTAATAATACTACTACTGCTGCTGCTACCACAACTAATAATACTACTACTTCTGCTACCACAACTAATAATACTACTACTACTGCTACCACAACTGATAATACTACTACTGCTGCTGATAATACACTAATAATACTATTACTGCTGCTATCACACTAATAATAATACTACTGCTGCTCTTACCACACTAATAATACTACTACTGCTGCTACCACACTAATAATACTACTACTGCTGCTACCACGCTAATAATACTACTACTGCTGCTGCCACACTAATAATAATACTACTACTGCTGCTACCACAACTAATAATACTACTACTGCTGCTACCACACTAATAATACTACTACTGCTACCACGCTAATACTACTACTACTGCTGCTACCACACTAATAATACTACTACTGCTGCTGATAATACACTAATAATACTACTACTGCTGCTACCACACTAATAATACTACTACTGCTGCTACCACACTAATAATACTACTACTGCTGCTGCCACACTAATAATAATACTACTACTGCTGCTACCACAACTAATAATACTACTACTGCTGCTACCACAACTAATAATAATACTACTACTGCTACCACGCTAATACTACTACTACTGCTGCTACCACACTAATAATACTACTACTGCTGCTGATAATACACTAATAATACTACTACTGCTGCTACCACACTAATAATACTACTACTGCTGCTATCACACTAATAATAATACTACTGCTGCTACCACAACTAATAATACTACTACTGCTGCTACCACAACTAATAATACTACTACTACTGCTGCTACCACACTAATAATACTACTACTGCTGCTAGCACACTAATAATACTACTACTGCTGCTACCACGCTAATAATACTACTACTGCTGCTACCACAACTAATAATACTACTACTACTGCTGCTACCACGCTAATACTACTACTACTGCTGCTACCACACTAATAATACTACTACTGCTGCTACCACGCTAATACTACTACTACTGCTGCTACCACACTAATAATACTACTACTGCTGCTATCACACTAATAATACTACTACTGCTGCTACCACACTAATAATACTACTACTGCTGCTACCACAACTAATAATACTACTACTACTGCTACCACAACTAATAATACTACTACTGCTGCTACCACAACTAATAATACTACTACTGCTGCTACCACGCTAATAATACTACTACTGCTGCTACCACACTAATAATACTACTACTGCTGCTACCACAACTAATACTACTACTGCTGCTGCTACCACACTAATAATACTACTACTGCTGCTACCACGCTAATAATACTACTACTGCTGCTACCACACTAATAATACTACTACTGCTGCTACCACAACTAATAATACTACTACTGCTGCTGCTACCACAACTAATAATACTACTACTGCTGCTACCACACTAATAATACTACTACTGCTGCTACCACACTAATACTACTACTACTGCTACCACAACTAATAATACTACTACTGCTGCTACCACAACTAATAATACTACTACTACTGCTGCTACCACAACTAATAATACTACTACTGCTGCTACCACAACTGATAATACTACTACTTCTGCTACCACAACTAATAATACTACTACTGCTGCTGATAATACACTAATAATACTATTACTGCTGCTATCACACTAATAATAATACTACTGCTGCTCTTACCACACTAATAATACTACTACTGCTGCTACCACACTAATAATACTACTACTGCTGCTACCACACTAATAATACTACTACTGCTGCTGCCACACTAATAATACTACTACTGCTACCACACTAATAATACTACTACTACTGCTGCTACTACTGATAATAATACTTTTAAGTTACATTTCTATATGTTACACAGTGCTATTGCTAGAAAACGACTATTGGTTTGTTTAGATATACATGGGAATATTAGCATTTCTGTCTTATTCTAACCCCCTGCTGTAACCATCTGCCTCCATTGCGTTGAAAGACACGAAAAGGTCAGATTTAAATGTGGGATTGTGATTCAGCCAGTGATGGCGAGAAAACAAGGGCCCACAAGCAACAGGCAAAGCCACCACATCTAGGCAGGGAGGTACTTTATTCACCTCATTCAAGTGCTACAGCAGCCAGGCAAAATCAGCACAGAACAGCACAAATATAGTAATATGCTAAATAAATAAAAATGGAATACTTACAAACGAAACAGAAAAGGCACACGCACATAAAAAGTATGAATGTACAGAACACAAGGAAGATGAAATACACAGTATAGATATTGCACACTCCCAAGCATATTGCACAGAGTAGGTAACTAGTGCAACTATCGCACAGTTGTGAATAATCAAGAAATTGCCCATGTCAGTTCCACGTATCACACTTCTATAAACCAGATGTAGACAGAACACCAGTAAGACAGAGCACCAGTTGTTACAGAGGTATAAATGTATTTGGTCAAGAAAGTTATCTGCTTTTTTGACTGTTTCTCAAAAGATGAGACGGAACTACAGTATGCCTGAACAGCGTGAAGTTTGTGATTGTTAAAGATCTGGATACAGTGCCACATTCTGTCTTACATGACAGTCAATAAACCAATAACAATCGATATGGTAAAGCCGGCAATTCAATAAATGACCCATTTATTGTATTGATTGCATGTAAGTGTCAGCTTCTCTGAACAGTAATAAAAATCAGTGAAGCCACTAATAAGCTATAAAGCTCCTTGCTTCATGAAGGCTGGAATCTGATTTTTGGAAAGGCATGGTTACATTTTGCATTGGCAGTTTGTTCCTTTGTGGGTATTTCAGCAGTGCAATGATGTATTTAGAACACTCCTCTTACTTAGCCAGATGTGTCTTTAGCAATTTAACCTATATTTATTCTTTCTTAATTGTTCCCAGCAGGATGGCATTAAGAGAGCTTGTTTTCAAGAGTGTCCTTGTCATGACCTGTCAAGCGCAGTTCTCAGCTGAAACACCTGTTCAAAGCCTTTAAATGTCAAAGTAACCACGTGGCCATTAAAACACCCTCTCGGTTTCCATGACTCAAGAGAATATGAATAGACTTGTTACTGGCTGATTATCTTTTTCTGAGGCCCTCCGTTCTCCCCCTTGTCTTTCAGAGGAGGAAGCAGAAGATCCTAACCAGGACACAGTGGAGCAGATCTTGAAGTGCATCATTGAAAACGAAGGCAAGTGATGCAATATTCCGGCTGTGCGGCGCACTTCTGCGGAAAACCGCTGCGTTGTTATCTGCTACCAGACGTTAGATAGAGATCACTAATGTTGCCTAATTGTTATGTTGTTTTTAAAAGCTATTTTTCACCCCGGCTGCTTACATGTTTATTCAATTCATCACAGAATCTTTGCATCTGAATTATTTTCTTCGAGTGTGGGTGTTTTCTTAGCCCTTCGAGTTGATTTTTACGGAAGGGGTGTCGTTAAATAAATGTAGCTGTTGTTTTTTCTGTTGTGATGAGTTTGTGAGACTTTCCCCCACTTCCTGCAGGTGCAGGAGACAAAACAAACTCCTCTGCCCTAGGCACATCACCCCTTAGGGACTTCATGTTTTTGAAGGAGTTTTGAAACGTTAGGGTATGATGGTGGTGGTGATCTTCCTCAGAGCTCCAGGGTCCAAGGTCCCATTCCGGGCTAGGTTGCCTGTCTGTGTGGAGTTTGCATGTCTCCATGATTTGTGTGTGAGATTGTTAACATCATTATTGTCTCTCCTTGTAGCAAATGTAGAAGCCCTGAAGGAGATGTTGGTAAACCAGAATGTACCAGATCACATGGACCAAAGGTACAAATTAAAGTCGTCGGCGTGCGTATGAACATAAGCATGTGTGTTTTAAAGGTCCATCTAATACCTGACCCCCTTGAAAATTTTTAACTCAGTATGTTTCTTGTGCCAGTAATGTTGCGGAAGTTTCAAACAGTGCCACAGTAGTTCGGAGGGTGCAGAGTTGCTGCTCAAAAGTATAGTAAATAAATGTTATAAGCTTCTTATTTAGGTTAGAACAGACAAATTCTCTCTGAGCTCCTAGAACTGATTATTTATGTAATCATTGTCAGGGATGACATTTTATATAAATGTAACCACTCACAGATTTGATACCTTTATGTTTGTGAGCCCAGGTAATATATTGTCTGGGACTTCTAGCCTGTTCCACTTCTGTTTTCCATCATCTGGCACAGACCTGGCCAACCAACCTCTGCATGTGCTTCATGTCGATTGCACTGTGAGATCAGACACTATCTAAGGCAGCGGAACCCAATCCAGTTAGTCTTATAGGACTCCTGTTTCTGTAGATTGGCAACACCTATTTAGATATTGATGAACCAAGCCAGTCACCTGATCAGTTCAGAGAGGGCTAAAGAGCAATTGGATCTGAGGTGTCCAGCCCTGGTCACGGAGAGCCCCAGTCCAGTTAGGCCTTGTGGGTCGCCTGCTTCCAAGGACTGTCAGTCCCTGGTGGTCTCCCTACAAAGCTCAGCAAGGGTGTCCTTGCAGAGGCAGGGAACCGGACCCCCAGTGAGATGCTAAGATGTCCTTCTGAAGGTTTCTCAACAGAAGATATTAACTGTGTGAATCCTCTGTAGTTCCAGAAACAAAACAACGACAGATACAGTACGTAGGGTAGTCTGAACATTATTGTTGTGATGGTCGTTTTCAGTATTTACAATTTATCTTGGGAGAGTACCACTCATGTCCTCCGTCACCACTGACACGCAGCTGTTAAAGCACTCTGGGAGTTTTCTCGGTTCCTCAGACCAGGGCAGCTCTGGGCATGGGTTGTTTTTTTTTAAGCCAAACGTGCGATTGAATTGATTGAGTACAACAGAGCTCAGCCTGCCCATTGGCATTCTGCCTGCATATGCCCTGGCTCATATCTGCAGCGTCTTCAGCGGCCTGCTCCAGGAGACAGAGCCCTGACACACAGCTAGAGAGAAGGAGAGGGAGGGGGTGGAGGAAAATGTACAGCCGGGATCATCCATCGCCGATTCTATTTCTCACTTTCAAGGTTCTCAATCAGATCCTGTCTTACTGCCAGAGTCCGACGCAGTATCATTGATTCATTTTTTTTTCTGTAATGTCAGGAGCTGCCATTGAAATTTATGCAGTACGGAGCTGGAGGCAAGGAATTGAGCAGATTACAAAAAGGCACCAGGTCTCAGCCAAGAACAGGCTTTAGTTTACCAGCTGCTGTGGAACAGAAGGGTATGTCTCTCAGGCCCAGTGTACAGCTTTCTAGGACTTCAACATGGGACATAATCATAAGACACTGATAACGATAGTCTGCTGTTTTCTCCTAATGTGTAAAAATGACAGAGAATTGATGGTGAGCTTCATGGTGCTAAGTCAACAGCAATGATGAGCCGCCTGCACTGCTCATACACGGTGGGACTCTCTGAGGCACTGTGGGATACCGCAACTATAACCGGCATCGGATTTGTTAAAAAACGCAGCGTTTTCCTGTGGTACCAGCTTTCAGTCGCCATTAAAGGGGAATTTATTTCGTGAGGGGGAATGAATAACCTGCCTGAGAAACTGGGACTGCAGGTCCCCCCTGAAACAGGCCGCGTGTCTGACCCATGTGCTCCTGTGTGTCCCGCCCCCCCTCACAGACTTCCGCGCAAGGAGAGCGCCGGCACCCTGCCGCCCCACCACCACACCGTGCACTCGGGCAGCGATCGCAATGCCTGCCTCCACTGCGTCCAGGGCCGCACCAGGAAGGCCCGCGGCCGGAGCCGGGTGGCCAGGAGCAAGGCCCGGCCCGGAGAGCACACGGTCTTCTCAGTGGGGAGGTGAGGCCTGCAGTTCTGCGCAGGGGCGTAGCCACCTGACTGGTCCTAGGCCTACCCCGTCGGCCCAAAGTTTTTAAAGATTTTTTTCCCTTGTTTCGGTACATGATTTACTTTTTAATTTTACGTGTTTGATTTTTTCCATCGGCTGTTGGCTCGCTGTATATTTTGTGACCGATCAGATGATGTCAATGTAGTGGGCATGCCTAGCCGTAGCCTAATGGGCTATCGCTGTCGTCAGACGCTCTTTTGCGTTTAGCTGACGAGAGAAATCTATATGATGATTTATCTTTTTATTGTCTCGCCTCCTCTGCTATACTGCAGTTATTTGTTTTAGTTTTTAATTGCCTCTCGTCTTTTTGGTATAACCTGAAGTATTTGGATTAAACCAGGTAGTTTTATTAGCAAAACGTTTGCTAGCCCTTTGCAGATGGAGCCACCCAAACAGCTTGTCATGACCCAATGACCAGTAACAAACATGGAACACCATCAAACTGTTTCCATTGCCGTCCTGTTAGACTTCCAACTAGACGTTTGCATTTTAACAGGAAATGCACAGCTTGGCTGTTTTTCAGTGGGTTGACACAACTATCCTTCTCCTGGACACTACGGTTTCATCAACATAGGCCTGAAGTCCAGTTTTCCTAACAATCCTGTCTCTTTTCTTCAGGTTCAGAGTCACCTACGTTGGTAAGAAGAACAGCATTACAGAAACCACCAACCCACCCACCACGGAGCAACAGCCCGCTGACCAGTCAGAGAGCACCGACCATCACAGCCCCCAAGCAGAGGGGGAGCCCGACCCGTCACAGTGCAAGGGGCAAGAGGCATACAATCTGAGGAGCATGTTCAAAGACGTCAGCCCAGAGGTGAACGACGGCGTGGCTCAGACCAGAGCCCAGCAGGTGGAAGACGTGGCCAAGAAGACTCAGTCAGAGACAGGGGGCGCTGACAGCTGCGCACCTGCCTCAGCTCCAGAGAAGAGCCCCGCAGCTCTAGAAGATGGCGTGGTCGAGGGGACCACCATCAGAGAAGGTGCTCTTAAAGGCACCTGCGCGGTCCCGGGCATCAACTCCAGCCCAGGGCCGATGGAGGACATCGTTCTCCTGAGTGCGGCGCCGGGCCGGCGGAGGGAATACGCCGTCCTCCAGATGGAGGACTTCGGGGACGACGCGGCGCAAATGGAGGACGGGAAGGACGACATGGTGGAAATGGAGGACATCAAGGACTGCAGGGTGAGCCGGGAGCTGGAAGGGGAGGAGGTCTTGCGCAGCCTGAGAGCCGCGGGGCACGGGGCTCAGTCTGGGGAGGGCAAGAGGAGGTCGATCGTGGTGCACACGCAGCACAAGTGGTAAAGAAGAACGTGATGCCAGGAGGGGCGGGAGAGCAGCCAAGAAGGGCAGTGGATCAGAGACACCCGGGTCACCCGGACTGCACTGGGTCATTGGCAGCCTCACTGGGGCTGAAGCCGTGATCCATTGTCAGATTTTACTGTCAGGAATACATCGACCAAGAAATACTGATCCAGCATTATCTCTCCTGTGGTTGAACCAGCACTTGCATAAAGCTTAGTGACCACTGGTTAAAATGTTACCTTGATGATCGCAGATAAAGAGCTGTTTGCCTTGGGCCACCACTCCTTGGGCTACCAGCTAGAGGGTAATAGGAGATCTCACAACTAGACCAGTGTTTAATCCTCGTGGCTCTTTCTGACAAGATTGTACAAGAGCCTCCTTTTCCTCATTAAATAGTTGCCCTGCCCTGTAAGGGATTGTTAGCTCAGATATTTCAGTCTGTCTCTAGCCTCTTACACTTTCATTGCCACACAGTGTGTTATCCTAACAATGCCTTCTGAGGACTACAAACAAAATCAAGGGGAAGGAACTTGATTATTTTAAACTGCTTCCGAAAATAACTTTTGAAATCTGAGGCCAATAATTATGCGACACTCTGGATACCTTATGCATTACTTACTGCACTTCTGTCTGAGATAGGCTGTAAAAAAAGACAAGAAAGTTACAGATATTATTTTTCATTTTACAGATGAAGCCAAACTTAAATACGTAACCACACAACTGGCAGCACTGTTTTAGGAGCCCAGTTCTAAGCACATTGGAGAGAATTAGCTCCTCTCTGTAGCGCAATATTATATGTAGCATGCAAGACAGCACTGCTGCAACTAGAATTTCATTAGCAGAATGATCTCGTTTGCACTGCAGCTAACATCTCTGCTGCAGCCCAACAGAAAGACCACTTTCTCCTCCCCAGCTGGTCCTGATGTGCTGTTTCTCCCACACACACAAAAATCCCTCGACTCAGTAGGAATTGATTTTTTTTCTCTGTTGCCACTGTCCATATACTACAGATTAGTTTGTGGAAGTGGAGGCGGGGGGGGTCGAGAAATAAAACGCTGTCCGTTGGGTTCGAGACCCGCCTGGCAGCAGACAATCCTCTGCACACAGGGGGCGCACGTTCAGGAGCAGCCAAACGGGAGATTAGGATTTCATTACAGTTACAGTTCGTAATCCCCTCCTGCCCCTTCACCGCCTTAATCAGAGGGGTGGGCTCTGTACATCCGTCCATTGATGCCGCCTTGCTTTTCAGTGCCAAGTGTCGTACAACTAATGAAGACAATCCCTTAAACAGCGTGACCAAAAGATGCAGCCAGTGTACGCCGGAGCAGACCATGCAGGACCACAGAAAACATGTTCTCAAAGTCGCCAGCAGGAGCTCTCCTGCATACATTACATTATTCAAAGATAACCCGTGTGCTTATGTGTAATAGAAAATCATTGTAAATCTCCATTTTTAAGCAAGCCTTCACAGGTCATTTCTTACACCTGGGAGATGCAAACTAACACTCTGTGGAGGGGGAAGGGCCAGTAGTTTAAACAGTCTGACTTTTTCCAATGTTCTGCTCTGAGCATCTTAGTTCCAGAACAGACGGATGTCTCTTTTAAATTCTTTTAAGATGATTTGACAGCTATCCCGGCTCTTCTGTATCTCTAGACTTTTACGTCGGGCATTAAATCTCAGTGTTGAACTTGGCTCATTTCCATTCTGAGCACACAGTAATGGCCACCAATACAGATTTTGCTGCAGCTACAGCTGCAGCCTCACAGAATGTTGGCGCTGGATTATCACCTCCTGGGTGCCAGACGAAACTGATAGACCAATATGTTAATTTATGTTAATCAGCACCTTCTAGACAAACCCTTACAACCTGGTTCTTACTTTGCCTTTCGGAAATTCTGCTGGTAATCTCTAGGATCTTCCTACGTTGCAGATGTAGCATAATGCAACCCTACAGTACGTCCGATTTCTTCAACCACCTTTGATTTGATTTCGGTTCCAAATAAGAATGTTTGATACCCTGAAAATCGATCGGCGGCAAAGACTTCACTCAGCTTGGAGTCAGTGAGCAAATAAGATTTAAGTTTTATTCTATTTTATCACTTTGTAAGAAAGTATTGATATATACAGTAATATTTTCTATTTTTAATAATGGTTGTAGGCTGTTTTGTTGTCAGCAATTTGTGTAAAGGGAAAGGTTTGCATTGCTGAACATTTTCCGTACAAAAACACACTTTGATGCAACGCACTTAGCTCTGATGAGCGACAAAATCACGATAATAAAAAATAATCAATGGTGAAAAGACAAGGTCAGAGGTCTTCTTGCTGGAAATGTCCTGACTGCTTTGAGCTTTAAAGCCCCCTGGTGGACGAAATCATGAATACACCTAGAGGTAGTCAGGGGAAGGTACTGGCTAAGGGGGTCAGAAATTTTAGAGCAGCTCCTGACAGAATTTCTGCTGATCTCGGCTGAAGAAAAATATCCCAGGATATCTCTGCTCACTGTACACAATACGGTCACAGGAGTCACGAACCATTGCAGTGGGAATTGAGCAGTAAGTGAAGTAGCTTTAGCACAAAAGGAATCGTGAGGAAGACTCCCTCACCCAGAAAAAATATTTTGCACAAATCCTTACCTTCAGCAGTGCTCACTATTAATATCCTACGTAGAAACATCCGAGACCTATTTCAACAATAAATAGGTAAGGCTTAGTTTTTAGGGGCCAAGGTCTCAAGAGCTATTAACTTATTCCAGAAAAAAACTTCTCAGGATGCCCTTTGATAATCTGCATTGCCTTTCAGTAATCCTGGCATTAACATTGGAAATCCTCAATAAGACAAAAACTGCGTCTGGCGCATTTAAGAGTTTAGATTGATCAATTCAGTTCAGTAAAATATCAAAACTTTTTAGAGAAATAGTTTTAAAACGAATGAGCCTTTTTAACTTTATAAGGAAGCAAATCTGAATGTTAAAATTGTCAAATTCGCCCTCGGCTTTCTGAAATAAGCTGTACAATTTTCAAGGTTCAGATTTATCAGGAGGCAGCATAGCTTTAAAGTAGAGAATTTTATTTTTTCATACACTTCTAGAGTTTAAGATTGACTAGGTGAAAAGTTAAACAGCCACAGAGAATTTTGTGTAGGAGTAAACAGCTTGAAAGTTGCTTCAGGTGTGTACAGTAGAGTACAGTACGAGAGGCCACTAACTGGCCATAATTGTAAAATACAATTAAAAGGTATTCCTTCAAACAATTAATGAATCCGTTAATAATATTACTAATATCCAATTACGGGGTTTGATTTTTGAGGGAGTGTACTTTAAAGGTCAGTATTTTTTGGAGTTTACTCAATTCAGTTTAAAAAAACAACAAACCTTTTGTACAATGATCGCACATCCACAAGCGTGTCACCAGCAGACTGAGTATATGCACATGTGAAACAAGCCCACTGTGGAGTATGGTTCCACCATGAAGCACGCCTGTTGTTGTAGAAAAACGGTAGTTCTGGGGATCAAGTCTGCCTTAAAGAGGCTCCACCAATCGGAAGGCGTCCTTCACTGGGTCAAAGGTGCTGCTGAATTCGAGTATCCATCACCTAGACTGAATACCCAGTGCCGACCATGACAGCTTCATCCCAGGAGCGACACCAGAGTCCGTCTCTCACAAGCAGCCTGTCACTTCCGTCAAGTGTAACAACAGCAACAAAACATATATGTATGTGTGTGTGTGTGTATAGTGGCCTTAACAAGTAACAATGGTATATACTGCATGCATCTACATTGGAAAAATCAATCTAGAAATACCTGTAGCAAAAACAAAAAACTTATTTGTACAGTATATATTATATATGCTGGGTTCATGAAAGTAGAAATAATATTCAAGCCTTGAACTTGGAAATGCAATCAATACAAATAATGTACTGTAAATGAAATTGTACTCTGCAGTTTTAAATTAAATAAAAAATCAAAACTATGCATTTTTAACAATGAGTGAGCTGGTGCATCGTCTTTTAGAACTGTAGCTGAAGCGTAAATGTGGCTGATTTCGAATCCTTTCCCTTTGCCATTTTGCTATTCTAAAATACACATTCCTATTGTTGTCTTTTCACTATTAACTGACTGCTTCACCTCAGGTAGCTGGCCAGGACGATGTTCATTCTACTGACTCCTACAAAGCCTCCAGCAACACTCCAAAGCTTGATTAAATAGCAGTTGAACAACCACAGGAATCATATATCCACACTGACCAGTTTTGCCATGATTCGCTTTTCGTGTAGCCGATCACTTTTACACCTCTGTCACGTTTTGCTCCTCATAAAAAGAAGAAAGATGTTTTTAAAAAGTGCAGTAGTTCACACTAAGCAGGAGATGTCCTGTTAAGAGCTGATTGCAGTTCCATGCTAACTACTGTACCCACACAGCTTCTTGCCAGAGGACACAAGAGGAAACTATATGGAAGTGGGTATTCAAACAAGAACAGGAGACACTTCTTTACCGAGAGGGTTGTGGGTGTATGGAACAAGCTAACCAGCCATGCTGTTGAAGCCGATGCCCCAGCTTCTTTCAATGGCTGGATGACATTCTTGGATCAATTAACTACAAATTAAGAGAAATGGGCCAGATGGGCCAAAATAGCCTCCTCTCGTTTGTAAACCTGATGTTCTATTGCGTCTTCAAGCTATACAGTTTTCCCTCTTCAGAAACCATGTATCAATGGCCTCTAGGTGATGTCCATGATCCCCCCCAACAGCTACTGCAGG
Organism: Lepisosteus platostomus; assembly: GCF_059453375.1. Lineage (NCBI taxonomy): Eukaryota > Metazoa > Chordata > Actinopteri > Semionotiformes > Lepisosteidae > Lepisosteus > Lepisosteus platostomus. The sequence continues at coordinate 41,502,900 of NC_142623.1, forward strand.
TGTAGCCCGCAGTCGACACGCTGGAGAGAGGTACTGGCACACAGACCACGGTACCACGCTCAAACTAGTGTTATTTTTTATTTGTGCAGCAATGCATATACAAATGACAGCCTTGCATAGTTGAAACAAACTGCTATTTTTCACATTACTAAGGGCATTAAAAGAAACCTTGCTGCATCACTCTGGTCACAGGGTAGACTGCATCTGTCCCTCACACCAGATGCAAACTAACAAAACCCGAAAACAATCCACTTGCCCATTCCAATTCCAAGAAGGTACAATAATAAAACATACACTGAGCAGGACTCCAATACAGCTGGGTAATTCTTCTACTTAAGAGCACCAAAGTCAGTTCGCTCTAAGTAGGTTTTTCTCTTATCGAGAGATGTAATTAAATATTGTTACATGAATTTGATCAAATATCTTTTTCTTCCAGCAATGTACAAGACTGTAATACTGTTACATTTCCATTATGCTCCCATGAATAAAGATATTCCAGTTTTAGCCTTTTACTTACTTTCTGTCCTTTGAAGGCCAAAGAAGCCTTAATACAGTATTGAAAATCTCAAGGATCTGTCACTGAGCAAAATATTTCAGCCGTCTCACATGAATTAAGAGCCAAGCTGTGCAAACAATTGTTCTCCAACACCACTGTATAATTTACATTCTAAGTAGCAGCGAGAGTTTGAAATGAAAGGAAAATATTTGAAATGAATAACAAAATATATTACATATAAAAGTAATTAAAATTAAATAGTTTTGCTATAAAGAATTTAATAAATAAAAATAACAACACAGAGACCGAGTTAAGCTGGAGCATCTCTAAACCTTTAGGATTGTGAGGGATGCTTTGCCGAGGCATAAGTCAGGACCAAGAGTATTGACGCGCAGACAACTCTCGGATTTAGGTTGAAAATTTAGAACCGGCAATAAAATACAAACATAATGCTGATAAAACTTGCTCACATTACATCGGAAAGGGACTAGCCTTCTTCAGTGGAAATCTGGCTCAAGGTGACCAATTAAATTCCCAGATCTCACAGCATCACGAACAAAACAAAGGAAAGAATGCACGCTTCAGCAAATATTTTAGAAATGGGCTTTGTTTGACAAATGATAGTTTGCCACCTGACACGGACAGAGAACAGCTGATCAAAACTGCTTGCTGTCCTTCAAATCCCTGTTTTGACTGACTGGAGTACAAGCGTCTCACCCTCCTGTTATTAAAACGTTACTGTGACATACTACAACCGCCCATAGATACACATGGAAGAAGTGAGTTTCACTAAAGACTAAAGACCTTTAGACCCAAAATGCTGATGCAGAACACGAATTCTTTATAGAAAACAGTGAAGATATAATGGAGTGGGAACGACCAGCCCACCGTGTTTCTGAACAGCACTTCTGTTGGGCTGAGTGGTAGTTCCCCCGTGCCACAGACAGCCACCAGGGGGCAGCACTGTCACTGAAGAGTGCAGTCAAGAGTCCGGGGCGCGTCGGCTGGAGGTAGTGCCCGGTCCCGTTATGCTGTTAGGCAGACAGGTCGCGGACCACCCAGCAGAAGGAGAGACCGACGCCTCCCAGCCCTCCGCCTGCCTGGTCTCTGCTCGTGTCTTCATCCCTCGTCTCCTCAGGGCGCCGGGGAGCGTCTGTGTGCGGGGGGCAGGGGGGGGGCGCGCATCTGTGGCAACCAGACAGCAGCTCGTAAAACTGTACCCCTGGAGGGACACACGGCTGAGCCCGGCGGCCGCTGTCACGCAGTCGCGGCTGAGAGTTCAAGCCAATGGGACTAGAAACCCACTAAGGTCTCCTTGCGCGGGTTCGAATCCTGCACACTACTACCGCTTCAGCAACTTCTACTGCTGGTGCGAGAGCACAAGAGGAAACGACATGGAAGTGCATTTAAATCCGAAAACAGGGGGGTACTGCTTTACCCAGAGGGTTGGAGGGGTGTGGAACAAGCTACCCAGCCATGATGTTGAAGCGGATACCCTTGTTTCTTTTGAAAAACATCTGGATGAGATCCCCAGATCAATTAAGTACCAAACAGTCTAGATGGCCTCTCATTTCTAACCCTTCTCATGGTTTTTATCTGTACAGACACTGTGCGTTGCAAGTCCTCCCTGGATCTTCAGCAGTCACATTATTAAAAATGAACTGCATGAAGCCCAAGTGTAAAAATCTGAAAAGCTCAGACTGCAGGATTTGGCTCCCCTACCCAACATACATCAACTCTTTTCCCGAAAGCAACACTTTCCTTGAAAGTAGTTGGCTTTGAGAAATAATTAGCTAAAATAAAAATAATTTCCCATTAATTAAAGGAAACTATGATATTTTATATTAACTATAATGTACTGTATTATACTATATGTAATAATAAGGAACAGTTAATGGGTTTATTCCATGCTGAAAAGAGAAGAATGGAAAGACAATGTTCACACCTGAAGAAGGCTTCACAGCCTAAACATTGTGTTTCCTTCCTTTTCAGCATGGAATAAACCTTTACCTGTTCCTTTGCAGCCTACGCATGCTGACGTTGCTCCCTACTTGAACTATATGTAATAATGTTCATTACACATGTGAGTATTTATTACAACCAAAGACAACCAGTTAAAATAATGTGAAAAGGGGGGACAAAAAGGCCAAAAGTGAAAAATAAAATGATCAGGTGCTATTCACTTGCTGGTCTATTTAACATCTTGACTTGAGGTACAACACATACCAGTACGTTAAACACTGTATGTTTTAGAAAGGCAGATACATGGACACTAACCCTAACCCACCCTGTCTGTGTGTCTCATGGAGAGCAGGTTGGGGTATGTGAAAAGACAAATTCCTAATACAAGAAATTGTATCTGGCCAATACAGTGATCTTATCTATCTTATCTGATGACAGATCAGTGATGACACTGGTTTAGGCCACAATTAGAGCTCGTGACAGAACTTGTTTTGGGGGAGGGGAACCTAAATAAGTGAAAATAAAACATCGTATTAGCATTTCCGATCCCTTCTGCAGGGCTGGTGAGTGTAAACCTAAAATAAAGCTTGAGAGGTCTATTGAGCCAGCGAACGTGAAAATAAACGACAAGCTCTGGTACGTGCAGAAGGAACTCCTTTCCAGGTTTGGCACAACACCTACCGGGCGAATCCTGCGCGCTGAGACTTCCGGGGAGCTGTGAGCACTGCTTCCACTCTCTGGAGAAGGACAGAACAGGAGAGAGCTCAGGCCCCACGGTCGCAAATAAATCGGATTTTTCAGAATTTACCCCCGCCCTCTCCCGCATTTCACATTACAACTCGCACAATTCATGAAGAAATCTCAAGTCTTTCTGGATTCACACAGTTATCCTTGAGGAATTCCTTATCTCTGTCCTGCAGGATCTTCACAGGAACACCTTGATCCAGAAATCCTGCAGCATATTTAGCTTTTGAGGGGGGGAAAACCACCCCCAGTCATGTGCAATTCAAATGCATCCAACTGAATACCAAAGAAATACTTTGAACAGCTAGATGAAAATCAATTGCTGGAATTTGGCCTTTGTGAGCCGCTACGATAAGTGATTCTCATATCAAAGGTGTGACAGGTTCTTCCACAATTAGCAAGGGCAGGTCAGTTGAACTCTAACAGGGATTCTTTGGAAGTACAGTACTGCAGGTTCTGAAGGTCACAGCTCAAGAGGATACTGTCTATCAGCGTGCTCTTCATCCTTGCCTGCTCCCCTGTCCGGTGGTCTCAGAACATCTTGAGGCACTGCCTGCAGTCGCTCTTCTGGGCCTCTAGGTGGCGCGCTGTGTGCTGACCAGGTCCCCGGACCTGGGGAGGAGCACTGTGGTACAGGCGAGGCTCCAAGGACGGGGACCGGAGGGGAGAAAGGAGGAGGAGTAGGGGAGGAAAGACCCTGTAAGTCAAAACAGAGATCCGGAATTGGAGCTGAATTGTCTTTAGAAGAGGAGTCATTACCAGCCGTGACTGTTTGTAAGACGAGTGTCGGCGTCGGCAAAAAGTCACTGCCTTGAATATATTCATCCACCTAGACTAAAGGCTCATGTTTTTCACTACACATTGGTAGTCAGTCTCTTTTTTTGCATTTAACATGGTATCTAAAGCTAGGAGCTAGATACGTTGGGCCTTTCAGAACAATGGCTCCCACTTCCTCAGAACGGGAGTCAGAACCTGTTCCTCCAATTTCCTAGCAAAACAGCTTTCTAATGAGCGTACTTCAGGATTTCAGAGCAGCTTCCAGGACCCTGGTCAGTTACTGTTGCCCTTATGGATTAACTATGCGACCAAAGGTCAGGAAACATGTCCTGCCATGAGAAACAGTCAACATGGCCAAAGTTCACACTCAGCACAACGCAACACTAACACTGAGAGAAGAACTGTCAAACCGTTCCACAGTATAGACATGTCAAGCAATAACACTACTCTCTCTTCTTTTCCATTACTGACAATAAAGCTGGAGCTGTTCTGCTTGACGATGGTGGTAATGGAGTAGCTAGGGTTGATGAAATTGGGGTTATACATGATCTTAGGCTATTAGGGTCTGGTGAACAATGCATGATCACATTTATGCTAGTTTACAAAAGACATGTTTAATAGGCTTATTAGAATAAAGAATAAGGAAATGTTTCATTTTTTGCACGTAGTCAATGCTATGTCCTTGAATCACGTACACAGAAAATAAAGCATCATGTTTACAAAAAAGCAAAGCCACATACAGTATTTCTTATTTCCTTAATCTTGCACCTGCCTGGCAAAGAACAGCTGCAGCATTATTCTGAACATGGCTCCGACAGAAGATCTGGCGACATGGAACTTTATTAAGACTAGGAATGGGTGCTGTTTGTAAGTACAGGGGTATTAACCCCGACGTTTTGGGTAAATTCCACTCTGCGCTTGAACAGTCTGGCCTCCTCAAAGTTCCCTTATGTCAACCCCTGAAATCATCTCCCAGTTCTCGGTCTGATCTGCTGCATTGTGGTGCTGCTGGCCCATAAACATGACAAAGTTTCAACCAGTAGGGCCATTATTATTGGTGCTGTTACTGACAATAACAATAACAGCAGTTAACCATAAGGTGGCACTAAAACATAAGAAAAAAACCCTATTTCACTTTAGAGCAGTTTGTTCTCCCTTCTGTTCATTTGTTTATGGAGGAGTTCCCCTGTATTGTTCTGTGAATCATAAAGACACTGTGTACTTGCAAACATCATCAAAGCAGCTTAAGGGTTAATTCAACTCAGTTCAAGCTTTAGAATCCTCTGGGAGACAGCTGAATACACCAATGCAATAAAGAAGACAAACTTGACCTGCAGAGCAGGCAGTACAACAGTGTGACAGGGGATAGGAGAGTATATTTACGCAGAGAGTGAGATTACAGAAGAGATGAAAGATGTTCCTCACTCTTCTCTCCTTTTCACCCTGGGGACACAGAGGCGTCTCCCACATGTGTGTAAATTCACTACGGAGGGGTGACATACTCTGTAATGCTCTGGAGTTTCTGGACGATAGAGGATATCTAAGTTGATTTGCCCCACTTACTTTGCGGCTCATCTTCGCTAATTTCCCCCCTAACTATGACAATTAACGGTACGGAAGTTGCCAAACCACGAAGCGAGACAGTATGGCAAGAAGCTTTGTCCCCCTGCAGTCCAGCGCTCACCTCTTCCTCGTCCTCCTCTTCGTCGCCCTCCCCCAGCAGCTCCACCACCAGCGAGGGGAAGACCCCCACCCGGCCGTCCAGCTCGCCCTCCCAGAATCCGTCGTCCACCTCGCCGTCTCCGCAGCGCAGCAGGCGGATCAGCGCCCCCTCGGGGAAGGACAGCTCCTCCGCGCTCTGCCCGCGGTACTCGTACAGCGCCCGCGCCCGCCCTGCGGGGCACAGCGGGGGTCAGCGGGCGCCCTGCCAGCACCCTGCGCTGCGCGACCCGCGCTCGGCTCCGGCGTGCCCACACTGTCCCCCAGCATGGGGCTGGGACGCGGGATTTCGAATCTCGGCCCTGACTGTCCGCGGGGGGGGTCGCGGTACAAATCGGACTCGGGCCTGGAGTCGCTGCTCCTGCCCTGGCTTGAGGGAGCCTTAAACAGGACACCTGCTGGTGTACGTGGCACCTCAGCATCAGCTGAAAGGCGAGACGACATCAGGAATAGCCACAAGGCCATCAAAGGAATGCACACTCATGATCCTTCACTCCTGGTTTCAAAATAGGGTGAACAGGGCTGGACCCAGACTGTAAAACTCTCTGTCACACTGTTGTTATCCAGGGCACTCTGGGAAACGCACCTTGTGTGCGTCTCCTTCAGTGTTCTCCGGAAGTGGCCATTTTCCTCACAATTAAACTCGCCTCAAAACTTCCCTGCCCTGCGCTGTCACTCCTCGCATCCCTATACCCCCTAATGACACCTGTGAGCTGCTTTCATCAAGTGCTCTTCGATGTCTCAGATCCAGTCCTCTGTTAATGATGATCTATGGAACAACCTCCAGATATAAGAGACAGCCAGAAGACTGACAACACCTTCAAATCAAAACTTTTATACCTTAGCATTTACTGAACAACCTGTTAACACTGGTGTCATTTTATATAAGGTCAATATTACGGTATGTACTGTTGAGTGTGTTGTGTCATTAACTTTTGTTTTATCTTGTTAAGCATTCTGAAATGTTCCACATGAATTCACAGTGTAAAACAGATTTGATTAGCTATATAACATAAAAAAAACTAGTTATACCAGTATTTCAAGGGCTATTTCAGGGTAATGTTCCATAACCCTGTTAACCTGTGATTCAAACTGCCCAATGCCGAGCATAAGAAAAAATTTCTTATTGCACCAGAAATCAGTGCAGAACAGGAGGTGCATGCAATTTTTAGTGATGTATATGTATTGAAAAGCAAATATTGCAATCTTTATGGATTTAGAAAGACCCTCATAAATCCAAGGCACTCTTACCGTGCACATTAGTCATTGAGAGAAATGTAATGCACAAGTGTGCTTAGCAATTGATTGAACAATTCTGGATCATATCTGTACGCTTTCTCCTATCAGTTCAATAGTTCATTCCAATGGCTGTATAAGGATTTGCACACAGTGCCAAAATCTGTTCTCCTTGGAAGTAGGAGAGCTTACTTGCGTTCGGTGTGGAATGTTCTCTCCCCTGTATCCCAGCTGAACTCCCAGAGGCAGTGGAACCCCCATCAGGCTGGGGACTTCCCGGGACTGTCTGTAATGCTGCGCCCCCTGCAGACGGCTTCAGGAACTGCAGGTATCTCTCAGGCACATAGCCCTGCTGGCCTGCAGCGTTGCGCGCCTACACCAGGGGACAGACCACACTGAGTGCCCTCTTGAAATCCAGTCACACATCTGACTCAGCCTCAGCCCCAAACACAGTCGCCACCACACACTGGGGAACGTGTTGGTCCGCTAGCAAAGGTTTCAGCCTCCTCAGGGCTGTATCAGCTCCAGAAATCAAAACCTCAGTGCTGGCTTTCCTACAAAGCTCGGCCAAAACATATAAAAGAGAAAGTGGAATGCTGCTATATGTGGTCTGGGAAGAAGGCTTGCGTGCAGTCAAGGGCTATAACCTCTGAACCGAGAGTCTGCAGATCCCTGTACTGCGGAGAAAGGGTTAACCACAGAAGAGCTCAGCTGACAGGGTGCCTCCATACTACCAGCTTTTAGCTTATTACCAGCCAAATCGTCTTACAATTACTTCTCCGGAGGTTCTGAAATAGTCAGTGCTAAACAGGAAGGAGGGCAGCCGCGGTTGTTAAACAGAAAAAGAAGAACTGAGAGGTCAGTTTGGTGTCGCTGGGTCGATGCAGACCTTCAGCCAGTCCTCCATGTCTCCGTCTTCGATCACCTCGAGCTCCTCCCCCTCAGTAATTGAGAGCTCATCTGCCTGGCAAGCCTGCAAAGATCAGATCAGAACGCTCCACTCAAAGCTCTCTCACAGGAAACAAGGACTCCCCTCCACCACCAGTGTGCAGCCCCACCTGGAGGATGTGCCAGTCCTCTCCCCACACACCAGCTCTCAGTGGGGAGGAGAGCAGAGTGATGAAGCCAGTTCAGAGATGGGGGTTATTAGGAGGCCATGATTGCTAAAGGCCAGGGGGAAATCTGACTAGGACACCAGGGTAACATCCTAACTCTTTTTGAGAAACGCTCAGGGATTGTTAATGACCACAGAGAGTCAGAACCTCGGTTTTACGTCCCATCCAAAGGATAGTGTCCCCATCACTACACTGGGGCATTAGGACCCACGCAGACCGCAGGGTGAGCGCCCCCTACTGGCCCCACTAACACCTCTTCCGACAGCAGCCTTAGCTTTCCCAGGAGGTCTCCGCTCCAGGTACAGACCAGGCTCACGCCTGCTGAGCTCCAGTGCCAGTGGTGAGGTACAGGGTAATATAGCTGCTGGGATGAGGGATCTACCCAAAATGGGTAAATACAAAGCAAGAATGGAGATACCAAGGCAAGGGAATGATAAAATACTTAGGGAATACTCTTGAAAAAATACTACTGGTGCTAGGCACTCTGAAGACACAGTCTTTGATTAAGGTGGGTGGGAAACTGAACTAGTTCACACTACATAGGCCTTGTCACATGTTTGCTTGGGATTTCCTTTGTGGGTGTCTGACATGCATGTGTGTCTTCAGGGGTAGCCAGGCCTCACCTGGTAGCTATAAAGAACCCTGCAGGGCAGGGGGTACCCACGGGGGCAGGGGTCCAAGGACGACTCGGTGAAGGTATCGCCATTTTCATCAAATTCTTCAAAATCGGTGAACTCAAACTCATCCCCCTCCAAAAAAAGGAAGCACAAAGACGTCCACATTAGAATAAAAAATAAGAAAAAAAACAGCATGCAGTCAATGCTGTGTCCAGATACCCGTACACAGAAAGCCATGGCAAGGAAGTTAATTTAAGCCCAGATCAAATCCTGCTGAGAAAGGCTGAAGGAAATGTTATATGATTCGCATCAACAATAATGTACTTTGTGCCAGTGAATGCATTTACTCTGCCAAAACATTAACCTCTCCTAACGGGGCAGGGCCCTGAAAGATTTCCAGTCTGACAAGACGTTATAAATGGAAATTAAACAGTCCCAGGGATCAAATATTCACTGAAAAGATTCAGCAAAACGGTATGTGGAATAAATTACAAACAAAAAGGAGACTGAGAAAAAGATAGGATAGTTCTCCAAACTAGTTTTTTTTTTTGCCGACGGTTAAAGGGGAACTGCAACGCTATTCTTATATTTCGAGAAAGAGCCAGCACTGATGAGTACATTCCAAACCGCAATAAAAGTTAAATGTATAGAGTAACGTGTAAAACCTCCGATGCACATCACAAAATAGACTGAATTTCCAGGTGCGTGCCGCTCCATACTCTGCGCTTCAAAACGAGGAAGCAAAACGTCCGGTGAAATGAAGCGGCCCTTTGACACTGCGAACAAGCGGACTTGTGAACAGAGGTGTCGCTCACAACTCCCAAGATGGTTCTGCCGACAAACACAAGGTGTTACCTCCGCGCTGGAACATCTCTGCTTCACCACCTGGACTTATTCGTCCAGCAGTCGTGACGGGGACTAGCGAGCTGGAAGGGCCGCCTCCCGTCACAATTCGTGGGGACCCGCGCCCTCGCCCGTGGCGAGACCAGGGGTTTGCGACCGCGGGGCGACACGCGGCCATTTCACAAAGTTCCGCGGCTCCGTGCTCAATTCGGAACTTGTCGTTTTTTTTTTCTGTACGGCGAACGAATTTAATTTGTGGCCAAGATTTCATAACCGCACTGAGAAACTGGGATCGCAGCTCCCCTCCAAGGTCACCGTGTCACGCTTTGTTATGCCAATTATTATTGCCGGCGCGCAGGGACAGCTGTGGGCCGGAGGTCAGCACCAGGGGGCGCACTCACCAGGGGCGAGAGCTCGCCGTTGGACAGGCGCGCCTCGCTCAGGCGCCGCTCCCGCTCCAGCTCCTCGTCGGCCTGGCTCATGGCGCCGGACACCCAGGAGTCCACGTCCACCTGGCAGGAGCGCAGCAGGGCCAGCCGCGCCTCGGCCTTCACTCGGCTCACCTGGGCGGAGCACAGGAGCGCAGCCGCCTGAGGCTCCTGGACCAGCGGCCCGCGCCCCAGCCCCAGGCGGCGGCCACAAGCCCCACCGGCAGGAGACCCCGGAAACCGAGCTCACTCAGATCTGCGGCTCAGCGAACAGGAGCCACGTGCTTCTCCGGTCAGCGAATATCACGGGTTAGACTGCCGGGAATGAACTGATACTGCACTGCTTCCGCACCGAGGCAGGGGCAGCACAACAGGCTGCTGTAAATGACCGCAGACCAGTACTAGGGCACCGTTTTCTCCCATCAGTCCCACTGATCTGAAAGATCACAGCAACTTGGCTGTAGAAGGGGGGTGAGGCTTTCACCACTTTGGGAGCTTAATCAATAAGAATCAGGTTTAGAAGCTTTTTAAAGGTTTTTTCAAAAGAAGCATAAGAAACACTGATTTTACTTTAGTCATCGATCGATGCTCTTGATATGCGACCTGCCATACACATGCCAGGCTCCTGATTAAGGATAAACAAAAGCCATCAAAGTGGTAAGCCTGTGTGGGAGATCTATTGGCAACACGCATTCATGGACTGGCAAGAGAAGCTCTTTGTCTTGTCAAAAGTTTTCCAATATTCTTTCTTGTCACCTCATTTGCGTTTATTCCTCTGATGTGGGCAGGAAACAATGACTCACTGTTTTACATAACAAGCGCGTGTTTGCATGAGCACATCAATAAATGAGACAGCTTTAGATTCCGGTAGAGGAATCATAACTCACTCCAAGTGTAAGAGCCCAGTAAAACTACCAGAGTCTCTCTTCTCTCCAATCAAAAACTGGTCATAGCGTTCATACAGCCTGACTAGTCTTAGAACACTCATAATAAAGAACATACAGTAGTGTAACTACATTACTGCTCAACTCCAGCCCACAAGACAGTGGAGTTGAAGACCATGTTTGCCAACCCAATACATTTCAGAACCTCCACCAAGCTCAATTGGTTTTCATTCTTTCCATGTCGGCTGATCCCCCAGAGTAATTATGATATTTAAGCTGGTTATTTATGACCAGTTTACTACAGTATGTCTATATAGTAATAATGTTATTTAAGCTTAATACCTATGAAGACAAGAAAAACTCTGACCGCTTAAGGGACAGCTTCTCTAAAGGCTTACTGTGGTGTACCAGGGTAAAAGTGTAGTAAATCCCACTGAAGATGTGGTAAGCCCAAATGGAAACAGAAATGAAGCTGTTTCCATTTCATGTTCCTGGTCACGCTGTCTGATTCAGACCCTTTTCTCCGCACACATCACTGGTACTGAAACAATAGATGGAAAGTCGATGGAAGAGGCAGAGAAAGTAACCTCAGAAACAAGGCATTGCTGAGAAACAGAGTTTCTGTTATGCTGCTGCCATGTTATGTTGCATTTAAATAGGAGAAGAGCTGGAAATCCCCTCAAACTAGCTTCCGTCTCCCTTTGCAAGCTTCTGCTGATACACAGACCTATCCGACTCAAATGGTCGCCCACAAACTACCCATACTGCTCCTGTGCTTGTGGTAGATATATTAGTCATCTGAACCAGGTCCTGCAGGGTACACATGGCCGCGCTACCAGAAATGAGTGTGTTTGTGTCTGCTCCGTCTTGGGCCTGGCGTTTCGTCGCGGGCGTGCTCAGTCCCTGCTCAGGCTGCTTGTGACCGTGTCGCAGAGCTGGCGGGAGTACCTGTGCCTTCCTCACACTCTCCTTCACTTCTTCCGCCCTGCGCTCCACCCCGGGCCGGTCGTCCACCGGCCCCAGCCTCCCGCGGGTCTCCAGGGCCTGCAGCGCCTGAGGGGGAAGACACACAGCTCCCAGCGTCTGTTTTTCTCACTCGAGTCCCTGTAGTCTCTGACCGGGTCTGAGGAGGGCTGCAGCTGGCGCCACGTTCCCCCCCCAGGCCTCTTCGTCTTCTAGGTGGTCAAAGACAAAGCCCTCATGGACTCCATAACAGGCCAAAGTCTAAGACAAAGTCCGGAATTCCATATTTTCCCGAGGCAGTCAGAACCACCTCCTGAGCCCTCAGGGAGACGCCTAATCCCCTCCCTGAGCTGAAGGCCCTGGTGGTCCACCAGGACCCCGACTCGGGTGTCATCGCAGCCAATGACCGATGGCTTTGCTCTGTTGGCTGAGAATACACTGGTGTGTGCAGCCCCTTCCCTGTGGGCAGCAAGAGCTACTCTCACCTACTAGCTAATGCCTTAACTTTCATCAGTGGTAAATCTCTACATAAATCCGAGCTGCAAAGTCCTTCTTTTCCCTTTCGTTTCACAGATCTGGCGTCTTCATCAGTGAAGCCAACTACGAAAGCTCATGCGTCAGAGCCGTCACAGCTCTGTGCTGCAACTGACTCTTTCGCCGTCATCAGTTGTCATCTATTTTCAGGAAGCGCTGGGAAGAAACGGCACGTGCTCTTAACTGTGCAGAGACTGAGAGGCCTCCCCTCGCTCGGAGGATCACCAGCTGCCCGAGAGCCGATGCCACAGAGGCAGGGTGACTCACCCTCTCCCCGTGGGCGATGATTTTGTAGTCTTTGGCCATCTTGGTGGCCCACTTCCGCGCCTCCTTGTCCAGGAAGCTCTCCCCCTCGTGGGCGTCGCTCCGCTGCGTCACGGTGCTCACCTGGGACGGGACCGAGACGCGTGGGTCTGAGACGCGGCCGACCCAATCCACAGACGGGCCGTCCCGCGGGTCTGAGCGCACTGTGGCTCGGCGCGGTTTCTCTCTGCCGTGTGTCTTTCTGGGATCGGCATTGTCACGGCCTTTCACTGATATTATCTACACATTGTAGAGTTCTAATGCCAGTATAATTCTTATGAATACAGTACAAATTGTATTAGGGAGACATCAGTATATTTGAGGGCTGGTAGCTCTTCTGGATTTCATTCCACTCCAAGAGCTTTAGTAACTTAAAGGCACTTATTATTAATCATCATCACCATCAACAGGCCGAAAACTTTATCCAAGACACGATTTTAAAGCTTATCACACACTCTTACAATCCAAGTAGTTTAACGTCATAGACTGCTGTATAGCTGAATATTAAGTGCATTGCTTTAAAAGAGCAGATAGGGATATTAAAGAATATTTACAGCTTTCTCCAGGTTTCCTAATGTTTTTTGAGACTTACTTAACTGGCTACATTAGAGCCCTGTTTACACCAGGCTGGTGTTGAGGTTTTCACTAATACCTTGTCATTGGCCGCTGCCTGAAAGTGAAACACCGAGGCCCTGGTGAAGGCCGGGCTTTCCTGGAGGAAGAGCTGCAGGTCACACTCCCTGGACACCTGCAGGCAGACACAGCACGCCGACCTGACTCGAAAACACTGGCGCAGAAGACAGAGGGGGTGACCACTGCTGGGCCCGGATGGGGTTGTATCGCCTGGTCGCGGGCTCAGGGAGATCGACCTGACCTGCACATCTACAGAATTCCTGAAAAGATCTCCGCCGCGTGGGGGATGGTTAAGACGTGAAATGGTCATTCAGGAGAAAACTGCATTAGGTTGATCCCAGATGCAGAAAAAAATATTATACAGTAGATCTTTAAGTCGTCCCCCCAAAAAACCGAGTGTCAAAAACATTTAATAAACGCGTAATACCCAAAAGAGTAATAAAGAGGAGCTACAACCTCAGTCTTTTCTTTTAAGCAGCTCTTTTGCAATCCACACACACTACGAGAAGTGAGTCATGAGTGCAGGCGCTGGAATACCTGGCGGGAGTTGTCCTGGATCCTGCAGAATGCGATCTGTGTTGACTGACAGGTGTCAATCTCCGTCCCGCACAGCAGAGCGAACTGTTCGCGGAGCTGGCTGTACAGGTCCCCGTCCATGTCCTGGGGAAGCAGAGGAGGGCTTCAGTCGTGCGGTACTGGATGAAAACATTCAGCATTATGGTGCGCTTAAGATTCTGTGCAGTCTTTCACATTCAGAAGCATTCATTTAGAGGATTCACAAAGGAAAAAATTCAATAACACAGATATTAAGAACACAAATACCCAGTCTCAAGGCCTCCTCCTGGGGGGATACCGAAGAAGCTACGGGAATCACACTGGAGGAGCCAGATACTCTAAGTGAGATTCAGACAGCAGTCTGAAATGGTGCATATGTTGTGTCTTTGAAGGTATGTGAGACTGGGTTGGCAGTAAGTTCTGATACCCAAGAAAAGAGACAGCCACAATGTGTGAAGTGGCACTCGTAGACCAGTTAGGTGATGATCTTTCTTTTCTTGACCAAACATTTTTGGATCAGTCGTGCCAAGTGATTCAGAGAGAGTGTTGCAATGAGCTTTATAAGGTCCTATCTTTCAGACGGGACAATAAATGGAGGACCTATCCATGCTATGGACATTAAAGACCTCATGTTGTTGTCAATGTTGTGGCCAACTCCAAAATTCACGGCCTCAATTCGAGTTAAGGATGGACAGAAAACCATTCTATCGCCAGGCCTGTGGCCTGTTAATCTAAGCAGTACTTCCTGAAAAATAAAGTTCGGAAAAAAACAAAACAAGTGGCAAAACTGGAACTTTGGATTCATTGTCCTTCTTGACTGTTTGCTTTCTGATCAGTGGGATTCCTACCGGTTTGATGAGTGAGTGCTGTGACTGAGGTCAGAGAACTGCACACACTCCGTTGTTTGCCTTAAACCTGGGCCACACACATATCGGAGAAAGCTGGAAATGTGCCCAAAGGAAGGGAAGGATTTAGCAGGGGGATGCTAGAAAGAATGCTGGGATAGCAGTAATGCTTAGAAGATGAGTCTTAAGAGCACTGGAGTGTGTGTATTTATGTTGGCTAGGATGGCAAACGTTGTGCACAACAATGCACTGTTCTTTCTTGCAGACAGGGCACACACACAGATTTCAATTTAGAGGAAAATCCTCCAAACATTTTTTAAATTGCTCCTCTAACCACAATGCAAACTGAGTCTGACGATCACACAACAGAACATTCTACCTGAACCCTCTGCCTTTAATGAGATTTACAAACTCAGTGGTTAAGCGTGTTTAAAAAGCTTGTATGTTTATGTGGAGATTCTAAATACTACCATCACAGACAGATAAGCTCTTAATGCTCCTCTGCATTACTCTACTGCAGTTTTGTAGTTTTAACTACAGTGGACTAATTTCCACTGATTCCAGTGACGCCTACTTTCAAGAGGAGGCCACAGTTGTGGTTTTATGGTTAAGGGCTTTTGAAGTAAGAAAAAATGTTTGAGCAGCAGGAAAGCAAATGCTGGCAGAAGCGATCGAGTCATCGACTGTGGCGTGAGCGTGACTCATTAAGAAAGACACAGCTAGAGACGTCAACATCACTGGCTTCCTCACCGACACCTCTGGTCAAAAGAAAAAACACTTCGGCCCGGAAACAATGTGTTCTCTCACATTCTGGAAACTAATTTAAAACACTGTGAGCGGTGTGGGAAAAGCACATAATCGTTCTATCGAATCTCAATAACAGCTTGTTAAAGGTCCTCCAGGAGAGGGTGTGTGCCACATGAAGACAGCAAAGCAGAAAGCCAGGAGCCACGATCCACTTCAACCAGGCGGCGGTGTGGCTGAGCCGAGCCCAGGGTGGTGGGGGCTGTCACTGCTACAATTTTTAGGTTGGTCGTTCGGTTTCCACTAGGCTCACCAGACCTTTTACCTGCATGACCTCCTCTAAAGTCTGCTTTAACACGAAAGCTTCTGGATGAGGACGGCAAGAGGCAGCCAACAGAAAAATCTGCTACAGTCCGAGACCAAGCAGCAACAGAAAATAGGGTGACAAAACCAGAATATCCTGTTTGTTTTACATTGTGTATTTACTGTAGGTTTCGGAGAGATGACAGAGCAGGCCTGAGAACAACTGCGGGTACAAGGTCCTCATCAAATTAACGCATATTCCAGCAACCGGAATGCACCTCTGCAGGAAGCTGCTGGGATCCTGCACAATCCTATTTGCCCACCAAATTTTGGACTCTGCACTTCGGAATGCAGCCCTGAACAGTAGGCTGACAGGACAACTCATGTCAAACTACCCAGTGCTACTCTCTTGAGATCTGCTGGCAGCAGGAAGAAGCCACTGTCTTAGTGCTTGAAATACACACGGAGTTGCATTTGCCGAAAAGCATTCTGTATTATGCAGAAAGACTCGTGTCTTTTGCTTGTATTTAGGTGTACGCAAGGCACTGGGGATGATCAAACTGCTAGCGTGAATACCAAAGAATTATGCAGTCTGCTCAAGAAGTCGCAATTTTTTGTGAACGGCTGGCCTTGGGTTGACATCGGCCCCACCCTCGTGGGGTCAGCGCGGCGGTACCTGCATGAGGCCGGGCAGGGCCGAGCAGCGGTAGTGCTCGTGGTGTGCGTTGATGGCCGCCAGGGCCAGCAGGTACTCGTTCCGTGCCTCGGTCAGGCGCTGGTCACACTCGCTCAGCCGGGCGCTCAGCTGAAGGGCGGGGGGGGGGAGAGAGGGACATTTCGCAAGTGAGGCTGGGGGAAGCAAAACATAAAAGCCACCGTACGCCCCTTGACCACGGCAGCAGGGAAAGATGTGTGCCGCGCTCCGCCCGATTCCGCTTTGTGTTATTGAGGTTGTGTACGTCTGAGGGAACCGTGTGCTGACAAGGTTCCCTCACTCGGGGAGTAAACAGGGGACGGCCGTTCCCCTTCTGCTTTTCCATCTTTCATTTGTAACGAAAACATAAGAAGAGGTGTTCTTTGCAACAGAGAGGCCATTTAAAGGCCTGTGATTGGTGCACTCTTACTACATATACAGCACAATTATGTGTAGGCATTTCAACATGTCTCACATGCCAAAGGCAGCTGTTGATATGTTGCACAGTGCACTGATGCACAAATTCTTCATACAGGGCAATCCCACAGAGCTTTATCGACACTACAGAAAGCGGTCATGCAAACCTGCAGAGGCATGCGCTGCACAGCTTACAAATACACAAGCTTACCTTCACACTTAGCTTCTGCATACTTGTTCTAAAGCGTAGAATCCCATGGTCATTCTTTTTGGACCTGAAGAGAGGCGAGCAGTTAGCAACATGCAATCCGAAGTCATTTACAAAATCAGTTCTGAGCAAAGGACAGAGTCAAGTTGCAGTAGTGCCCTATGGCAGTACAATAAGCAGCAAAGGCTCTCGACACAAGTCCCGCCTCACCCTCTGCTAACCTTTCCATTGAATTATGCTGAATTGGTATTTATGGGTTTTAGGAACATCTGTACATGCCAGCGCTTGTCTAAAATAAAGGAAGAAGTCTTTTTGCTTACACATCAAAGACACAGGGAATACAGGTCTCCACTGGGCAGTTCACACTGCTAGACAGCCTGTTGAACAACAGATCCCTGCCTTATAGAAATGAGCACAAATGAGCAGCCTGTATTCAGTGGCAATATGTGTAACTCTGAAGTGTGACAACTAAAAAAAAAACAGAATGGAGAAGATGTCATCACATCTGCCCTTATCGCCCACATGCAGAAGCACTATGCAGTTTGATGCAGTTTCCCCATTTTATAGATCTACGGGAAGTATAACAGAGGTCTGCATTTTCAAACACTGGCTTCCTGTTAAAACCAGACAGGGGTCTTCTGTTTTTTGTTGGGACTGCAATTTGCAAACTTGAGATGTCAACCCCAAGAAATATTCTATGGTGGTCTGTGATCTCTGGGAAATTCAGGGTTATGCTAACACACATCTCACGGAAGGATAAATCCCAGCGTCCCTGCCTATGCTGGATGAAAGGAAGTGTCACACAATCTCTGAAGGGCTTTAGCGTTGTCATCTCCCCACCCTGGACTAGACCCCCGGAGCACCCCCAGCGCTGGCTGCTGCAGCCCCTGTCTCCCCAGATTCCTCAGCTGCCTCAGGTCTGGGCCTCAGACACTTGTGAGTTGTTTGTTGTTTCCCATAAATTAAGACAGAACTCCAGGATCAGGAGAGGCAGAATCGATGGGGGAGAGAAGTTCCTACACCGCACTCACAAAGCAAAGGGAAGAACTGGGCACGATTCTGGTTGTTAAAGGCGTGAGGACCTCCTGGGGTTTGACTTGCCCATGTTGCCCATTTTCTTAGAGGTTGATGTTTTAGGGGTCTACACAACCGGCAGGGGTTGGGGCCCCCGAAGACAAGGCCCTGGGGCCCCAGCAGCCCGACTCACTTGGCCTGGGCGTCCGCGGCCTTCTCCCTGGCGACCTCAGCGATGTGCTCCAGCTGGCTATATCTCTTCTTCGCCTTGTTCAGCTCCTGCGCCGCCTCCACCAACTCCCCCTGCACTCGCTGCAGCTGCTCCAGGCCCTGCAGGAGAGCGTCCATCAGCACCAGCGCGCAGAGGACGCACTACAAGATCCCAGAGCTCCGCACTACTGATCTCTGCGTGCACACTTTCAAAAAAGCATGGTCTCAGCGGAGGATTTCTGGCTGTCTTTTTTTGCACTGTTATCCTAGGGTTAGATTTAAAAAAAATAAATACACAGTTGATCACTGCTGAGAAGTTTCTGAAATCATTATCTTGAAATTCAAATTTCCGTCAAGATGGAAAAAATGATGGACAGAAAGAGATCTGGGCGATACTTCTTCTAATTCCACCAAGGCTGTGAAGCCGATCGTCACGAAACGATGCATTTCACCGTCTCCGAGAGCAACGGGCTCCTTTTCTCATACTCTTCAAAACTGATTCCAACTCTGATTCGGGTTTGAAATATAGTGAGCAAACCTCTCATTCTCCCTTCAAACGACACTCTCAGTAACGTTATTTCTGAATTACTTCTTTAAAACATCTGGGCATCATTCAAAACATAAGACAATAAAGATCTAACCTTATAGCTCAACATGTCAAAATGAGCAATGGAGCATTCTAAGAAACCAGCACATCTCTGTATTTACTACCCGACTTGTTTCCAACAACAGTTTCAGTCCGACAGAAAATAAAGAAATACAGGGCCTTCAGATAAAAAATCAGCCAGCCTTGTACCACCGAATGGCACACCTAATCATTAAATTGGTGGCTTCACGTTTCTTTTGAAGCACTGCCTGTAAAAGGTGGGTGGCTTCTCGTTAGCTGGGAAAAAGTCAAATCTGTGATTATATTGACATTTTTTAGGGTTTCCGCAGTAGAAATCTTTCTACTTTACTTTGACAGACCACCGAGGCACTACACAGATCTGTACTTTGAAAGCAGGGGCCGACTAATCTCATCAGGTGATTTATTTTCTTCAAAAATCAAAACAGAGATGACCGATCTAATGTCTGTTTAATAGATTGTTCTGTGTATTAAACAATCAGTACAGTAAAATGTCAGTACCTGGCAGTGGTTCAAGGTTTAACAGAGTTTGATTTTACACAACCAAAAAGATAACACAAACAAAAAAAGACAAGAGGGATTCACATTTGCAAATGTGAAAATTCTGTAAACAGAAGTAAAATAGCACATAATGAATTTTACAGGCAAGGCAGCTGAAAATAAGAGGAAACAGAATACTGAACCAGGTGCTTTAAAGATTGTAGCATATCAGCAGTTCCTTAATTTTTCCACAGTCAAGTTCCTGTTTGTAGTGCTTTGTTAAACTGACTACAAACGGAGGATGTTTCATTCTGACAACATTGTGGTCACCCATCCCAATACAACAACATACTGATCTGCACAGAAATCCCCCAGATAATCTGGCCAAAACACACACGTTCTTGTGTTTATTGAGGGTTCAACCCTGTGTAGTAAATGTTTATAATTAGGATTTTCAGACTTGCTGGTATTTTTCTCCAGCGCTCAGATGGCAAACCTTCACTATGCAAACAGAATATGTGTCATTCTGATTCAGTATTTTTTTTAGAAATCTACCAGACAATAATGGACCATCACTACCAAACTAAGTTTAAAACCTTAAATGTCTTTATCTGTCTTCATCCCCATGACCCTGGACTACAAGTAAAAGCAGGTTGTGAGTGCCAAGTCTAGCATGTAGCCTCTTCTTCATTTTCTAAACCTATGCACTTGAATTCCTGAGGTACAAATTGAGGCAAAAAATGGCTACTAAATGGCCAAAAGAATCTCCATGCAGCTCATCACTGAACACGATCCTACATTCACCAGCCACAGTATGACATAAATTCTGTTAGAGGTGGGACGCCTGTCCACAGAGGTGGGACGCCTGTCAAGCTGATCACTGCAGCCTTAGCTGTGACTGTCAGCTCGAAGAGCTGGTGCTGAATCCACCTCTAACTCTACGTTCACAATGTAAGACAGATCTTACACCACTCCTATCTAACATCTTGTTTTGCACACTGTGTTTTGAAAACATTCTGAACATAGTGAGACAAGAACTGCTATCAAATTCATGATATTGTCATTGGCTAGATGGTT
Organism: Lepisosteus platostomus; assembly: GCF_059453375.1. NCBI lineage: Eukaryota > Metazoa > Chordata > Actinopteri > Semionotiformes > Lepisosteidae > Lepisosteus > Lepisosteus platostomus. Next base: position 41,523,326 of record NC_142623.1, read on the forward strand.
CTGATTATTGGTGGGCCCATTATACATCTACTGAAAGAATTGGGCCTTTCCTGGTATTTTTGTCTAAAGATGATTGGATAGTGACTTTGATAAATGCTACAACAGGACAGCCCTGCCTGACTCACCCTCTTCATCCGCTGCTCTTTGGCAGTCCGCAGGTTCTTCAGGGCTTCAGCCGTCAGAGAGCGGTAGGCCTCTGCTGCAGTGAGCCGAGAGAGACCACTCTGGACAGTGGCTTCAACCAGAGACCTCCACACTGCAAGAGCACTCCTGCAGAGAGGGTGAGAGAGATCATAGCAAAGGTTACAAACGAGAGACCGTCAGGCCTGTCTAGTCTCTTGGGTAGTTTAATAGCTCATCAATCCAGAGATCTGGAACCACTGTGCCGCAGAACCACCCTATAGAGTCTGGTTCTGACTGGAACACAAATCAGCATTCATGATAAATCATTGTTCTCATCAATGTGGCATGGCTTCCCAGAAATCTATTCCAGTATCCTGTTGAAAATAATATGGTTCAGATCCATTCATTTGGATACTTGCTGCGCATATGCTATGTATATAGTTAGAGATTTTTAAATATGTAGGTCCCTGTGGGGTATTAGACTTCTGAAAAACGCTAAGGGTGAGATTTTAGTTTTAATAATGATATGATCAAAACGCTTCCTGTATTTGAGCTGAGAGCAGAGCTTCTGGGGTTTATTCTCAATAAACTTTACAACACATTGCCGTTTCAGTACTAATGAATTTTATCACCAGCACTTAATGAGTTGCTGTTATTATTACTCAAATGAAAAACAAGATAATTCAAGTCATGGTCTGAAACAGTGGCACCTGAAGACAGCTCCTGGGGCTGTGCCTTAGTAACTCTGTATGGCTGAGGCTTTTAAATGTCATAGAAACAAGCCCGCCCTACTGATTGCAACAAAACCTAGGAGTTCAAAGGCAAAGACCAAAAGGGATTTTGGGCTGAAGGAAGTGAAAATTGAACAATATTGTCCTTATGCCAGTTCCTTTAACCCTGGAGTCTCCAATCCTGGAACTGGAGGGCTTGATTTTACTGAACTAATTCTGCTCATTAGTGCCGCAAGTAGACAAATGTAATCTCTTCTAGCGTTTCAGGTACACAGCCTCTGACATCTAAAGAGACCCCCAAAAACACCAACCTACCAGGACCAGACTGGGCGGCCCTTCTCTAGATCAATGATGGTCACCACATTTGTGCACATTAGCAGCCAAACACAACAAAACAGGAGCGCCAGGAGGGTTTCTCAAATCTTTCAAACACAATGATTGTTCCCAGCTTTGGGACACAAGCTGCCCTCCCAGGGACATACCTGGTATCTGGGACTTCCCCCTTCCCCCGGTGCCAGTCTCTCTTCAGGTACTGTGTGCCCAGTCTGTGCAGAGCCTGTGACAAGACAGGGGGAAGGTGGGTAGGCAGTCAGGCACCAGGCTCACACTGGCATGACTGCCTCAGGCTTGGGTTTCACGAAGAGATCCCACGCAAGTTGAAAACCAAGATAAAACCAAACCCACAGCAAAACAGAGCAGGCTGAGTGCTGACCATCTTAATTTCTGTGGCTTTCCTGGCCAAAGCATGCAGCTTGTACACAGCCTGTACCGCATTAAGGCAAGTAGCCTGTAAAAAAAGCACAAAATAAGTGTCTAGAAGCTTGGTCTTGTGCATCATGCAAACTGGATGCTGTAAGTCATGCAGAAAACCAATATTAACACCACAGCTGCAGGGTACCGTGGGATTACTGAGCAAGGTCACTGATTCTATAGGCTTATGTTAACTGTTCATTAGTGCCCCCTCAGGCTAGGTCTGCAATGCTAGACTACAAGGAGACCCGGCGCATGTATTTTAAATCCTTACAGTCAAGCCAGCGGACTACTTCAGAGTGAACACAAGCGGAAACAAAGGGGAAGGGCATTTCATTTCACACTGTGAGCAGCAGGCACTGTCTTAACAAAAGGGTTGTGGGAGACTGGAGCAGGATGCCCAGCCATGCTGTTGAAGCCGGTGTTCTGACCTCTCTCAGGAAGCGGCAGAGGGAGATCTGTGGAAAGCAAACAGGCCTGATGGGCCGAAAGGCCTCCTCTTGCTCGCAAACATTCCTACGCTTTTACATGTTTACGGGTCTTCGCTGCACATTGCAGAGCATCCAGGTCGCAGCATCGGCACAACCGGCCGCAGTGGAACAAGGTGTCCTGTGTTCTCCAGCGTGGGCCGGTCTTCATCTCTGGGAGCTGCCCCGGCCCCTCCTCACTGTCGCATTCCCCCGCTACATTCCACAGAGCTGCAGCCCCAGGTGCGCAAACACTCTCTGCTGGCTCGCACGTGGGTGAGGAAGAGACCACTGGAACAGGAGTCAAGTGTCAACCCCAGCGTCCAGGCTAAATTCCACTCTGGGCTCCCTGAGCCCCCCCCCCTCACTCCTCGAATTCAAACAGACCAAGTCTTCACTTCTCCACTTCATCTGCTGCGTAGGGGGCTGCTGGTACCGAATGGGGCTGCTCTTCAGGGGAAGATGAACGGGTTCCTTCTTAAATGCAAAGCACTTTAATGAGGAAGAGCACTCACTTTTCTTATTCTACAACCAGAAAGGCAGAGGACGTCCACTGGAAGAAGTAGCATTTGGGTCTAAGAAGCCAGCTAGCCAACAAAGCTCCTTTAATTTCCATTAGTTTTCTCCCTTTCTTTTCAATCCTTCTTTAACCGAGATCTTTCACAATGTTTAACAGCTATATTTTTACCTTCTTTTCGTAAGGGTGAACAGAAGTGTAAGAAAGGGTTGGTTTTTTTTCTTGAAAATTTTGCAAGAGTGTTCTTTGGCACCAAACTTTCCATCATTTATTCCCACTGTTATTGTTTCCGTGATGACAGGCTCTGGTGAGGCAATGTTTTTTTAGCTATGGGCTTTTTTGGAATCTGATCAGAATAATTCCACCCGTTGGGTACTAGTCATCAGTCATGAGTGGACACATTCAGCACCTACGGACGCAGGAACACTGACAACAGGGAGAAGCACTAGAGATCTGGACTTTATCCCAGCAAATAGAATAACTACAGCGAGGCAGGATGAAAACCAGCATTAGAGTCTCTGCCAGCTCCACTCATAACAAAACACAGCCAAACCCATCTGGGACAGCAGGCAGACAATTACCTGCTTTAAAAACCACTGCCAAAGGCCTTTAAATGCTTAAAAAGTATCTTAGGGAGATAACATCCATGTTTTTATCTTTCTTGTTATGACATCTTGGTTAAGTTGGAGACTGAGCTCGGGTTCAGAAGCAGAACAGGGTTTCATCTGCTCAACGGGTGTGTTTGGTTATAGATGTCCAGCAGGAGTGGCTGATGGGAACCCAGATGTCAGGCCAGCAGGCAGAGCTGAGAGCGGTCATTCCCAAAGAAGATACCTCAACACTTAACTCTCCAGGGTACTGCCCAGGAAACAGAACCAGCCTAAAGTTTAAAGTCTATGTGGGTGAATCACTTCTGTCTATAAGTCAAATTTTCATTAGAACCACAGAAGCCCTGTTTTGAAGCCCTGCTGTTTTAATTTTGTTCACCTCTTAGACAACTCAGGACTATGAAACATTTCCACAGCATTTCTCCACCAGTGATGAAAATAGCTGTTTTCTTCAGGGGTGTCCACATTGGGTGCTGTATACCTTACAAAGCCAGGCAGATAGAGATACTGCTTTATTTGTGTCACCCATGTTTTATGCATGGAGTTGTATTCTCTAATGCCCTTTTAGTAAATTTACAGGGGTCAATCCATTTGAACAGAGTTTTAGGCTACAAGGTATGGCGTTATTTTTTTAAGTCTTAAAATAAAGGCTACAAATTCAGTGAGTGGCCATTTTGAAAGTGTGCATAACTGCTCACAAAATTCAAATGACTTGCATCTCTCATTGTATTTGCATTCATTTAACAGATATGGTGCCCACAGCTAACTGGTGAGATCGTTGGAATTTCAGAGACATTTAGAGACCTGTGACATGCACTGGTATCAAGTAGGACCTCATATGACTGCTTTAGCTCAGGGTGTTGATCTTGTGATGCAGAGCCCTAACATACTAAAGAGGACACTACCACCACAATTCCTCAAACAAAAAAAAAAAAGTAATTGTCCACTTTTTTTTCCCATGATGCTTCTAAGCTACACAAGGCCAAGCTACCAGGTTCACATATGGTTGTGTCTACACTAATTTGTGCTTTGTGAAAGTCACAAGGGCACTTTCTCCAGGACAAGGCCGCTGGTTTTAATCCGTCAAGGCCGAGTGGAAACATGTGGCTTCCTACAGTAAGGGAGGAGGGGGGATTGATGTTTAAAAAAAGTCTTAAAAGCACTTCTTTTTCAAAAGTGACTTCCCAGAAGGCCATCAACTACCCCACATAATGAAGCACATGCATTATATATTAACAGCGCAGCACGATCCTTCCCTCAATCTGCTGGCAATGCAGCGAAGACAACACTGACAACACAACATCTGCAGAACTTGTTCAGATCCACTGAAGTTCTACATAACCGATGCTCAAGCCTGCAGTGGGTGGATGAGACAAACTGTGACAGACATGTTTCACGGCCTGACACCTACTGGAAAGGGGTGCTGTTGGGCCCCAGGCATGTGAACACTGCTTCTGCACATTTCTGAGTACAGCAGGAAGTTCACTGACAGCCTTATTTGTAACCTGTGTTCAGCTATTTATTGGAGCTTTACGCCACTGAACAGCATGTCTTGAAATATACATGCTTAAGTGCAAATCTTATAAATGACATCCTGTGTACTAGATATGCACAAGGCCCACTAAGTTCAGACGGAAGAATGGGAAAGATTTCAGTAACAGTCTGGAATAAATCGACTGTGCTTGTGTTGTACAGCTCCCTCGAAACAGAAGCAGACAACGTGTGTTGGAAAAGGAAGACATGGAAAAAACATGGAAGAGCTCAGGGCGAAGCTTCTCTTGGCGCCTCTTCCTCAGCAGGGGCGCTCGCTCACGGCCAAAGCCTTATCTGCCGGGAGAGATGACTCCCGCTGCCCGGGGGCTGACTGTCTCATCGCCTGGGCTTCACCTCTGAGGCTGAACTAGCCCCGCAGTCACAGCCCCCCCATGGCAAAGCACCATTCCAGCTCGAGGAAGGGGTCTCTGCCACACAGAGCAGTCTGATGACAGACAGACGGAAGGTTAAAAACGAGATATGACCTTCCCCTAGCCAGACGCAACAATAAAAAGAGCTGCGTCACAGAACCGCAGGAATGCCGAACAGTGTTGTATTATACTGAAGTGAGAGCACAGAAAAGTCTAGTAAAACATATTTGCTAATGACCTCATAATAAATGTAGGAATGAAGAGCAGAGATGTTGATGCCCACCACAAGAAACTATTTGAAAAACACGATAAACACAATTGCATAAGCATGGGCAAAATGCTAAACCCACCTGGCAAACCTGCGCAGAGGAAACCACTCTGAAAGCAAGGAGCTACATGAAACCAGCCATCTCCTGTTTTTGTTCTTTTTTTGGAATTGGTGTTGTCTTTTTTGTAATTCTCCCTGGGTAAAGGCGTCTGCTAAACAAATGATCATGTTCCTATCGTATGAAGACATGTAGTACACTTAGCCTTCTTTTGCTGGGTTTAAGATGTCAAACACTGCTGCAGAGTATTCATGAATATAGGATTCATTCTGGTGCCAGGAAGGTGATTGTCTGTTAGGATTGTTGAAAAAAACTGTAGCAGTCATGCATTTCTAGTTCCTAAGCAGCGTCTCCAGCGACAGATGCAGAAGATTTTTTTTTGGCTGCCTAAATGTCAATGACATTTACATGACATGAAGTGAACAGGAGGAAATGGCAGCTGTAGCCTCTCCTCTCCTCTGCACCATACACACCTGGGAGAAGAGAACTGAGAAAGAGGAAGCAGGGAGCAGAACCTGAAAGCCTCAGCACAGTGCAGGAACTAGCAGCTGGGGCTCAGCACCCATGTTGTTAAACACCATCGCCCTGCCAGGTGTCCTTCCAATAAGACATTTGTACCAACCTGACCATACTCTCTTTCAATGGCCACTCTCTGTTTACTGAAGGACCTGGGGAGGGAAAAACAAAGGAGAGAGAAGAGAAGGTGGCGTCAGAAAGGAGACCCACACACGGCACTCAGGGGAGCAGGCCTGAGTCTAGACGTCAGTGTAGAGAGATCATCATTTTTAAGCAGTGCGTCAACACAAAAGAGACAGCTAACACTCCAAAGTACTGTGCACCGAAATGTCTGATTCTTCACGAGACATAAACCAAATGTCATGAATAAGGGGATAAAAGTTTTTGTGCCATTACGCTGAGTGATGCTAAATCGCAATAGGATTGAAGGTCTTTCTTCATGCATTCCCTTGCTCCGCTTCCCTTGCTTTGAGAAAACAAACTGCTCCCGCCTTTCTTCAATATTTGGGAGAGCCGGACTCTTTAATGAAAAGATCGCGGGTTGCAGCCCCCTGCGAAAACTGCTGGAATAAGGAGCCTCTGCCTGGTGCTTGCAGGTACCATAAATGGGCACCATTCATTCAAGATTAAACGGGAATCCTCTCCACGTACCACAAGATTCGCACCACAGAATCTTGAATAAGCCTTGGACTAAATTTAAAACACATGGGGTTTTTGAGGGAAACAAAATTCTTGTTTCTGAATGTTTTGGTCATTAAACATTCCCAAGGCACTGTTCACAAGAGTAGGTGTGTCAAACCCAGCGTCCGGGCTAATTTCTACAATGGCTCACACCATTGGGCTCATCGGACCTTCCCCCTTATTTTAACCGGTCATTTCTCTCTCCTTCACTGGCGATTTCTGGGGCAGAATGGCATCGCCGCACCACCCAGGTGGGAGCTGCAAGACAGAGGTAGATAAAGTGGGGCCCCTTTCTATACGCAAAGAGCTTGGGGTTTCCTGTGGAGAGAAAAACAGTGTATACATGCATTTCCTTCTTACTCAAAATTTTATCGCATGGCATGCTCTACCTAATACAAATGAGACCTCTTTAAAGACAAGTTCATTTCATTACAACAGGGTGATTGTGCTCTAGATGGGATTCGAGAGGTTTTGAATTTGACGAGCATTGGAAATGTGCTACAACCCCCAAAAAAAAAGATCAAGCTGACTGATCGATGCCTGTTTTCTCCTGCCGCCGGCTGTTCTCGTGGCCGGTGCCGAAGCAGACCTGGCTGATGAAATATTTCCAGCGCCATGAGGCTCCGACAGGCGTAAGCAGAGCAAGAGGAGGGCCTGGCTGAAGGAGCAAGCGGTGGGGCGGTTTTGTTATCTTTTACTCTTTTACTTTTACAGAAGGAAGGTGGGGAGAGCCTTAATCGACCCACTGTGAAAATCTCCCAAAGGTCTCAAAGACTCATTTCCAAAGTTTCAAGGTACGATCAGCCCACCTTAAAGGCTGATGTCCACTTTAAAAATCCAGGGTTTTTCCTTGGGGGTTTTTGTTATTTGTAATTATAGTCAGCTTCTAAGAAATTACCTTCTTGTGCAAACCCGAGATCAAGCAACACGTTTAGCTTTTCCTATACACAACTGCTGAATCATTCTTAAAGTCTAAGAAAAGTGCTTCTCGGTTTAGTAAGCTTGTTTTACTTGGGCAGTGCACAGTCTGAAACACAGCAGGCTGGGATAAAGAAAAGCACAAACATAGCTTTTTTAAATTTAAAGCATACATTTTAAATTGCAAGTTCTGAGTGTAAAACCAAATCTGAGCTGGAAAGAGCAGAAAGATCTGAAGAATAGATCATAGATTGAATCATTCTTCATATCAAAGCTAAGAAAACTGGGGAAGTCAGCTAGATTGACTGTACCGGTCTTCACACCTGCCCTGAAATATCGATCTTAACACGATCAGAACTACAAATCAAATTTTATCTTTTCAGTTAAACTTCCTCACATCTGAAAGCAAACCACGTGTTTTAACAAAAAAAACCACCTAAATTAAAGTAGCTGTTTCTCCAGAAAACAAAACCAGGTACGGTTCTTATCAGTTGTCTTTGGCGATGTACTCACAAACCCCCATGCTCAGAAAACAAATGCAGAAATGTGGAAAAAAGGTAGATATGTCCCCAAAGGGGATTTTCTTTATAATGAATTAGCAGAGCTCCTTTAATTAAAGACATTTCCACGTGCTTATGTTAAAAACCTTATTTTCTTATAATATTTACCCTCTTCCACATATCTGTAGACAATGAATACAGTGAATGAATACAGTGGAAAAGCAGTATGAAGGAGCTAAACATTTCTTGGGCTACAAAGACTAAAACATCTCTACTTAAAAAACGCCTCATCTGCTCAAACAAATTTGGGAATCTTAAAGGTTACTTCTCATGAACATCCTTGAACATCTGTTCTTAAAAACATTTTGGAACTTAAAACTCCCGTGTCTGCCAATATAAAGGGTAATATTGGAATCTGTTTTAAAGGGTTTGCATAAATGGCACAGAAAGTTCCCTCAAATAAGTGTGTTGTTTTGCAGATTGGCATACAGGAAAGTCTAACTGAAGAGCTAAAACATCAAGGTGATTTTTTTTGTACTCTGTGAAGCAGAATTGATCAGCATGTGAAATAACCACATATCAATTTTATGGGGCCAAATGTTAGGAAATCATATTCAATAATCTGGCCGGGCCATTTGTATCAGACACCTGTCACTCTTTGTAGGAAGACGTGCCTCTACTTTCAGTCCTAAAGATCACTGGTCTTGATGAGTCTGTGGGTGGTTGTTTCATCGTTGGATTTAATGTAGTTCATGGTTTGACCCTGCTGACATTAACATATTTGAGGATACTGCACGCGTGAAGTCTCCTCCATGCACTAAAGAAACTTAGATTTCCATTAGGATATCTAAGTATCCACCTAAAGGCTTTGGCACATTATGGCTTCAATACGAGCTCACAAGCACTTCTGCTAAGAACACAAGCAAAGCCACACCTCCAGTAAAGAAATTGTGGCCTAGAGAAACCTATAAAATTGATCCTGATTATTCCTTTCAAGAACAGACATGGCTGTTTTCACACAGAAACTAGGTATAGATGCCAATTGCCAGATCTTAGTTTGGGACTTGAGGGCTTTATTGCCCTTCCACTCCATCCCACAGTACTAAGGCGGAGGCTGAGACTCCAGGCGGCTAACAGATCAAACATTAAAGTTCCCAAGACACAGGATGACAAGGGCAAAGTAAAGAACCAGACTTGGGGAAGACGATGGGGGCCGGACTCTACTGGGACTTGTTCAGAAACCAATCACAAATGAATTATTAAGCAGCAGGCTCATTATATGAGGTGCCCAGTCACTTGAGATCGATTTGTTTTTTTTCCATATTCTTTTTGTTAGTGGTTTCCAAACTCTAAACGCATCTAGAAGGCAATGCTGGTTTGCCAGTCCGTAGCATCTTACAAAATGGCAATTAACCTCAATTAACCTTACAAACAGGAATATGTTTGCAGAAAACTTTTCCCTCTACTTCCCTGAAGCTTTAGTTGTGAAACACAAGACTTGAGAATATGGAAACCCAAACTGAGATGTTATTTGCATCTTAATTGCTTCAATAATGCTTCTGCTTATTGGGCAAAGACAGCTTTTTAAGTGCTTTAAGTGAGATGATGTGTAAACGTGAGGACCAAGGCCTTCAGAAAGAGCTGAAGGCATTTCCTTGGTGCCTGCAAGTGTTGGGCTACAGAGGAGCCAAGTATAGGTCTGACTAGTCAGTTGCTTTCTAAGGTTATGATAAAAAAGAGGAGGAATTTCCTGTTATAGATTCATAATAAAAAACAAAACCACTCTTAACAAAAACAGAAAACTTCCTATATACGAAGGTCAGAGCTGACCAAAACCTTTCAGGACTGGGATTTTTTTTTACATGATGAAGCCTGCAAATGAGGTCACACATCCATCTAGATCATGTGGTTGCTAGTAGGAATCTTTTCAATGACATAAAACGTCCTCCTGGACCACCTAACCCTTTCTGTTAAATCTCACCGTGGTTTGTTTCTGCATATAAGGAAAAAAAAAGATTGAAAACAATGTTGACAAAGTCAAGTGGACAGAGTTTGAGCTATCTCCGAAGCCACAACCAGCCTCTTGGATCAAAGATCAAAGACAAAAGAAAGGATGAAACGGATCAATTTGCGTTAAAGTATGCAGGAGCGGTATCAGGATCCTGGAGTCTCAACTGGTGAAAACACAAACCCCAATCACAATGGGGGTTTACAGTGCACGCTGAACTCCACATGCATCATGTCTATATATCAACCTTTAGCAAGACATATGGATCACACCAGCCCAAACCAAGATGTCCGGTACATTTTATTTGAATGATCTCCGTGTTATGCCTGCTCATTTTAGCATAGCAAAGCTGCATGCTGACCAAGTCACTGAAGAATACTGCGGCTTTAATGATGCCAGACCCATCCTCAATCTGTGGTTTTAAGTATTTCCTTTGTAATGTCTGTGCAGCTATTTGGGAAATGAAAAATGCTTTTCCAGAAAAACAAAACACCCCCTCCCCCAATTCTTCCATCATTAGTCACTAGAGGCCCAAGCATATTCCAGGTCAGCCAGAATAAAGGGCAGGACAAGTTTATTGCTAAAAATAAAAGCCAATCTGTACCATAAGATGCAACAGTGAAATTCTTAAAAGCTTATTTCAATTCCTGTCATAAGTGAAAGTATTCTGAAAGAAGGAAAAAGTGTTTTAAAAATTGTCCAGCTTCACTTTTATCTAGTTTTCAGTGGCTCTTCTTTTTAAGTACAGTCCTGCCAGACTCTTCTACATAACCCAGAGTAGAAATGCCAGGTTTTTCCAGGATGTTATCAGATGTCTGCCATTTTGCACTTGGTTCAGCCTGCTGATACGATATTACCTCTTTGCAGTAAACCTGACTTTGATGAAAATGCTCCTGTCCTTGACAGCTGGACACCCAGCTCAAGAAACACCATCATAAGACAAACAATGGCAGAGAGCTGTGGATGTCTGAAACAAGCTAACCAGTCATTCTGTTCATGCATATTCCCCGGGATCCTTGAGAATAAGCAAGTGGATAGATCCTAAAGATCCTAAAGCTTCCTCTGACGTGTAACCTGGCTTGCCCTCCTGTCTATTTTCTGTAGAACAGAGAGACAGGATTCTGCCACTGTGCAATATTGTCTGATGGGCTTCAGTATGTACATTACTGATGGGCAGCCCCAGGCTCGTAAGGTACTCTGGTTTTCATTACAATCCCGATCCTCTAATTAACTGAACTAACTGAACTTGGGTAAGAAGTCAGATCACCTGATTTAAAGGTCATAATCAATGCCTATCTGTAAAGCACCTCTTAGACCTACAGGATTCCAGCCTTCTAGGACAGAGGTTCCCAAATCAGGTCCTGGATGCCCACAACACCCCTGGTTTATGTTCCAGCCGAGCCCTCAGTTAGAAAATGAAATCTGAAAACTGAACTTATAACAGAACCGCTAAATACTTTTGTTTCAACTCCATTAGAAGTTGCCTTTTGATGATAATGTTTCACTGCTGAAAACTCTCCATGTTCTCAGGAAGGAGCTGTCCAATTAGGTCACTTTTAATTAAGAGTCCTCATCCAGCAGGTACCCTGTCTCGTTTAATTATCAGAAGCTTAGGTCCTATGTAAAAACATCACAATAGTCAAATTTATTCCCAACTTAACCTCCTTCTCGGATTTGAAAGCCTGACGGGTTCTGATTCTGAAGGCCCCAGAGTGGAGCCGATTGATACAGACCACTGCAGTACTACAACACAACCAGCTCCTTAATTGCTACATGAATCCTTCTAATTAGCACATCAATATTTAAGGAGCTGGTTGTGCCAACATTCAGTACTGGAGTTCACTGGCAGGGCTACAGTGCGAGCAGCACAGGTGTATACAAAGTCATGGTGAGTCAAATGACACCCCCTGGCTCCCAGTTTCTAGATTGGGACCTATGCATTGTTTCTCTCCCGGACTGGTCATGTGATCAGGCAGCGGGCTGTTCTAGGTCAGGTACTGGACAGTCCCATCTGTGCTCTGAGGAGCTGTGGGCCCGAACTGGGACCCTCTGCGCAGCAATCCTCAAGACAAAAAACAAACTGCCTGATCTTCTGCCACAGCACAAGCTACAGCCTCCCGAGCGAAATATGTGAAGCAGACAGTCTTCGTTTACAGCCGACGAGGCACAGCCAGTCCGCTATGGCAAAAAAAAGCTTGGCATTAATAGCCCAGAGCCCAGTGTAGCGTGAAAGCCACAGGAGCGAAGTTATTTCTAATTTTAGGCAGGTGTTAACGTGGATAAGCAGCATGTGTTCTATTTTATTCATAACCGCCAAATATTTTGTTAGGATAGATGTGACAAGGGACACGCCATGGCCTTAGTATCTCGAAACACAGCCGTGATCGCTGCTCCCACAAAGGGGAGCAAACCTGCCGTTTGTCACTCGGCGTCGGATCGCTGACCTCAGCACCACCCCGCAGCTGCAGGGGAGGCCAGAGGGGGGCGCTATTCCCGTGGGGGCCCGAGAGAGCACTGGACGACTGGTCCCACCCAATCCCTCTTGAGCTTGAAACTTGGGATCACACCGGCATCTGACTCTGCGGACCGGGCAGCCCTCCGGCGAACACGGACTGACGGGAAAGCTGGCGGGTGCATTGGCAAGCGGTGATGTTCTCTTTGAGCGTAGGGTAATCAGGCCATGAAGACAGAGCAGCGGGGCTGGGAAAACACTGGGACGCAGTTTCCGAAAACCTCAAGAGGAATCGCAGGTCGGGACGTTTGGTGTCTGTGCTTGGCTGAGGAGCCAATGGTGCGAAGCTGCCATCTGTGGGATTATGACTGAACGCCTCCAAGCCTGAATCCCCCCTCCTACCTGATCTCTTCCAGCAGCTCGCTCTCCTGCTGGTGCTTGCTCTGCAGCCGGGCCACCTGCTCTGCAAAAACCACCTTCACCTCCTGGGTCTCCTTCACCTGCAACACACAGCACACGGCCTCCTGTTCCTGGTTCTGTTCTCCTGACGTTCAGCACTGCCCCGAGGCCAGGTTTCGCTCAGATGTGTTGGGATAAACAGACTGGGGGTGGGGCTTTATTCTTCTGTTTCCATGAGCAATTAACCGCTTTTCTATGGACTAAAGAACTGTCGGTGTTTCTACAGCAGTTAAATCCCTACAGTTAATTGTCGGTGACATGCAATCACGTGTTAGAGAAATTCAAAAGGAACCCCTAAAGAGCATCATAATAAACTCCTTTTCATCATCCTTGCACATTTCCACCTTCAGATTGCTGCAGGAGGAATGGTGCAATACCACTATCTGCAGCGTTCAAGCTAGACGCACAGAGTGTAGTACCAAATGAATGCCAAGAAGCATCATAGAAGCCGAGCTGTGAAACTGATAGTCCCCAGTTTGGGAATGGCTGGGGAATCATTAAGAAGCAGTCAGAGATCGATGCAGACAGGATCAACTCCGTCAGCTCAGAGCGTCCGACCACAACCTGATTAACAATTTTCCACGCCGACAGCCTAATGCGCTGCAGGGAGAATGAGCACGCTGGGGCAAATGGGAAGCACAGATAACCACACGAGATAAATGACCTTTGCAATCAGCTCAACGTGAGTGGCTAAACAGAGGTTTACTTTTGTTTTACTCCACTACCAAAAATATTTCAGGATATTCAATCCTGCAGTTCACATAGAGATGTGTGTGACTTGTTCGGTATCAACTCTATTGTATGTTGTCACCCTGTACAAAGTTCCCACTGAAAAAAAGCACACAGCACATCAAGATGTAAGAAAAGGAGACCTTTTTCTAGATATTTGGGGTTCCTGTGTGTACTGAACACTGCATTCATTTATTTTCAATGTAACCTCAAAACACAGAATTCCAGGTCTGTTTAAGATGGGCCAGAAATTATGGGAGTAATTGCCCATCCATTATTATTCTGGTAAGGAAGAGGCCAGATAGCAGGAGACCCTGCACAGCGTGTGGTACAGAACACACTCACATGGGCACCACTGGGAGACGCCTAATAACCCATTCAGCCTCTGGGAGGTGGGAGAAAACCAAAACAGCCAGTGAAATTACAGGGAGAACATGCAAACTCCACACAGATGGCAGTGCAGTCCACAATCAAACCCAGGATCCAAGAGTTGTGGAGCAAGCGCTTGTTTAACCACGGTTGTTGTTGTTTTTTTTACTATTTAAAGTTATTGATCCACGTGGGATCTTCAAAATGTTTATAACTGGAGTGATGGTGTCTTGCCTTCTAACTGTGCCTGATTTCCTGGTGTGAATACTTATTCGCAGAAATGTGTAGAAAGAGACAGACAGCAAAACTAAAACTTCACGCGTCTGCACGGATGTATGGACTTCGCTACACTCCGTGCGCAAAACGCATAATTCCTAACGATCGTGACTAAAAAAAAAACATATACAGTATATATGCTCATATACAGCACAATCATAAAGCATAACTTTGACATCAACATGTGCATGAAGATTCTGGACCTGTACGTTAATACATTAGCTTTTGCTTTATCCAAAGAAGTATCATGCAAAACTTCACAAAGGTTAGACTGACAACAGATGTTTAATGGAAAACGCTCGAAAGTTCACATTTTGCAAGAACTCAACGTCTGTTAGGCGAATGCGACAGCGGTACCCTGTTACGTCTTAGCTTGACGATACTTCAATATTCTCTTATAGTTTTGTACTTCAAAGCTTTTTTTACCTTTCGGGGAGGAGGCTGCATTTTCCGTTTCTTTTGTTTCCTCGGCTGCGCTCAATCCGGTTTCTCTTACACTCACTTTTTTTTTTCGTGATGATTTGAGTAATACTTCCTCCGTTTCCGACTCTTCCTCTCACCCATTCTGCCCGCCTCTCCGATACGGCAAACAGCCGACTCTGGAGGAGAAGGAGGAGTCTCTCGGACACACCTGCAGTTTGCCACCTACTGCACACCATCGCCACCGAGCGGATATTTCCACAACTGCAGCCAGTGGGCACTGGGAGCGCAGCTTTTCAGTGGGAGTTTCAAATGACGCTTCCATGTAATTCGAAATGTTCACAAACTGAAAAAAACGGGTGACCAAATATGAGTTTTTACCTGTAATGCTTTCGTTTGAGCAAAGCGACTTTATGTATATGTCACTTGCCCTGTAAACACCATCCACGCTGCGTTTTTGTTTTGTTTGAACAGCAAAACAAAAGTACTAATATACATACTTATCTGTACTTCTTAGACCAGATTATTGAGCAAACACAGGAACCTTTTCAGACCACAGTGAGACAATGGAAGTAGAAATTTGCTTTATGACTCAGTGATTAAAATATAGCTGTTTTTAAAAACCAATACAGCACGATGTTATTTTTGATGTGTCAAACGCAGACCATTCACAAAATAAAACACAACGGTCGTTTCCTGTAATGATAACAAAAAAAAGGATGAATAAAAACAAGCTTTATTTTTAACAGTGCCTTTAAAAGTGCTTTACATAAAAAAAGATAGACGATGAAAGAAGACAGCAGATTTGCACAGTTACAATGGGGGCTTGGAATACAGTAGGGAAGCCAAGAGGCAGTTAAATAAAAGTCATCTAAAAAAGAAGGTTGTGAACGGTGATTTCAAAGACCTCAGGGGAGATTGCATAAGAAATTTGCCCATTTGCGCACGACGAACAAAGATGCGAAGATGCGAAGATTCCAGATGCGAAGCATTGAAAGATCAACAGAGTTTATATGATTAGGCCTATTTAAAGGTACTACCAAAAAGCTTTTTTGTTGGGTAGTCATCCCTTTATCGAGACTCTCTTTTTATTCCTCTGGATAGCAAAAACGGGGGGGTTTATTTGCAGATGCGGTTAAACCTTTAATTAAAATACGTTAACTGCGCTGTGACACCATATGAAGCCTCTTCCTTGTCTAACTACCAACTGCAATAAAATATGTGTCAACCAGGTTGTCCAAAGCGCATGAACCCTAGAAATGTTCAGTTTCAGCCTTTTTATTCCTGCATGATTCTACAAACGGGCCATCCTGCCCTTTCACCTATTTTGGTTGCTGTTAGCTAGTCGATGTGAAGAGCCCACCCATTTCCTAACCACTTTATCCAGCTCAGGGTCGTTGGGGAGCCGGAGCCTGTTCTGACAGGCCACAGGTGCAAGGCAGGGTGCACACAAGAGGCCAATGCACTTCAGGGCACACACAGCCCCTCACACACTCTCTCCTATGGCCAGGTTTGCCAGAGGATAATTGACCTACCAGTATGGGGACAACATGCAAACTCCACACACATATCACTCCAGCAGCTGAACCCAGGGCCCCGACTCAGTATGTTATTCGCCCTCTCTCCTAAACTGAGGACTTTGGACGCATGATCATTCCCATGCTATGCACCATCATAGCAAACATCAGGAATTCTCTTTTTTCATTCTTATTATTATGCTTCTAGTCAGGAAAAATGTGTGAACACACGGGTGTTAGTGATTATCAAAAAAGCAACCTTCCATTGCATGTTTATTGAAAGACAATTTGTTTAACACTTATCTCAAATAGGCAAGATCTAGCAGAACAATCTTACATGAAATGTGTCAGTGTAATGGAGTAAAAGCACTCTGACTTGGTAAGATTAATAGCAATGCACAGCCTGAAAAGAAAACAATGCAGACTAAATGAAAGATAGTTAAGGCCTCTGTCACTTTAGGGATTTCCCATCCCTTGATGAGTGACCTATTTATTATTTTTCTGGTGCTCTTGTTGTGTTGTGATACAAGTCTTTAAAGAGTTAAGAACAAAAACTGCATTCATGACTCAAATAAAATCGATCCGCTGTGTGAGAGCTGCACTTTCAGCTGTAGGCTGCTTGCAGCCCTCACCTGATTGTCAACATGATAACCGAACAGATAAACATCAGCTAAAAAAAGTTCCACTGCTATAACAAGCAAGTCTGTTTTTGCCCCATATTGAAATGCGTAGCCCTTTGCAATATGCAGACTCAGGAGAAATTACAGAAAACTGCAAAGACTCACTTTCTGCAGCTTAAACGTGTTGGGAAGCAATTCAAATTGAAATACTGATCGTTGACTGCATGCATTTTCAGGTCACATAGTTGCTTCATATGTTCATTTGTTTAGAATTTGATTGATTGCTTTACTGTCCAACATTTACAGCGTGGGATTTTATATTTCCGTAGCCTTCAGAATAAAAAATGTGCTCAACCATTTTGAAATAAACTGGAAGTTAAAGGACAAACCACATAAACATACTCCACCTTTCTCATTAATTCTGCAATGCACACAAGGCAGCTCACACATCCCGTTTCACACACGTTTCCATGTCGTTCGTGATCCGGAGCTGATTCCTAAGAATTCTGCGACCTTGAGGATCACTTCCCATCATAGTCTTCTCTATTCAAGACGTTTACACATTACAATGATTTTGTAATATGGATCCCTTTAATAATAATAATAATAATAATAATAATTCCTTACACTTAGATAGCTCTTTTCTGGACACTCCACTCAAAGAAGCTTTCAGGTAATGGGGATCCCCCTCCACCACCACCAGTGTGCAGCCCCACCTGGAGGAAGCTCCAGTCCACTCCCCACACACCAGCTCTCAGTGGGGAGGAGAGCAGAGTGATGGAGCCAGTTCAGAGATGGGGATTATTAGGAGGCCATGATTGGTAAGGGCCAATGGGAAATTTGGCCAGGACGCCGGGGTTACACCCCTACTCTTTTCGGGAAACAACCTGGGATTTTTAATGACCACAGATTGAGGACCTCGGTTTTACATCTCATCCTAAGGACAGCACCTTTTTCCAGTCTAGTGTCCCAATCACTATACTGGGGGATTAGGACCCACATGGACCGCAGGGTGAGCGCCCCCTACTGCCCCCACTAACACCTCTTCCAGCAGCAGCCTTAGTTTTTCCCAGGAGGTCTCTCATCCAGGTACTGACCAGGCTCACACCTGCTGAGCTTCAGTGGGCCGGCCAGTTATGAGTTGCAGAGTGACATGGCTTTGACTTTGTTTTGAATAAAAAAACAAAATTAAAAAGCTCTTTGGTAACAAATTTATTTATTGTTGCATCAATATTTTAAAGAGTAAAAATAAATTAGAATAAATTACAAATATATAAATAATAACATATAAAATATGATAAATAACATAAATAACATTGCACTGATAAGAATCAGTTATTGAATAATGAGTTGAATTGTTTAAACACTTGTTCCAAAAGTCCTAGAAATGTTGCTGGTGATATAACATGCTCGCAATTCGTCATGTTTCCAGGATTATCCTATAAAGAGAAAGACAGCAATTAATTCAGTATTATTATTATTGTAGTTGTTCATGTGCAACAAATTTTTCACAAGCAATCTATATTTTAAGAACAATTATTTTACACAAAACAATCATTTATAATTATGCATTTATAGAAAGTATTAAAAAGTGACTGTCTGTAGTGTGATAATAATTTGAGTATTCTGTTTAAAAAATACACAACAATATCTAGCAAACCAATAAGGTGTAAGGAGGTGTACTGCCTGTAATAAATCAGACCCAGTACCAGTCTGCGTAGGAGGTGTTAGGTCAAGTGTTGAAGTGTTGAATGTGTATGATGAAATCAGCTGTGAATTATCTAAGGAGAAAACCCAATTATAAATGTATCCCTTTTTGGGTACATCCAATTAAATAAACTGGTTCTTTCAAATTCATTTTACATCATTTTGTCTGCCAGTGGATCTTATGGCACACAGCGAGTCAAGAGACCTTCGACTGCTCACCTGGCACCCTGATATGTTTAGACTGCGCACGGCTCTCCAAAGCTTAAAGATGTAAGGACCGGAAGTATTCTTAAGGGTACTAAGGTTCTTAAGGTGTTCCAATCCTTTTCTAAAGTATTCCAGAGAACAGGTTTTCTCTTCTGCGTGTGTTTTGTTTGCCTGTACAAGAAGAAAATTAAGAGAAATCACAATGTACACGCTGTCCTGGAGCTGACATTTCATTGATGCTTTTTAAGACTTTAATTGGAAATGTAAACTGGAACACTGAATATAAGATCTCACTGGCAAAACCAGGTTTTTTGTTACCAGTTAAACCAATTTAAAAAAATGAAAATATCAGATTCCAGGTATAGAGCGTAAAGCAAAACAACACTTTGGAACCTATAGTCTGCACACACCTGGGACTGGTACATTTGTTTGATTCAAAGACAAACAAAAAGTCACAAAAACAGTTCCATCACATGTACAGCAACAAACTGTATTCTCAAAAGAGATGAGCAAAATCCTAGAGCTATTTAAATTCCAGTTTAAGGGGTCCTTAAACTGTGTCTGGGGATATTTTCCTGGTCTTCCCAGTCCCAGAATATATCCATCTCAATAGACAGCAGGACCACCACACACAGAGAGGAACTAGTCTAAGTATTCAGCAGCCCTCAAGGGCCAGAGTTATTTTAATTGAACAAATGACTTGTCTGAATAAGCAGTAACTGATGGGTGTCTCTAGGCTTCAGAAACAGGGGACCTATAACACTAAGTAGACCAGTGCTCTCCAGGACACGGGCTAGAGACCTCTGAATGAGAGGATATAACGAATCTATATTGTGACCAAGCTAATAAATTAGTCATATTTGTAGATGATGCCACAACTGGGGGATTAGAAAAACACCTAACACCTGGCAGGTGATGTTTAATATAGAAACAAATTGAGGGCTTTGCAGGTATGAAAAACATAAACTACAAATACAAAATGGGAAACAATGAGCTAAAAGAGGCTGTTTATGAAAAAGACTTGAGTATTTATGTTAACACGTTATTTATATATTTTAAACAATGTGAGGAAATAATAAAAAAGACAAAGGTTTCAGATAGTTAAAGCACAGAATATAATCAAGGGATGTTATGTTAAAATTGTACAACTCACTTGCAAGGTCTGATTAAGAATATTTGGTCAACACGTTATACAGAAGATATTGCTGCTCTGGAATCAGTCCAGAGAAGAGCAACCAGAGACATTCTGGGGCTCAAGAGAATGTCCAACACTGACAGGCTACAGAAACTGAACCTTTCAAGCTTCGATCACAGAACACTACAAGGGGACCCGATTCATCCACTCAAAAGCGTCAAAGCCACTGAGAGACAACCGAGCTAACTTATTCAGGATCCACTGTGAAACAGGAACCAGAGGACACAAGTGGCAAATGGAAATATAGTATAATAAATTCAAGAATTTTATATGAAATAATGCGGGCATAAGGAACAAGCAACCCAGCCTTGTCACTGAAGCCATTACTCCAACTGTATACCATAGTTCTGTTCCATACAGGTGTTAACTTTTTACATCCTACAGTGCTGGGAGATTCATGCCTCTAGGCCCTTGTATGCATTGTCATGCACAAGCACTGAATAGAGAGCTGTTCAATGACCCTTGTTCAAGAAAGTCCCTTGAAGAAGAAGGACGGATCAGAGGTTTTTTTCCTTACCTTGACAGTGAGATCTATGTGGATACACTGGCATTCTGTTTGCTGGGAAAGAGAAAACGTCACGTTGTTTTGTAAATTCACACTTGTTATTTCAATGAACAGTTACAAATATCAGATTTTAAATATGTCGCCAAGAAGTGAAAAAGAAGAAAATCCCAGTTTAATGCAGGTTTTGTTCCTTGTACTTTGTGAGGTAGGGTTGTTCTTTTTCCGTTTTGTTGTAACTTATCATAGAACCAAGTCAAGGTGATATCTCAAATTAAATAAAGTATTCCAAACAAACTGACCCTGTTTAAATTTTCTCCAAACTCATTTGTGAAAAGGACTCTTTGATTAATTATAGGCCCACAGCCACTACAATTAAATTTTATCTCAGCTTGTGCATTTGTTTGTCATATACTGTATAAAAACATCAATAGTATTTAATGAAAAGATGTGAGATAACAATCAAGTCATGACAACAGCATAAGAAGAAAAATATTTTTCAAAACTTAAATTTATCATTTAAGACCTTTATCATTTAAAATATAGGTCTGTTTTTACCTATGGCACATAATGTACCGTACTGATATGTATCAAAGATATGAACATATTTTTCTCTAAGTATATATTGCATGGGCATTTAAAAAATATAGTGAGTAAATTCTGGACTGTTTTAGTTCCTTGATGATGTGTATCATACATTTTGTATCTACGGTTTGTCATGACAAGATCGTGGGCACCACGCTTTTGAATTCACAAATAACCTTCTGCATACTGCATACTACCCTGCAATACTGAGCACGGAGCTCGCAATCAACAATTCAACAAAAAAACAAATCTTAAGAAGGTCTGAGGCACAGCTTACAAAACAGGAACTAAAACAGACAGAACATACAGTAACTAGAAGCACAGACTAAAACAAGATTGATTTTCCATGAGCAACTATCGGTGATTAAAAGCCAATGTTTTGGAGGTATTTCAAAAGCGTGAGTGCAGTTTAAACAATTTGGCATCAGACTAGTCCAGTCTGGTAGTCTCAGAAAGAGACTTCTTTGACTTAGCAAAGGAAGGAAGTTACAAAAATGTGCTTGATAACAGCACTGAAAATTACAGATGAAGATAAACTGATTTTCAGTTTGACTATCTTTGAATATAATATACATTACAGAAAGGAATGTTGTAAACTGAAAGAAATAATGTAACAGGGAACCCACAATCTAGGGGCTTTAGAGATTTTAAATGTAATTTTCATTGATGATGTTGGAAAAACCTGTGGCAAGACCCTGCAAAAACCTTTAAGAGTATTTTACTTACAGAGCCAAGAAATGTCATAGAGAAGTATACATTTTTCCATATAGTGTTCAGACAGTATATAGAAGTATACAGTTTTCCAGACTAAGAAGTAAGCTTGAACAGCCATCTAAACCATGGAAATGTCACAATTTAAAATTGATTAACTATATTTAACAGCTAAATACAATTTGTTAGTGAGCAAAATGAAATTACAGAAATGACAATACGTGCATGTGCGCTATTTTCAACCAGACAGTTAATGTGCATTGTCATCATTAGAATATGTAATCCATACTTTTCAAGTCATCCTCTGAAGTTTAGTCCTGGCCAAAACGTTATTTTGAAGCTGCCTAAACCAGAGTTGCTCTAGACCTCATCCCGGAGTGAGTGATACTGTCCGTGAGTAGCCATCACAGATCAGACTATATCTAAGAAGTGATCTTAGAGAGGAAAAAGGCATTCACTGACTGAAAGAAACTCTTCTTTGTGGAAAACAGACAGAGCTGGGAGCAAAAACACGGTGGATTCACGAAGACCAAGGGAACAGCTGAAAACTCACCGTTGCTTCTTGACAGCTAGTAGGACAACTCTGTAAAAAATGAAAGAATGCAAATATAAATATACCTAATATTACAGTGAACATAAATAATATAACAAATAAAATCTGGAAAATATTATTCATCTTCTGTTTGGCAATGAAGCACGATGGGTCGTGCTTCCCGAGAGGTGGAAAGCGCAGAGAACATACAACTCACCTTTGTACTGTCCATGGTCTTCTTGATGTCCGTCATGGATTCTAGAGACTTGCACCTTGACTTTGAATCCGCCTGCATCACTGCCGCCAAGAACAGGAAGAACAGCGCTGTGGGTTTGTTCATTTCTTCTCTCTTGGGCTATAGGATGCTGAGAGACCGGAGCGAGGTATTCTCTGCGTGCAGGACTGGCTGTGAGTCCTCTCCGGCTGGTCTCCTCTTTAATAAGAAAATTCCAGGCGCAGAGGGAAATCCCTGTCACCGATACCACGACAGGTAAGGACCTACACCGCATTTTTTTCATAAAATCCCACTCCCACACAGAAAGAGAAGGCAGCATCTGTGCTCCTCAAACTATTACTAGAAAGAATTTGAAAGGGGGCGCGCCGCCAGATCAGTCAGCATGGTTTCTTCCACTTTCCGTGAGATGAAGAGATCTTGAAGACACTTTCACACACACACACTGGTCCCCTCCCGCCCTCGAGCTTTTGTTAACTGATAAATGTGGCCCATCTCACCAACCACTGTTCCCACCCCTTGCTGCGTTTTGTCATGCTTTTACAATGATTTGTTTTCTTCACTTAAACAACGAGCTGTAGTACTCAGGCTGGCCTGCGCAGCCCTTTCTTACTACCAATGTGACTAAGTTTTCGTCTTTCTAACGAGCATTTCTCATCCATATAGTGGCTTCATATCTTTGGCACTGCAAGAGCTGTCACTCCGAGGTGAATTGCGAGTGTAATCCTGCCCCTTTGTGTTGCATCACAGAAGACTAACTACGGAAAAACATCAAACTGCGACTGCTGTTAGTAACCGATGGTATCTAAGAACCGATCGAGGCTGGGGGAAATTCAGGCAGACCAGATTTTCCTTGCTTTACGAAATGCAATAAATTTCCACACCCCAGTCAACCTCCAGATCCATTTTTCCTCTTAATCGGTTCGTTGAAAGAAATAAAAAATGCCCCCATTTTGGGTTGCAAGCAGGAAACTCTGCTGCTATAGATACATCAGCCTTTTGGGAATGTCTGACTGACTCTCTAACATAATGCATACAAGGGTAAAATCCCTCATTTTTAAGCTTTAGTCCATTAATCATTCTAGATGCATGGCCTGTGCTTTTCTAGCTACTACCTAAATATTTCATAAATAAAGTATATGGATAGTTTTAAGCATCTAACACAAATAAGGAATGAAAAAGGTTAATAAACATACACTTTTTCCAACTCTAGTTCCAGGCTATAGTGTACAACCTCTGACTTGATCCATCCAGTGCATGGGATCTGTAGAAAACCAACTATCGGAGTTTTAAAAGCACTAAAGTATAATAATTCTATTAAAAATTATATTAAAAACTCCTGCACTGTTGCCTCTGCCATATAGTATACTGTATATGTAGTATATTTTTTTCTGATTTGAAAATGTGGACTTAGGTGCCTGTGAGTGAGAGAACAACAAGCCAGGTGCTGCTGTGCCAGGGGTGCTAAGCAAGAGCGTGGCTGGTTGTGCAGTGTCCTGGCCAAACAGGATCAGCCGAGATGGACAGAAGAGATGGACGACTGGTTGTTCATATAGAGCACGTGCTTGGGGGAAGGCAATGAGCAAAGAGCTGAAAGAACTAGGGCTGAATGATTGGGAAACTCACAGTGAGTGAATTTAGGACCCTCCAGTGCCTGCTTAGGTTAGTGAATGGCGATCAGTGAAGATATTCGGCTAATGGAAGATCTGGGTGAGTGAGTAAAACCACAATTAGAGAGCAATTAGAGGCAGAGGGCTGTGCCAATGTCCCCAAGACGGGAACAGCAATAAGATTGAGGAAACCAGGGGGTTTCTGTCCACAAGAATGAATGACAGGCCACTTTAAAAAAGCAAGGTGATGCTTAGGGTGGGGAATGAGCTGATGTGGCCACAGTACCCGGGGAACATTATTCCACGCTGGAGAGGATATGGGTGTGTTTCTACATGTGGCTGACAGAAATGTCTGGGTGTCTTAGATGAAAGTTAGGGTGAACACATAACATGTAAACAAGGCTTGATGATTTGTTCAGTTCAGTCAAAAATGAATTCACATACTGTACATGACTTAGCTGAAAGACCAAAGCTCCTGGTAACCTCCAGGACCAGCGCTGCCTGATCTAAAAATAAGTAAAAAATAGGAGGTCTTCCGAGCTTTCCAAGGACAGGTTGTCACGATCGCTACTCCTCCTATTAAGGGCGCTCCAGCCCTTGCTCGTTCTTTCCCATTACCTGCACTTGTTTCTTATTTCCGCTCCACCTTAAAAGCCAGACGCAGACGTCACCCGAGGTTCCTCATTGAATTCCGCTTCGTGAGAGTCCGGGGTCCTGCTGCGTCTGCTTCCGTTATGATTTTAACCCTCTGTTCCTGATTCCCGACCCGCCGGTCCCGACCCAGCTCATGGTTTTATTCCCTGGATGGATCCCCTGGCCTTGGACTTCTGACCTTCTGTCCTGGATACCCGTTTGGATTTTCTCATGGATTGTTTGCCCCGGACTCACTCCCCCTGGACACCTGCACCCCTTGGACACGCCCCCTGTCTCCATACCCATCTCCTGCATGACTGTCTCCCCCGTGTTTCCTTACCAATCCGGATCATGTCGTCTGCATAGGGCCCGGAAAGAACCGGTCGTGACACAGGTGTCCCCATTCCGGGTCTGGGACGCGCCCACACACCTCCTTTATTGACTTATTTGAGCTTAATTGACCTGCTTAATTGGAGCAATTTGAACAGTTTGACTGTTGTCCGTTCTTTCACGTGTCAGAGATCACCTTTAATCTGTGGCATTTCGCAAGCAAAATCAAATCCAAAACATTTGAATGGATTACAACTATTCCAATGAAGTAACTTGTTAGTTCAATTAAGGCTTCGAATAAGTACTATAAGCTTGGCTGGAATTCAAAACCAGCAGCTGTGTACTCCTCCCGGAACAAGACTGGAAGCCTCCGTCACGAGGACACGCTGCTGTCATTGCTCATATTATTGACCGAAGAAAACATTAACTGTTCCATATAAAAAGCAGGCAGAGGCCATTTTGATGCTTTCTGTTCAAGTTTCACAGAAAATCCCAATGATGAGAATAATATGCACTGAACTTTGCATGGCCTAAAGTTCGCTGGAACCTAATCCTTAATCCTAACCATTAACTCTTACAGCTTGACCCCAGTTTTAAATTGAAACAAGATAGATTCTAACCCCACTGCTTTATAGACAAAAATAGTCCATGTTGTAAAAACTCCCATCTGGTTTCAAAGCAGTAAAGTGAAACTTGTTTATGAGAACCTGGCCTGAGCTTCTGTAAACTGCTCTAGCTGCCTTTAGGACATTGGGATCTGAGTGCTCTTGTGACCTGTCACAAACAGACGCGCTCCGGCAGTGTCCTTTGCTTGCCGTTAAGTGCTCTCAGGCGCCCCACATGCTGCCGAACAATGGCTTCTGTTCGAACCGGCTGTGCCAGGAAGATGCAGGGGCCGGATTCGGGGAGGGCGAGCCACAGAGCTTGGCGAAAGTCCACCGGCGAAGACGCTCGCGGCCGCGGATCTTCCCATGCGTCTGCGTCTCCGCGGGAGTCGGGGCATCGACATGGGGCTGTGCTCCGGCAAGTCCGCCGTCACCCTGGTGCCCAGGGCGGACGCGCTCGGGGCCGAAGAGGGCAGTCGGACGACCGCCGGCAGCCGGGAGAGACCGCCGGAGTGGGAGGAGAGCTCAGTGATGGCGCACGCCGCCAAGACCCAGGCCGAGGCCCCAGCCCAGGGTGGCCCCAACCCCACGGTCAAGGGCTACCTGGAGCTGGGGGGCAAGGGGGAAGGGGAGCCGGCCCAGCTCCCCCGCGTGGCAGAGGAAGAGGAGGACACCGAGGCGGACGAGCTGGAGGAGCTCCTCCGCTTCTCGGACAGCGAGGGCAGCCTGAAGAGCGAGTTCCTGGACTGACAGCCCCCCCCGCCCCCCCCCCAGGCTCACAAGCTGCAAACGTCTCTGCTGGTGTCAAGAGGGGAAACACCTTATCTCCTTCCTCGGTGTGGCAGACCCAGAACGGCTCTTTGGGGATTTTGGGGGAATCTGCAGCACACGGGAAAACTGGGAGTTATCGGGATGAGTTCCTCATTAAGAAGAAAGCTGGGACTGGGATCAGATGAAAAGAAATCTCATCCTGTTCATTCTAGCGCCACACGTTCGAGGCATTCTTGCTGTGTTGGGTGATACTGCTCTCTATTGTGTGATAAATGTGCCACACAGGCTTTACTACATTAGTGGTGTAAATTAACATTTACAATAAGAAACAGAAACTCATTATAGAAGGTAAGGTATATCAGCATTTACAGTGTTATTTCAAAGCTAAAATAAGTTTATGTTTGATTTTTCTTTGGTTGTTTACTTAATCCAAACCATTCTATCATACAGTCTATATCACAATATATTTGTTGTTTTTGTGTTCTGCTGTTCAGCTGTTTTGTTGTATGAGCCTTAGATTGATCAATTTCTCCAGCTAGCACAAGACACTTAGTTACAGGAGAAATTTAGTGAGGTGAAGATTCACCACGTGGCCTGATGGAGGGAGAGAGAGTGAGAATGTTAGCAATATTTGTGAACATTTGGACACCTGGAAATGTTATTCCCCTGGAACACCTTACAGATGGAGACCTTCCTCACACAAAGGGCGTTTGAGACATCACGTTTTATTCCTGTTTCATTACAAAAGTCCTATTGTCAAAGTTGTTCCCCTTGGACATTCCTTGAGTGTTTCAACACAAATGGTTTGTGTTGAAAAACAAACCATCTACTCGCAAAATGAAGAGGATCAATCCAGTATTTATTTTCACGACATCTCCTGTTCATAAACTGGCTTGACAGCCTTCACCATTCACACAGCCCTCTTAGTGCTTTCCTCTAGGTGCACACATTTGTCTTCTGTTGTTCTTTTGACAAGTCTGTGGGATCGAGTGCCCCTATAAGGTGTTTGCATCAGGTTTTAAGTTACGAGTCTTTTAAGTCCTTCTGTATAAAGGGATCTGATTTGGAATGGAAACGAGACGCAAAGCGGAGGTTAGGAAGAGACTTCTCTGTCTCTTCTTTCAGTTATCTGCCTTAAGCAATATATCGAAATAAAATACCAATAAAGGAATACTGTAGATATGCAGGTTTCGTATTGTATATTCTATTCTAGATGCACAGTAGCTCACTTACCATAAACTATAACTCTACCTGCTCTCAAACTCCACATTGAAAAGAACAAGCAGCTAATTGCCCGGGCGGCCGGCTGGCTCGTCCCAGGTTATCACACGGCCCTCGGATCCGTCGGTTCAGACTGCCAAATCTGCCTGCAGTCTTCCCAAGAGGGAAGAATCACGGTAAAAAAAATCATTCAAAATTGTTTTCAAAATGAGCTTTCAATTATTGCACGAGCCAGTGAGGTTTTATTTTTGCTTGTGGGTTAGAATTGATTAAAATCAGCATAATTCCAACCACCATTTATACAGCACTTTTCATCTCAAAGTTGGGATACCAAAATAGTTCAGATTGTAGGCCTGGGTTAGCGGTCAAGCTCCAAGTTATGTCTGCTCTCGTGCCATAGAGGCTGTGTCTATGGATGAAATTCTGACACTGTAATCCACATACTGACTCTATACTCCACAGGTTATAGAGTCTGTAACACGGTGCGTGCTTTAGGGTTTAAGGTGTGTGTTCCCTTCATAGTTTCAACTGGTTTCAAATCGCGCTGTATGTGTAGTTTTGTTTCTTAATCAAGAAGTTGTTGTTTTCCACGGTACTGGTGTTTCCACACAGTATATTTCTGTAAAGCACACAGGTGGCAACTTCAACCCAAAACAAAAAGCCGCATCTTTATTTTTGCGAGATAATCATCTTTAATTTGTCCGTTGTATGTTTTTGGGTTATTTGCAATTCTATTTTGAATTGATTGAAGTGATTGTTTTTTTTCTTTGCTGCACAGCCAAAACATAGGAAGCATAGGAAACACAAATCTAAACTCTGGTGAAATACACGGCAGACGAATTACTCTCTTTCTATTACTATCCACTGTTGCTCACCAAGGTATACCGAGCAGAAAAATAACCCAAATCCTTGAGGTCTCATGTTAACAAAAAGAAACGTTCAGATATCAGAATGGGAAAAGCGATGCAAACAAGCAAATGTGGGGAAATGCCCCCTGACCCCTGACTTTCGTCTTTCCAGTATCTGTGTGCTTCTCAATCACAACAAACTTCTTAACTCTTTGGCTCTCAGCACAGGAAACATATTATTCAGAAACATAGTTGACCAAACTGCTAAATCCATCTGCAAAATCTCCTCAACATCTCATAAAGGTGCGCTGGAAATATCTGAGGGCTCTTGAGGGACCAAATAATCTGTGGCCTCAGGTAAAAACTTTAAGAGGAGCATAAATCTGCTTTCAAAATATGTTGTTTGGTAAATGCACAATATAACCAACCTTATTTCGTAAATCAGCTTTCATGAAACAAAAACCTAGCTCAATGAAGTGATCAATAAAATGATGTCACAAAAGACAGAAAAAAGAACCAAACAAAACACATCAATATACGATATCACCTTAGACCTCGGGGCGATGGAATTAGGGGGAGTACTACAAAGATCTAATGAGGATCTTCCTCATTTATACCTGTGATTTAGATTTTGGTATATTTGGCAAAGTCACAGGTCATACAAAAAGAAGAGGGTTAGAAAACACTGTAGAAGCTGAAAAGGGAATTTCAAAAGATTTTGTTAGAATTCCAGAATGGGCAAACACCTGCCAGATGACATTTCATGTACTGTAGATATTTGCAGGGTGTTAAATGCTGGTAGCAAAAACATAAAATGGGAAAGCACTGTGCTTGAAGAAGCTACCAATGAAAACGGCTTTAAATGTTTCTGCTGACATGCTGTTTTCATGTCACGGACAATGAACGGTCTCAATAAATAAGGCAAACAGACTTTTTAGGTATGCACTTGAACGTGCAGAATTTAATTTTAGAATGCACTAGTAAGATCTCATTTGGAATATTGCACACCAACAGGAAAGAAAGATACAGCAATTCCTATCCAGTCAACAGAAGAGTGACCAGATACCTTCCTAGTGTTACAGGAACTCCTTCCCCTGACAGGCTTAAAGAACTGAACCGGCTGCAGCCTGGACCGGAGAAGACTACAAAAGGGACCCGATTCAAGTACGGGCGCCAGCAAAGTCAACCCAGCCGACTTCTTCAGAATCAGCGGTGAAACACCAGCCAGGCGAGGGACATTTCAAATTGAAATCAGAAGCTAGAGAAAACAGGAAGCACCATTTTACAAAAAGGGCTGTGCAGATCTGGAACAGGCTGATTCTCTTTCAAGACTCGGCTGGATGAGACCCTCACCTCTCTTATGTACAATCAGCCGAAGGGGGCAGGTGGTCCTGGTGCCTCCCTCTTGCCTGGAACACGTTTTATGTTCTCATGTCTTCTTGAGGGTACAAACTGAAGCCCAACAACCTCAGAATATGACCAGAAATATCTGATAATAAGGTAGAACTATAAGAGGCAGAGATTTCCTTTGAGATCTTAAAAAGCCATGAGAAATATCTTGAAGTGAAGTGACTTGTCGGGACAAGGCACGATCTGAACCCCAGCTGCTAATTTAATATACTTAATAATAATAATATACTTCTGTAAGGTTTTTTTTTTTGACAACCTAGGAACTAGGACATTGCAGTGGCTAAGTCTGAATCAAACTAAACCAGGTTTGCCAAATTAGAACTTAACTGAGCAATGGTGCTAGGGCATTTCTTGAAAACAGTAGGGGTGTTACCAAAATTTCCCAAATTTTCCATTGACCTTTACCAATCACGACCTCCTAATAATCCCCATCTCTGAACTGGCTTCCTCACTCTGCTCTCCTCCCCACTGAGAGCTGGTGTGTGGGGGAGCATACTGGTGCATCATCCAGGTGGGGCTGCACACTGGTGGTGTGGAGGAGAATCCCATTTCTTTTTATTTTACCCATTCTTATTCGACAGGAAAGGTAAAAACAGGTGAACTCGGTCCAGAACCTGTGTTTCTTATTTAGCAAAGAGCTCAGGTAGGCTCGAAAGACACAGGGCTCCCAAATTGTTTGATTAAATATCTTTCAACAGCTATCTCATCTTCCCAATAGCCTTCTGTTTGCTTTTGTGGTTACGGCTTTTATAAATGATTAAGATGTGGTTTTTCTGTTAAAGGCAGAAATTACATCTGGAGGAATAAAAGAAGCCAAAGATTTTTTTCTCCCCCGGAAACATGTTGTCAGCGTAGGCATCAGTTACCACATCGCTTGCTGTTCACAACAAATAGCAAGAATGCAAGTTTTATTTTTACGAAAAAAATAATTATGTGACTGTATCAGCCCACATGTTACTCAGTGGAATGGCCATTGAGGTTAAAAAGACTTGTGTTGTTAATGTGGTGTAAATGTGCAAGATATTCTATCACTGGACCACAATTAGTGCTGATCAATCTGGAGGAACTGAATCATTACACTGCTAAATCATAAGTCGGTATCAGGGCTGTTATCTTTAAATCCCAAGCTTTGTTGACATTTTAAAATTATTTCTAAAACATAATGCACTTTTTAATAGAACAGGGAAATTAAGAACAAGTTCTCATTTGCAATGACAGCCTGGAGATCCACCAAACCATTTAATGAGTGATGCACCTTACCCAAGGAAGGTGACCACAGCAACAACCCCTCTTGGGGCATGAACCTTCAAACCTGCAGTACAGAGACCCTTTCTGCTGATCCACACCACAGCCTTGAAGGTAGCATGATCACAGCTCATCAAGACAGAACACTTCCCAGTATTCACTGACTCCATAGGAATAGCTGACACTCCAAGGAGTTTTTAATATTACAGGTAATGGGGACTCCCCCCATCGCTACTAATGTGCAGCCCCACCTGGATGATGCTCCAGTACGCTCCCCACACACCAGCTCTCAGTGGGGAGGACAGCAGGGCGATGAAGCCCGTTCAGAGATGCAGCTTATTAGGAGGCCATGATTGGTAAAGGCCAGGGAAAAATTTGACCAGGACACCAGGGTAACACCCCTACTGTTTTTGAGAAGTGCTCGGAGATCTTTAATGACTACAGAGAGTCAGGACCTCAGTTGTATGCCTCACCCAAAGGACAACACCTGTTTTAAAATGTAGTGCTCCCATCACTATACTGGGGCATTAGGACTCACACAGACCATGGGATGAGCACCTCCTGCTGGCCCCAGTAACATCTCTTCCAGCAGCAACCTTAGCTTTCCCAGGAGGTCTCTCATCGGGGCACTGACCAGGCTCACACCTGCTGAGCTTCAGTGGGTTTTTAACTTTATAAAATAACATGGGACACTCTGACCCAACATTTCACCTTCCCTTTTGACCCTTCAAAACAAACGTCATTGGTTGTTTCACTTTCTGTGACAGCAGACCCACGGAACAAAGCTGCAGGCACTATATTAGGTCGGCATGAGGGATCACAGGCAACACCCTTATTTTTTCAGCCGTTTCTGGGATCAACTTGAAAATACGTTGTCCTGTCGGATTTTTCCAGCCAGTTTGTGGGGAAAAAGAAGGAGCTACTTTGTCTAGTCTTTGCTGTCATCTGTTATGTTGGCTCTAATGCACAGCACCTATTTCAGCCAACACCTAAACAAACCTGACCGCCAACGTTTGCAGCTTTTGAGAGCTGTATCCCACAGAGAAGTTTCCTGGCGCTGGCGCTACCACTGAGGGTATTTCTCTGTTTCGTTGTCAGCCGGCCTCCACAAAGCTGACTTACAGAAACCATTCGGCGTTTTGGTTTTTTTTTCTTTGACAACGGTGAGGACTTGTAACTGGGGTTGGCAAACATTATCAAAAAACAGGTACTTTCATATTTATTAAGCTTATTACCATTTTCCATTGTTTGAAGGAACTCCCACGCTGTGATGCTATCAACCCCCATAGTCATCTTCATCAAAATTGTTAGGTTCCTTTATCTGATCGGGGCGCTCGCAGTTTTTTCCGTAAATGGATTTTCACAGTGGGACGCTGTGCCGCTTTCCAGTCTCGCACTTAGCTGCCGGTGCGTCCCTTGCGTGAATTTTCACGGAGGTTCCCTACATACCTTTCTCTGTATTAATTCACCCACAAGCGGCTGGAACGGCGGGAACTGGGTCCGAACGAGAAACACTTCAATACTGTGACGACAAGGCCACGGGTTTCTGAGAGACCGTGCCTTTTTTTTATTTTCTTCCCTTTTTCTGTTTTACGCTGGCACAGCGGGGCCATATCAAGAGCCTATTTCCCTGTCCACGCGGCGATATGGCTTCATGGAGCCTTTTAGGTCGTCCGTCTGCGACTTCCTCATTTCACTTTAGTGTTTGCACACGCTAGAGAATCACAAAAATATGCCAGCAACAAACGCTAGCACGCGGGTGCTTTGGGCGTTTTCTTTCCTGTCTACCAGATAAGTCTTTCTCTTTGTGAAGCAGGCAATGTTGAACAACCTCCTTCTAACTTTTCATTGAGGCATTCTTCGGCCTGCTGTTCGCCGAGAGCCACATTCATGCTTAAAAACCTGGAAAATGACAAGTAAGAATACGGACAAAGATCACAAAATCCTGTGGCTCTCCAGGTCAAGATATGGGGAATATCGCTTTTCTCTTCTCAATGGGGAATTTTCGCTTTTCTCTGGGGTCATGTACGGTATACATATAAGTCATTAGGATTAATACAATGTTTGTTGTCAAGTTTGCTGTTACAAAAGAAGAGGGGAACCTTTCCTGTTAGGCAATATGTCCACCTAAAAAAAACAGCAGTTTTTTAGAACAATTGTGTTAGTTATACGTAAAGAAGAAAGCATAATATACAGTATTGCTTGTACAGCTTTATATTTTTAACCTTTAGAGCGATAAAGCTTGTACTAGCTACAATTACTCAATACAACAATATTAATAAAAACAAAAGGGCAAGAGCTATGATTAATAACGAAAACTGTTCTGAAAACATTTTCTTAGGTGGAAATGAGACTAATGAGGAGAGCTAAATTTATCACGTACACACATTTCCAAGAAACTTTAATTATCATTACTAATGTAAAGCACTTTCTTGTGTATGTTTTCATTATACAAAGGGGCTCTTTTGGATTGTTTGAGAACTATGAAGAAGTGGTTTTCTTCGGAAGTACAGTAACGGCCTCTTCACTTCAGGGAGGAGAGAGAACTGCATAGTGGGAAGACCAATCACCTTTTGAACCCAGCTGACTTGAATCCACAGTCAGTATGGGTTGGCAGTGTGTTCATACCATTCTGGTTCAATTTCGCCTGAGAGATTCAGCACAGAGGATGACTTGAGTTATTTCATACCACAAGGTCCACACACCCAGTCCCAGGCCCAACCTCCGGGCTGACAGAAAAGAATGTGAATGATTATCTATCGATTAGCCAATTGTCAATGACTGTAGGGAAATGGGTGGGTCAAGTATGGAAGAAAGTGCTTGCCTCAGCATGAATCAAGCTTTTGCCTGGGTCACACTGAGCTACCAGTGTGCTGTAGCTACAGAGGGCTTCCACTGTGTCTTATCAGAGCCAGAGGAGGTAGCTGAGTACCACAGCCACATAGTGACTCAATGGATAATGACAAAAAAACACACAAGTAAGAACAAGTGAAAGCTGTGTCACCACACTGATAGCATCACTCTGCCAGCTCCTCCATTGTGTTTATAGCAAAAGAACAAACACAAAAGCACCATTTCCATGACAACCCTGTTGGACAGTACCATAAAACGGACCTTCTTCCCAACATTTATACACCAGTTAAAAGATAACTGGACAAACACGCACAGAAATAAATAAGAAAATCGATGGATTTCTGTGCCTCAATGTTAAGCCTACCAAAAGCATATTGCTGTTCTGGAATTATTCTGGAGAAAAGCAGCCAGATACATTCCCAGATGCAGAGATATATTCCCAGGCTCTTTGTCGTACTGAGAAAGCCACAAGATGAATTATTTCTTACATTAATTAATTCCGGTGGGTAGCTGCGTCAGCATGCGCAGGCTGCAAGGGAACAAGTAATAGGTTTATTCAATGCTGAAAAGAGAAGAAAGGAAACACAACATTTCGGCTGTGGAGCCTTCTTTAGGTGTCTTCTTGACACCCGAAGAAGGCTCCACAGCCTAAATGTTGTGTTTTCTTTCTTCTCTTTTCAGCACTGAATAAACCTTTTACTTGTATATTAATTCCTACCAGTTTTAAAACAAACCAAGCAGTGTCTTCAAGTGTCTCGGTGAACATGGAATCATCTGGTCTCCCTATTTCTACAATTAAAATGTCAGGAAATACTACACTGCCATTAAAGCTGTGAAAATGTCCCCTTTCACAACCCTGGAATTGCTCCACATGAAGGTGCAAGATGCGCTCTCATGTGCAGATTACTTTTGTTTTTCTGCTT
This sequence comes from Lepisosteus platostomus, assembly GCF_059453375.1. Classification (NCBI taxonomy): domain Eukaryota; kingdom Metazoa; phylum Chordata; class Actinopteri; order Semionotiformes; family Lepisosteidae; genus Lepisosteus; species Lepisosteus platostomus. The sequence continues at coordinate 41,558,337 of NC_142623.1, forward strand.
ACTAGGCTGCAGGAGACCTCCCATATGGCTAGTCAGTCTTCCTGTTTCAAGTGTGAGACAGGAGCCAAGGTCCAGACACCAGCAAGGTGGTCGATGGCGACCTGCGAGGTGGCTTTCGGCCTGCAGGGCTGTCAGTGCAGAAGCCCTGTCTCTGGGTCACAGCTCGTGTGCCATACGTGCCCAGAGGAAAGCTCAGTTTTCTATGATAGTCATGGGAATGATTCTGGTGGCAGTTCTGGATTTTGACATTGCAAAACTATTAGGGATTAAAAGGAATTGACGATTTGTGGCTTGGTTTTTATGTAATATGTAAAAGAATACTAAGTTAGCCCAAACCCATATTTTCCAGTCATGCAATGTTCCAGTTCTGGAAGGAGTCAGGCTTTTCATGCATGTTCCATGCACTTGCTAAATCTGAAACAGAACAAGACAGGGAAAAGTAATTTGTTTAATGGCACGTATCGCAAATCCCACACAACCACATCACATCGAATGTTGTACACTGCGATGGAGCTCTTAGTGACCAGACTGGATTTTTTTTTTCAGTTCTCTGCAAAATTGAAAACTTATTCTCAGTAAAAAATAATTTCCCCAATTAGTACATAATCATCCACACATTCCTGGGCGTTAATAACATCAGCATGTTTTCTGTGCACCAAAAAAAAAACTGTTTTTCCACCGGGGTCATATCTGTCACCTCTGATACTGGGAAGGTCCAATGATCACTAGAAGATAAGGTATGAGGGCTTGTCGTTCAGCTAGTTTCCTCTGTCACCACTGGATGTGAAGGTCCCTTTCTGGGGACCATAGAAAGGCCCACAGCTTCTCTCTCGCTTAAGATAATGGGATTCCTTAGAAAGCAGCCGTGCTGTCTTACAGGGGAATCCCAGTTCTAGAGAGCTACATGGCGGCCTGCAAGGGCTCAGACACAGCAATAGGAAAGGTCCTTTACACTGAGGGGTTTTTGCACCCTGAGGGCTCCTCCACAGATTCCACCACCAGCTCTCCTCTCCCTCTGCAGGCAGGGCGGGTTTCCAGGTAAAGTGCTGCCGCCACACAGAAACACGAAAAGGAGATGCAACCGCTTGATAATAGGGCAGCCTGACGCCTTTTCCTTTCCCCACCTTTGCAGAGTGAGTGGATCTCTGCAGCTGCCGTGTTCAGGCTTCATGGGGCTTTCCTGCCTGTGAGCGATTTCAGTGACTGGGCCGGTCCTGAGAGCCGAGAACGCAGATGCTATCAGCGCGATCGCACTTCACTCTTTAGTCACAGACAAATCCCCAACATGTGAACACACAGCCTTTCAGAGGTTCTCCGTCTCTGAACACCGGCCTTCTGCACAGTAGTGAGCTAATCCTTTTCGTTTGTTTGTGAATGGGGATCTGTTTTTAGGCACTGAAGAAAATCGGGCGTGCATCGTCGTTTCGCTATGTTAACTGGTCAGGCTGATGCTTCTGAGCTGCAGTCAGACCTGAACAGCAACATATTCACAACAATTAAACACAAGAAACAATCAGCAATATCTTTATTGCTCTTTCAATATTAAATATAAGACCAAAATATAACAATCATAGAAATGTGATAGAAAATCCAAGTAGTTTGCACAAATGGCATATTCATTGGCAGAAAGTGCAAATTGTACAGGTGTTCATTTTTCTTTCCCATAAATATATTGTATACAAAGCTTAAATGTATTACACCTCATAAAGCAGTTCCCTGAATTTACGCTTCTGACTCTCTAGAAAATTCAGGAATGTATCTATTATTCTCTCTAAATTCCCCTATTTTTGATTTTAGGAAATAAGTACTCAAGAATGCATGAAGTCATCCCCTTTTAACCTTTGTGGCACACAAGGACTTTCCTCCTGTTTCCAAGTAGAGACTATCACTCATTTTACCTCTAAAAAGCAGAGTGTTACCAACACTTTGGGTTAAGAGGCAGTTTCTTATCAATAATCTGTGAAACTATACGCATAGGCAAAACACAGCAGCCTCCTGCAGAAAACTGCAGGAGTCATTTTTGTTGTGATTGGCAGATTAGAGTAGCATTTAGTTATGCATGTAAGGAAACACCCATTCATAACTGGGTACTGCTCTGTACTGGTACTCTCATCACATACATGTTTGATTTCAGAAACACAGCTTCCATTTCTTATTGATTGTTGTTATAGTGACCCCTCTGTCTATGTATGTGAGCATCCCCTTTGTACCAAGTCAGCTCAAGTAGAAAGACAGTGAAGATCTGTCCACGCTGTAAACACTGTTCAACGTGGAATATAGTTTCAAGATCTTTGTGCTGCTTTCCAAAAGCTGGTATGTGTGTGTTTTAGCTAGAAGAAGATTTTTTTCTGCATTGTTGTTTCTCAAAACAATTAACAAGGCATGAAAGACACCCCGCAGAGCACAGATGTGAGGGCAGGTGATAACCAGACACCAGACATGGGAAAGCAAAGTACCAAAACCTCAAAGGTGTCTGCAGAGCACGAAAAACAAGAAATAAACAAGAGGTCGCAAGAACAGCACAACACAGAATCGCACTTGTAAGCCACGCATGTGAAAATCAGAAAGGACTTAGGCCAAAGGAGCAATCGCAAGCGTAACAAGCATATCCTGTTATCTGCCATTGAGCACGGAGATAAATGCGGTCGCAGAATGTGTGCACAAAACCCAGAGGAAACAAAAAACATACTATTCATTTCCACTTGCCCTTTGTTAACGTTGCTCTTGTGCCAGTCCGTTGATTCCGCAGAGCAGTGGCGGGGCAGAGCAGTGGCACTGTGGCTCAGGATCTGCGTCTGTGACTGGAAAGTTGCCGGCTCAAATCCCGTGGCCGGCAGAGGAGTCCTACTCCATTGGGCCCCTGAGCAAGGCCCTTAACCCCAACTGCTCCAGGGGCGCTGTACAATGGCTGACCCTGTGCTCTCACCCCAGGGTTCTCTCCCTGTCTGTGTGTCTCATGGAGTGCAAGCTGAGGTATGTGAAAAAGATGAATTCCTAATACAGGGAATTGTATATGGCCAATAAAGTGATCTTATATCAGTAAAATAAGTGGTCAACAAAACTCTTCTATTCGGTGTGAATGGAATGTGGAGCTAATGATCTTAACTGTATAAGCAATAGCTTAATAATAACAGCATAAGCCTACATATTTCCTCTGATAGTATCCTAAAAAGATTAACCAACACCCTCCAACTTCCAAGTGCTAAACTAGCACTTCCTCCAACTGCCATACTCTTATAATAGTTCAGGTGGGGAGCTGCATCAGCATGCATAGGCTGCAAAGGAACAAGTAAAGGTTTATTCCCTGCTGAAAAAAAGAAAGAAAACACAACATTTCGGCCGAAGAGCCTTCTTCAGGTGTCGCACCTGAAGGTTGTTGGTTAACCAAAATTAACCAAAAATGTTGGTTAATTTTTTTAGGATACTATCAGAGGAATAATGTGTCGCACCTGAGGAAGGCTCCACGGCCGAAACGTTGTGTTTTCTTTCTTCTTTTTCAGCATGGAATAAACCTCTTACTCTTATTATAGTCGAGATGGTGAATAGTCTGCCCTCTGCGGGTTCAAACTGGTATTTCGGCGTAGACCTTGGTTCACCCGGGACCTGGTCTGAAAGCGCGGATTAACCCTACCTGGGTAAACGGTGAACCAGGAGAGGGCCAGTTTTAGTTTTACTGGGTTAATTCAATTAGCAGAGCGAAAATAAAAACAGGCAGTCCTGCTCGGCTTCATCTTAATTTAAGTATTTATTGGTTTCACTGGATCAATTTCATTTCAAGCCCTCTACGAATTCGAGCTATACGGACAAGTATAAAATCCTGCTCGCCCTCCCTCCCCACGTCTGTGTTGCTGGAGTAGAAGATAAACCACTGGCGGAGTCTGAGAGCCCATGAGGGCGCTTATTCTTCGCCAAGCCTCGGGTTAACATTTACACCGCGCGAAGACTTCAGCAAAAACCATAACTGATCCAACCCACCGAAAAGATTCGTGACGTCCTTTCTAGAGCAGTCTGCATGAAAGCCCTCTTAATATTGAACACGGTTTCTTTCAACGAGGATTAGTGTCTGCAGCTACTTTTAGCAACACACTTACACCTGAGGGGAAGGAGTTTTGTGCAACAGGTCCAAGCATTGCTGTCATTAAGCTCTTTACATCCATCCTGATTTGAAAACATGAGAGAATGTACACCCCGAGTATTAATTGTATCGTGTAAGAAATTTAATGCGGAATTATGGAAGAACTATTTTAAATGTTAGCTGCAATATCGTATAACTTTTCACGTCATCAAAAAGCGCCCTGGAAACTGAAGAATTATAAACACATTAAAACTGATTTATTTCGTTTTTTTTAAAAAAAAACATGTGTATGAAACACCCAGTTACCTTAAGCAAATTCACTTAACGGTGAAACAGCCTTTCTCTGACATCAGACTTATACAATCAGAAATCATTATACAGTGATCTAGTCAAGACATGAAATGGAGCGGTTTTTGTCAAACAAACAAGCCAGAGCATGCGTTTTATTAACACCGATGACAAAAGAAAGGTCTTCCAGTTTAGGGAACACGTTTTAAGCCTTTAACAACTACAGAAACGGTATGATGTAACTCCGACGTAACTTTTGCCCTCTTTCCCGCATGACCTTCACAGTCGCGTGTTTCATGAGGACCCAGGCTGGCTTCACTACTCCGCCACACGAAATAAGCTAATACTAACGTATCGAGCTCTTTAATAATTCAATTAGTATTTTAAAACATATTTTTGGTGGAATTCAGTCTCGTGTTAAGTGAAAGACTTTCGAATAGTCTCATTGATTTTGTAATTTGCTACAGGCAATTGCTAGACACCTATACGTAGGTCCTTTTGGCCTTGTCTGGTGCAACCCATGTGTGCTGGATAGTTCCAGAAAGCCGAGACGCTGTAGGGGAGGTTGAGCCTTTTGCACGAATTTAATTTGCCCCCTTAAGGAAAGCTGCACGTTTCTCTTGACTTTGCCTTCCCCCGAAGACGTAAAGGGTATTTGTGCTTGTAAAGCGTCTGTCGTGTTTTTTAAAAATATTTGCTGCGCTAAAGATTTAGACCAGCTGAGTCAAATCCTTCCACCGGCCTTTAATTTTAAAAAGCAGAGTCGCCGTCATGATGCTGAATGTGGCCAAAACCGCGACAAGGTCTCTCCTGCACACTCATAAGACTTGTTCCAGGAATTTGTCCTCAGCTGTGAGAAAGGTGAGCGTTTTTTTTTGTTTTCCTAGGAATGCCCCCGAATATTAACTGTACTGAACGTCATAGGAGAAGATTAGGGGTTGTAAGGACATGTTGTACCTATGCGGTCAGTTTTTTCGTTCGCGGGGTAAGTGAAAAAAGTGATTACCGTGGCAAGATCATTGATAAAAGTCAACTTAAATATGTCCAGTTTCCGAGCATTTCTGTTCTGTTCAGTTGTCTTCATGATCACCCTTTCATATTACTCGCCGGTGGAATCCTGACAAGTGACAGCAGAGATTGCTTAGGGCATTTTCTAGAAAAAATAATTTCAGTTCCTTTGGCGTTTGCAAAGGTAGAAACTCGTTTTTAGTTCTTAAGATTCTTTTTTTAAGATTACATATGGGCTTGGTGCTGAATAGGCCTTGTAGGAACCCATAAAGAATGTTTAAAGGAGACTATATATATATATCTCCAGTTCACAGGCTGTGTACCAGATCAGTATTCGAGTGCTTGTTTACGACGATATTAAAAATAAAAACCCAAACTCTAAACTCAAGTGTGTGTAGCCGGCCGGGCCCGAACGACGTCTGGCGCAGCTCCGGCTTGTGTAACATCCACGTTCTGCACATGTTGTCGACCTTCAGTCTGCTATAACGACACGACCAAGCGGGGAGTCTCAATGCTTCCATTTCTTTTAGTATCCCGGGTCTCACTGTGGTTGTCGCCCCGTAAGATGGCGAATTAGTTGATAGCGTTTGTGACCTTCAACGGCATGTCCCTGAAGCGCTGTAGAGATAGATAGATACTTTATTGATCCCGTGAGGGAAATTGCAGTGCAACAGCAGCTTAACACACACAACACAGCCACAGTGTAACGAATTATATACTAATAGTACAATATATACAATACAATACAATACAAGAGTTACTCACAGTCCGGACACACAAGAGGAAACTAGAACAGAACAGTACACAGAAAATCGTATCACACGTATGAATATAAATATAGATGTAACCATAGCTATAAATATAAATATAAATGTATTGCACAGGTCCCTGGCATATATTGCACAAAAGTGGTTGTAAACGGGAAAAAGAAAAAGAAAGAGAACAGATGTAGCAGTAGATGTGTATATGCGAGAGAGGCGATCCCTTCATTCATTATCACCGTGGTGCTGCAAGCTGTGCAGAGCCGGATAACCCAGCGCGTACGTGTTATGACGCTTCAACTACCCTCTGTTGTACATGTATGTGCTGGATTTTCGTAGCTTCGGTGCTTACTCGAGGGTTGAACGAGTTACGTGACGGGACGTCTTGTGTTTCCAGTACACTCGTGGGGGCTGCATTAACCCCGATCGCTTTGTGTCTTGCAGGAGTGCTGGAACGCCCTGAGCGGAGATGCTGTCCGGACAGTGTCCCGGCGTGACTATGCGTGAGTAGGGGTTACGTGTGATTGTCTGTGCCGCGGGGACGGTTCTCGTCTTCCCAGTGCTGTTGCAGCATGAGGTCGGCGAGGAGCACGGAGTATGAACTGGGGCGTCCTGTTTGTGTTACAGGTCAGAAGCCATCAAAGGTTCGGTCATCGGTATTGACCTGGGAACTACCAACTCCTGCGTGGCGGTGATGGAGGGGAAACAGTCCAGGGTAAGGGGGCGAGACCGCTTTGCACTCATCTTCTTCCGGTAACCTCGGGCTTGACTCGCTGACACTACAAAATACGTCCATTCCCTGAAGGTCTTGAATGGGCCTAACGGGATCCGCAGAAAGGTGTGCTCTTGTCTGTAGTGTGATGTGTGCTGGCTCAGACCTCTGGAAGGATTGCTGTTGAAGTCAGTGACTTCAGCAGCAATTGAAGTCATTGAAGCAATTACACGGGCCAGACGCCTGTGTAAGCGAGTCTGGCGGTGTAGGTTCTTGCCTGTGGCTTCACACTCGCCGTTGGAGCACCGAGGAGAACGGGTCCAGCGTCCTGCATCCTCAGGTCCCCTCCGATCATCTGTTCAGTCACGGGTTCGAGCGTTCTCGACCAGTTCTGCCAAAAATAGAGTACGAAAGCAAAGAGGCACACAAAGGACCAGTTAAATAAAAGCCCTTCTTAAGATGAGGATTTTGAGTCTGGGTTTGAAAGAGCTCGGGGGGGTGACTCTCTGATATCCATAGGCATAGAGTTCCTGAGCTATGGGGCATAACAGGAGAAGGCCCTGTCACTCATAGAGTGTAGACGGGCTTGGGGGGCAGATAGGAGATCACAATTAGAAGAGCGAAGGTTGTGAGGTGAGGAGTAGGACGGTAGTGGCTCAGAAAGGTGCCAAGTCACGTAGTGCCTTATAGGTGAGTATGAGGATCTTGAGGTCGACACAAAACCTGCCAGGAAACCAGTGCAAGGACCCCAGGATGGGAGTGATGTGATCACTTGCACTACCTGGTCAGGATTCTGACTGCCGAATTCTGGATCTATCGAGCAAACTACAGTAGGCAAGTAGGGCGTGACGGGAATCAGTTCAAGAAGCGATGGAAGTGTTGAGCAGCTTCAGGGGCTGGGTGGAGAAGGGCATTGACGGGCTGTGTCTGCTCTGTGGGGCAGGTGCTGGAGAATGCAGAGGGGGCACGGACGACGCCCTCGGTGGTGGCCTTCAGCGCTGACGGGGAGAGGCTGGTGGGGATGCCAGCCAAGCGCCAGGCTGTCACCAACCCCAGCAACACCTTGTACGCCACCAAGCGTCTGATTGGGCGTCGCTACGATGATCCGGAAGTCCAGAAAGACATGTAAGTCTTGGGTCTTTTTTGAATGCGTATCTCCGGGGCATTCGTCACTTGAAAGCACCTATCAAAAGCCGTTTTATGTGGGTGGTCCCCCATCTTATGTCAGTTCATACCTGCAGTTGACCAGTTGACAGGCTTCCTAGAGAGATTTGCCCACTCGTAAACAAAAACAAATGCTTTGACCGCGCTGAATGCATGCCTTTGTCCCGCAGGAAGAACGTGCCCTATAAGATTGTCCGCGCCTCTAACGGCGACGCCTGGGTGGAGGCGCATGGGAAGGTGTACTCCCCCAGCCAGGTCGGGGCATTCGTCCTCATGAAGATGAAGGAGACAGCAGGTGCGTGTTCTATTAGCTGAGGTAACCCTGGCTGCTGCTGCTGCTGCAGGTGGTGTTGGTGCACCAGTAGGAGGCGCCGTTCCCACCCCCGCACAACGATTTCCACACCCTTGAGCAAGCGCGTGCAGTACTGCGCGTAGGAGGTGCCGTCCTAGGGATGAGGTGTAGGGGTCTGCACGGGCATACACGGGTCGGGTAACAGACCTCTAATGAGGTGTCCCGATCCTCAGCTGTTAAAGATCAGAAGGGTGGGGGGAGTCCACGCTGGTGTCCTGGCTACATCCCCCGCTTTTGCTACCTGTGCTAACCCAGTCTGCCTCCTTAATTCATCCACTATGAAGGAATCGGCCACTCCTCCGCCTGGCCTGCTGTGTGGTGGCAGCCACAGTCGCCCCGGCAGGAGCTGAACCTCAGCGGGTGGTTAAATGGGTCCCCTGCTATGTCGAGCACCTCTAGGTCTCACGAGATAAAGTGCTAGAAAAATGGGAGGAATGGTTAGTGTGTGGGATTCTTCGATCCGCCAGGCTCGTTAGTCCTTGTCGCGGTAGATTAAAAAGTTAGAGTCATCGTCTTGGCTCAGTGTAATGAAATGTACATGTTCTCCTCCCCCCCAGAGAATTACCTGGGCCACAACGTGAAGAATGCAGTCATCACAGTGCCTGCTTACTTCAACGACTCCCAGAGACAGGTAAAGAGCACCTGTTGCCTTCGCCCGGGAATTCAGAAGTCACTCGAGCGCAGCACTTCAGCCCTGTAAGAGATGGAGGGGAGCAGTTTTGCGTCGCGTTTCTCCAGTTGTGAACGGTCTTCATGGATAAAAAGAGGTCTGGATCAGCAGGCTGAGGTCCAGAGGTGCTCTCACACTCTTGGTGTGTGTTTTCAGGCGACGAAGGATGCCGGTCAGATCGCTGGGCTGAACGTGCTGAGGGTCATCAACGAGCCCACTGCTGCCGCCCTGGCCTACGGGCTGGATAAGTCCCAGGACAGAATGTAAGTGTGGAAGTAGGACTAGAGAAATGAGGTGCCCTGGTATAAAATTTTATAGAACACCTTTACAAGAAATTGTCTCGGATCGTAAGAAGGTAAGATTGGTTACAAACAACAGGAGGCCTGTTCGGTAGTTAGTAGTTAATTGATCGAAGGATGTCATCCAGACGTTCCTTAAAAGAAGCCGAGAACCAGCTTCAGCATGGCGTTGTAGCTTGTTCTATTGTCCCACAATCCTTTGTGTAAATAACTGCCTCCAGTGTGCAGCTCCAAGTAGCTGAACTTATTAAATCCCTTCTCATCACATAAAGAGCACGCACAGCCTCTCATGACTGTCTGTACGTGTGTCTCGCTGTCTTGCTTCTTCAGAATTGCAGTGTATGATCTGGGCGGTGGCACCTTTGATATTTCCGTCCTGGAGATCCAGAAGGGGGTGTTCGAGGTGAAGTCCACCAACGGGGACACTTTCCTGGGCGGGGAGGACTTCGACCAGGCCCTGCTGAAGCACATTGTCAAGGAGTTCAAGAGAGAGGTTGGTGTGAAGAGTGAGATATTTTTGTGCGGACACGTGATCCTGTGTGGGCTTGCAAGCAGATGCACGATTTGCTGTAATTTCATTGTTCTTTGGGAAGGGTTTCAGTCTGCGTGCTGTGATCTTTATGCACTGGGCGCAGCTCTATCGGGAGTCCTAGATATTTCTTTATAAGATCTCCATCAGTCCAGAGCAAGGGTGTCTGGATGCGTATGTCTCAGTCCAGCAGATTCAATAGGCAGCCTTTAACTCCTCAGTTTGTAAAGACCCGAAACAGAATGCTGCCTGTTTGACTGCTCCTAGGTGAACTGAACTGTTAACTAATTTAATTTTCATTTTCATGTAAATTTCAAATTAAGATTTCTTTCAGCCTTGAAGGACCAGTTCCCTTAATTGAAATCATCTGAATCTCAGTGTGTTTCACATCCACATTACAGTTGTTGCTTGTTCAAGGACCTCTTAATATGTTGGTAAATTCATTACCCAGATTTTTTTGTTTTCCCCTTCAGTTCTCTCTTGTGCTCACGGAAACACAGCCTCTGTGATGTGAATGGAGTGGGGCTGGTGACGGGCGGGATTATGTGATTGAACTTTAACTAGGTTGTGTCTGATGCCTTTTGTCTTGCAGTCTGGCGTGGACCTGACTAAAGACAGCATGGCCCTGCAGCGAGTGAGGGAGGCCTCGGAGAAGGCCAAGTGCGAGCTGTCCTCCTCCCTACAGGTCAATCTTTCTTCCTGATTATCCCGGCTGTCTCCCAAGCCCCTTCTCGCCAGCAGTCTTCAGTCTTGTGTTGCAGGAACTTGAAGAGTTTAAAATATTGGTCCCCGTTAGTTTCTTTTTATATTCTGTCCACCTGTCCCATGGTTTTCTCCTCCAGTCGTGTTTTAAGTCTGTGCTATAAGTTTGCTACAGTGAAATTTATATTGATTGTAGGATTAGTCCCAACACAAGACCTGGGAGTCCCCGGTAGTGCAGGTGCGTGGGATATTATATTCCAGAGATCTGTGGGGTAAATGATTGATAGTTCTGGATTTTGGCCTCCTGTGCAACTGGTTGTTTCACATCAGAGGCTCTTCGCCTGCTCATCCCAGTGGCAGTCAGCTGCGCAGGCGTGCTGCCGTGCCTGCGCCGGTGTTACTCCGCTGGGAGAGGAAGGCGCTGCCTGTGTGGTCGGGCTCTAGGAGGCGCTGTTTTAGCGGCTGCTGGTGCCGGGCTGTGGCAGTGCTTTGCCCCTCCGAGAGTGGGCTGCCCTCCAACACTGGGGGCAGCCCTAGTCTGGGGGCACACAGATTATAAGGTTAGAAAGGACTGTTTTCCCTGGTGGCCTTCATTAGCTGCTGCTTTTATTTCTGTGAATATTTTCACACCAGGAGGAGGTCTGTTTTTTAGCATTTCTGAGGATATTTTAAAATGCTGTGTTAGTGGTGCAGTTTTATTTTTTGGGTGTCCTTTCACATTCTGCTTGTGTATCGGGCATAAGAGAGGGGTGCACAACTCCAGTTCCTGGAGGGCCAAAAGGGTTCTGGTTTTCTTTGTACCTGAGCCCTCGATTATGTAATTGGAGAAGACCAAGCCTTTCCCGGCTCTAAAGGTTTAAAGAGCACCGAGGTCAGGAGCTGATCTGCGCTGCCAGGAAGTCGGCTGTCGTCTTGGTCTCGGGCTAAATCAGCAGGGCGCTGCTAACCGGCCCGTCTCTCTCTCTGCTCCACGCAGACCGACATCAACCTGCCCTACCTGACGATGGACGCCTCCGGCCCCAAGCACTTGAACATGAAGCTGACCCGCTCTCAGTTCGAGGGCATCGTGGCCGACCTGATCCGCCGGACCGTGGCTCCGTGCCAGAAGGCCATGCAGGACGCGGAAGTCGGCAAGAGCGAAATCGGAGAGGTGCTGCTGGTGGGCGGCATGACGCGCATGCCGAAGGTAACCGCTGCGCCCCTGGGCTCGCCGGGCCTCTCCGATGGCCAGATCGGGTTTAACCGAAGTGGATTTCCGTTTCTTGCACGTGTGGTCTGGGGCCACGATTTTGTGACCTTTCCTGTCTGTTCCAGAAGTTGTTCTTGATAAAGCCCCCCCCCCCCCCCCACTCGTCAGGAGCAAAATTAAAAATTCTGGACTGTGGTAAGGAAAACGGCTGTCAATGAAGACAGAGCTGCGGGTGAGCAGGGTCACTGAGTGCCGTCAGAGCAGACCCATTGCACCAGCGAAGGACACACAGCTAAAAAACATGTTCTAACCAGCCTCCACTTTATTAGTGTTCAACATCTAGTCCGCTTGACTGCCGTAATGTGGCGGAGTACACTCTTTGTGTAGGCAACTTCGATTCAATGTGTGTTCTCCATTTCCCCTGCTGCCAGTGTACCTCTTCTGATTGAATGCAGGAAACAGTTGTAACTGAAATGACAAGCATTTAGCAAAGGAGTCTTATTCAGAGCTAGGGAAGCAGAACAGAGCAAGTTGTGCTCATCGTGGAAAATATAAGTTGTGCAGATGTGCTTTAAATTCCCTCGCGCCCAGCAGCGTTCGACTGAGCGGGAGACCCACACGCTGGGGTCAGCCCTAGACTGGGGGGTGCTCACTGGCAGAAAACCTGGAAGAATTAACCAGCCTTAACGAGTTTTCTGTGTGGACCAGCAAAGCCGAACTTCATCACTTCTGCTTAATGTATTTAAACTGCTTGCCGTCTTTGGCTTGATTGTGTTTCACTTTATCCTACAATTGCGGACGTGCGTCTCTGCGGAGTCTGACGCCTGCTCCGGTGTCCCGCCCCAGGTGCAGCAGACCGTGCAGGACCTGTTCGGCCGCGCCCCCAGCAAGTCGGTGAACCCCGACGAGGCGGTGGCCATCGGGGCCGCCATCCAGGGCGGGGTGCTGGCGGGGGACGTCACGGACGTGCTGCTGCTGGACGTCACCCCCCTGTCGCTGGGCATCGAGACCCTGGGGGGGGTCTTCACCAAGCTCATCAACCGCAACACCACCATCCCCACCAAGAAGAGCCAGGTGGGGACCCCGCTCTGCCCTCCCTGCGGAGCCGCTCCTGGAGGCCCACTCGCCTGCTGGTGTTCATTCCAGCCCAGCTTAATTACCTCATTGAAGCCTTAATTGAATTAATGAGCTGCTTGATTGGAACATTAGCAAAACATTGCTTTGTCAGCTCGTTACAACATGACTTTGTCAGCTCAGGAGCCTGGGATTAGATTTTAATTAGGGAATGCAATTGGTAAAGGGCTGCCTCCAAGGAGTGTAAAATCTGAAAACAGTCACGCAGTGCAGTTTCATCCTGTGATTGAGTCCAATGAAAATTCAGTGGTGGAGCTGTCAGCTTGGCCAGAACAGAACAGAAACCGACATGAGTGTGGGTCTCTAGGATCGGGATGCCTGGGGTACACGGAGACCCCCTGCAGGGGTGCATGACAGTTCCTTGATCTGTAACAGTGTCTTTACCCCGTCTCCCTGCCCACAGGTGTTCTCCACCGCCGCCGACGGGCAGACGCAGGTGGAGATCAAGGTGTGCCAGGGCGAGAGAGATATGGCAGCCGACAACAAGCTTCTGGGCCAGTTCACTCTGGTAGGCGTCGCCTCTCTTTCATCGCCGTGCGGGGTGGGGCTGGGTTATTAACAGCCCCCCAGCCCCCCATCACTCATCTGTGATTTCATGCCTTAGTATTTTTTCCGACTTCATGTACCTTAACGGCTCCCCAAGGTTCATGACCCAGCTGATGTTTGGCTTGAAGGAGCCAGCTGATCTGTCAGCCATTGCATAGCATCGCCGGTCTGTCCGCCCCTCTCATCCCAATGCGGTCTCGTCTCGTCTCTCCAGGTGGGGATCCCCCCTGCCCCCCGAGGGGTGCCCCAGATTGAGGTCACCTTTGACATCGATGCCAACGGAATTGTGCACGTGTCCGCCAAGGACAAGGGCACCGGGCGGGAACAGCAGAGTAAGGACGCATTTTTACTCTAATCTCATAGTGGATCTGTCTCGTCTCCTGTAGCAGCTGTGCTGTGATGCTTTCTATCAACACATCATTCTGACCCAAAACCGGGGAGAGAGTTTCTACCACTGAGCACAGACACTGCTATGACACCAGGAGGATTTCAATTGTTTTAGGAATATCGGAATTTAAAAAATCGCCAGCTTTATTGGTTATTTAATTTCTTGATTTGGCGTTATAATGTGTGATGAGCGTGAGATTGTTTTTAAGGCTGGTTTCTTCAACGATTTTCTTTCACGTTTTAACTCCTCGCGTCGAGGGTCAGCGACGGTCAGTCACGCTTGCGATTTCCTTGCCATTTCCACAGTCGTGATCCAGTCGTCCGGGGGTCTCAGTAAAGATGACATCGAGAACATGATTAAGAACGCAGAGAAGTACGCCGAGGAGGACAGGAGGAGGAAGGTGGGTAGGGGGTGTGGTTGCAGGAGAGCTGCTCTTTTTCCTGAGCGCAGTGCGGTCCCGATTCCCATCGCTCCTCTTCCCCAGGGGGGCAGCTTGACGCTTTTCGGAAAGCACACACCAACGATGCACAAAAGGGGATGCTTCAGAGTTCGCTCTGGGTTAACGCATCTGTTGCGATTCGGAGATGGTCAGAAATTTATTGGGCTGGCAGGGGGCACCTGTAGAGCGTGTGACATTTCTCGGACCAGTTGAACAATCTGTGGAGTTCGTATTCTGTGTTAAGGTTTAAATGTTTGTGCCAAGTCGACTCTAGGACGTAGGTTGTTACTTACAGTCAAATCTAGGGCCTAAAGAGACTTAGGAATGTCCATCCAGCAGATGGACCTTGGCCTCTCTGGTTTCAGCTCTCCAGGTGCCTCCACAGCAAAACTTATTTCAACACTGCACTGAGCTACACTGTGCCTTTTTGAATCTGTGAACTGGTGCATTCAGAACCCAAATCCTGCCGAAGCAAGATCTGGGAATTGGTTTTAGGCATCTGTTTCAACAGCGAGCAGGTTTTAGACTGTTAACATGGCATAGCGTGTGTGACTGTTTTTTTTTTTTGTGCTTTGCCCAGGAACGTGTAGAGGCTGTGAACATGGCGGAGGGTATCGTCCATGACACCGAGTCCAAGATGGAGGAGTTTAAGGACCAGCTCCCTGCTGATGAGGTGTGTCTCTCGTTGGGAGCAGCAGGAGAGCTCAGTGCCTCTTAGTGAAGAGCTGTGCCATGAATGTGACAACTGACTTCTTCTGCAGAACTGTTTGTGTTTAGCGGAGGTCTGATGGGTCTTGAGATAAAGTGAAGTCGCCCCCTTTTCAATACTGTTTTACCCAAAGTGATGCTGTAAGCTTTCTGTTTGTAGTTTTGTAAATGTTAAAATGTCATGAAAGTGTCTGGGGTTGTGGCTCACTTGTCTGAGGAGACAGGATTTCTGAACACTTTCTTTGGTCCACTCCTCTGCCCCGTTTCTCTCATTTTTTGGGGGGGCTTTTGCGGACGTCTTCAACGGTTGTCCGTGACCAAGAAAAGCCGAGTTTGTCCCCCCCCCGTTCGCCTGCGCGTATCAACGTGTGTTTTTCCTCTTTCTCCCCGTTTTCCCCCGAAGTGCAACAAGCTCAGAGAAGAGATCGCCAAAGTGCGAGAGCTGCTGTCGCGGAAGGACAGCGAGACGGGGGAGAGCATCAAGCAGGCGGCCTCCAACCTGCAGCAGGCCTCCCTCAAGCTGTTCGAGATGGCCTACAAGAAGGTGAGGGGCCCTTAACCAGGCTTGGCAGTGTGGGGTAGCAGACAGGGCTCTGGGCTCCAAACTGGGTAGTCGTGGGTTCAAATCCCAGGTGTAGAACACTTCTGTTGCTCCCCTGAAGAGGGCACTTCACGTCTGATGACTGGAGTGCAAGTCCCAGGTGAATAGAGAGAAGATCTAAATCACTCTGGGTTGAATTAAGAATTAAAGATCGGTCATCGTTTAATTTCAGAGTACGGTTTTTAGCCATCGTCTTTTCACCAGTTATTAATTTACCCTTCTTGGATAATTGGTCTGGGTTGGTAAGAAGGTGAAGGCAAATGAAAATGTGCCTTTATTAATGTTCTAAAGTGCACTCTTGAGTTGTCTTTTTTGTTAAATAGTATGTTAAATTGTCACCCCCCCCCCACCTCCTTTGTAAATGAATAGTCTTTTTGAACGGCGGCGTGGCTGTGCACAGTGCGCGAGGAGACCAGGTGGCTTCACGTGTGACCTGTGTTCAGAGGCAGCTGCAGGACCCAAAGGGCCGGGTTCTTTTCCACACGCGGTGCACCTGATGCTCAGTGCAAGCACCCAGGGGGGGTATCCCGCTCGCTGCAGCTTCGGAAAGACCTGACCTGTGGCTCTCCTCTGGTTTCCAGATGGCGTCGGAGAGGGAGGGCAGCAGCAGCAGCGGCGGCGACGGCGGCTCCGGCTCCGGCGCCAGCGGCGAGGAGAAGAAGGAGGGGCAGCAGTAGAGGCCTGGCGCTGGCCAGTGGGACTCAAGGGCTTGGGAGGGTAGACCGCTTGCTGTCCTGAGCAACTGATGCACACAAGTCATTCTCGCATACTGTGTTTTTGCAGTATTTCTTTCTCGAAGATATTTGTCTTTTTTTTTTTTTTTCTCCTCCTTTCATTGTAATTTAATGGTTTGGAAAAAGTGTATCTTGTTGGCGGTTTTTTTTTTTTTTTTAATTTCCGTTGTAAAGTAGTAAAGGGGTAGGGTAATGGGTGCGCCACCTGGGCTTTCCCCCGAGTTTGCCACGAGGACGGACCTGGCCTCTCCAGTCCTGCGGTCGTGCTCTTCTCCCCGTTCGGACTTCACCAGCGGGCCCTGGGGCCCTGGGGGAGCGACGGCGCGGCGAGAGATTCGGATTTCGCATCTCGCTCCAGGGGACGACGGAGCCCGCCCCGATCCCCCGCGCCCGTTCCTGGAGAACCTGGAGCCTCGTGTGAAATGAAGTTTAACAGTGTGAGCCTCTGTGACTTTTCACTACTGTTGGGAGGCCGGATTCAGTGTTCTGAGGAAGGGGGGGGTTTATTGACGCCTGTGGGGAAAGGGAGGCGGTGCAAGGGGTGGGCAGCGGGCACAACAACTTGGTTGCCTAGCAACGCGAATCAAGGCCTGGCCGTGCTGGGCCGAGCCAGAGCTGGTGGCCTCTTCGGGCTTCCTGTCGCTCCTGCCCGTGGCAGCCTGGGCCTTGATGAAGAGGGGGGACACCCGGGTGAAAGAGGGGTGAATGTGTTCTTTCAGAAGCGACGGTCTGAGGATGGGCAAGGGGAACCCTTTCATCACAGGGCTGTTGAAAGACATTTACAGCGCTGGGGGAGAAGCAGGTCTCGGATTCCTAAAGCATCATGAAAACGGCCCAGTCATCTGATGAATAGCTGATGAGGCGTCTTATTAACCCCCCCCCCCACACGCACACACTGTTTTCTTGTCCGCTATGTCAGCCTGTAGCCAGACTCATTTCTGAATGAAAATATGACCGAGGAGAAGCGGTGATTCTTTGTTTAACAAACAAAAACAAAACATGGTGATTGAAGAAACATGTATCCTAAATATAAAATCCTAAAGATTCGCATTTCTTATCTGAATGACAGATGTCTTTTTGAATTTGCATCTTTGGTTTCGAAATGAGGGTTCACAGTGAATAAAACTCTTGACAACTCTGCTAGGTGGGGTGAAATTAAACACACCTGGAAGATACCTGTGGCCTGTTACTGCATTTGATGCCTGAGGTGTGTGAAATGTTGAGTTATGCTAGGGATGGTATACATTTTAGGTTTGGGAGGGTGGGTGTGTTACTGTATGTTATGGAAGCTTTGTAAGTCTGAGCTAACTTGTCAACAGCTTCTGAAATGCCTTTACATTCTTTCACTGTAGAGTTTTATAATAAAATTCAAGATTTAAAAATCTCAAAAATGTGAGTGGCCTTTTCATTATGAAAGATGAATTAGTCCTTTTTTTCCCCTCTGGATTTAATAATACTGTCTCGGGGCATATTTTTGTTTTTTTCCTACATAACCACGGGCTCCAGTATCAGCCTGAACCAACCTTTGGATGTTGGAGAGTTCAAGGTGCAATTTAAATAATTAGTTTTGACCTCTTGGTGCAAATTGCTTTTTTTTCCCACAAACTCCATTAACTGTTGCTCGTGAAATTATGTAATGTTATAAAAAAAGTTAACTGGGTGCATCGATGTGGAAGCTTTGTTAGCTTTCACTCTTTGAATCTTGTTGCAACATGTTGAAAGTGCCGCAATGGTCGCCATGTTGGCTCTATAGGAGCACAGGAGAAGAACCAAAATGGACATCTTACCACCGTTAAGCGCGCGCACCCGAGAGTATTCTCGGCGGTTGCGGTGTGATCGTATCCCAGAATTCTCCAGGCGGAACCAACCTATCAAGGTGCCAATATCGATGGTGCGCGGGTACGCTATAAAAGCGAAGAGCGCCGGACTGTCGGCCTCTTGAGATGGAAGTTGGAGAAGTTGAGGAGGAAGGTGAGTTTCTTTAACTAATACCCGCTTTATTCATTTTGTTTAGTCGCTGCTGCTGTTGTTTTTTGAGATTGTGCGGCGCCCCTTTCCCGTTCTGTTTCTAGCAACAGGTGTGTGTTTAATTTGTTTTCGCTTTTGTTTCTGGCGTGTTCAGTTAAGTTTATCGCCTGTTGCGTTTTACTTCATAGTGACTGTATATAACGTAAGCTAGCTTTGATAGAAGATTAAAAACGCGTCTTTATTTTTTAGTTATTTGGGTACTCTTTAAGTTTTTTTTCTTTTAAAGTCTAAAGACGTCGATATTTTCAGATTAAGGCGCATGTCGCGGCTCCCTGCTCTACACCGCTCTGTTGGTCCGGACGCGTGTAGCAGCGAGGTTTCGAAACGGTGTTTGAAACAAGTCTCCTTTCGGAAATAATGTGTACAACCCGCTGTTCTCTCTATATGCTCAGTCGGGAGGGTCTTGCAAGTGCTTGAGATCGACGGACAGCTCAGAGAGCTGCCTAATCTCCCCCCCCCCCCCGCGGAAGCTGTGGCGAATAGTGAACACACACTGCCTCCACGTTGTGTCTAACCAAGACTGCTGGTTTTAAAAAGCAATTTAAAACCTTCCCGTTTATTTTTCTAAAATGTAGGGGTTTGCTACTTGGATCTTTTAGTTGCCTTTCAGCCAAAGCAGTAAACGAAAGTTGTTTTTTTTGGGGGGGTGGGGGTTGTGACCTTGCTCTTGATAGCCAGGGTAGGGTTGACTTTTCTGACCGCGGTCAGTGCCCGGAGCCTGTGGGCTGCCCGCCTGCTGGCTTGGAGTCGGTTCGCTGCTGGCGCCTGAGCCGGAGTCCTTTTTGATCGGGTTGGGCCCCTGCTCGCCTCCTCCTCCTCCTCCTCCGCCGACAGCTGCCCCGGGGTGGCCCCTCGCAGCGTCCATCACCCCCCTTTTAAACCGATGCGATCTTTGTTCGGCTCGTTTCGTGACTGGGGAGCTTGAGATGGGGCACAACTTGCAGTCGCTACTAAGTGCAAACTAATGTGACCCTAGACTGCGTTTTCATGGCGAAAGTCTGACATGTGAAAGTGACGTAATATAGAGCTGCGGGCGCTTTTAATGGACTTAAATAATGACAAGTGCTTACACTTGCGTAGTACTCCACTCGCAGCGCTTTACAGGTCATGGGGATCCCCTCCACCACCACCGGTGTGCAGCCCCACCCGCATGATGCACCAGTACGCTCCCCACACCCCAGCTCTCAGTGGGGGAGGAGAACAGAGTGATGAAGCCAGTTTATAGACGGGGATTATTGGGAGGCCATGATTGGTAAAGGCCAGGATGCCAGGGTGACACCCCTACTCTGACCCTCATGTATTTCCCCAGATTCTTCTGATTCTCCTAAAATAATAATAATTGCTTACACTTATATAGCGCTTTTTCTGGACACTCCACTCAAAGCGCTTTACAGGTAATGGGGATCCCCTCCACCACCACCAATGTGCAGCATCCGCCTGCTTTTATGGACTAAGATTACAAGGTTCTCTCAAACAAAAAAAACAATGTCTCTTTCTAGATGGCTGGGATTTGGTGTACCCTACCTGAAGAGGGCTGCCTGTGGCATACGGCGCCCAAGTCAAGATGGCGGCCGTGGTCTCTACTGCCTGGGTGACTGTTCACGCGGTGGGAGCAGGTGCGCGTCTCTCCACTTCTGCGCAGGTGCAGTTTCGTGCCGTCCCCCCCCCCCCCCATTGCTGTGTCATCCCAGCGGCAGTCAGCTGCGCAGGCGTGCTGCCGTGCCTGCGCCGGTGTTACTCTGCTGGGAGAGGAAGGCGCTGCCTGTGTGGTCGGGCTCTAGGAGGCGCTGTTTTAGCGGCTGCTGATGCCGGGCTGTGGCAGTGCTTTGCCCCTCCGAGAGTGGGCTGCCCCCCAACACTGGGGGCAGCCCTAGTCTGGGGGCACACAGATTATAAGGTTAGAAAGGACTGTTTTCCCTGGTGGCCTTCATTAGCTGCTGTTTTTATTTCGGTGAAGATTTTCACATCAGCCGTACGTCTGTTAACATTTCTCCATGTTTCAAAATGCTGTGTAGAGGTGCGGTTAGATCGTTTTAGGGCTTTTCATTCACATGCATTCTGCTTGCGTATTGGACAGGAGGTGGGTGCACAACTCCAGTTCCTGGAGGGCCAGAGGGTTTCTGGTTTTCTTTCTACTTGAGGCTTGATTACCTAATTGGTCCCCTTATAAAGGGGAACACGAAGCCTTTCCTGGTTCTCCGCACCTCTGAGAGTGGGCTGCTCCCCAACACTGGCTATAATAGGCCGTGCATCCCGTAACCTGACTGGGGAATGGGGGCTAGATTCTGAGGGATTGAAAAGTGTCTGTGACTGGCGTATTGAGAAAACGATGTATTTGCGGGCTGCTAATAAAACATTCTTGTGATTCTGCTGCTGTAGGACTGGCTGATCAGGATGCGATCCTGTAGGGATCTGAGGTCTGCAAAATGGCAATCCAGGTGAGTCTGTGGCGAAGGTGCTCTGATTTTAAGATTATCAACGATTTTTTTAAATATAAATCGTTGCACATTGTTTGAGGAAACCAAGAATGTGATTTTGTATCGGTGCCAGGATGGTATCATACTGATTGTCATTGCAGCCTTCATTCTTGGCAGGTATGCATTTAAAGCCCTCACAATACTTAGTGTGATGGGTTCTCCCCCTTCATAAATAAAACACCATAAATCTAAGTGGCATCCTTTAGGTACATATGCCAGCTGTCTGTCACACCGGGGGGCCCTAATTTTTCTTGCCCTTCTCAGGATTGTCAGTGCTGTGACATAGTGAGAGCAAATAAATTCATCAGCTTGCTCTGAGGAGATGTACAGCGCCACCTAGATCTGTTGATTTTTAAGAATCCACAAGAGACATTTCTCTACACTGCGGTATAAATCTCTCCACAGCAGGTGTGGTTTAAAACTAGGGTATCTTTTTGCCCTTGTGCTTTCGAAGATGCTTTATTAAACCTCGACAGGTGAAGTTGATGTGCATTTCACCAGCATGTGAGAAGCTGAGCTCACATACTTGTATGTAAATATCTCTACATTTTTTTGTTCATCAGCCTTTTTTCTGCACAGAGTCTGAAACATTAAAAGGGCTCTTTCAGGTGAAGAGCAGGACCGTTTCTATTCATGCAGGCCAATGGCAGAGATTACACCACCTCTGGCCACCACCCCCTTGGGTGCAGAAACTGTGGTTATTTCTGCTCTGAATTGCTTCTTTTGGGTTTCCTGCGTTACAGGTCAAATGGTTGCACTGTCTTTTGATGAGCTTATCTTGATGGAAATGTGTGTGCTCTCTCTCTCTCTCATCTGGGTTGATGGTACTCATTTATTTAATCATCTATATTTGCTGTTGATTTTAAATGTTCAGAGATGAAAAGGATTGTGATCAGAGTCGAGATCATTGAGGTTTGTGGTCGTTCTCGTGGATGGCCCTTTCACAGGTCTGGAGAGGAGAGACGTTCAGGGTTGTTTACGGTGAAATCTCTGTTCTGCAGGGGTGATTGATGCCGAGGGTGCCCCGCTGAGACTTGCCGAGAGGTGACTGCACTGTGCGAGTGGAGCTATGGAAACCACGCAAGGTAGCCTACCTCAAGCACCTGGGGCGGCCTAGCTGCAGTTACCCTACCACGTCGTTCTTGTCAAACCCAAGGCTGTACACTCATAGCAGAGGCAACTTCCTTGTTATGATCCTTTACTCTTGGGGAAATAATGGCCAGGACTTTGGCACAGGTTAAAATGGGACCCATTTCCTTTATAACCTGACTAGAAGATCTGGGACACGGCAAATGTTAACCTGTTTGTTTTCATTCCACCTGGACTGTGAGTTTGAGACTTCGCACAGCTGCATGCGTGAAGTTTTTGTACGGTTGCCAAACGGGTAAATTTAGGGTTACATTTACATACAAGTTCTTTTAATAACCCTGGTAATGCAATACCTCCATCCATTTTCTAACCAGTTCTTCCAGTTATTGTTGTATGGTACCTATCCCAGCAAGCAACGGGCAAAAAGCAGGGTACATCCTGCACAGCACGCTAGTCCATCACAGGGAACGCGGTCACACCAGGCCCAGTTTTCTCAGAAGCCTATTAACCTCCCAGTATGTCTTGGGACTGTGGGAGGAAACCCGTAAGTACAGGGTGAGAATATATAAACTCCATGCAGACAGCACCCCAGGTCTGGATTTGAGCCCTGTGTTAACCACTTCCACTGTGCTCCCTGACAATACATGGTTAAGAATATTGATACAGCTCATTTGACTTTTTCAATGTCCTGTGTCTTTTCTTTGCTGATGTGATGGTGCTTTATAAGCAGAAAAATCAGCCACTCAGACTGGTGGGAGATCTAGATTGGGCCAGCTGGGCCTCGGTTGTCCCGTGTTTCAGGGTTCTGAGGCTGAGCCCCTTCCAGCTGTGCCCGTGTGAAGCAGGACCTGTTCTCTGAAGTGTGTGTGATCTTTGAGTTTTTCTCCTAACTGTGTCTTGTTTCCGTTTCTCTTTGTAGATGTTATGTCAAGGGGCAGCTGAGTTAAGCTGAGAAGCCTGAGTCTTCATCCCATGCTGCATGGAGGTTTATTTTCGCAGTGTTGAAATCTGAGAATGCGGTGTGCTTGTTACTGATCAACCCGTTTACATACCTGATGGATCTTCACTGTTAAAATTCAAAACTGTCAATAAAACACTCCGTTTCAAGTCTGGACTATTTCATTTCATGCCATGGATATGCGTGCTGTGATTCGTGAAGTGTGGGAAGCTCATGATTCATCCCAAGTCAGGGGAGCTATCGAAAAAGGAATCTGAATAAAACTTTCCATGCGTGCTGTTGCATAGCTCTATTGTTTCTGAGCTCATTATTCCCGTTTCAGTTGCCAAAAGCTGCATCTTGCTCATGGGGGCGAGTACTGCAAAGGAACAAGTAATAGGTTTATTCCATGCTGAAAAAAGAACAACGTTTCGGCCGTGGAGCCGTCTTCAGGTAGTAGAGTACTGTTGCACTCACAAGAAAGCCTTCAGCCCCAGCGCTGAAAATTAAAATTCTGATGGTATTGAATGGTTTATTGGCTCAGATGAGGACTATTCTTCCTCAAGGGTTAGGAATTTATGGACAGGCGTTTGTGAACTTTTATAATCCGTTCTCAATACATTATTGCAGCCATGTGTACCACACGCCTCTCATGATATATCTTGACTGTACCGTGAATATCCGCGAGTCGCAGAGCGATGCCCGGCCCGTCGGCGGCTGTAGCCCAGGGCTGTTCAAACCTGGCGCCGGACAGCCGGTGTGTCTGCGGGTTTTTTATTCCAACTCCGCTCTTTGCAGATCCAACCGCTTCTCCCAGCCCTTGGTAATCCGGCTCCACCGGCTCTGCCAGAGCCAGGACCTGACACCCTCGCTTGCGATGATCTCTCTCCCCGAAAGGACCCGAACCGCGTCAGAACCTTGCCGCCGTTCGACCGCTGTAGGACTATAGGAAAGCAGAGCGCTCTTTAATACAGTCTGTAGGTACATCGACAGATCTTTAGGCGGATTTTGTCTGTCGAGTGCGGATAGTTCTTTTTCTAATCGACTGTATCTATAGTTGGGTTGGTTACAGGTTCCAGTAGGTGAAATGTAGCTCTGTGAACCCTTCAATTCATAGCTCCTTGTCTTTACATTGAAAGAACATAGTTTTTCTGTTGTCCAAAAGGGGTTTTCTTTGTTGTGTTGGGGAAATACTCCTTATATGGGCAATATTTCAGTGAAATGAGGCATCGATGCACGGGGTGTTTTTTTTTATCAATTAAAATATATTTTTTTAAGTTGGTTAAAAACGAACCTTCCTTGGACAACAACCGATAATGACTGCTAGACCTGTTTTAGCATTGATGGTATGTTGTTTACCAGGTTGTAATTCTCAACGTGACTCAAAAGATTACATAGCGAGCACACTTCATTTAAAATCGGTTTACTTTAAGAAAATGAGGTTAAAAAGATGATCCCAAGGTAGATTAATTGGTTTCCTTGTGATTTAAATGTTTAAAACATCAGTTGACATAAACGTGTCAAGTCTGGTAATACAATTAGGTAGCATAGTTAACATGTGACGACAATGTGTATTAGGTGTCGCAATACACATTGCAACAGTTCGTTTGGAAGTTATTTCCAAGTGTAAGGTGTGAGGTAGATTTCAAACACCCAACAAAGAACTCCTTTATTAGTGTGGCTCTTCCCGGTCCCGGTTCAATTTCTAGCTGCTTGCAGGCAATTGAAATGCTGTCAGGAGATACCAATGGTATCGACAATTTGTCAAAGTGTATTGACCTTTCGAAATAGTTTTTTTTTTTAATTCGAAAGTTTTCTTTCGGCGGTGACACGGAGCGCTTTTGCGTCGAGCTCCTTCCGAGCGCGTTGGGCGCTGCCCTCACTGGCCGGCAGGGGGCGCTCGCCCTGTGCCGCCCCGCAGGCCGGTGCGGATGATCCCCGGCTCTCCGGCCGCGCTGTGATTGGCCAGGAGCGCTCGGCCAGCTGTGAAGCTGTGGAAGGAAAAGTTTTTTTTTTTTTAAATCTTAGGAAAGGATGCTGGGGTGTTTATTCCGAGCTCGGAGAGGCGCAAGGCACTCGAGCAGCAGTACCGGGGACAACAATGAGTTTATAAAAATGTGCAGCATCTATGTGAAGGAGTGAAGACTTGACACGGTGTTAGGAAACGCTTTTCTTGAAAAAGAGGTAAGCTTTTTAAGAATAGGAAACCGCCTCCTGCCACTCAGACAGAATGTAGATTTTATTTCTTTTTATTCAGCTCGATACTCTTTGTTTTTTAACTTCATGTTTTTTTGGTGGTTTTTAGCCTGATAATGGCAGAGATATCATTGCTGGGTTATGCCACTCAGCACAGCCTTAGGTATTTGCCAGGTGAGCGCTTGGGCGCTTGTCTCCTGGCACAGATCAGCGGCTTCTGTAATTCCTCAAGCATCAATAATGTGACTTTACACGATTATCCATGAGTGAAAATCTAATCATTTCCTTAAAAGTGACCATATGTCCAGGTTCTGTAAGACCAACCTCAAATATTGACGTACCTGCAGGGTTGTGCGGTCTCTTTTAAAAGGTTAAAATCACGTCAAGCCCAGGCTGCGTCTGCTTTTCTTGATTGCCGTTTTAATTTTCCAGATTCGAAGGAGTGCCCGATGAAGATGTTTCATAACGCGGAGTCCCTGACGGCTTGCCTCGCTGCGCTGGTTCTCGTCCTGTCCTGTGAGGCGAAGGGTAAGGACGTTGAATTTATTGCCTGCCTCGCCTTTTTCCATCTCACCCGAGCTCCGAGCGCCTTGGGTTTCCGTCTCAGCTGCGCGTCCGCCGTGTGCGCTCGGAAGCGTTCTCTCTGCCCCTCCGCGCAGAGGCTGGCTGTCAGAAGCAGCCTTTCCCAAATAACCGACCCGGCACAGCTCTCCCCGCCCGGCGTGTGGGGCTACATCCCGGCGAGTGACTGGAATAGTTTGTGGTTAAAAGGTCTGCGCGTTCAGACTTCCGAGACAAAGGCTCGCTTGTCTCGTTCATTCTGCCTCTGCTGCGCTACATGATTCCTAGAGGTTTTTTTTTGGTAGCCGCTTTCTTTAATAACATGGTTTTGGAACCGAGTAGTTAAAAAAAAATCAATACCGTAGGCTAGAACATTTGGTCGGAGCGAGAGCTGGATTTAAGACTTACTGAGTTTAGAGTTCAGTGTTATATATGGGTTATTATAGGCTTATATATGGTAGATATGACATGCATTCATCTAAAACGTATAGCATCAGAACCACTATTTAAAATGAGATTATAGATAACATAGTTATCAAGGCTCCGTTTGATGTTGGGAGTTTTTAAAGAACTCGTTGTTTTAGTTATTTGTCAATTGATAGATCAGTGTGTAAAATAGATTTTTTTTTCAAACGCTCGATCTCGGATTAGTTGAATCCAGACCGTGAATCGAGCGTATCCATTAGCTTAACAATTTCACTTTTAGAAATCCTGCTCTCGCCGGCTGTTCTTTTCTTTCTTGCCATGTTTCTGTAAGTGATTCTGCTCCTTGGGAAAAGTCCCGTTATGAGCACAGCGATCCAGCGGTGGAAGAGCCCAGCCCTGTGGCTTTTACAAGAGCACTGAAACCACCTGCAGCCGTGGCAGAAATAAAGCACGCCAGTCATTTAATACTTGTAATAAATCAACCCGACTCAGAAAAAACAACAACAACCTTAATCATATACAGAACGCTCTGTTTAGGTACTCACACTCAAGAAAACGCAATGTTTTAAAACTTTGGATTTTCGTTGCCCAGGGCTGTGTCCCTCGTGTGCATTTCTTGGGACGAGTTGCATTTTTATTGCCTGATAAGGCAGTATAATATACAAGATGTCACCCCCAACCCCTCCGGTCTCCATACTTGGAAGTGGTAGCTAAAACATCGCTTTCTATCAAACCTGGATCATATCGACATTTTTAATCCATTTCAGCACCTCGTGTGTTCAGTAATTGCAGACACGAACGATGTCTTTAAAGCCATGGAGTGCTTAGGGTTTCGTGTGAATTCAGCGCATCAGAATTGTTGCTGGTCTTTGCCAATGGTGTGTTTAAGAATGACCCGTAAGGCCCTTCTGGATGGGGGCTCTTCTGGGTCAAGGTTGGCCAACTCCGTAAACAGTAAGTATTCAGAACACTTTCATGGGCGTTTCAGCAGCTCTGTTGGGAGCAAAGTTTAAATACTGACCCGGGGGACACGGCCCAGTCCCTGAGGGTTGGACTTCTAAATGTTTTATTGCCAGTCTTCAGTCATCAGCAGCTGAAGAACTAGGAACAGATTGTTAATGGGGTTCTCTTAAGTAGCTCAATTTATGCACTGTGAACTGAGGAAGGAACAAATGAGAAAAAGAGGCGAAAGCTTTGAGGTGTTGTGGCTCTGAGGACAGCACCACAGCTCCTGTTTGTCAAAGAGATCACACCAGCAGGAAACGACTTTTAACCCCAAACTCGTCATGCCTGGGTAGGCTGGAGATGTGGAAGTGCTACTCTAGGGATCTGGGCTCATAACAATATACTTCACCTTTGTGTAAATGGGTCCGGGCATTCAAGGGTTAACCTGGGATCAAATAGCACCCCACACAAAAGCTTTCAGTTTACTTGACAATACAGAAGCTCTGATAAGCCCCATGCTACTCAGGTTTATGAGGACTATACCCATCTGAGTACTCACTAGAGTGAAAGTAAACAGATCGGAAAGAGAGAGAATAACAGCTGTCCTCCAGCAGGTCAGGTTTTGGCTGTTATAAAAGCCTGACATGTGCTTTTCCAGTCAGATATTCTGAAATAAAAATCTGCACCTCCTCCTATAGGGCCATTTTTGCCACAATAAGTGTATTGATCTTGTGTCCTGTTACATATTAAAAAGGATACATTTGAGTTACCTAGTTGCTCTTAAATAACCTTCCTGAAAGACTTCTGTGATACATTACAGCTGTGGTGTTGCTTTATAGGGGGGGACATAGGTGTAGACTTGGCTGCCAGTGTTTTATGAATATGAGGCACTGTGTAACAATGGACAGATAGGCACTATAACAAACAGTTTAGTAAAATGTCCAACAGTGAGCATTCAGATCCTCATAGATTGCTCAACAGGTCGTTAGTTTTTTTCACTTCAGTCACCAGAACAAGAACGTCTCGGAGGAGAATTTTAATAAATAAGCTCTTGCTCTCCAAAATACAAAAAGAAAACCTGCATTGTTTTTGCTGGAAAAAAAAAGCCCCACATAACTCTGTAGAAGCCGGCTCTGAAGTGACAAGTGTGGAGCGGCACACGGTCCTTTGCGGTAGACAGGCCAGGTCTGTTTTTTTTGACGGGAGATGGAGATCCACAGTGCCCAAGCCTGTGGCTCCTGCCAAGGTAAAGAGGAGTTCGTATAAATCAAAGCGTGGCGGACGACAACTTCCAGGCCGGTTGTGTAAATGTAAAGAATCGGAGCTTTATGCCGAGAGAGGCCGGGCTCTGACTGCACTCACGGCAAGACCTTCCCTGCTGGGTTTGGGGTTTTAATGCATCGGAACATGGCTAAAATTAAGCCTGAATCTCCTGAGAAATGTCCCGTTTTACTGGCATGGCCGTATATCAGCCTCCTTCACATAGGCAGGGTTTCTGTGACTTTTCACTTGGGAAGCGACGTATGAGGCGTTGAGTTTAGAAAAACGTTTTTCTGCGCGGAAAACGAATAAGAAACAACACCTTTTGAAAGTCCTCAAAATGTCACCTGTGGCGGGAATCTATTTGAATGGGAACTGGAATGTGCTGTCGCATGACCGCAGTCTTGTTCAGGAGGATGCTGACGTTTCGAGAAACGTTTATGTGTGTTCTACTGGTATGCCACCAATTCATGTTTATCTCTTTTATACCGTATACTGCATATTTATACCTTATAAACTCTTTGTCTGCCTATTTCAAAATGTGCAGTAACTAACTAAAGTAACTAAACTAAACCGCTAAACTTAAGTACCTCTTTGTCTGCCTATTTCAGCTAGATTAGTTCATTTTTAATGTACAAGGAAAGCCTCAGCAGCTGGAATTAGTAGACATTTGTTTCTCTGACACTTGATTATGCAAGTCAAAATGACATGTTGACAGTGGAATATGTCTGTGTAGGAGTGTTGCTGTATTGAAATGACCAATATAGACAGAAAGCATACAGATCCCACATACCCTCAAACTGTCATATCTGGCTGCTTGGCCCTATGTGTTTCTCTGCTTTGTGTCTGATGCAAATGGTCACAGTTGGCGTCTTATTTATGATATTCTGAGTGCGGAACTGAGGAGTGAATTCTTGGCCTGTATCTTGGAATGCTTGTTTGAATATGGTTGGCAGTCGGTTTATACACCCCTGTGTGTATTGGCTGGGCTAGCTCTCATGATGTGCTCTAAAGACTTCATTAGCACTGAGTAAAAGCCCAGGGACAGTTCCTGCCATCTCTGTGAGTGTGTGTGTGACCACCAGGCCGGGTGTAAGGGTCCCTTTGTCCTTTCTGTTTGCTGAGACATCAGTGCTGTTTGCACATCCCCTGAGCCGGAGGAACACACATCATATCTATTGTGTTTGGAGTGCCTTTTCCTTTTTCTCCAGAGGCTCTTGTAGTCATCCCAGGAATGCGAGATTTGGGATGGAGAGCTATTGTTTGTCGGTATTTTGCAGGAGGTCACCGCTTGGGTCAGCTGTTCTGTCTGGTTCTGGTCACTGGGAAGAGCTGGGAGAGGTTTCAGACAGGCCCACGATGGAAATACCAGACATGACAGCAGTGAGATCCTTATTGTTAGCCTGCCCTTGATCTGGGTTTGTATTGTCAAGATCTCTAAGCAGCATCCTCTTTCATATAAACCAGGAAACGGCAGTCACAGTGAATGATAACACTAGAGAACAGTAGTGAAAACAGTATCGTACTGATTATACCATGTATGGATTAGCATCATTAGCATCGATTGAGAACAGTGTAACAGACCTGCGCTAGACAACCTTGCTGTGTTCTCATTAGCATCTGCAAAGAGTGGAATTTCCAACAACACCGCAAATGTCCTCTTTGAGACACAAAGCCAGGCTGTTTGGTACTGAATGTACTTCTATCTGGTCTCTTTCATGCTTGGGTGTAACACACAATGTTTTTCTTGCTTATTTTATCAGAGCCCAGTGCCTTATAAGCAACAGTATTTCTTTTCCACAGGCATTAGACAAGGTTAGATTTTAGAGCGCTTAAAGATCATGGCTCTTAGCACTCCGGAGGTGTCTGTAATTTCATCCAGGGGTAGGCTGAGGGTTAAGTGATCTACTTGTTTCGTGTGTTTAACATGTGTCATACCCTGAAAGAAGGCAGATGTCGGGTTACGCAGTCAGTGATCAGTGTCGTTAGGTGTGTTGACCTGATTGACAAAGAAAAGCCCAGCAGTGTTGTTTGTGGACATTCTTCCGAGATCTCTCCCAGGGTGGCTCTGTTTGAACGCCATCCTTCTGCACACAGCCATCACACTCTTCCTCCAGATAAAGCACTTTGCCGCACGCGCACGCTTAGCAACAGCGGAATCCTCGTGGATTCTTGTGAAAGAGCGACGAGACGAGACCGGCAGCAGGGGGGCCCTCTGTGCGCGCCCTGTGCACACAGAGTACTAGCCCACCCTGTGCGGATGGAGGGCACGGAGACGGCGGCAGGGAAGAGCCGCGCTCCGGAGCTCTCGCTGACACTGTGGCGGCGGCCCTCGTGTCATGGTTCCACCCTGGCCTCCACGCCGTCCCGCCGACTCGTCTCCTCACTGCTGGAATGAGTCCAGCGGCCCTCGGCCCCCTGCCCCCTGTCCCCAGCGGTGCGTGTCATCACCAGACGCAGCCCTGATCACTGCAGGGAGCAGCCCTGACGGGGTGTCACGCCCTCTGTCTGCGTCTGATGTCTTATGGGAGATGGGAGACAACGGCAGGTCGTCTTCCTGGGGCCACAAGGCTGATTTTCAGACCGATTAGTCCTTTCATGTTTTTTTGTCCCCTTCATTCTTCAACGCCGGATGAACACCTTTAAAACACGAAACCGGTAGCTGTAATAGTGGAAATTTTCAGCTCTCGACTTTCCACCATCCACCTGCATTTCACTAGTCCAGATGAGGAATAGTGGTGGAAACCTCGATCTCTGTATGGATGACTGGTGGATGATTAGACGTTATGCATGTATTTCAGTATAAGTAATGGAGTGGTTATGAGTGGTTGCTATTGATGACTAAAACCCTCTCCTGATGCCACACCTTACCCCCAGTGCTCTCCTGACATTAAAACCACAACCCACACTGGAAATACAAACAGCTCAAATACGGAAAAGGTATCAAAGGAGCTGTGTCTTAAATCCAGTAAAAGTCAAAAACTGTGGATGCAATTCAACATCAAAGGAAGCCATGAATAGGCTGGCTCCCTGCGCACTGCAGTATTCAAGACTATTTTGTTAAAGAAAGGAATAAAAAGCTGAGGTTTTAGGTGAAGACCTTCATCAGAGCTCATTCTTCCTTCAGGTGTGGGGCTGCCTCTCCTGAGCACCTGTAGAAGCTTTTGGGAGTTTTCTGCCTGGTCTCTGAATGTTGCCATTCCAATCTATTCATCGCTGTCACGCTAAACCCAGCCACAGCTCTGGGTGTTTTTGTGTCCTTAAACAAAAGAGACTGCGTTCTATCCAAATTGGTGGATTAGTACTAATCCGTTACCATCCCTCTCCTGGCCCGCCCCCCTGCCTGACTTCCTCCTGGTGGGACATCACCTTTTTACAAACTTTGATCACCCACCTGCCACTCTGTGCGTAGAGGCATGTGAGGCTAGTTTATTAGTGACTCTAAACTGTCCCTATGTGTATGCATTCGAGAAAGCGGCTTCTTGAGTGTGGTCACACCTTGCACCCTGTGCTTCTGGGATAGATTCTGCGTTGACGCAACCAGGGGTTAAACAGCCTTCTAATAATAGATGGCCACTGGGCAAGGAAGCTTGAATGGCACTCTGTAACGGTCTGGATAAGAAGCCATGCTTTAAGTATCTGACGGTATTAGTCCATTGTCAGTTAATTAGCCTGATAACTGAGCCCTGCAGGCAGTGTCCTCTCTTTTTACAGCAGCAGAGTGTATCAGAAGGATTTGCATGGTCTACAGAAGGAAACCTTGGGTAACAGAAGCTCTCAGGGGGTCTGTGAACAGGCTTACTGATTCAGTGTAACCCTTATTTGCAGGGAGGTGCGATCAGTAATGAGCACACAGTGAGACTGTAATGGCTCGTATTGAGACACACTGCTGGGCTGCAGTGTGCGCAGTAGCTCAGTTTTCAGAGTGCTGGGCTGCTTTGTGATCAGAGGTTCAGTATCTGAGTGCTGGGCTGCAGAGTGTTCAGTAACGGAGTGTCAGAGTGCTGGGCTGCAGTGTGTTCAGTAGCTCGGTGTCAGAATACTGGGCAACGGTGTGATCAGTAGCTCAGTTCAAGATTGTTGGACAATAGCATGTCCGGTAGGTGGAGTATTCGAGTAGCTTACATCAGACAGCAGCCAGGTGTGGTGTACTATTGTCAGGATGCTGGGTTATGTATCCTTGTTCCATTTGGTATAGTGTTCTGCCAGAGCCTTTTTTTCATCACTGGGAGCACAGCAGCGAGCCAGGTTTAGGCCTTTGTTCTGCACCAGACTCAAGCATGTCAAGTAAACAGTATAGTTTGTCTGGGTGTAATGCTGACAAGCTGTCAGAGCCAGAAGACACAAACCAGGCCTGAAACCCAGGCTTACGTACTGAAAGTCTCCCTGATTATCTGCCTTTGTAGTCTCCAACATCGCTGGGCTCGCGTGCATTTTTTTCCCTTTTTCTCATTACAAAAGTGCGAGTTTCCTGTGATCTGGCTTGAGCGATAGCCTTATTCACCAGCAATAAGAAATCTTCATTAGCTGCTGTGGCTGCCTGAGCCATGCGTTTCTGTCATATTGTTGGAAAGCATGCAATCTTATTGTCTGCTTCAAGCCAGCACTGGACAGCACTGGTCTTCTGTTCCCAATTTGTCTGTGAGCATTACATTACCTGATGCAGGAGAGGTGTAAGGGACTATGTCCTATGTACAGTAACACTTTATTCTGTTACCTGTCTCTTCTGTTGCAAACTATCCTTCTGGGATAAAAATATTTGAATGCTAAAAACTATCACAAAAAGGAATCGGGACCTCCATTCTGCTTTATTTTGCATGTTCTGCATTCTTGCTTATCTGCACTGTACTGGTTTATATCCATTAATCCCTGTGTGTGTCTCTTGGCTGTTTTCTTGCTTGCCCTGCTTGGTGTTTTAATAAGAAAAAAAACAGCTTGCTGTACGAAGTGAGTGTGAATCTGAATGTGTTCCTGGTGGTTTTGCTGGTGGTTTTTTTTATTCCTAGTTAATTAGCAGATGTTGTTTTTCATTCTATTTATAGAAAGGAACGTGATTATATAGTTCAGGATTAAAGGGTTTGTAACTGCACTGTCTTTATTTTTTTTTGGTGTGTGAATGCACAACATGCGCTGTTTTGGGGAGGTATGTCTCTGTGCTGGGTGCTGGGATCATTTTCTTCTCGTTCAGTGCTTTTACTTGGTTTGTTTCCTCGGTTATTAGATAGTCTCCTGCAGACCTGTCGTTTGTAAATGCATTTAACAAGTGCAGTAATATTGCGTTGAATTGCAAATACGTATACAATGACTGGCTTATTTACAGTAATAATCACGGTCGTATTAAAAAGTAAGGGGAACAATAAACGGAATGGTATATAGAGGGCACGATTTTTTAAAAAGAAACAATTCGCCAGTTGAATTACATGATGTTAATTAAATGATGATTTGTATTTAAAAGAATTCGTTATCAATATATAATTGTGCTCGAGCAGTGTTGTCTGGATTAATCTACGAAGAGGGCTAAACGTGCCTTTGCAATCATATGTCAGACAGATGGAGTTGTGATTGAGCTCAGCCGTGGTGCTGAGTCACAGTGGGTCTCCCCTGTTTGGATGGAGTGACTCTGATCAGGACGGTCTGGGGTGACGTCTTGATAGAATCCCACCGAGTGCTAATGACTGGACCTCGTGAGTCCGACTGTCGTGAAACTCAAGATTATTTTCAGCTGCAAGCTTTTTTTTCTGCACAAATAAACATATTTTCTTACACATTTTTTTGTTTCTTAGCAGACCCATTAAAGAGGAAAAAGGCAGAGCTAGAATACAAAAATGCCTTTGTAGTCGAAATGTGCACTTGCAAATCGCTGTGGTGTTCCAGTGCAACATGGTTACTTTGAGTAAACAAGGCAATAATGAGTTACATTTGGCATAACTAGGTCAAGTATAGTGCTATTGTTCAAAGTTATACTATAGTAATACTATAGTAATACTATAGTATACTACTATTTACATCTGTGTATTATGCATTTAGATTAATACAATTAAAAGCAGACATGGCCCTTCTAAAATATATTTGATATGATCGGACATTTACCTTCAATCCTAGTTGGCACGTGTACTGTGCCTCAGTGCCCCTACCGAGTGTTTCTTTCGGGAGGATGACTGAAGAGTCTCTAGTGGCAGCGGAGGTGATTCTGTAACACTAGGAGTTAGTGGGCGATTCCTTACAGATGTGTGGCTGTGGGCATGTGGGAACAAACAGAAATGAAAAGAGTGCCTGGCAGGAGGAGAAGGAGCGGGGTCATCTGGTGCCGGGACAGCTGTGCGCGCAGGCACTGACCTGCCTGGCTCTGTGTTTGCGCAGCTGAGCGGGGCTGAAGGTGAGCTCTCATCCCCTGGCATTGTTCCTCCGTCTCCTCCAGACAAAGCACAGGCAGAGCGCGGCGGAGCTCCACGCACACACAGAGCTGGGCCAGGTGTGGGGACACGGGCGGCTTAGTGTGTATGCGGGGTCCCCCCTTCAAACGGGAGGTGTGCATTTGGTGGGGGGGGGGCTTCTTTCAGAGTTCTTTGTCCTTCAGAAAGCTCAGATGAGTGACCCTTCAACAGAGAGGAGTTCCACCCCTGTGAAGGAAGCTGAGGGGCGGACCTCCCCACCCAGCAGAGCCCTTTCACAGCGAACCCTGAAAGACATGCCTTGAAAAGCTTTTAAGGAATAAAAGGAAGAAGAAAATAAACCAGTCTATCTACACTTCCCTCAAAACCCCGCAGTTTTCACGGAACGTCGGCGCATTCTGAAATGGAACTTGTTGGCTCCTAGCAGCTATACTTTTGCATTTAGCTGTGAAGTGAAGAAAATGTGAGGGGTCCCTGCATCTGAAAGCTTCTGCTCTCTGGTTGAACAGCTAAACGTGGGCAGGGGCAGATCAAAGTGTAAGCCTTTCAGGGGCCTTCCATTGATTGAAACTGGGGGTGCTTGAGGTTTATTAGATGGACCAGAAAGCGTACCTGGTCCATTACAGTGGAAGAAAGCGTTGATCTGCGTTCACAAGACTCAGGCTGTTTGTTTAAATGTTTTTTTCTGATCAGTCAAAAGAACCTTTCCTAATAAAAATGCACACCCTAGGTTTGCTTTGGAAAATGCAGGGTGCTCAGTGGAGTCTGGGTGACAGTACTTCGATCACAATTCTCATCGTATTGCAGAATCCACTGGATAAAGTCTCTGTGAGTTCTTTAGGTAGAAAGTTTGATCCCCTGCTGTTTATGGTCTCAGAAAAAGGACTAAATTGGTTCATTGACGCAAACTAGGACTTGGTTTGGATAATTACGAACATGGGCAGGAAGAGGAGTAGAATGAGCCTCTGGTCTGGAAGGTATGAGAGCATTTAGCATCTGCAGCTCTGGTGGCACAAGAACGCGCCAGGAATTTGCTTCCACGGCTGTTCATTCGCACGTTTCACGCCACACCACACATTTCAGACATTCCCAGTCTCTTGCCAAGTCACACGTGACAGATCCACAATCCACAGAGCAGGCGGATCAGGACTGTCAGTGACAGGGCTAGTGTTGGCGAGAATCGATTGCTTACGCCTGCCAGGTGGCTGGGGGCGAGACAGGTGACTGGCAGGGTGAGACAGATGAGCAGCAGCCCCCGCCTTGCTGAGAGACAGACCGCTGACTGTCGAGTGCAGCAGGGCGTGTGGAAGCATGGCCAAGTACCGCCCGGTACTGTCTTGCCATTTCCTCTGGACAGTATTCTGTATTTTTATTATCAGAGCACATGGTACTAGGGAATGGCAGCACATGGAGGCATCTGGTTTCTGTGTGGACATGAAGGTCTGTTCAGCTGCTGTAAGGGCAGCTGTCTCATCGGCAGAGAGCAGGGTTCAGGCACAGTGATGCCCATTTGCGAGTGCGTTTTCCTGGCTTCCTGAACATAATAAAAGTGGCCCAAGTCAAATACACCTGCAGGCGCAGGCTCCTTCTTTAGGGCCTGGATGGGTGAGCATGTGAACGTGTTCTTAATAGCAAAGCAGATGCAGAACAGCAGACGCCTTGCGTCGTGCTGGAGACCCTATCCTGGAAACCCGTGGGGGGGGTGACTTGGAGAAGGGGGTCCTTCCCTAGCCCCTGATGTTGCAGGTCTTTGCAGCAGAATCAGCTGGGTGCCACTGTTGGAAAGATCCGATTTAAACTGAAAGAAAAAAAACCCGGGACAGGAATGCGAGCTGTTCTGATACAAAGGTCTATGGTTCCTGATGTATTATTCCCTGAAAATAAGGTTAAACCACACTACTAGAGTTACAGCATCAAGAAGAAGAAGTGTATAGACTGCCTACAGGGACTCTTAAATTAGCATACTGGAAGACATCTGTGACAGTTACCCAGTTCTTGCTATCAGGAGTCTAGACTAGGACTGTATGTGTTTTGGCACTGCAGTGACTTTGTTTCTTGTGTATGTGTGTGGCTGTGGCCACAGGTGACTCCGGAGGTGGTCTGAGCACTACGTGTGCTGATCTGTCAGCTCCCACCCCACGCACGCTCAGAGTTCAAATTAGCCCTGGATTACGAGGGCCCAACTGGTCTGCGATCTGGGACCAGTCCGGTGACCCTGCCCGGCCAGAGCATGGAGCCCTGGTTTGGCCACAAGGGGGAGTGGAGGGGTCTGGGTACCCATCATGCCGTGCTTTAACACGTTGCCCTTTGCCCTGAGCTGCTATGCCAGGACATAGACTGGCACGTCCCCTTGCTTCAATGACAGCACAGAGAGGAAAAAGACCACCCTGAACCCTGAACGCTACAGCAAACAGCGACTTGACAATGTGGCATTGTTATTGGACCACACGGTATTGGCTGTGGAGATAAAAGACAGAGGAAGAGAAAGATCCGAGCGGTCCTCCTCTCCTGCAGCTGTAGGTTGAGTTCGGCAGGCAGGCTGTTGGAGAAAGGCTGGCAAGGGAAGCTGGCACACAGAGGTGGCGTTGAGAGCCGGCTCCAGCATGATGACTGATGGCGCTATTCTGTTTAACATCCACAGCCGCCGCTGCCAAAGATATCCCATCTCAGCTGCGGCTCAGAAAATATCCCTCAGGACAGGAGGGCCAATGCAGCGAAGACTGGCTCCTCCGCTCTCCTGGCAAAAACCCGGTGCTTGGGAGACGGAGGGGATTGTCGCGATGAGACTTAAAACAGGGAGGGGCGGCGGGGGCAGGGGTTTTTTTTTTTTAGATTCATTTCAGATTCTGCTTATTTGTCGTCCTCATTTCTTCATCTGATCCGTTCTAGGCAGCTCTCCACGGACTGCGATTATCCGAAGACAATGCATTGCATAAACAAAGAAAACATTGTACATCCCAGTAATGTACTCAGTTACGATGTGTAACGAGAGCGCATGAGGTTGTGTCATGTTGATTGACGCTTTCCCGTGGCCTGTTATTAAATAAGGGCTGGCTTGCCCACAGTTGTTAACTTTGCTACATGTTATGAATTAGAAATACTCTCTTTTTTTTGCCAGACTGTAGTGTTGATGAGCTTGTAAAAAAAAAAACAACACTAGCTCCCTTTGTTTGAGAGGATAGCATTTATGACAAGCACACGAGCGAGCTGGGTGCGCTGGGCTGACTGAAGGCTTTTAACACCACCATGGCTGCAAATTAATCATCGTATCATGTTTTCATGTTATATAGGAGGTGTCGCCAGGCTTTTTTTCCCCTACAGAAGGCGTCTAGAAAGGCACTGCTTTGTTGTATGAAATAATAGTGCTAGCAATGATCTTGTCACTTCCAGTGTGCAACTACAAGGGTCTCGGACGAGCGACTGAAGTAAGGTCGCACACGCAGCCCCACGTGGAATGCGAGCAGCTTGTTTGTTCTAGCAGGGAGCAGCCCTGATGGAGGATCTGGAGGCTGGAGGAAATGTGTCTCCACTGAGAGGCCTCAGAGTGCCGACTGTCAGGCTGATTTATGGGGCTGCGATAATGGAGGGGTGCTAAGAGCTGGATAAGGCCCTTCCAGCTGCTCTGTGTCCACCGCTGCAGACAGCTGGACCGGGGACAAGGGGACCGAGCTCCTGAGGCGAGGGGGGGCCAAGGGGCAGACAGGTAAAAAAAGGGGCAGATGCCAACAGAGGTTGAGATAGGACAGAAGGATATGGGCCCAGGGTGGCGTTTATCCAAACCTGACACTGTCCCTGTAAGACTGACCATGGACACCTCATACATTTGACACTAATCTTTCTGTCACTGATACTTCCCGTGCCGCGTGCTTACTCTGAGCTGTGCTGCACAAGACTTTTCACAATCTGATTTCCTGCAATAAACTGTTATAAGGACTTAATGACAGTCCATTAGAGTAGATTGTGGTGTTATCCAGAAGTGCTTTAAAATAACGCGCATTTAAGAATTGTGACACATGGTGAACCGAAAAAAAAAAGGGCTTTGTCAATGTATTTGCACACTCAAGAGGTCAGTGCTCTCAGAGGAGCAGCCAGAACCAGCCAGTCTGATACTGCACCAGTGGGGCTGGAGACAGGGGTTTGTCTGGTGTAGCTCTTATCAGTGAAGGCTAAAGCCCATCACAATGGAAAGACAGGGCTCCTGTTTGCATTGGGATAGGAAATCAGAGATAAGCTGCTGCAGTTTCTTTTTTGATTAGATACAGAGAATCAAAACTGAAGGAATTACAGGGGGTGGTGGTGAGTGTAAATATTGTCATATTTAATGGGGGGGGCAGCCAGGTTAGCTCATGCCGGCAGATCCTGGCTTTCCTGGAACAGATCCCTTCTCTTTGCTTATGACTGATTGCAGATTAATTTTGGAACTGACGGGCTTGTATACACAGCCTGGTGGACTTCTGATAAGAAAGAGGCACACAGATTCCCTTCCTTCTTACCGTGCAAATTATTTTTTTTTTAACGACGTGTGTCTGATTTTATGGAAGATCTGTGCAGTTCAGGAAAGCGCTCAGAGTAATTATACAGATTTACATGTATGCTTATGCAATGGCACTGGAATTCTGGGTGCAATTTCCGACCAGGCTCCAGCCTGAGATACAGCCTGTTTTTTTTTCCCTTGAACTAATAGACAGTAATACTAAACTAGCATGATATCATTGCTTAATTGTAGCAATTCTAAGTATCTATAATTCCATAACTGTGGTGAAAACATGTGCTAATAAAAAATGACCTTCTGACATGGACGATTTTCATAGGAGCTTGGCTTTTTCAATATTGATGGGGGTGTTGGAAAATCTTGACGAAAATAACTTATAGTAGACATGTGGAATTGTCCCGATTATCTTTCGAAACCCACATAAACGTATTGAGACATTTTTGCTGAAACCTTTAGGTTAAAGTCATGAGTGAGATGAATACAGAATTCACCAAGAAGCCGCTTGGAGAATCGTAAACTTGCATTGAAAGGACACTGTGTCATTGACGTAGGTGAGACAAAGAACCCGTCGTCAGTACTGTGGACATGAGGCCATGCAGCCAGTCCCTCGTGACCTCTTGTTGGTTTGTGATCATTCTCAGCCAAGAGCCGGCTGATGACAGTGCCGGGCCTCCCTGTGGCACAGACGGCGCACGTGCTCCCTGCAGCGCACTGTGCTGGGTTCAGTTTCAAACCCCCACGACTCCTCGCAGCCAGAAGGTTTTTCCAGGTTCCCTTTGTTCTGAAACTCGACCCCCGGGGGTACGCGGTGTCTCCCGGCTCGTGTTCCAGCCCCAGCTCTCGCTGGCTTAATTGCCCCGGTTTATCCTTATTCTAGCTGGATAAATTTAATGCCTCTCTCTTGGCTCCGAAGTGATTTATAGGTACTGCGCCTTGAGACAGGCGCACCTTTTAAGTCGTCCCCTGTAAAAGACCTCGCTGTCCGAATGGGAAAACCATGAGATCCATCAAGTTAATTGAGGGCCCTCGCTGAAGGAGAGCCAGGAGGCCCGGCAGCCCTTGACTTCAACCCCTCCCTTTGTCGGCGGCTGCCGCAGGTCTCTCTTTCTTCTCTGCCCCTCGTTCGTTCGGGGAAGACGGGGGCGCGGGGCTCTGGCAGGCGCAGTGCGGAGAACAGGGTCCGGGCAGCCGCTGGCTGCGCGCGCCGGGGCCTACCCGGCGTGAATCCTTCCGGGGAGCCAAAACTCTGCATCGAGGTGCCCCGGCCCGAGTCTGCGGGGCGCTGGGCCACCGGTGACCCTCTGCACGGGCCGTCTTTTCCTGTGGTTTTCTGAGGGGCTTTATTTGTTATCGGCGGGCTGTCGAGGGGGAATGAGGCGGATGATGTCCGGGTAAGATCAAAGCCCCGCGAAGAGATGGAATGGGGGTGTCAGGGGGGCTGTCTGTGAGTAATGTCTTTTAACATTTGTCGGCGGGTCAAAAACAAAGTTAAGATGGGATTACTGTGACTGAGAATGGGAAGGGCATGGGAAATCAAGGGAATACCCTGAAAAAACATGGGAATGACATGGGAAAGCCATGGTGTACTACAGTAAACTTTGCTTGGACGCACTTACCGCGGTGTTTTGATGATCCGGTATAGTCAAGCACGCAGAAAATCCACGCTCAGTCCACAGGACTGTAAAACACAGTAAACACAGCTCTGTGACTGTTCCACGCTCTGTGACTGTTCCACGCTCACTTTCTTTGCTTTTGTGCTTTTTGTGCACATCTCCTGCGCTTGCGAATGAACCTGCTCGCTCACGAGGGGGGAATCAGCCCCTGAGGGGGGCGCTCCGCAGGTACAGGTCTGCCCGGGGTGTCGGTGACACAAGCCCTTCCCACCTGCTGCCCCTCCTGACTGAATTCGGCTGCCATCACTGGAGGAGGGGCACAGGCCGCCACCCCCGGAGGGACCCCAGCTGTCGGCCTTCAGCTGCTGCCCTCGCGGAGCGCGGAGCGGCGCCGGCTCTGGTGTTTTCACAGCTCATTCTGCTCTGTGCAAAAACACTGAGCAGAGAGATGAAAGGAAACCAGCGCGCCTTCCGAGGCAGTGGACCAGCGCACGGCCTACGCACTGATAAAGGGAGGGAAAAGGGAGGAGGATCTGAAATTTCTGACGTTTCCTCGTGTGTGTGTGTGTGGCGCGCTCTCTCTCTCGCCCTTCTGCGGCGTGGTGGGGGAAAGGCACCTGAGAACCGCCGCGACAGCACAGGCAGGGAACAGGGAGACATGGGGGGGTGGGTGCAATTGAGTTGCTTGGTTTATTTAGCTTTGTGGGGGGGTTGCGTGAGTTTATCTGAGAAGTTGAGGTGAGGGGGCGCGTGTGGCAGGGTAGATAGAGAGGGTCACTTCCACAAAGCAGTGACCCTTCCGATCTCTCCGTCCAGCAGCTGCGGTGTGTCAGGAGTGTGCGGGCCCCCCTCTCCGAACGCCAGGCTCTGCCTTCTTCCAGACAAGGTGCAGAGCCGGGGGCTGCAGATTAAAGCAACACTCCCCCGTCCTGTTCTCGGCTGCGACACAAGTGCTGCAGGGCCTCCTTCGACACCCCTGCCCTGGCCTGCGTGGTACCCCAAGCGCCCCAGCTCCCTCGCCCCTGCACGAACGCAGGCGCACGGAGCGCTGACAGATTGAGTCAGAGGCCCTGAGCAGCTGGGAGGCTGGCAGACACACCCCTCTCCCCTCAGCCCTCCCTGTTGACCCAGTCCCCCACCTCCGCCCTCGGAGTGTTATAATCCTTCAACACCCCGCAGCGCAGGGGAGGCAGCCCCACGTTACCCCCGGCCCTGCCGCTCGGGCCCTCTCTCTTCCAGCAGCAGGAACAGGAGCTCCAGTGCGAGGGCGGCAGATTGAGGGGGCGGCTGGGGTAGGAGGACTTGTCTGTCAGCTCCTCCATCTCATTCGGCACTTTGCTGGCTGCCAGGATGTTTCAATAAGCCTGTTTTGCAACCAAAAAAAAAAGCCATATTGATCGGGATATTTTGGCCCGCCGGAGCTATGCAAAGGAAATGGAAATCCGATATTCTCTCGCGCTTGCTCGCGCTCTCTCGCCTCTTTATTGAAACAAGACTGCTGTCGAGCCCCTCGCACGCTGGAGCTCCCGCCACGACCGCCCAAGAGAAACTTTTGCTCCAGATGTCCTAAAAATATATCTGTGGCTGTGAAAGAGGCTAGGAATGTGCATGAGGGGCTATATACTAGTGCGGAGCCTGTTCAGAAATGGCCTCTCCCACCTGTACGCTCATTTATT
This sequence comes from Lepisosteus platostomus, assembly GCF_059453375.1. Taxonomy (NCBI): domain Eukaryota; kingdom Metazoa; phylum Chordata; class Actinopteri; order Semionotiformes; family Lepisosteidae; genus Lepisosteus; species Lepisosteus platostomus. The sequence continues at coordinate 41,600,728 of NC_142623.1, forward strand.
ATAACGTAGTGTATTTGCTCCCAGTAACGCCGCCTCGCAATGTTCAAGACCTTAAATCTACCCCTCTGTCTTACACTAGAACAGCGGTGTGAGGACTCTCTATATAATCAGATCTGAATGACCCAGCGTCTTAAGGCTTTTACTCTTTGCAAAGGCACACAGCCCGTGTACAGTCTACTGGGTACAAAGTGCTGCGCTCCGTAGCTCCACACAGCAGGAAATGTGACTGAAAAGAAGCCTTAGGTTTCCCAGAAGGCCACAGGGAGTCCTCAGCTCCGGGAGGGCGGGACAGGAAAAGCACTGTTGCTGGAAGGCGGTGTGGTCCGAGTCCTGGTTCCCCGAAACGGCGCATACCAAACCGCTGGGCTCACTGGTCTTCGCCGGCAGCTGCGACCCGAGACAGGTAGACGTCGGGCGTGGCAGGGGGGTGACCCACTAGTCCCAGTAGTCCCAGTAGAACCAAGAAAGCTTGCTTTAGAGGCATCGCTCTTGTGTTCCTGGTATTTATTGCCTTGTTAACCTCTGATATTTGTTCTTATAACCCCTTCAGAATAAATCTCTGTATATTTAGAACCCAGACGTGCAACCAACCAAACTATGCTGTGTTCTGCTCGGCGCACTTTCGGGGGGGGGGTGATCTCTGGCACCCCGCGCGGCTGAGAAGGTAGCGAAACCCATCAGGCAGGAGGTTCGGGTTCCTCCGGTGTCGGCTCGGTTCGTCCGGGTTCTTTCAGAGCCGCGTACTTCCAGTTCCGCTGGCGGAGAACAGGAATTTTTGCTTTCGTTCTTGAGGTCGTTGGAATTTTTTCTGGGGGGGGGGGTGGTGGTGATGAGGTGGGGGCAGGAGGGCTAGAAAAAAAACCTGCTCAGACTTCCAGTGGAATGCACGGTAATTTAATTCCAACGCCGAAACCATCCGCCAACCCCAACACCCCCCCCCCCCCCCCCCACCAGCCTCTTCTTTTTCTGGCACTTTCCTGGATGTCAACCAGCGTTTCCAGGTGAAAGCACTTGAATCCGAAGGAAAAGACGGAAAAGAAGAAAGGGCGCTGTTTGCAGAAAAAACAGTGTTGTTGTGCAATTTCCATAACCTCTGGCGGCCCTTGCTCTCAGCGCGCTGGTACGGCAACAGGATGTGACAGTACCAGCCATGAATGAGAGGGCCGTCCAAGGTACACACAGAGCCCGCGCCGAGGCCACGCCGGGGCCAAAGCAAATGGAAAAGGGAGGCTCCCTGGGGAGACTCCCGGACCACGGGACAGGGGAGAAAAAGATCCTTGTGCACGCAAGGGAGGCCGGCGGCTGGAAATAAAAAAGGTTTTAGAATAGTCCTGGGGAGCGAGAAACAACCCCCATCTTCTGTTTTCTGCCACGGGCCTGCGGGCTGTCGCCCCGGGAGACTGCTGGTCTCGCTCCCCCCGAACCTCGGCGCCCCTGTAACCTTGATCGTGTCCACGCCTTGAGAAACACGCGGGGAGCCCGTGGAAAAGTCCCGCGACACGCTCTTGTCTGATTTCATTAAGAAAACCGGTGCGAACCCCAGTGGAAGAAACTTGACAATTGCAAGCATCCCTCCTCACAGTCTTTTTGCTCTCCAGTCAACTCTAGTAGACTATAAGCTCTGCCTTCATCTCATGGCCACACACGTCTGTACTCCCCTGTTTCCTTCTTTTCACTGCTTTCTGATTTCCCTGTCTTGCTCTCCGTCCTAATTTTTGCCGTCCGCTGTATCGTGTGAGGTTTCAGCCCCTGATTCTGCCTGGGCTGGAATGGAGTTTTGTCCTGCACACTAGGGGGCGCAAGAGGCAGGGCTGGTGTTTTTATCCCAGTGGCTGTGCTCATGGCAGCTGAGCGGCTCTTGACTTCATCCAAAGCTCAGACTGCTCTTTCCGCTGTGTTTTCTCTGCCTAGCTGAGTTGATGCTGATGGGCAGAGTTCCTGCCTTGATAACGTCCTTAATTATCTGTTCCCGCAGTTAGCACAGACTGCTGAAGGGGCCCAGTGTTGTTTTTGCCTGTAGATTAAAAAAAAAAAACAGGTTCTAGGTGATGCTTTGATGTCACCTGCTTACAGACACGTTCTATACAGGCTCCTGTGCAAGAGCAGTGGTGAAGTTTTGATACTCCTGCTGATGAGAAGTTCAATTACAGTTAGCAGACTATTGGAGGGTAGATTACTGAAGTCTGGAGTCATTTAAAATGGATTTGGAGCCGGCGTTGTTAACTGTAACTGTAGATGAGCGCAGCAAAACGTGACCGGACTGAAGGACTGCTACTGACTACATTGAAGCCCTCTCTGCTTCGCCCAGGGAACATGTAATCGAGCCGCTGCTCACAGTAAGCGCTGTGGCTCTCTCTCAGCGTGCTCACGGCCGCGGGAGTGTTGACGTCGGGGGGCCGGGGTCTCGGACTCGGGTGCTCTCCGTCGCTCACGTGGCCCGGCGGCCGCTGTCTCCGCAGGGCCCCCGCGGGTGAGCCGGCCGGTGGAGGAGAGGGTGACGGCGAGGCTGGGCAGGACCGTGCGGCTGCCCTGCCCCGTGGAGGGGGACCCCCCGCCGCTCGTGCTGTGGGTCAAGGACGGGCGCAACGTGCACCAGGGCTGGGGCCGGCACCGGCTGGCGAGGCAGGGCCTGCGCATCAAGGAGGTGGAGACGGGGGACGCAGGCGCATACGCCTGCAGGGCCGCCAACGGCTTCGGCAGCATCACCATCAACTACACCCTCGTCGTCGTCAGTGAGTACCCCGCCGCACCCGCCGGCTCCCCGCTCTGGGGCGCGCCCCGCCTCCGCGCCATGACACGCAGCTCACGCCATGGGAAGTGGGGAAATTCCTGGGACCCCCCCTCTGTCAAGTGAACCAGCCCGTGTTTACTGACTTGAACCAGCCCTTCGGTGCTCCTCATGCCCCAACAGCAGCTCGGGGACTAAGCGCTACACAGACACGCAGGAAGTACCCCAGTGTTGTGTGCCATCCGCGTTAGAAGCGGGTGTCCTGGGAGGTCCCAGGGAGGTGGATCTAGGTCCTGCGTTTACAAACAATCCAGTCTATGATCTCACACCATCCATGATCTCTGAGTTTTGTAGCAATGTAGATCCAGGGGTCTCATCCCCTCATGGAAGCCAGAGGATCAGCTTCCACAGCATGTCTGGGTGGCTTGTCTCAGTCTCCCACAGCCTTTTGAGTAAATAAACAAAATAACATGAATAAATGCCTCCAGTTAGCAGTATGAGCAGTGCCTTTGGGGATTAAGGATACTGTTCTCTGTGATTCAGCTCTTTTCAGCTGTCAGTGTAGCTCATTCCTTCGAGCCTAGGAAGTGATCAGGTCTCTCTTCTTGTAGTGTCGTCTTTACCGAGTTTTTGTGGGGTTTTTTATCTAAGAAGGGTTGGAATTTTGTGCTGGTAGCAGAGGTGAACTTGAAAATCTACAGCTTCATCCAGTTTCACAACTCTTCATTTTGCTGTGTAGTTTTTTGTGGGCGCTGAAAAGGTTTCGGCCGTGCGCTGTAGCTGAGAGCAGTGGTCAAGTGGTGGCCTGTCCGAGTACTGCCTGGGGGGTGGCTCGGGGCCTGTGGATCCTCTGGAACTCAAGACCCTCACAAAAATAACTTGTATATTACTTATAGGTTTCTGTAGAAATGTCCACATCTTCCACAGAAACATTCAGATTTGCATAGAGCATCGGGACACTGGGGCGTGTAGAAACCCCCAGGTTATTTTCACAAGAGGAAGAGAGGGTGCATACACAGCAAGTGCTGCCAGACTGTCAATAAATCTCCAGAAGGCCTGTGCTGCTGAAAGGTTCTTGGACGCAGAGATTCCTACTAGACCGCGCTGTTCAAGGCCCAGCAGGGATAGCAGAGGGGGGCCTGACAGTTCAGTTCATGACAATTCACTGAGGATTGGAACTGTTTAATAGGCCTCCCAGTCAGCTCGGGAAACTAATTCCTCTTCCCTCGTGGGGCTTCCATGAGGCGAGGGCTCCCTGCCAGGGGACAGAGCGTTCCGTCACTTGCGTGCTCCTGTAACATCTTCTCTGGGTTTTGCCGAATGTTGAATTGGGTGTGACAGTCCGCTGCGCATGGCAGTGGCATCGCTAACGAACTGCTTCCGGAAAGCTGGGGAGTGGGTAAGCCGCATCAGGGAGTGCTGGCTGCAGAAGAACAAGTGGAGATCGATCCTGTGATGGAACCTCTGGAGCCTGTTTCAGGTCTGAGAGAGAGAGTAAGGCAGCATGGATATAAAAAATAACATTTTATTGTCTCTCCTTTATATCCCACATCCATCCATCCATTCATTTCCTAACTGCTTCATCCTGTTCAGGGTCGTGGGGGAGATGGAGCCTATCCCTGCTGCCTGATTCTCTCTACCTTATATCTCCCATATCTCTCTTATATCCCTGCTGCCTTAATCTCTCCGCCTTATATCCCTCTTGCCTTACTCTCTGTTCCTCACACCTGAAGAAGGCTCAACAGCTGAAACATGATGTTTCTTCTTTCTGCTTCTGAGTATGGAAACTTACTACTGCATCACGCTGAAATACTTCCCTGTTTCCTCACAGTCCAAAATCCCCACGTTCAAAATAAGACAGTTCTGTACTTTAAAAACAAAGGGAAACCTTTGCCACGCGCTTATTCCTAATATCTTTGCACTTACGAAGTAAAGTAAAACTAAAACAGGGGGGAAATTAGGTTTTGGACGGTTGGAACAAGATCTCAGATTAGTACTTCACAGCTCTGTTTTCGGCAGTGCAGATAGGTGTCTGGAAGACTCCAGCCAGGGTTCAGCTCATGTCTTTTCCTGTATGAGGCGCTGACTGAGATGGGATCAGTTTCATTAAAAAAAAAACCTTCCCCCCGGTAAAATCCTGCCAGACTTCTTAATGTCTGAATTGGATAGCAGTGCTAAAATATTCAGCATTACACAGTGACTGCTTCAGCCACAATCCGGGGCTACGCTTTCAGTGGTAACGAGCACTGGCAGGCGACAAGTCCAAACGCTTTTTTAATCTAACAGAAACCACACTGTACCTAAAAAATGAAACGTCCTGTTTGGAAAACAAAATTCAGCTCACGTTATCAATATTTGGCCCAGATACTAATAGCTCAGTGAAAGCATTTGGCCGTATAACCTCGATAGGCGGCATATTTAATGAATTCTGCTTTTTGGGTGTTGCAACAGCAGAGCCCCGACAAGCAAGAATAGACACAGATCAGACACTGAGGAACAGTGGAGCTCACAAGAGATTAACCCGTTTTCCTCATGTCTCCGCCACACAGCCAGCCTTTACCAGCCTGTTCACAAAATACTGTCTCACTGTCCCAGCAGGCAGCGTGCAGATCTGGGTTAGTCAGCAGTTGGGATCGGCTTTTTATAGACAGCGGGGCCTCTGTAACTCTGTCATTTCGTTTTTGTGCTTGCATGTAGAGGTACACATGTTGTGACCTGGTGTATCTTCTGGATGGGTAATACATATAATATAGGTTTATTCCATGCTGAAAAAAAAAGAAGAAAGAGAACACAACGTTTCGGCCGTGGAGCCTTCTTCAGGTGTGAGAGAGACAGGGCAGTAGGCAAAGGTACAGTAGTGGGAGAACAAAGGTTGGGAGGGAGGAGGAGTGAGAGGCGGGAGCAGGGGACAGAAAGAGAGGCCAATCAGGAGGTGTGAAGTCAGAATGGGTGCAGAGAGGTGTGAAATGAAACTTCCAATGAATGAAGAAAATTTAAAAGAACAGTAGTCTGTCGTTAAGGGAAGGGAGAATGTGTGATCCTAGCTGCAGAATAATTTTAGTTTCGGTGGTCTATATATACATATAATATGCCTACAGAAGGCTTAGAAATCACATTCCCTCTGAGCAGCAGGATGATCCCTCTCGGGCTTTGCAAGCTGCAAGGCTCTTGTTCAGCTTTGGTGCCGACGGAAGTGGGGGAAAATGAATGACCTTAAACGAGAACCCCCTGCGCTCGCTGGGGCACGCTGTTTAATACGCTCCTGTGAAGAGGTGGGCTTCGCCAGGCGCTGACGTCTGAAAGGTACAGAGAGCAAAAAGAGAAGAGCTGCTGCAGAAAACTCAGCCCGGCTGTCAAAGTGTGTTAACATCGCATGGATGCCTGCGTCAGGAATGGTGGGACGAATCCCATTACCAAAACCGCATCCAAACCACTTAAAGAGAGACTCTGCATCCTATCATATTACAGTCCTCCTGCGCGCAGGCCTCTAAACATCTTCAAAACAGCATCGAACTTGGAAGCATAGGAAGAACAGTTCTTTTTTTTTAGTTTTGCGTGTTGGGACACATATTGTTCCCTGGTGTTCCTGGGTCTCCAGACGTTCTTGAGGACGTCCTGGCATGTCTTAGACGAGGAGCCTCTGGTCTGAGCTTCACATTGGAGAGGCGGGCTAACAATAGTCAGGTCTGATGGGTAACAGGGGATGCTGGAGACAGGACACGTTACAAGGAATCTCATAAATGCTAAAATATGTCTTGCAAAGGAGGAACTGGGAGTTTGGCTTTGATGATTATTTTCCTGTCTGTGTGACGGCGATCTAATTTTAATTTGAAATTGAGATTGCAAATCGAATGACACAGAACACCACAAACCAGGATTTCAAAAACATGTTTGTTTTTTTATTGTAGGAAAATAAGCTAGGGAAAGTTCAAAGCCCATGCACATATGGAGGCAAATTGATTCATGCTTGAGAGAGGGGTGGAAGAAAGAGGGTTCATTAATAAAAGTGAAAGATGAAAGGATGTTTTGATGAAATTAAAACCATTTTAGTTCGTATTAATCTTAGCCTAATGGAGCAGCGTGTTAAAGACGGGTCAGTTCTCAATTGTACGAAACGGCTCATATCCAGAGCAGCATGGTCAGGGGAAAAGCTTAATTGATCCTGACTGCTCTCAGTCTGAGATGCCACTTAATCTTGTCAGAAGCGTTTTTTCCCGGTTCAGTTTCAGATCGTGGTGCTGCCTGGTATGCAGTACTTTTAGATGGAAGAAACATTTTAAAATTAACTACAGAAAAGGTGACCTTAGAGTACTGTCGAATCAAGAGCGTTATCCCCAGACAGGAAAGCTATAGGTCACACTCCCGCTGCATGTCCAAAAACAAAGATGTTTCTGCACCACACTGTGTTTTTTGTCATTCATGAGGGAGGTTATAAAGGAAAGGTGGCTATTTGGCCCATCTAGACCTTTTCGTACTTAGTGGCTTAATTAGTAGAACAGTGGGTAGTGGGATCTAATCCAGCTGTTTCTTGAAAGATGTCAGGGCCTCCTGTTCTCAGTTTCAAACGCACTTCCTTGTAATTTCCACTCGTTTTGCAGTTGGTTTGTGTCTCGCTGTTAATAAATGCTGAATTCGTGTTATAAAGGAAGAGTTCAGTCCTTCGCGGCCTGCCCGCGGAAAGGGCAGGCGAGACCGTCCAGAGCAATGAAGTCCTCTCCAGGACTCTGTGTAAGGGGGCGCTGCCTTTTTTCACCGTAAATCTACCTTCACTAAGGTCGCTTTTCACTCCTCGCTCCAAATCATTAAGCACTGAAACCTGCTCCGCCCTTAGCCTCGCCCTCGATCCTGCCAGGCCCCAGGTTTTCAAGGGGTGCCCCCAAATCTGGGCGGCCTTCCTTCTCCCATCAGGGCTCCCCTGCTCTCCACTGTTCTCGGCCCGAGTCCCCACATCTCCTGGAGGTTGGTGGCTTCTGCAGCGTCTTCTCCCGGATTTCCATCGACTCCCACTGCTCCAGCTGCACGTACTGAGGGCTCGCAGCGTGTTTCATCTCCGGGGTGGCTGAGTGTGAGAGGGAGCTCTCCATGTGGCCCCAGGACGAAGGTTTTAATTAAACTCGCAGTCCGCGAATCACCCACCTTCTCTCAGATCCCCCACATGAAAGCTCTGCCCTATCCATCTCATTAGAGAGCTGAGTGCCGGCACAGCCAGCCCCCCCAAGTCCCCTTTTCAGGATGTAGAGGTTGTTTTCGTACAAAAGAATTTTTGACATTTTTTTTTTCCCCCGAAGAAACATTTGGGTAGTTTCCTCCCGAGTCTCCCTGTGCCTGCTGCAAAGAAACCACTTCTGGCTCCATAAAAGATGGGATAAACTACTAATTACCCCTTTCTTCTCTACTCATTTTTCTCTCCTGAGCTGCATTTATGTTAAAGCTCTCTAATTTCCTATGCTGGGGCTGCAATTCATATCAGACAGCACCGAGACTAAATGTCAATGTACTTTTCACTTACTCCAAAAATAGTTGCTCGCTTTTTAGCCCGCTCATCCTGTAAAGTGCTCGGCAAAAATCAATTGCTTAAAAATCGGCATGTCCCCTCGGATTTACTTCAGTGTCTAAATTTAAATGATAAATAAGGATATATTACTGAGGGCGGCACGGTGGTACACTGGTTAGCACTGCACTGGGGCCCTGGGTTCAATGCGCAGCCTGGGGTGCTGTCTGTGTGGAGTTTGCATGTTCTCCCTGTGACAGCATGGGTGTCCTCCAGGTGCCCCAGCTTCCTCACACAGTCCAGAGACATGCTGGGAGGTTCACTGGCTTCTGGGAAAACTGGCCCTGGTGTGAGTGTGTGTGTGTGCCCTGTGATGGACTGGCGTCCCATCCAGGGTGTACCCTGCCTTGCGCCTGTTGCTTGCTGGGATAGACTCCAGATCCCCCACATCCTCGACACTGAATTTGATGAAGCAGTTAGAAAATGGATGGATGATATATATAACTGGTTTCATGTGAGAACCAGACATTCAGCTCACCTTACTTAAGTGTGATTGTCATAATAACTCAACCAGGCATCCTGACTCCTGCCACTCTTAGCGCAAAGGATCGCCTCCTGTTTTAAACTTAAAATGCTCTCCTCTCCTCTTTCTTTCCACTTGTGTCCCTGCGTCTCTTGGTTTCACTATTGAGCCATTATTGATTTGGGATCAGGCAAAACTCCTAGCGGATGCCTTATAACACAGTGTTGAGTTCTTCTATCGTAACTATGGACATAAAGATGACAGATTTATAGGATGTATTGAGGTGAAAATATTGCCCTTTCATAAATAATTTTGCAAGAGAACCATTTTTTTCTCTCATTACAATTTCATTTTTCTTTAAGCAGTCCGACTGCTTTCCTCAATGCTGTTTTTTACTATGTGTGGTGCAGTATAATGCTCCAATCTCTCGGCTCTGTGGACATTTTATTAACTTGTCACTCGTGTTGCGCTCACACCCCCATGGTTTTCACACCATGTTGCATGTGTGTTACTTCCCAGACACATTCATGTACTTCTGATCTGCTGCCTGCGGAGGGATATCCCTGCAGATTCCACGAATCGGCTCCTTTGTCAGGCCACACGGCTCACAGTGTTACCCTCACATTTAAAGAGAAGCCTCTTGTATATTTGTACTGGTATGAAAGGAGAATGAAGCTTTTTGAGTGAGTCCTTTTAAAGTGTTTCCAGTAGGAAAAAATAATATGTGGGTCTTTAAACACTGGTGCCACTGGCAGCCATATAAAGGGGAGCTGCAGGCTTACCTTTCCTGTGTCTCTGGGCCCTGTATTTCCACAGAAGATTTCCACAGGCTCGTCTCAGAGGCCGGCATTGTGGGACTGCCTAGCTAAATACTGACCAGAACCCCCACCGGCCAACCTATCAGACCTCACTGTAGCCCTTCTGTTACACCGTCGTTTCCTAACCTGCTGGAATCCAAGCTTCAGGGGAGCCCAGCGGGCATTCGAACAGCAGTAGCAGGAACATTCACACCCCGGAGCAGAAACCTGCTTAACGTCGGTGATCCCTCTGGAGCAGATGTGCTGAAGTCTGCGTGGCATGGAAAAATCTCTGGAACTTGGAACAGACAATCAGGTTTTTTTTTTCCGTCTTATTTGCCCTCCTCCCTCTCCGCCTCTCCCCCCCGCGTGAGGGTGCCGGTGGGGAGCTCTGCTCGGGCCTGGGAGCAGGAGAGATGTGCGTGCGCTGGGACACACTGACAATGAATTCACCTCTGGGAGACAACACTTCAAGAGTAGGCTGCTTTTTGTTTTTGAGCCCTCTTTAACAGCTGTTTTACAGGTATTCCTGGTTATCTTTAACAGTTTATGGTCCCAGGCACCTGAGTGATCTCCCTTTTAACCCCTACAACTGCTGTACAATGGCAAACGTTTCCCTGCCCTGAGAATGTGAGAACATCGCGTTGCGAAAACATGGCAACAGCCAGTGGAGAGCCATGAGGATTGAACTCCCTGCTAAAACCACTTAGGCTAAATAATGAGCCTCGAAATCCATCTCATTGGAGCCGAATAGCCCTTATCCAGACTGGCTCAACTGTGCCAAATGAAACGGGGCTCTTGGCCTTTTCCAGAGATCATTGGCCAACACCAACAACAGGCCTCAGCTGGAGAAACCCTGGAGCTGCTTTTCCAATGTCGTCTCCATCAATCCCTCTGTTCTGTGGCCCCCGGAGGGTTTCAAAGCACAGAGAATGTCTCTGTGAGGCGGTGCCTGGCAGGCCCCGAGCCCGGAGACTGCAGGAGACAGAGGCGTCTCCGCCTCCTAACGCCAGCAGAGGACCAGCCTTCTGCTCTCAGAGAGCCCACAGGGGTGCCTGCCGAAACAGGGTTCAGGGGTTTACTTCAGAAATAATACCCGACCTGCTGTACCAGACTGACTCATCTCCCAAAATGAACTTAGGATTTCAAGAAGAATGACTTCAAACAAAAAAGTCTATCCCCAGGCTTATCTCAGCAAGCAACGGGCACAAGGCCAAATTCCCAGAAGCTAACTAACCTACTAATATGTCTTTGGACTGTGAGAGCACCCAGAGTTAAACCCCTGCCAACATGAGGAGAACATTCAGACTCCTCACAGACAGTACCCCAGGTCCAGAATTGGACCCATGGCCTCAGCACTGCAAGGTGGCAACACTACCCACTGCACCACCATGCCATACATGAATTCCCCTTCTCCTCTCTAATGTCGGGAGTTTATGCACTAATCTAATTAAGGCGTGGTAGACATCATTCTGTTACCATCTGCGCATTACTGCTGCCATGTCACTAGGGCAGAAGACTTAATATGAGCCGGGTGATTAGCTGAATTGCAATCAAGCAACAAATCGGGCTACAAGGAGTAGCTTTGGACCTTTGTAACCTACATAGTCAAGAATGACTCCAGGCTGCGCCGTGCAGCCTGATCTCCTCAGAGTTCGGAAGCAGAGCAGGGCTGGGCCTGGTCCTTGCTGGGACGTGACAGGCCTGAGGGAAAAGCTCCAAGGTTGTGGCTGCAAGTGGTACTGTCTGGCCAGCAGGTGGCACCCTTCCTTCTGTCCTTCTGCACCAGTATTTCCAAAGCAATTCCCCAGCAGGGGGACTGGGGACACTGCTATAGGACACGCTGTCATTCAGAGGAGACATCAAATCCATGCCTGCTTGATCTCTCATATCCTGCAGGAGGCACTGTTCGCAAGAGTAGCTGTCATCACTTTGTTCTGCGCCTTGGAATAACAATACTTTTAATATAGACTGTATTTCCTTTTGGGGATTTTGCTCCAGTAAATGAAACTACTAATAAGGCTGTCTCTGACTCAGTGCCCGTTGAGGTGTCCACAGCGAAAACGTGTACCTGGACACAGATGCGCATTGCTGCAGACTGAGAGCTTCTCTAGTGGCCTGCTGATGCCAATACACACACTGTAGGAACAAATTATTTTATCCACAGCAGTTGTCATGGGGGCCTTTGTTTAATACAGTCATTTCTTTTTCCAAAGTGCTGTATTTTGCCTGACCATCTTCGACTGCAACAAAGCTGTGTTTTGCTTGAAGCAAAGCGCCTTTTTTGTTGTTTTTTTGTTTGCAGTTTCAGGCCCGCACACGCTATTAAACACAGTCCAAACATGTGGAGCAGAAACGTTGCCGTAAAGTGGAATCAGATTTTTTCTCTCTCTCCCCCTCTCTTTTATTCGGGCTTGCTTTTGTTTTTCCGAGTAAACAGGAGGGAGTAACCATTACCAAATGGAGAGGGTCCCAATAAAAGCCAAACGCCATGGAGACTCTCAGAACCACATCAGCATGAGCCCAGATAGGAGTCTGTCACTGTCTCTGGAGAAGGAAGAGAAAGGCTAACACACAGGAGAACAGATAACAAATTCAGGTTGTTATCTCCCAGTTGAAACAGCACCACGGGGAAACAAAAACATGGAATGAGTGTTTTTTGCGGAAAATTGTGGTGACTGTGGTTGATTCTTAGCCCGGGACAGAGGGGCATCAGAGATGCTCTTCGAAAGGGGGTGGTAATAAGGAGAACCAGGGAGCCCTCAAACCAAACCAGTCCTGCATGTCTGTGATGAAAGTGGGATGAGAACACAGTGCCGGAGGAAACCCAGCCACAAGCATGCAGAGAACAGGCAAACTCCTCACACAGAGAAAGCCAAAGCTGGAACTGAAGCCGAGGCCATGTATCTGTATCAAATTATAATAGGGAACAAGGACGGGTTTATTCCCTGCTGAAAAGAGAGGAAAAGAAACACAAAGTTTCAGCTGTGGAGCCTTCTTCAGGTGTATCACAGCCGAAACGTTGTGTTTCTTTTCTTCTCTGTTCAGCAGGGAATAAACCTGTACTTGTTCCTTTGCAGCCCACGCATGCTGACGCAGCTGCCTGCTTAGTATTATATAATCAGTCCGTTTATTTCATAATGCATACAATATATTTCATAACGCATAACACATACGTAGAAATGTACTTCAGTCCCTCGTACATTTTACCATGGTAAGATTCTGCAACAGAAATCAGACTAAACCACAGCACAGTATTGTTAATAAATGTGTTTTGCTGAATGGACCACGGTTCACGTGGTGTTTTAGTTTACTTTAACACCGGGGCAGCACCTACATTGGGAATGGCTCCTGGAACAAAGGCGGGGCGACTAGGGGAATGCGGGACTTGTTTTGCTTGTATTACTGTAAGAACTCAGCTGGGGCGCTTTGCCTGCCTCGCCGTTACACCATGCAAGCTGACACTGGGAGGGAAAAAACGAGACAAAAATCTGAACAACTGTGTGAAACAGAACTGGCGGCGGTGAACCAGCGTTTGGCGTTGGCTACAAAGACGCTGGGCTGACGGAGCACGGCTGTTTTCTTTACGGCTTCCTTTCATCTGAACTTGGACACCTACCTCGATTTTTCAAAGCTTTTAAAGTTTTTTTTTCCTCATGCAAAATATATCTCTGATTGAAATCACACTAGCGCCGAAGTCAAAGTCAATTTCTGATCAGCGTATAAAATTTGATTTTTAAATCAAATACGGACAGCGTAAGATTTTATTTTCTTTCTTCTGGGCAGAAGAACGTTTTTTCTTTTTTTTGGTACACACGCCCCCCCAAAAAAAATAAATTCAGTTTTTCCTCAAGCCAGTTTTTTCAACCTGAAGAAAAAGGTTTTTAATTCGAAACCCACAAGAATGTCAGGGTATTCATACAAGACTCAACACATGAAAACGACGCCTTCGTGATCCGTGAAAGTTATTATTTGTTTAAAAAAAAAAACAAAATAAGCACAACTCCCCCAGTTATTCCTAGCGATGAATGAACAAGGCGATTCTGGGAAGAATGAAGGCCGAAGATGGGGGGAGGAAGGTCCCACATATGAGAATCATTTGTGCGTGTGTAGTTGGCTGTTAGTTTTAGCAGCGCTCGGTTTGTGCGGGCCCTGTTTACACAAGATTACCTGAAATAAGCCCAGCCCGTCTGCACAAGGGCTGCGATGGAAGTGCTCAGCGGTGCGCTGGGCAGCAGCCTGTGCAGAAAGAGCTCTCTGTGCGCTCCTGCGCGCCGTGCCAGCGAGAGCCTCCCCAAACAAAGCACGGCTCACAGCCCCGTCTGCACAGTTTAGGTTAAAGGCAGTTAATTGGTTTCCTGCTCAGGGTTAAGTCAACACGGCGTTTTGTTCTTAACGGCGCGGAAACACGAGAGAGGCTACAATACCGGCACTGTGTTTGTCTATCCCCCCTTTCCCAAAAACCCAGTAAAAATAATATGAGAGTTAGTTATGGTTCCCACAGAGAAGTAAAACTCCATGCGCTCGAAATCAAAACACAGGAGGAGCCTGGGTTCTTCACACACCAGTGATCTCTGGACGGGTAATTCAGTGGGGCCAGGCGAAAGTTCATCTCGCACGCCGCGGAGATCCTCCTGTCAGGTCCTGCAGACTGCGAATAAACATGGATCTGTTTTTTTTTTACAAGGCTTTTTTATGGCGAGTATCTGGAAATGTGTGATTTTCATAACACCCTTGTGTGCAGATTCGGTACGCTGAAAGTAGCAATAACACTGAAGGCAACCAAAAGGTTTTAGTTTGATTGACCACAACTTCTGCTCAATACGGCATCGCACTTCGTTTCTTTACATTGTCCTGCCTGCGCAGCGCCACCTAGAGGCGGGCTGCGGTAATAGTCAGAAACGTAAGACGACACGAAGGTAAATCTGAATTTATTGCCCGTTTCCTAGCTGGTAATGGCATTTCCCAAATTCAAAAAAGGCGTGACTGGAGTGAGTTCCACTGAATTTAATCTAGGTTATTGCGTCGTCCTTGCCAAGAAACTGGTTGCGAGATCGAAAATTGGAATATACTGGCGGGGTTCAAGCCTGTATTGCCTTCGATAAATTCTCTGTCCCGTTCGATTGAGGTTCCCTGTAGCTCCTTCCCCTGCAGTTCCGAGGAATGCCAATGTGCACCATGTCTGTCAGACCGCTGCTGTCTCCCCCAGCCCGTGTCTTCGGAAGCGGAGACCACTCACTGCCCTCCCGTCTGTAGGAGGTCGAGGGGAAACCGACAGCATCTCGTCTGTCAAGAGCGGTGTTAGATATCCTTCCCCGTCATGCCCGGGCTCCCGTCTCAGTTCTGTGTTTGTTGTGCAGACGAGCTGTTGTGCTCTCCCTTGGGAACTGCCTCGCCGGCATTTGCAGTGTTTGATACCATTGTTTAACCCTTTTTTAAAACTAACCCTAACCCTAACCCTGGCAGCGGGTCATGCGATAAACTATCTCGCCACAGAGTACGCCACATTAAAACAAAAACTGCGGTTTTATTCAAATAAAACAGACTTAGTTGTGTTGTGTGTGTGTGTGTGTGACAACACACGGGCAATAATAGAAGCAGACACAAACCTCGGTGTCTGGCATTGTGCATCACAACGATTGTGCACAATACCAGACAGCTAAGGGGGAGCATGAAGGTGTCCTGGACAATTCCTGGACAATGTTTAGCCCACTTCTTTTAACACAGCGGGATTCTCCAAATATACCGATGGAATTGGGGAAGTTGCACGCTTGCTTTCTATGTTTGTTCATCCAGATTGTCCTTCCTCGATACGGCGAGAGTGATCGATACTGATTGTACCCATTGGTCATGCTAATAAAGCACCTTGAATTGAATTGATCTCTCTCCCCGCCCCATCCTCAGGTCGGACAGGGCGGTGTGTGTCACAGTCGGTCTCCTGTGTTTTTCAGACGACTCTGCGGCAGGACAGAACAGGCCTCCCTCTGCCCCGACAGAGCCCAGCACCGAGCGGGTCGGACAGGACCCCACAGGACAGCCCTGGGGTGAGGGGGGATCGGGTTTCTGTCTCTCTCTTGGAATGGTTTCTCTTTGTGTTCTCGCAAGCCTGTTTCAAGTTCAGGAGGTAGCTTGTCTCAGCTCACGATAAGCGACTTCCTAGTGGGTTTGAATTACCAAGCAGGTGAAACTCAGCTGCAGTCGCTCAAACGCTCTTTCCCAGAAGCGTGACGCTAGTGATCTGTAAGGTAAAAGACACGATCCGAGGGGGGGGCATTTGGTTTCGATTTATATTGACCGATCGGTGGACAAAGCCTCCAGCAGGGCCCCGGTTTTCACGCGGTGTTGCTGTCCCAGTTAAGC
The DNA here is from genome assembly GCF_059453375.1 of Lepisosteus platostomus. Classification (NCBI taxonomy): domain Eukaryota; kingdom Metazoa; phylum Chordata; class Actinopteri; order Semionotiformes; family Lepisosteidae; genus Lepisosteus; species Lepisosteus platostomus. Next base: position 41,616,627 of record NC_142623.1, read on the forward strand.
CCCGGTTCACCCAGGCCACGAAGATGCGCCGCCGGGTCCTGGAGCAGCCGGTGGGCAGCTCGGTGCGGCTCACGTGCCTGGCCAGCGGCAGCCCCGCGCCCGCCGTCACGTGGTGGAAGGACGAGCAGCGACTGGCCCCGCCGCGGGGCGGCGCGCGCCGGCAGTGGACCCTCACCCTGAGGAACCTGCAGCCCCAGGACAGCGCCAGGTACACCTGCCTGGTCGCCAACTCGGCGGGGCACATCAACGCCACCTACAAGGTGGACGTCATAGGTAAGGCCCGGGAGTGTCCCGGCGGCGCACGCCCAGTGTGGTCAAGGGTCAGTGTCGTGACGTTCACTGGTCGGCGACGTCTGGACGTTTGGGATTTTGTGACACGCTGTCCTGCGGCAGCGCGGACACAAAGCGAAGGACTTGTGACGCTGTTGCACCGCTGTTTTCTGCAATTCTGCCATAGCCAAAAGCCACCCGTCCAGCATCATTGTAAATGCATTTTTTTAAATCTGAATACAACCTTCTGGGCAACATTTGGCAAATGTGACCATATGACATGTTAGCTCATGTTATACGGATTCTCATACAGCTAAACGATAAACATCCGCAGCTGAATTTAAATCTAAAGGTGGAGAGAACGGCGAGGAACATGATGCAGTACTTGACAATATAAACACTCCTGGTCACTCTCCTGTCCTTACAGAGCGGTCACTCTCGGTCACTCTCCTGTCCTGTCCTTACAGAGCGGTCACTCTCGGTCTCTCTCCTGTCCTGTCCTTACAGAGCGGTCACTCTCGGTCTCTCTCCTGTCCTGTCCTTACAGAGCGGTCACTCTCGGTCACTCTCAATCATTCTCCTGTCCTTACAGAGCGGTCACTCTCGGTCACTCTCCTGTCCTGTCCTTACAGAGCGGTCACTCTCGGTCACTCTCCTGTCCTCTCTTACAGAGCGGTCACTCTCGGTCACTCTCCTGTCCTGTCTTACAGAGCAGTCACTCTCCTGTCCTGTCCTTACAGAGCGGTCACTCTCGGTCACTCTCCTGTCCTGTCCTTACAGAGCGGTCACTCTCGGTCACTCTCCTGTCCTGTCCTTACAGAGCGGTCACTCTCGGTCTCTCTCCTGTCCTGTCCTTACAGAGCGGTCACTCTCGGTCTCTCTCCTGTCCTGTCCTTACAGAGCGGTCACTCTCGGTCACTCTCCTGTCCTGTCCTTACAGAGCGGTCACTCTCGGTCTCTCTCCTGTCCTGTCCTTACAGAGCGGTCACTCTCGGTCTCTCTCCTGTCCTGTCCTTACAGAGCGGTCACTCTCGGTCTCTCTCCTGTCCTGTCCTTACAGAGCGGTCACTCTCGGTCACTCTCCTGTCCTGTCCTTACAGAGCGGTCACTCTCGGTCTCTCTCCTGTCCTGTCCTTACAGAGCGGTCACTCTCGGTCACTCTCCTGTCCTGTCCTTACAGAGCGGTCACTCTCGGTCACTCTCCTGTCCTGTCCTTACAGAGCGGTCACTCTCGGTCTCTCTCCTGTCCTGTCCTTACAGAGCGGTCACTCTCGGTCTCTCTCCTGTCCTGTCCTTACAGAGCGGTCACTCTCGGTCTCTCTCCTGTCCTGTCCTTACAGAGCGGTCACTCTCGGTCACTCTCCTGTCCTGTCCTTACAGAGCGGTCACTCTCGGTCTCTCTCCTGTCCTGTCCTTACAGAGCGCACCAACTCCAAGCCCATCCTGACGGGCACACACCCAGTCAACACCACAGTGGAGTTCGGCGGCACGGCCTCCTTCCAGTGCAAAGTGCACAGCGACGTCAAGCCGGTCATCCAGTGGCTGAAGCGGGTGGAGGCGGGCGCGGAGGGGCGCTCCAACGCCACGCTGGAGGTGGGCGGGCAGCACTTCGCGGTGCTGCCCACGGGGGAGGTGTGGTCCCGGCCCGACGGCTCCTACCTCAACAAGCTGGCCATCGCCAAGGCGCGCGACGAGGACGGGGGCATGTACATCTGCCTGGGCGCCAACACCATGGGCTACAGCTTCCGCAGCGCCTACCTCACCGTGCTGCCGGGTGAGGGCTGGGGGGGGGGGCTCTAGAGACGTTAAGCTGTCATACTCGGCATGACTGGGCTTTCGGAACCCTGCTTCCTCTCTCTGCGGAGTACCGCCACGCCCAGTCCCCCTTGGCGAGACGTTCCCCGTTGTCTCGGAGGGCGGAGCGGTGGCTCTGTGGCTCAGGATCTGCGCCTGTGACTGGAAGGTTGCCGGTTCAAATCCCGCGGCCGGCAGAGGAATCCTACTCCGTTGGGCCCCTGAGCAAGGCCCTTAACCCCAACTGCTCCAGGGGCGCCGTACAATGGCAGACCCTGCGCTCTGACCCCAAGCTTCTCTCCCTGTCTGTGTGTCTGTGTCTCCATGGAGAAAAAGCTGGGGTATGCGAAAAGATGCATTCCTAATGCAAGAAATTGTATAGGGCTAATAAAGAAACATTATCATTATCATTATGTCTCTTCGGTTGCTGTTTGATGTGGAAATATTTGCAGTCCGTAGATGGTCCTGGTTTATCAACGACAGGCGAGTTGGAGGGGCTGCAGGAAAGCCACGGCGTCCTGGAGCAGGTTCTGTGGCGAGAGGAAGATCTCTGATCACTGTCTTCTCTGTTCCCCCCCCCCTCTCCAGACCCCAAAGTGGAGAAGACGGCGACCCCCCCGCACCTGAGCTCCGGCCTGCCGTGGCCCCTGATCGTCGGCATCCCCGCCGCGGCGCTGCTCATCGTGGGCACCATCGTGCTCTGGCTGTGCCACGCCCGCCGCCAACTGGCCGCCGCCCCGCCCCGGGCGCCCCACCGCGAGCACCACGCCCCCGACAAGGAGCCGCCCCCCCCCGAATCCCCCCCCCCGAGGCCGCTGGGCCCGGGAGCCCCCGGCGCGGCGGGCGCGGCCCCCAAGATCTACTCCAGGGTCTACACAGACGTCCACACCCACACCCACACCCACTCCCACGCCCTCGTGGACTCCAAAGTCCACCAGCACCAGCATTTTCACTTCCAGTGCTGACGTGCCCCCCCCGCCACCCCGGAGCCCAGGCCTCTGAGGGCGGGGTGGCCTGGGGCCGCCCTGATCAGGAGCGCCCCCCGCTGGAGCACCGACGGGTCAAGTCCAGCACGTCCTGGCGCCACGCAGCCTGATCCGGGCGGCGCGCAGGGAACAAAAGTCTCAGGGCTCGGACCGATCCTCTCTCGCAAAAACAAACAAACAAACAAACAAACAAAATGGCGGTTCGGTTCGCTATTCCAGGAGTCTTGTTGACGTGGCTTCGGTGACTTCGGAGATCGGCCCGCTCGCCACGTCCTGCACACTTTGTGTTGTTTTTTGTTTTTTTTACATGTAGATATGTATTTTTTTAAATTATTAAGCCTTTTCAAAGCCAAAGAAAAAAAAGGAATTAATATAAGAAGATCGTATAAGCTCTTTGTGAACCGGAATGAAAGCTGTGACTGTGAGAATTCTGCTGAGCTGTAACAGCGATACTGTTTACAATCTGTGCTTCTGAACTTTTCCACGGAACACCAGCCCCGGGCTTGAGGAAACTGTGGTGCCTTGGTTTTTTTTAATGTATGGAAAACCAGCTTTGATATTTCTAAAGGGACTAAGCAGCGAGTGTTGCATTTGTAGGTCAGGTGAACGAAAGAACTGGTTGATACAGAGTTGGGGATTTTCAGATTTTTTTGATTGAAATGGGAAAATCTGTATGTATCCTTGCGTGTTCATAAATGCAGTATTACTCCATCGTGTAGTCAATATGTGACGAGAAAGCCATATTTTTCATATGCAAAGGAGAGCAACTTTTAAATGCTTACATTTCTTGTCTGGTATATGTTATTTAAAATAAAAATGTATTTTCATTTTGTACCTCCTGCTTTTGCTCACAGGTCTGAAAAGGGGAAAATATTACTAAGTGTAAAACTGTTTGCAGGTTTTTATGACAAATTTCCAATAACATGTAAGTCAGATAATTATGTGCAATATCAGCAATACATTCTTAGAACTTATTTTTCTGGTTTGACTCACTGTCTCAATGGACTGTAAAATGAGAATTCAAACGAGCAACATTATCTGTTGCTATTAAAGTATGCAAATGAGAATCATAAAGCAGGAGTAGATTAAAATAGTTCTTTTTATATTCACAGGGAGTGTAGATGTATTCTTGTATATGCAGACATAAGCACGATATATGTTGTTTTGGAAAACAACCACACAATGTCAGACTACCAACAGATCCTCCTTTTTAAAATAATAATAGAAGCATTTATTTTATTGCTCTGTGAAAAGACCACAAGCTTGACTTTCATTAACTTTTTTATTTTAATGGTTGTGAAAAACGAGACTGGAGGGGTTCTCTATGGTGGGATTCAGGGCTGAGAGGAAACAGAAAAGGAAAATCAGGTGCTGAAGTAAAATGCTCTGAAAGTTGTCCTCTTTTGGAACTCGTTTCAGGAAGTGTCATCTCTCATAAAAGTTGTGCAGTTCTGCCTCGGCATTAAATTTTTTTACTACTACTAGTGCCTCTTCACAACACAGCTATTAGTTATTCACACCAATGATACAAACAGGGTTGTACAATACAAAAAATCAAAACATTAAGTGGGTGTAATGTAGTGTAGTGAGGTGTAATGTAGTGTACATATAATAGTGATGTTAGAGTTGGACGAAGATTAGAGATGGAGTCAAGGTGAAACAGAACAGTTAGGCTTGTGTGAGAGATACAGTGATAAACTGTTGTGTACATGGAGCAAGCATATGGGTTATTTTTAACTCAGGAATGTTAGTTTGGGGGGAGTCTTTCTGTAATGTCATGCTGTTTAAACGCAGGAAAGGACAACATGCCCACAAGGAAAATGTAGCAAAATCAAGTTCAAGTCATATTTTCAAGTTCAAAGGTTTGTTGTGCTACTGAAGTCAAATTTCCATCATAAATCGGTAAATTTCCAAATGGAACCTGGGAAAGAGGAGATAATCCCATAACTCTATAAACCAGGGGCCGAGTGATGAAGCTGACTAAGTTAAGATGTAGCTCCAGTAGGGGGCTGCGTCAGCATGCGTAGGCTTCAGAGGAACGGGTACAGGTTTACTTCAAGCTGGAAAGAAAAGATTGCTTCACACCTGAAGAAGGCTCCACCGCCAAAACGTTGTGCCTCTTTTCTTTTTCCACGTGGAGCAAACATTTACTTGCTCCTAAGTTAAGATGTATTCAAAATACCCGAGTTTCCCGAAGAAACAAATATCACAGCGACGTGTGTGGTGTTCGTTTGAGCCTACATCCTGGTCTGCTTCCTCCGTACATGCAATTGCGTCGAAGTTCATTTTCCTTAATGCATGTGTAGCACAGACGAAAATAGACTGGGCATTGTGGGACCTTTAAGAGCCCGGGCAGCAGAAAGAACGGCGCTTGTCGCCATCTTGCGGCCTCTACTTGAAAAGACGAGTGAGGGAGCGAGCGAAAGCGATCAGGCTGGCAGGTAGGGGTACTGAACTCCAGCCCAGCAGCCAGCCCCCATCGGCCGCGCGCCGCCCCCGCCTCCCGCGCTCCTGTAGCGCGCGGCTGTGGCCCCGCCCCCCGGCGGAGGTCGCGGTGACGTAGAGGGCAGGGGGGCGGGGCGAGGCGAAAGTATGGCGGATGTGCATCGGTGAGTCGGGTCGGCTGGAGGGAGAGAGAGAGAGACGCAGAAGCAGCAGCAGCAGCACAGTGAGTTGAGGACCCCGTTCTTACCTTTCCTTTTTCAGTTCGGGTTGGTGCGGAAGCCCAAGTAGCGGGGCTAGCCTGGGCCGCCTCTGAACACCTGCACGGAGGATTACAGCTCGGTCCTCCAGCGCAGTTGCCGGATGAGAGGCCTGATTTATTTGCTGCTCTGGTAGAGGGAGGGGAGTTCTGTCCATCCAGCCCCGTACTACGAGTCTCTCCTTGTGTTAGCCTGCTCTTGCCGTGTTTGACAGTGAATAAACCTAAAGGAGTCTTGCCTGTCGTTACCCCCCAGGCTGTGAAATGGCGGCTCTGAGCGTATGTCGAGCTGCTTAGTGCTGTGGTGGCGTGCTTGCAGCCCGTACCGGCTGGAGAAAACGCCAAGCAGAGCGATGGCGTTTGGGTTGTTGCTGGGTTTGGTTTTCAAACCTACGTGCGGCTGTGTGGGAGCCGCTGGGCCCGGGGCTTGTTGTGGTGCACAAATGCGGAGGCCCGGCTGTTGACACGGATTGGAGTTTTCTCAAAGCGGCGCAGCCTGGAGGTTCAACACCGCTCAAAACAAAACAGACGCCCGCAGGAAGGCCATTACCGGGTAGCGATTTCAAAGTCCGAAACCAGAAGCGGAGCCCTGTAACATTTTATGATGGGCCAGGATTCAGACTGACCCATAACTGTAGAGACGGCGAACGCCCTTTGCGCGTTTTGTTGGGGTGAATGAATGAGTGTTTTCGGTGCTCGGTTTTGTTTTGTTTTTTAAAGGTCTCCGTATGCTGCGTGTGTGGGAGTGTTTTTGTAGTCCAGTTCGTCACAGATGCCGACGCCGTGTGAGTTTCGGAAACCGAAGCTGGGGCCGTAATTGTACAAACCCACTCGGAAGCATCTGTGCATCTCACGACAGCAGGCGTAACCGGCTCCTGTCCGGAGCTGGACCAGTCAGGATGTGCAGAATGTTACTTTCATGGGTCAGTGCGGGGTTTTCGTCTGGTCCTCGGTGGTCTTTTGTTTGTGTGAACCCTCGAATTCGTGCGTTTTGGGCCTGAGTTATGGGATTGTCAGCAGATGCAATGCGGATGTTGATATTGTATGAGGTAGGTACCGTTCACTGAATAAACGGGCCTGCTTGTGTTCTGTAACCGGAAGTGTTCCATATCTTCACCCCATTTCTAGTGACTCGAGCAACTTGGGTTCCTTCGCGGTAACACCACTGCACTTTCTCAAACAATAAATAGATTGCAACGTATGGGGCAAAAAAAAACCGCGTTATAATTTGCCTGAAAAATATTTTGTGCTCTGGGAGAAGGTGTGTTGCTGTACTAACTCACTTTGAAGCCAGTTGCTAGGGTACTCATTTCACCGGCCCGTCTGCTCGTATCAGGGAAAAATGGAAGTGTGCATTGAGTATGTCTTTGTTGCATGAATTAAAGCACAAAGATTTGTAAGGCTGTCAGTAGTGGGTACCACAAAACGCAAATGTATTCAGTCTATTGGCATATTTGTCCAAACCTGCAGTGTCTGGAATTATTTGTGCTCCATTGATCTGCCTTCCTCTGTGCTAACAGGGGAGACCCTGTCAGTGTGTGCAGGCTCTTCTCAGCAGGAATCCCTGACCTGTCCTCCCTGCAGGACGTCTGCAGCTCCACTAGCTTCGAACGCTAAAAACCTGGGATGTCCAGCTTCAGGAGGTCAGTAGCCTTGTGTCTGAGAATTCTCTGACCCTCCTCGTCGTTAATTATACTGAGTCTTTCTGTGTGCTGCCTCTTTTTATAACGACTGACTGGGAGATTTCCAGAATCTTTGAGAAACTACTGGGTGTCCACTGAGCAGCACAGTGTGACGTTTATTTTTGCCATTTGCAGAAGGTAAATAAATCTGGACATTGTATCTTTAGAAAAATACCCAGTCACTGTGGACAGATATGGTTTGGCGATATCCACTACTGAACTGAAAGTTGTTGTTTTTTTTTCCCCCCCACAGTTCTGCAATAAACACTGAATGTGCACTTGCATCATTTCCTAAGGCCAGCTCTGAGCTGCGTGCTGTGGGGGTAGGAATAAATTCGGAGCCAGCTGCAGTTGCTTTTGACTGTGGAGAGCCAATGTGCAGATTTTGTGACAGGAGGCTGGAATGGAAGTTGGGAGATGCTGTAGTTAAGCACAGTTGCTCAGGGTGTCATGTAGCAAAGCTGCAGCATTGTGGAGCAGCAAACTGTACTGAAAGATGTAGAACTTGTTTTGCGTGGTTACATGAAACTAAGTGATGGAGATAAATTTGCCATTAAGGATCATTTTTATGGCTCCGTTGGTGCATTTTGATCAGAAGTGGCAGAATGCTGTTGTGTTTGATACCATATTTTCTTGTTGGGCATTGTGAGCTTGTTTTTACAAGGCCTTTGTAAGTTTGTCACTGACACAGACAGAGCATGAACCTTCAAAACGTGAATAGAATTTTGAATAATGCCTGTGCTGGATTGACGCTCTTGAGTACATTCATAAAATATCTAGACTTAGTTTCTGACACATGCTTTTTCAGTTCATGCTGACTTGTACTACTTTGCCAAACAAATCATGTTCTGTATGCTGAGTGTTTTTGTGTTTTTATTGTCTTTTTCAAAGGGGGCTCATAGAGGATGTTTTAAATAGTGCTGCAGAACTACCCACCCTTTTTGCCACAAATGACAGTGGAAACATTTTTCTGTGCTCCTGGATTGCATGAAATGTAAAATAAAGGTGAATATTATTTAATAAAAATATGCGGTTAAATTGTGATGTATGTTTTGTTTTTTACTCATTAATGTGTATGTGACATCATGACGATTGTAAAAAAAACACCAAATAAAACAATTTGTCTAAATAGACAAAAAATACAACTGCAGCCAAGTCCTTGACTTAAATTTGTAATTGACCAAACATCGTTTGATTTTCAAGATTTCTTTTCCCCTTAAGTAACTTTTGAAAACCCCAGTAGTTAAAGGGCATCCTCTAGCACCCTTAGGAGCTAAAAAAAAAAGAGTTCAGATCATCAACCCATCTGTTAGGTTAGTGAAGGTTTCAGTTATGTGGCAGAGCTCAGCTGGGTTGGGGGGAGGGGGACCCCAGACTTTTCAGTCTTTCCACTGGGGTGGGGTTTGTTTTCGCACTGTGGCAAAGTGTTTGAACAGCACCATTGAAAACAAAACGATCGATTATGCTACTGCAGTCCAGGAATATGGGTCAAAAGTCTGGAGTCTTCTTGTTCAGTAATAGTGCCGAGCACTGCTCATTCTCCCTTGGGATACTGTTTCTGTCTGCACCAGCCCTCATGCTTTGCAGGCAGTGTTTTACCGGGAATTAAGAAGGAACTTAATTTGACACTGGAACAAAATTACTCATACAGTTAAGATATACTTTAAATAGAGAGCTGCTGAAAAAGTAGTTAACTTCTTTAAATTAAGATGAGTGCTAGCTGGGGGGTCTGGAGCACCTAACATCACCAGCTGTGGAGATATGTCACTGTTTCGGGAAGATAGTTTTTTTTTTCAGTGAAGTTCCAGAACTGGTGCCTGAAAAACTAGCGATGATTGAAGAGGAGCAATGGGCTTCTTAGTGAATGTCAACAAGATTTACTGACTACACTTGAGTCTGACTGTGATGACGTGTGATTGACGGTCATTGGATTTGGCTTGCTGCGCGTATCCACTGGAGTTTGTTTCTCAGTGTAATTCAGCGATGCACGGTTGTGATGCACAGTCGTCTACAGCTCCAAGTGTATCATACTGTTCTGTTATTCAGAATCAGCCTTTGGGGAATACAGTGATTAGTACAAAAACGTCAAGCTTCTCCAGCTTTAATTGCAGCTTTTTGGGGATCTGTTTGTTCAATGAGCTGGATTTATTCAGGATCTTCGTCTCGTTGAGTAAACATCGTCATCGTTTGTAAACCCTCTTCTTTTACAGTTCGGACGCCCGTGGAACAGTGCGCATTGGTGAGCGCACACCCGCCCCCACCCCCCCCGGACAAAAGTCCGCTCGGCTTTCCGCTCGCTGTCCTTGGGTGAGCCGCTCGCTGCCCCTGCCATGATGGGGCCCCGGCGGAAATCCACCAGGACGCTGAACTCGGGAGGACCGGCGGCCGACCCCCTCCGGCAGCAGGAGCCCAAGGACTACATCAACGAGCTCTCGCACGAAGTGCTCTGCCACATCTTCCGGTCAGCCCCGCGTCTGCGCTTCAGAAAGCCACAGTACCTTTTGAAGGAGAACGGCGGTCCCAATTTCTCAGACCGGTTATTCAATAATTGGCAACAGAATACACGCGTTGACGTTATTGGTGGAAGATTCGACAAATTCCGAATTGAGCACAACATCGGGGTTTTTGCGAGAACGCCGCAGGTCGCCGCGTTGTCGTACACCTCTGGTCTCCCCACGGGCGAGAGCACAAATGGCGAGATTAATCGCGGCCCTTCCTGCTCACTAGCGATCGTCATGACTAATGTGGTGTATGAGGGAATTAGTACAGATTGTGCAGGAGATATTTCACCAGAGAAATGTTCCAAAATGTTCTGCATGTAGAGTTAAACTTGTCAGCAGGACCATCAAGAGCGATATTTCTATTGGATTGGATTCTTTCTAACTCCGAAAGACACAAATAGCATTGCAGTTCTCCTTTAACATCTTTTCCCTACATCCTCTGTTCATTTTTTGCCTTTTTATGTAGAAGAGAACTTGCAAAATCTATGCACTGCGATCATTAATCGGTTCTTTTTTTTAAGGGGGTTGTACAGTACAGACTTATTAGAGGGCTGTAATTGAAGCAGGGTCGAATGGAACTGGGAATGTCTTCAGGGAGGTGGTGTCATGCCGCGTTCTTCTCTCTGCGCAGGTACCTGCCAATGCAGGACATCATGTGTATGGAGTGCCTGTCTCGGAAACTGCGGGAGGCCGTGACCCTGTACCTGCGTGTGGTCAAGGTGGTTGACCTGTGCGCTGGGCGCTGGTGGGAGTACATGCCTTCAGGTAGGCAGTGAGAGTTTTCATGCTTCACCCACAAGTGCTGCCAGTGCCTACTTGGACGTTCTAGTCACTATAAGCAGCAATAGGCCTGTCAAAGGCTTAAAACATGCTAGTGTTTAACAGCTCTACTGTGAATGTAAACCTGGCTCTTCTGGAGTTGTAACCCATCACTGGTAAAAAGTATAAGACAATCATGTCTAAAATTCTTTAATAAGCAATGAAAAATAAACCAAATGTTATTTCCAAGACTTTAGAGTCTTGGAAACGATGACATTTCTTTTTGTCAGGTTTCAGTTTTTTTTTAAAAAGGTTGGGGTTTCTTGGGTTTTATCAGGAGTTTGTACTGCAAAGCTGCACAGAAGAAAGAACAAATAATATTTTAAAAAGACATTTTGAAGCCTAAAGAGTCTGAGGGGTGTTGAGGAAGGCGGCGGCCGGTCTGTTCTGATGGCCGATGTGGTTCGGTAGGGTTTACGGACTCCAGCTTCATGATGCTGCTGAAGAAGATGCCAGACCTGGAGCAGCTGTATGGGCTGCACCCCCGATACCTGGAGCGGCGAAGAGTCCGAGGGCACGAGGCCTTCAGCATCCCGGGAGTCCTGGAGGCCCTGCAGGCCTGTCCCAACCTGCTGGTGAGCCAGGGGAGCTGGTGTGGGGCCCCGGATCGTCACTTCTGTGTGCCTGGCTCAGGGAGTTGCCATGGAGAATGGGCAGCCAGTCCACTCGCAGGTTCAGGAGATCTATGGAAAGTCCTCCCCTCCCAAGAGTTGGTGGTGATTCGGTTCGGTCATGTGTGATATTCCAGCAAAAGTCAGGGTTCTGGAAAAGTGTCAATCTTGGCCAGTAACGTACACGATGACGTAATTCCACAATCATTTAAAACTAGTTATAAACACATAATTTGTGTAATATGTTCAATAATTAAACAGCAGTCTAGAACAAAAAAATAGATACAAACTTTCAAGGGCTGGATTTAGTGAGCCGTTTCAGACTCATTAACGTCTTTTGGTGATGCCTTATGAGTCTCTGCGTCGCCTATTCATCTATCGTTCTTGAGAATATCCTGCATGCTGTTTTCCCATAGAGTGATATAAGAGTGATCCCGGTCGTTTCACAGTGCGAGTGTGTCCCGTTCTCTTACCAGGGAGTAGAAACGTCTCACCTGGAGCTGGTGGAGGCCATCTGGAACTACATGCCTCAAGTTCACATCCTGGGGAAGTTTCGCAACCGGAATGGGGCTTTTCCCATCCCCCCTGAAAACAAGCTCACTATTCCCGTCGCGGCCAAAATCCAGACCCTGCACCTTGTTGGTATGTAAAGTGGGAGGGCTTGACTGGAAATGGGAGGGTTATTGACCTGGTCTGACTTTTTTTTTTTAGTCACAGCTCACTGGTTTTGCAAGTACCTTTTTCATGGCCTTTAAGATAGGCTACAGTCCGTGAATCTCGTCTTCTAGTTCTCGTCCGGTGAAGTCCCACGCAGAAAATCTCAAAATATTGTTTCCTCTAAATTGTATGTCCTGTTTTGAGTGCTGTGTTGAGTTCTTACTGTACAGCGTGTGCATACAATAGACGCAACACGGCAAGACGTTAAAATGAGAATATTCTCAAAAGTACTGCCTTGGAAAAAGTGCCAAAAACAAAGGCTTCAAATTTGTGAAGAAAACCTCTACACCAGAGCGAAAGTAGATGCTACAGTTCCAATAAAACCCGTGAGAGCAGTAATGGCAAAACAAGTCTGGTCATCTATTAACAGCGTTTTAAAGATTAGCTCAAGAGGAAGGTGCGTTGATTTTTTTGCATGGGGTTTTGCATCAGTGTTTTTCTACTCCGCTGTGCGTTGCCGAGTCAGCGGGCATAAAAATGAGTAAACTGATCCGAAACTGCGTTCGTGTCTAGAGCACTGATATACGCAGCTAACAGCGTGTTGTGTGCTTTTGCCCTGCAGGTGTTAACGTTCCAGAGATCCCCTGCATCTCCATGCTGAGGCATCTCTACCTGAAGTGGGTCCGTCTCACAAAGCCCCAGCCTTTCAAAGACTTCCTCTGCGTCAGCCTGCGCACCTTCGTCATGAGGAACTGTGCAGGTGCCTCTCACTGCTGCTCTCTTTAAGCGTCCCCGTGTATCTCTGGATCTGAATTCATAGGGACCACAACAGAGCCTTAGAGGTCTGTAAACATCAGCTTTCAAAAGAGGTTTGATCGGGGAATTTCAAAATGTAATAAAGTAGTATCGAGTTTATTTTCTGGAAGGGAAATAGTAGGTGCTTCCAAGAAGGGTTTTGTGTGACAAAACCAAACCGTGCTGTAGATGCACCCTGGTAAAATCCTGCAGACTGAATGAGCCTTGTCTTAGATATGTGAACTGCTGTTACTTTGGCGAGCATGACGAGTCAGGAGATGACCTTCGTTAGGTCCTGACGTCTCCGTGATGTCCGGTTCCTGGCATGATTTGTCCCGCGATGATGTGCTCGCAGGTCCCACAAACTCGCTGAAGTACGTGCCTCTGGTGACGGGCCTGGCGTCGGCGAGGAACCTGGAGCAGCTGGAGCTGGTGAGGGTGCCCTTTCTGGGGGGGCTGATCCAGCACGTGGTGGAGGACAGCTGGAGGTCAGGTAAGGGAGTGAGCGGGCGGGACCCAGAGGGGGCTTCTTGTGGTATAAGTTAAAGCTGACGCCAACCCAACATACAGGGGAGCTTTCCCTTGTGTCGCCTGGACTTACCACAGCGTTCTGTTCCAGGGGGGTTTCGCAATTTGCACACTATTGTGTTTGGTGCCTGCAAGAATGCACTAGAGGTTGACCTGGGCTACCTCATCATCACCGCGGCTCGCAGGTGAGGACGCTGTGGAGGGATAGGGGTGAGGGTGAGTCCCGTCTCGGCTTCGGTAGGTCTTTTTTTCCTCTGCACGTTCAACGCTTTTCAAACATTGTCTTTTTTTTTACATAAGAACATTCCCCCCCTCCCACCCCCCCCCCACTCAGTTTGCCTTTCCAAGTTCCTTGCGCTTCAAAAAAACAACAACATCCCGTTAGTGTGAGCCAGCTGACGCTGCCCATGTGGTGTTGCCTGATCTTAGTGTGAGAACAGTTCCCTTGTGTGTGGTTTTTTGTCTCCCCCTGCAATCTTGTGCACTGGAGCCAAGGTGATGGTCCCTGTTAAGAGTCCTAGGGATACCGGACACCACACCTTGTTGCACATACACAGCTTCCCTCATATATGACGTTGTAGTTCATTGAATCTCGATGGTGAAGGCACCTAGAACATTTTCCCCGTCTACTGTAGCTCTTTTGGTCACTAGTAGGTAATACTATAATCGTAGACTATTTCAAATGAGTTCTTCACTAACATAACGTTCTAATTAATTTTAATTCCATTCCGTCATTTTAATTATACATTTTAATTTGCCTTTTTTTTTCCATCTTTATATTGCTTTCCCGGTCTAGGAGATGAAAATGATAGTCTACAAAAACGCCCCCACGTCTTTTTCTATCAGTGAATTCTTCAAGCTCAGTGTTTGTGTTTGCTTCCTGTATGTAACACTCTGCCCAGTCCTGAATTCTGTCTAATTCTTTTAAATTTCTATTGCAGCTTCTGCAGTGTTTGGTACTCCTCCTATTTTGGCATTGTAGCTTCACTAATTTACTCAATGTGGCACAACCTAGAGCAGCGGTCCTTATACGGATTCCTGTGGTACACAGTCATTCGCAGTTTATCGTGAATGATATATTGTTTTTTTTGCTCTCTGAGTAACCAGGTTCCCTATCACAATTACATATGGAAACAATACGGGACACCTATTAGTTATCTGTCTCAACACTAAAATAGATTTCATTGGATGAAATCTGAAAAGACCCCCGATATCTGTCTTTCAGGCTGCATGAAGTTCGAATCCAGCCTTCCTTAACCAAAGATGGGGTGTTCTCTGCACTGAAAATGGCAGAACTGGAGTTCCCCCAGTTTGAAACATTGCACCTTGGCTACGTTGACGAATTCTTGTTGCAGTGTAAGTGCTTGTTCTTGGATGCCGCCTCTGGACGATATACGATCCGATACATTGGCTGCAGAGGGCAGAAAATGTCTATAGTTGGCCTCTTTTTATTCACTTGCAGGTAAAATGAGCCATTCTGACCTGGTGAAGTATGGCTTGGCAGATGTTATTGAGAACCCAGGCATCATCACTGACATAGGAATGAAAGCCGTCAATGAAGTCTTCTCCTCCATCAAGTATCTTGTCATCTACAACTGTCCTCATCTCCACAACCCTCACAATTGGATCACAGGTATTCCTACTCACCCTACTGGATTCCAGTAGCTTCCCAGTACTGGAATCCTCTCTCTTAGGGGTCTTTCTCTTGGGCATGGTGCTCTGTGAGCTGGGATGCGCTCTGTAGGATATTTATGTGAACTTACGTAAAGCATTAATGCATGCATGTGTGTAGCTGCATCTGGATAGCAGAACAAAGCTTGATTTTAATATGCAAGTCTCCTTGCACGGCCATGAGTCAGTAGACAGATGAATCAAGTAGAAAAAAACACGTATATAAAACAAAATAAGGAATATTAAAAAATGTTTCTTCCATGGTTACTGTTTTACTTATGAATCGCGTTAACATGTTCCTTAATCTCATGTAAGATCAAATGTAATTCAACATGGTGGGGGCACAGCTAGGTCCAGGCAGGCGTCCTCCTTGGTGTCATCACATATGTTTGTGTTGTCCCCTCAGATCACTCCCGCTGGAGCCGACTGGTGGACCTTACTCTAGTGCGTTGCCACGCCATCAAGCTGGAGTCTTTCAGCCAGTTCGTCGAGTTGCTGCCCAGTCTGGAGTTCATCTCCCTGGACCAGATGTTTAGAGAGCCTCCCAAGGTAGGCTTCTCCCCTTGTCCGCTTTCTAGGCGGCCAGAAAGGCTGGGCGTTTCCAGGCGGGTTCACGTGCATTTGCACAACGCGGGTGAAGTCGTTTTTTAATATTGCGTTCACCCCTGTTCGTCGGGGTGAACAGGGGTCCACACACTCCCACCAGTGACCACCCCTTCAGCTCATTCAAACCCGCCTGATCACGATCTTCTCAGCTTCTGAAGGTGACGGCTTTGAAGCTGTCGAGAAAAAGGTTGAGCCCAGTGGTCCTCAATTCTGGTCCTGGTGACACCCCCACACCTGCTGGATTTGGTTCCAGCCGAGCCCCCTGTGGCACAATCAAACCCTTCGTTGGCTTAATAATAAGATCGGCGTTGACTGTTTTTTTTTCCGGCTCTGCGGCTAAAAACACAAAGCAGATATTCCAATGAAGCGACGTCTTGGATCAGTCAAGGCTTCAATGATCTGATGAAGGAGGGGTGGAATGAAACCTTGCAGTGTGTGGGTCACCAGCACCCGGTTCGGGAACCACTGGGTTGAAATGAAGAGGTTGAACCGGCGGAGAGGCCGGGGATCTTGAAGCCGTGAATCCCCGTATGATGTCGCCTCGCGCTTTCCTTTCACGCCGGTTGTCCTCGTCGTCTCCGGCAGGGCTGTGCCCGTGTGGGCCTGAGTGCGGGCACAGGGATCGGCGTGTCCTCCGCTCTCGTCAGCAACCAGAACTCCAACAACGACAACGACAACAACAACCATCAGAACAACAACAACGCCAACGCCCCCCCGCACCGCAACGAGAACGGGGAGGACGCGGGGGCAGCGGAGAGGGCCGTCCCCGAGCAGCGGATTAACGCTGGAGGTACGGCAGGCGCTATCGGGCTGTAACGCCAATTCTGACGCACACTACCACGGCAGTGCCTGGCCAGGACTGTCGGTCATTCATGTGCAAGAAACATTCCCCTTCCGCTGCTGCTTTTTTAATTTCCACGTCTTGAAGAGAACCAGGGAGGCGTTATGGGTAGGGCTGGCTTCTCAAGGAGAAACTGTTTTCCTCTCCTGCTGATTTTATTATTACGAGAAAGCTATTGACGGAAAGGTTAGGGAAACAGTTTCTTTCGAAGAGGTATTTATTGTGTGAGCCGTCCTTTCTAAAAGAAAAAAACAGAAATGCGTAAAGAACAGAAATGCTTAAATAAGTACACTTTCTTAGCTGCTAGCTCTTCTCGAGCTGGAGCTTCACCTTGCCGACTCTGTGTGTGTCCGATGTGTTTAACTTTGTGTTCCACTCTTCTTTTCGCATCCTCTGTGCAGGGACCAGGCTCGCAGTAAATGTCACATGCCGTCATTCAGAAGTTTTCTTTTACGCGTCTCTCAACCATTCTACTCTGTCGATTTTGTTTTTTTTTAATTGTTGGACAAGTACCTGTTCCGACCATCAGAATATTTTAGGGTAGGGTGGAAAAGGCAGTTTTGTCTGGGACAGGAGAATCACTGGTCCTTTTAGTGCATCAAAGTCTACAGCACGCAGTTCATGTTACTGGTGCAGTTGAGTGTGATTCTTCTGTAGATCTCTGTGTGACGGCTGACTCGGGATTTCTCTGCTTGTTCTCATCTGGGCACAGACATCAATGATGCGGAGGAGGTGGCGCAGGACAACATGGACGCCGAAGCTGGGATTGTGCTGGTCGAGCCGGAGGAGCCTCCTGGGCCCAGCCACGCGGTCAAAGCAGTGGAGGCTGACGAAGAACAAGCAGGTACTGTTCCCATGATGCTTGGGCTGTTTTGACTCTTTTGCTGGGGGTCTGGCCCGCTTGGGCTGTTTTGACTCATCGGCTGGGGGTCTGGCCCACTTGGGCTGTTTTGACTCATCAGCTGGGGGTCTGGCCCACTTGGGCTGTTTTGACTCTTTTGCTGGGGGTCTGGCCCACTTGGGCTGTTTTGACTCTTTTGCTGGGGGTCTGGCCCACTTGGGCTGTTTTGACTCTTTTGCTGGGGGTCTGGCCCACTTGGGCTGTTTTGACTCATCGGCTGGGGGTCTGGCCCACTTGGGCTGTTTTGACTCTTTTGCTGGGGGTCTGGCCCACTTGGGCTGTTTTGACTCTTTTGCTGGGGGTCTGGCCCACTTGGGCTGTTTTGACTCATCGGCTGGGGGTCTGGCCCACTTGGGCTGTTTTGACTCTTTTGCTGGGGGTCTGGCCCACTTGGGCTGTTTTGACTCATCGGCTGGGGGTCTGGCCCACTTGGGCTGTTTTGACTCTTTTGCTGGGGGTCTGGCCCACTTGGGCTGTTTTGACTCTTTTGCTGGGGGTCTGGCCCACTTGGGCTGTTTTGACTCATCGGCTGGGGGTCTGGCCCACTTGGGCTGTTTTGACTCTTTTGCTGGGGGTCTGGCCCGCTTGGGCTGTTTTGACTCATCGGCTGGGGGTCTGGCCCACTTGGGCTGTTTTGACTCATCGGCTGGGGGTCTGGCCCGCTTGGGCTGTTTTGACTCATCGGCTGGGGGTCTGGCCCACTTGGGCTGTTTTGACTCTTTTGCTGGGGGTCTGGCCCGCTTGGGCTGTTTTGACTCTTTTGCTGGGGGTCTGGCCCACTTGGGCTGTTTTGACTCATCGGCTGGGGGTCTGGCCCACTTGGGCTGTTTTGACTCTTTTGCTGGGGGTCTGGCCCGCTTGGGCTGTTTTGACTCATCGGCTGGGGGTCTGGCCCACTTGGGCTGTTTTGACTCTTTTGCTGGGGGTCTGGCCCACTTGGGCTGTTTTGACTCTTTTGCTGGGGGTCTGGCCCACTTGGGCTGTTTTGACTCATCGGCTGGGGGTCTGGCCCACTTGGGCTGTTTTGACTCTTTTGCTGGGGGCCTGGCCCACTTGGGCTGTTTTGACTCTTTTGCTGGGGGTCTGGCCCACTTGGGCTGTTTTGACTCATCGGCTGGGGGTCTGGCCCACTTGGGCTGTTTTGACTCTTTTGCTGGGGGTCTGGCCCACTTGGGCTGTTTTGACTCTTTTGCTGGGGGTCTGGCCCACTTGGGCTGTTTTGACTCTTTTGCTGGGGGTCTGGCCCGCTTGGGCTGTTTTGACTCTTTTGCTGGGGGTCTGGCCCGCTTGGGCTGTTTTGACTCATCGGCTGGGGGTCTGGCCCGCTTGGGCTGTTTTGACTCTTTTGCTGGGGGTCTGGCCCGCTTGGGCTGTTTTGACTCATCGGCTGGGGGGTCTGGCCCACTTGGGCTGTTTTGACTCTTTTGCTGGGGGTCTGGCCCACTTGGGCTGTTTTGACTCATCGGCTGGGGGTCTGGCCCACTTGGGCTGTTTTGACTCATCGGCTGGGGGTCTGGCCCACTTGGGCTGTTTTGACTCATCGGCTGGGGGTCTGGCCCACTTGGGCTGTTTTGACTCATCGGCTGGGGGTCTGGCCCACTTGGGCTGTTTTGACTCTTTTGCTGGGGGTCTGGCCCGCTTGGGCTGTTTTGACTCTTTTGCTGGGGGTCTGGCCCACTTGGGCTGTTTTGACTCTTTTGCTGGGGGTCTGGCCCGCTTGGGCTGTTTTGACTCATCGGCTGGGGGTCTGGCCCACTTGGGCTGTTTTGACTCTTTTGCTGGGGGTCTGGCCCGCTTGGGCTGTTTTGACTCATCGGCTGGGGGGTCTGGCCCACTTGGGCTGTTTTGACTCTTTTGCTGGGGGTCTGGCCCGCTTGGGCTGTTTTGACTCATCGGCTGGGGGTCTGGCCCACTTGGGCTGTTTTGACTCTTTTGCTGGGGGTCTGGCCCGCTTGGGCTGTTTTGACTCATCGGCTGGGGGTCTGGCCCACTTGGGCTGTTTTGACTCATCGGCTGGGGGTCTGGCCCACTTGGGCTGTTTTGACTCTTTTGCTGGGGGTCTGGCCTGCTTGGGCTGTTTTGACTCTTTTGCTGGGGGTCTGGCCCACTTGGGCTGTTTTGACTCTTTTGCTGGGGGTCTGGCCCGCTTGGGCTGTTTTGACTCTTTTGCTGGGGGTCTGGCCCGCTTGGGCTGTTTTGACTCTTTTGCTGGGGGTCTGGCCCACTTGGGCTGTTTTGACTCTTTTGCTGGGGGTCTGGCCCGCTTGGGCTGTTTTGACTCTTTTGCTGGGGGTCTGGCCCACTTGGGCTGTTTTGACTCATCGGCTGGGGGTCTGGCCCACTTGGGCTGTTTTGACTCTTTTGCTGGGGGTCTGGCCCACTTGGGCTGTTTTGACTCATCGGCTGGGGGTCTGGCCCACTTGGGCTGTTTTGACTCTTTTGCTGGGGGTCTGGCCCACTTGGGCTGTTTTGACTCTTTTGCTGGGGGTCTGGCCCGCTTGGGCTTTGACTCATCGGCTGGGGGTCTGGCCCACTTGGGCTGTTTTGACTCTTTTGCTGGGGGTCTGGCCCGCTTGGGCTGTTTTGACTCATCGGCTGGGGGTCTGGCCCACTTGGGCTGTTTTGACTCTTTTGCTGGGGGTCTGGCCCACTTGGGCTGTTTTGACTCTTTTGCTGGGGGTCTGGCCCACTTGGGCTGTTTTGACTCATCGGCTGGGGGTCTGGCCCACTTGGGCTGTTTTGACTCTTTTGCTGGGGGTCTGGCCCACTTGGGCTGTTTTGACTCTTTTGCTGGGGGTCTGGCCCACTTGGGCTGTTTTGACTCATCGGCTGGGGGTCTGGCCCACTTGGGCTGTTTTGACTCTTTTGCTGGGGGTCTGGCCCACTTGGGCTGTTTTGACTCTTTTGCTGGGGGTCTGGCCCACTTGGGCTGTTTTGACTCATCGGCTGGGGGTCTGGCCCACTTGGGCTGTTTTGACTCTTTGGCTGGGGGTCTGGCCCACTTGGGCTGTTTTGACTCTTTTGCTGGGGGTCTGGCCCACTTGGGCTGTTTTGACTCATCGGCTGGGGGTCTGGCCCACTTGGGCTGTTTTGACTCTTTTGCTGGGGGTCTGGCCCACTTGGGCTGTTTTGACTCTTTTGCTGGGGGTCTGGCCCACTTGGGCTGTTTTGACTCATCGGCTGGGGGTTTGGCCCACTTGGGCTGTTTTGACTCTTTTTCTCTCCTTTTCTCTCTCACAGGTCCCAGTGGAGTGCAGCCGGCCGTAAAAAAGCCACCCATCGTGGTTTTCGACTCGGACAGTGAGGACGAGGAGGAAGGGGACCGGATGGCAGCACCCACCCCTCTCGAACCTGGGTACCAGGAGGATGGAGAGAAGATCATGGACACAGAGGAGCCAGTTGGGCACAGCAGTGAGTCTTCACAGTAGTCAGGCGCACATCAGACGTTGTCTTGTGTCAAATTAATGATCAAATCACATTAATAATTCCTTCCTGCAGAGATGCAAGATTTCCTTTTGCCAGCTGCTTCTGCTATGTTATTGAAATTGTTACGGCTACCAGAATAGAATTTCGTCCTCAGTCAAGTGTAAAAATATTTTAAGAGTTTGACTTTTTATTTATGACAGGTTTTAACTTGAAATGCAGCTGCTACTAATGTAAGGCATAAATGTAAGGTCACCCCCCTCTGCAGTCTGGAAATGTAAATCGGTGGAGTCCTCCACTGGCAAGACAATGGCGCTCTGGGCCCAAACCCTGAATAGTGACTGGGATCGAATCCTGGGAGGGGCAGAACAGGTCTGCTGTCCTCACTGGTACTGTTGGAAATTCTCTGTGGCTCATCGTCACAGGAGAGCTCTGTTCTGTCTTGGGAGTTTCAGTGTGCGTGCTCGGAGCCTGCCAGCAATCGGGATCGCATCCCAGTCCCTGCGCTCCTCACACTTACCCACAGCTGATTCCCAGAATCCACTGACAGGCCAGTGGTTGCTTTGACACCCTTGGTTGTCTTGTTTGCCTTTCGCAGGACACTGGTGAATTTATTTGTGTAGTTTATGGGTCCTTAAGCCCCAGTATAGTGACGGGGACACTACACTGTAAACAGGCGCCGTCCTCCGGATGAGACGTAAAACCGAGGTCCCGACTCTGTCATCATTTGAAAATCCCGAGGCGGTTTCTAAAAAAGAGTAGGTGTGTTACCCCGGTATACCCTGGGGTGAACCCTGGATGAAATTTCCCCCTGGCCTTTACCCATCATGGCCTCCTGATAATCCCCCATCTCTGAACTGGCTTCCCCACTCTGCTCTCCTCCTCCTGTGTGGGGAGTGTACTGGATCTCATCCAGGTGGGTGCTTTGAGTGGAAGGAACTCTTAATTATTATTAGTTTATATGTATGTGGCAAGCCATATAGGCTTCTTACTACATGTGTTTTACAGATCCAGCTTTGAGATTTTTCAAATGCTTGACTGCAGCTCCTGAAGAAGCTGTACCTGCTACAAGCTCATGGCTCTGTGGGCGTGTCCCCCCCCAGGTAAAGGGAAGACCCCTCTGCGCCGGCGCGGGCCGCCCCCCCAGGAGCCGCGCTGCGAGAAGGGCTGCCAGGTCACCAGCGAGCAGATCAAGGCCGACATGAAGGCGGCCAGCGAGACGCCGGAGCGCGGGGCGGCGCGGGGCTCGGGCTGCGCGGCCGGGGGCTGCGTCTGCTCCATCCGCTGGAGGGACGACTCCAGCAGGGAAGAGGGGGCGGGGGCGGGGGCGGCCGGCAGCGAGGGGGCGGTGCGCACGCGCTGCACCTGCAGCAGGACCCGTCCTGCGGCGGAGGCGAGGGCCAGGCCCGCCTCCCAGCTGCCGCCGCCGCCGCCGCGGCCCCGAGGCCCGGACACAGGGGCCGCCACGCCCAGGAAAGCGGGGCCGAACCCCGGGGCGCCCCCCTCGGGGCCGGGGGAGGCAGGCTCCGAGGCCCCCGCCAGGACCCGGTGTGTGTTGGAGCCGCAGGCCGATGGCCGGGAGAGGACGGGTGGGAGCTCCAGTTCCTCTGAGGATGGCAGTCATACTGGGCCGCGGGACAGCAGAGCCAGGGAGGGGGGTCACCGGCGGCCGGTCACGCGGGCCAGCAGCAGGCAGTCCTGCGTCCCTCTGGTCTCCGAGTCGGGTAAGCGCCGCGCGGTTCGGGTGTTTGAATGCGTCGCGTCAGTGCCTGATTCTCTGAAGGCAGTGAGCGTTTTTTTCTGCCTGTGAACTACCGCGCCTCTTGACTCGCAGAACTCTCCAAGCCAAAACCCCGCCCAGCAGTGAAGAGGAAACGGATGGCGGACAAGTCGACGAGCACCAGCGACCCCGTCACTGAGGATGACCATGTGCAGGTCGGTACGGCTGCTCACTGTAGACACAGCCCTCTCTCCTCACAGCTTGTCCATTATCCAGCTATCCCTAACTGGATAATGGAGGGGTGATTTGTGAATGGACGTACACATCAGGACCTGTGCTTAAGGGCTTGATTACAGGAAACCTCAAATTCAAGTGCCTTTTTTTTTTTTACGTGCACGGGGGTCTGTCATAGTTCTGTCTTCTTTGGAGAGAAAAAGAAATCTTCTGTCCAGATGCCTTTTCCCTTAATTTGGCTGTATATGAATTAACACATCAAAGGTTAATGGGTGATGGGTGGAAAGTAAATAAGAGAACTTAAATCCTACAACTGATACATTCTGTGACATTACCTATTAATACGAAGTAAGCTCGTCTGATAAGTGGTATCTTCACTGTCTTTTTAAACTGAACGTAAATTAAGAGCATTCTATTGGTTTGTAGGTGCTGACCCTGAAATCCAAAAATCTTGTAGGAATCACACTAACAAACTGTGGAATCACTGACCTGGTGCTGAAAGAGTGCCCCAAAATGATGTTTATTCATGGTGAGTGTTCTTTTGTTTTACCTCTGTCTTTTTTCCAATGGAACGTGGAGCACAGCCCCTGAAAACGTTGCAGGACTTGTTGAAGGACCAGGCACAAAACAGTGCGCACACAAACACGGCAATACCTCGAGCCATTCTCTTTTGCATTGGGAAGGCCAGATGCAGGCGCTTGCGTAAAAAAACAAAACATTTATGTGCAAGCGTGTGGGAAAAACTGAACAATACCAGCATGGCAGGTGCTCCTCGTTTCTTAAATAGGTCTAGCTTGCTGAATTTAGCCGGTCAAAGTCCAACTAGGTCAGGTTAGGAAATTAATAATAATAATAATAATAATAATTGCTTACACTTATATAGCGCTTTTCTGGACACTCCACTCAAAGCGCTTTACAGGTAATGGGGACTCCCCTCCACCACCACCAATGTGCAGCATCCACCTGGATGGTGCGACGGCAGCCATAGTGCGCCAGAACGCTCACCACACATCAGCTATCAGTGGGGAGGAGAGCAGAGTAATGTAGCCAATTCATAGAGGGGGATTATTAGGAGGCCATGATTAGTAAGGGCCAATTGGAAATTTGGCCAGGACACCGGGGTTACACAAATTAAGGAACAAATGAAGGTTTATTCCATGCTGAAAAGAGAAGAAAGGAAACTGTTTCGGCTGTGGGGGCCTTCTTTGGGTGTGCAAGGCATCTTCACAGGCGAAACATTGTGTTTCTTTTCTGTTCTTTTCAGCATGGAATAAACCTGTACTTGTTCCTTTTCAGCCTGTGCCTAGTGACGCAGCTCCCTCCTTGAGCCAGGTTAGGAAATCGCTGCGTTTCCTTCATTGCCTCCCTTGTTGCAGGCGGGGATGGGCTGGGGGTTAATTCGCTGGGGGGCCAGACGGCCCGTCTCACCTCTCGCACGCTCGGGCTCTCTCCTCCTCCAGCCACCAGGTGCCGGGTGCTGAAGCACCTGAAGGTGGAGAGCGCCCCCATCGTGAACCGCTTCGACTACGCCCAGTGCAAGAAGCTCAACATGGAGCAGGTCCTGGACCAGATCCTGCGCATGCCCCCCGAGAGGAACCGCATCATTTACATGCGGCCCATGCAGCAGGTAGGCCCGTGTGTCGGAGGTAACCCAGCCGAACGGCTGAGCAGCAGCGCAGAGCAGTGCTCGGGGCTCTGGGCCCTTCAGGGGAAGGGTGTGGGTTCGAATCCCTGGCGCGACGCGGCTGTCATGCCCTTGTCGTGCTTTTGCACCAGATTGCTCCGCTAGAACACCCAGCTGCATAATCGGGTGCAAACGTTGTCGCTTTGGAGAAAAGCATGGGCGTAAACGTGTCAAATGTAAAAATCTTTACTGCGTGCCACACACACCTAGTGAGCTTTAAGTATTTACAGTGATAAGGCTAAACAAAGCGTTCTCCATGCAGACTGCTAAGTCTCAAGGCATTTTCTCTAAAAGGGGGGTGTTGTGAAAAGATTCAAGATTCCTTTGGAGCCGAACGGCTCAAATGGAAAGACGTCCAGCGCTGCAAGTTTGCCTTTCAAAGGGGGGGCAGCTGAGAGAGAAAGAGTTTTCGTTTGACCACCCTGTCCCGCTAGGTGGACTCCCTGACCCTGGAGAGGAAGATCTTCAGCGGGCCCTACCCCTACCACATCTGTATCATCCACGAGTTCAGCAACCCGCCCAACGTCAGGAACAAGGTGCGGGTCCGCAGCTGGATGGACACCATCGCCAATATCAACCAGTGAGTGCCTCGCCCTTCCCCTTCCAGACTCCTTTCGTACAAGAACAGAATAACATAAGAAAGGTGTCATCGTTTTTGATGGTTCTTCTTGACGAACAAGAACATAATGTTTACAGATGAGAGGAGGCTATCCTTTTTTGGCTTTCAGTTTTCTAACTGATCGAAGGATCGCATCCTGCCAAGGCATCGCCATCAGTAAACTGGCTCGAGCAGCCTTTTCCACATTCCCACAATCCTTTGTTTAAAGAAGTGCCATTTAAAGGTTAAAGAAGTGCCTACCGTTCTCACTTTTAATGACACGCCCCTGTGGTTTTCACTTGTGTCCTCTGGTGTTTGTTTCACTGTTGATTAAAGAAGTCCCTGCGGGTATCTTGCCGGTGCCTTTGAGATTTCTGAGTACTTGAATAACGTCTCCTGATTGGTCTCTGTTCAATAGTGAAAGACCTCAGTTCCTTCAGACTATCAGTGTTGGACGTTCTCTTGTGCCCTGCTATTTATCTGAATGCTCTTCTATGGAGTGATTGCAGAACAGCAATATCTTTTTTGCCTCTTGGTGGCAAGACTTGTACTTGGTTTTCTATATTAGGTTGTAATTGTTAGTTTTATTGCACTCTGTAATCATACATCCCAATAAATTTAATCCAACTTAAAATGTGAACTAGGCCAGAAAAGCAACTTTATGACTAAAATTATTCTGATCTCATTATCTCATCCTTTTTTTAGTCTTGTAATTATCGAATTACTTTGTTTTTTGTGTAACTTATTTTCATTAGTCTTATGTGTTAATAACAGTAATAGGTAAATAGTGAGTAAATCACAGTAGTTATCTGCAGAAGAAGATTGGTGCTACCAGTAGATGTCGCCCTTCTGTCGCAGTTGATGTTGCTGATCTAGCCCATTGCTTTCTTATAAACTCTTACAGATCTAACTTAAACTTGCAAAGGAACAAAATGTTAAGACTTAGCTTGTCGGTATTCCAGTAGGACTCCTGCACTTTCGAATGGACGCAACCTGGAGTCAAAACGATCAGTAATCCTTGGTTAGTGAAGGCATTAAGAAACTGTGTGTGCTGTTGACAGAGAGCTCATCAAGTATGAGTTTTTCCCAGAAGCCACCAGGACAGAAGAGGATGTGAAGAGGTACCCAAACTACCCATGGGGCCGGGATATCTACACTTTAGAGGGTGAGGACCTTTGGCCATTAAAAAAAATGTGAATAGGTGATGGTTTAGCTGTATTTGCTGCATAGCAATTCTTGGCCTCTACTTTTAGTATAGTCAGCACTATGCCTTACATAATAGTGTTTGGTTCCTAAGAATCATTGGTCTGTCAATGAATTAGTCTGTGCTGGGTTCCCAAATTAGAAAGCAGCCAAATCATAACTGCTATGGAAATTGTAAGGCAAGAGTAACCAATCCTGGTCCTAGAAGGCCAGTGTGCCTCCAGGTTTTCATTCCAACTTGGGTGTTAGTGGGCAACACCAGCGGTTTATTGGCTTAAAAGGACCAATTTAACTTCTCCCGGCTCTGCAGGTTCTTTAGGGAGGCCTGGAAAACCATACAGACACACTGGTCGTCCGTGATCATTAGAACAGGGATACCCAGTTCTGGAGTTTAAATGAAGATATGTTTCACAACTTTGAATGTGGTTTTCTTTTGGAAGTCTGAGCGGTTTTGTTCACCACAGCTAAGTATCATCCATATCTTTTTCTCAAGCAGGGTGCCACATCTAGTTTCCCTGACGTCATCTCTCTCTCTCCAGGTGTAGTAGATGGCGCCCCTTATTCTATGATCACCGATTTCCCATGGCTGCGATCCCTACGCACCGCAGAGCCCAACAGCTACGCACGCTACGACTTTGAAGACGACGAGAACAGTGAGTACGGAACTAAAGGGAAAAGAGATTCCCGACCCTCGTTGTTGGAATGAGCGGCCCTCAGTGTTTGTGCATGAGGTGCAATACGAAGCTCAAAAACGAGCAGACACCAGTGTGCGGTAGCTCGGCCTCGTCGTAAGAGAGTGAAGGATAAATAAACACAGGGCCGTTTTCTGTGCCACAGTCAGGAAGCTGATTTGTAAAAGACTCAAGCTGTAAAAGACAGAAGTAGTTAATTTTTCCCATGGCATTGCTCCTTCCTTTTAACCCTGACTGCTTTATATGCAGCTTTGTGCGGCACTGCCCCTTCGTTTCCCCCGTTTGTAGTCTTGTCACAGAAACTGGCCTGCAGTTTGCACAGAAGGTGCACGAAAAGTAGGACACACCAGTCTGAGCGAGGGGGACCTTGCTGCTCCCATTCTGCCCTGACCCCCCCTCCCCCCCCCCCCGCCACTGTCGTTTCTGTAGCCACGATCTATGCTCCTCGACGGAAGGGCCAGCTGTCGGCGGACATCTGCATGGAGACGATCGGGGAGGAGATCTCTGAGCTCCGGCAGACCAGGCGCGGGGTCTTCCAGAGGGTGGTGGCCATCTTCATTCACTACTGCGACGTCCGGGGGGAGCCGGTCGAGGACGACTACATCTGAGCCGGGAAGCCTGGGAACGATTCTCCCACGAGGTCTCCCGCTGCCCCGGCAGGGATCCGGCCAGAGAGTGAGGAAGACAGGGGGGGGTCGCCCCCCCTTTTTCTAACTCGACCACAGACCACAGAGCCCAAGGGGAGCCTCAGGTTTGGCAACTTGTGATGGCTGTGGACAAGGACAAATGACATTTTTTTTCCCCCCCATGATCCCCAGCGGCTATAAAAGCATAACCTAACTAAAAGGAGATTCCTACCCACATATGTATTCATTCACATTAGAACAGCCTACATTTGCTTTTTTACCCTAAGTAGTTGGTGTTCAAGAGCCCTCATTTGCAATGATTGGCTGCCCATACCAGAGTCGGATTAAGGATGATTTTACGGCTTTCTCTGCGTACCAGCTTGCACTGAGCCCATGGAGTTCATGTTTTGACGTCGGCGTCTCATGCCGCAAAAATGAAGGGGGGGGGGGGGAGAGAGAGAGAGAGAGAGCACCCCAGGGACTTGAACCGAGCAGAAATGTAGGACAGGGTGGAAAAACACAGAAAGACAAAATAAAAAGAGAAAACTTTGTGGGCGTTTCAAGTACAGGGCAACGCATCTCCATCCAATATTGGTGCTGCTGCTCTTAATGCTTTGTGAAGAGCATTGCAATTCGCTTTATATTTGGCGAGGAGTTGTTTGCTTCCTTTGGCATATCCAGGAGTTTGATGCTACCACGGTAAAAAGCCCTTATTCCAGAGTGGCATCGCTTCCTGACCTGCTACCTCTGGTGCTCACAGTCCAACACAAGCATGGGAGCAGCACTTGCCTAGAAGTGTCCTTAGATCTGCTTTCTGCGTTTGATGAGATCAGCTTGAATTTTATGTCGTTGTTTTCTTTTGTTTTAAACTCTCTCCGCGTTTTTAGTTAGTGTTTCTCTCCTGCAGTGTGAGCAGTGGGGCAGGACGCACGTCTCTGCTGTAAGCCAGTCTTGTTCGTTCCGCTAGAAACGCAGCAAGTCCAGAAAAAAGATTTATGATAAAAAACCTAATGCCCGCTTTCTTGCATCATTTTTTTTTTTCGTTTCTAAATTTCTCTCACAGGTTCTCCTTCCGAAATAAAATAGAAAAAAAATGCAGTCCATTATCAGGCATCTTTTATGCATCTTTTTTTTTCCTCTTTAATTGAACCCATTTTAATTGAGCATGGCTGGCTTTGTTTCCGAATGCGTCTCTTTCTCATTAAGAGCACATCAGGCATGCAGTCTCGACATGGAAATGCCCCTCTGTGTGCGTAAAGGAGATCTCCGATCTCTCTTCTTATTGTTTTTGAATAGGAATCTGAACAAATTGGAATGATTCTCAACTGCAAGCTTTTAGTTTTTTTTGTTGCTTTTGTTGCACTTCTAAGGAGATCCATTAAGAAATACAAAGCAGTTTTTTTAAGGGTCCTCGGCACGGATGAAACTCTTACTCCTGCTCAGCTCCGACCCTCGGGTAGATGCGCAAGTACTCAGTGAGCAACGAGAGCATGATTTTGTGCACATTTTGTGTATGAGGCTCTGACTAGAATATAAATTACAAATGACACACTTGAAGTAGAAGACTTTCATCAAAAAGCTAAGGGTGCTGTTGAAATAAAATTTAAAAGCCGTCAGAATAAATCTTTGTAGCTTCTCAATGCTTGTTTTTTTTTACTGTTCCTTCCGCTGCCCCTGAAAAACGTCAGCGTGCTGGCAGATGCACTACCCCAGGCCGAATGGATTTCTTCAGAAACATGTGTACAGGAAAACTGTACAGATAAGATACACTAAGAGGACGTTTGTGGATTTATCCAGGATGTTTGTTATTTTAAAAAAGCAATTTTAGTTAATTAAAGCCCCAAAAGAGTCAGGCATTTCACTGTTATCCTATGCACCCAGGAAATGGGTATGTTTGACCCTGGTGCCTTTTTCTCTTTTTCGATGTGAAGTTGTCAAGTTTCATCCTGAAAATGAGATCAGTCTTTCAAGCCCAATATCTTGTGTACATTTGTCCTCCTGTGGGGCTGCTAAGTGCAGGGAAAATGTCTACTGCTATAGGATGGATTGTACACTATGTGTAATGCAATACCTTTTTCAGCTGAACTAGATGATAATTTTCCTGCTCTGCCAATGAGCAGAATTATCAGTGGCAGAGCTGACTTTTCCCCAAGAGTTATGAACCTAACAAATCAAGTCAGCTTGCGCCAAAATGGCCTTTCCAGACAGGAGCGCCGGTCTGCAGGTGTGAACTTTTGGCTTGTATCGGTTATTTTTACCGAAAAAGCACTTGAGGTTTCCCAGAGCAAAAAGCTGGTTTGGGAAAGGAAGGAGAAACCTAGTCAGTCAGATGATAAGCAAATGCTGTCCATGTAAGCCTGTTCAAAGGTACCTGGATGCTGGCCCCGTCCAGCACCTACAATAGAGCAGCCCCACGTCCTGCCACACAAATCAGTGTAAATGTCTCTGGGTAAGCTCAGCGTCTTGGCTGCAGAAAAACAGGACCTGGGACAGCAAGGCTGGAAGAAGTCATTATCCATCAGTGTCTGAAAAGTTACAGCACTGGAGCTGCTCTTTTCAGGCTGTAGCCTCGCTCCTCCATGGCCCCGACACGAGCTTGAAAAAGTGTTGTTCCAGGCGACGACTGTGACGGGCAAAGTATTGTATGAGCAAGAACGGAAAATGTCTTGCGTTGGTAAGAAATCTGCTCTTTTTTTTGGGAGGGGGGGGGATGAATTCGAATCTTCTTGAGAAGTTGTGTGATGTGTAGTTTTTCTTGAAGCCAATGGCTTTTTATTCTTTTGTCTTTACTTTGTTATACAAAATTCATTTTTGTATCTACACAATACAAATTTGATTTTGACCAGACTGTAGGAAATCTAAACCTCTTCAATGTTTTGTATTCACATATATATATTTATTTCTACTTCATGTTGTATGTGTTATTTCTTAAAGTAATAAATATTTACAGTGAAAAACTCCCAGTAGTCTTTTTGTGGATCCAAGTAGTTGCAGTTCTGATGGGTTACGTTTTACGCCCAGATCAAAAAGTCTTTTGCTTACTAGAAAACTGGTGCCCTGGATTGTACTGCCCAAGGTGACAGGCTGATGGCTGACGCTTTTTTTTTCACGGCATGTCACGATCTTAAGGTCCAAGCTTTTTTAGATCGAGAGCCGATGAAACAGACCGCTCATGATGGAGTCCTCGTTCTCCATAGATGCAGGGCCCTGGAGTGACCCAGCCCGCTGAGGTGCCGAACTCCGCTATCCCAGCTCTGCAAGTCCGACTGTGGGTCATCATGTCAAGAGTACCCGTGACTGGGGTTCCCCAGGCAAATGCACACAGCTGGCAGAGCGCCCCCCAGAGGCAGAGGCTGGCTTGGGTCTAGTCATCCAGGACTGTCTCTCGGGGACCGAGACTCCCTTGCGTTCCTGCAGATGGGGGGAGGCTGCAACTCTAGGCATCCGGAGCTCGAGGGGCAGCTCTGAGGACAGTTCACGTGTGGCAGGCGTTGCTATGACGTTAAGGGAACGCCCGTCGGCCAGAGAGGATATAAAATGGAAGAAACCTGATCTGCAGTCTGAAAACCTCTTTCTAATATGTTTTTAAAGTGTCCTGTGGTGGAATTTTGGTTGCCTGTTGTGAAAACCCTGCTTGTCGTCTCTTATGGTCCCCTATCCATTTGTGTGAGTCTTCTGCACTCTCTCGCTCCACAGGTTGTTTTTTAAGGTTCTTTCCGCTGGATTGTGCCAAGATACTTAAGAGACTCCCATGGGCTCTAACCCAGGAACTAGAGGCCTCTTTCCTCCATGAAAGCAGAGTCTTTTCCTCAGTCCTCATACCCCACAGTTTTTTAAGTTGGGTGAACTGAACTTTGTTCCTCTGCTAGGTACTTTGTCCCTCTGGCACAACTGCATCCAAAATAACCCCCCTATCATTCTTAGGACTCGGAGTGAATAAGACTTCTCATAACAAATATGTCATGCTGCTTTGTTCTGGTTTGTTATTCTGCTTTAAATTGACAATGATCGATCTTTTCAGCAGAGGGCGCGCTATCGTCCCAGGATCAATTGCTTTTGCCCAGCATCTTCAATACCCGGTGCTAAAAGAGTTTTTTTTTTTTCACTTTTTTTAATTTTTAGTGAGGATGCACAGAATATTTCAGAATGCTAGATAAGAGAAGATTTTTAAACATTTTCTACAGACATGGATATAAACCTGAGAAGTACTAATTGGTACTGTCTTGAATCATCGTGGGACAAAATTGTCCTCTGATTTTTAAAAATGCACGTCTTGTAAATTCACTGGGACAATGTTCTGTTTCAGTGGGCACAAGTGGAATCTGCATAAAAGTGTATTTAATCTGAGACAAAACGAGGCAATTATTTGCACAGAGTATTGTGTGGGTTTAGAACGTGCTCTCCAGGTGGTCTTTTGAAACTCATAATTTGGTTTCTTTCAAAAAATGGCAGGATCAATGTCTCAGATCAATTAGCTACTAGCGAAGCAAGCAGGCTAGATGGGCAAAATAGCTCCTTTGGTTTGTGGTTTGAATTACCATCACAATCTTTTCTGTTTTCAAACACAACCGCTTTAGAAAACGGAGATGTTTATCCAGGGCCATAAAGGGTCTGCACCAAGTCCCAGGAAAGATAAACAGCAGACTGGATTCGAACTGTATAAAAGTCTCTCTGCTTGTGTTAAAATGCCCATTTAAGGGCAGGTCATGAAATAAACACGTGTAGCGAAATGTTTTAAAGAGCACAGAGAAACATCTGCAGCCAGATTTTGTGCTCCTGATTCCTAGGCCCCAAAGCCTGCCATTTTCCTGTTTTTGTCTCCAGGATCCTTGGCTTGATGATTGCATAGACTCCAGTATATAACGAGGCCTTTGTTGGAACAGACACTACACTTTAAGCCACTTGCCCATCCCCCCCTTATCAAACCTGGCCTCAGTCTGAAGAATGTATTTCCCTTTTCACCAAAAAAGATCAAAACTCCATAATTGGCCCCAGTTGTAAAATGCCTCTTAACTGTGTTCATGTATAAACATCATTTCCTATTGTTGATACAATCCAGACTGAGAGAGTGAAATATTTTAGACCTTTTTTTTAAAAAAAAGGGATTACCAAAAGAGGTTGGAGAGAGAGAAAGCTGTTTTGTAAAGTGAAACAGATCCCTCTCTGTTTCTATATATATAAACATACATAAAAATAGACAGAGAGAGGAAAAAAATCTCAATTCCTAACATGGAATAGGGAGATTAATCCTCTGACGCAGAAGATTAGGTTGAGCTTCCTGTGAATTCCCAGATAACCTAATTAAATGTCCGGGCAATTTATACCTTAGTGAATTTGGTAATATGATTTTATTGCTGGAGTGTTTTGTTCTTTTCTTTGTTTTTCCTACTTAACTTTTCAGACCGCAATTATTCCAACTCCGTTCCACCTTTTTGAGTTTCTGCTCCCCTTCGCAAGATGCTTGGAGCAACTACTTTGAAAACAAATCTAAACATCTATTTGAAATTGATTTCTGGATTTGTGTGACCCTTGGAAAAATAGTTATTGATGTCCTACAGATTATAACTGAAGTCACTTGTAAGGTTATGAATGTTTTAAAAGCTACACTTTGGGCTACAACCTGAATGTTTACCTCAGAGTATCCAGTGAATCTGGCTTTTCAGAGATGCTCTGACAGTTGTTGCTGAGGGCTGAGAGAGGCCTTGTCTGCAGTCATCAGTCACACACTCCCTTGGCAAGGTAAAGACAGGAGCTCTCCTGCAGCTGATCACCACTTGTCAGTGCTCGTATGGCTTTTGTCTTTCTTTCTTTTCCAAATATTGTAAAGAACGTGTCTTGGATTAAGGAGAGCTAGATACAGCATTTCCTTTAACGCACCATGTGGAACATCGCAGACAATCGTGAATCATCCCATTTTTCTATAGCTGTAACAGCACCGAAATGTTAATCTTATATATAACCCCTTATGTATAAAATCCAAAATGTTTCTTGCATTTACAGATTGATGCCCAGGAATCCCCACAATGCCACAGGAAAACGTGCTGCACTTGAGTAAGTCATTAGAGTTGTGGGTTCATAACTAGAGGTTTGTGGGTTTACTGTAAATCCCAGGAGAGACTCTGCTATTGTACCCTTGAGCAAGGTCCTTCTCCCAGACTGCTCTGGTCAACACCCAGCTGTCCAATGGGTGTACATGTAGATCTGCCATGCATGAAAGGCTGGAACCAAATGACCGGTGTGTTCCCTGATCCATGCTCTAACAGGCACATCTGTCCCACCGGAGGGCTTCAGGCTGTGCTGGAGAAAAATCCACAGGGGCCTTTCGTTTTTCTAAACAAAAAAGCTCTTGGCTCCTCATTTCACTGATGTGAGTGTCACTGCTGATTCAGTGATCAAACACGAATGGAATATCATAGATTTAATCACCCGGGGATTAAAAAAAACATGGGAAAATGGTCCTTACAACAGAAGTTTGAGATATATGGTGCCTTTTATATTATAGAGAAAGACCAGGTGCTCAAGGAGTGAAATTTTTTTTTTGGCTGCACTTGTTTCAGAGCATTTCTGTGTTTGTGTTTAGCAGGTATCACTAATTCTGGAAGCTAAGTCACAACAGAGTAACTTGGGGTGACGTGCTTAGGGGCCCTCAAATCCAACGCTGAGTTAGTAGATCATAAGGTGCTGTAGCTTTATGTCAGTGGAAGAGAGCAGAAGTACAGAAGGGAGCAACAGAGGTACAGAGGAGCTTAACCATGACGTGCTTAACGTCATGCAACAGATTGTTCCTCAGCCAGCACTGTCAATAACACGTTGGCAAGATAGCGTCGGAAAACAAGTTCAAAAGTTATACCCAAAGCCTGTTAGGCCAGGATGTCTCAAGCCCATGCAGCCCTGATACACGATTGGCTGATCTCGGCCAATCCCGTTCACAGCCGGCGAATGACATAGCCCAGGTCTGAACCACTGACGGCCGGGCTACAGGACTCAACCTGAACGACTTGGCTACCTGGGGCTGTAGCCCCTGCTTTCACTTGAAAGATGTTTGGCTTTCGGTATAACTGTGAAGCTACAACCACACGAGTGTGACCATGGCCGTGGTTGGGAGTTTGGAGGAGACTCTGAGCGACGCGCACTTGCCCTGGGGGGTTTTCAGGGCAGAACGAGAAAGAAAGTGTTCAACTCCGGAGCGTTTTGGCCGAAAGTGGAAGTACGGGGGGCTCGGAGGGAGTGACATCAGGCAGAAGGCATTCTAATCATTAACATCGCAAGCACTTCAACAGGGTTCCTCGTTATATGTACAGTGTAGGCGCCAATAATTAACTCCGGAATGTCAATTCAGAAAAATGAAGTCAGCGGGAAAAAACACGCAGAAGTATAAAAAGAAGAGTCGTTTGCAAGAGCCAGGAGAGGTAGGCCTTCAGCTAGCTGTCTAGGATCGGTTTCTTCCAGATCTGTTTCACATTAAAAGCGGATACAGTGTTAGAAAGCTTTACCACACCCATGTGAAGTACAGCTCAATGGCGTGGCTCAGCCGAAAACGAGACCAAATTTAATTAAACCGGCTGAGAAGATTTAAGGATCCAGGAGGCCTTATGCACAGCTGAGCAGGGGCATGAGGCTGTGACCGGACAGTGTTCGATCCCCGGGTTTGCTATTGACTGCTCGGTAACTCGAGTTCACTTCATGCACTTGGTTTCTGTACCTGACGGGGTCTGTTTGTATTTGTCTGGTATCTGCCGTTTCCCTAAATATGTTGCAGTTTTGAAACGAAAGACGCACACAAACTCGTGAAGTTAGAAGAACCTGCAAGAAATGATTAAAAAAAAACTGTTCAAACTTTCTTTTTAAAAATAAACAGGTTGTTCGAGCGCTACAATATGTAGTGTGGTGCTAATGGAATTACGAATAAGACACTATTAGGGGTTAACTGGAGAGTAGATGGAGCTTTAGTCCTGTAAAATAGTCTAAAATAAAACAGAATCATCTTGCTGATTACACGTGTTTTTAATTTTTATACTTTTTTTCTTCCAAACTAAGAATTTGCCTTCCTTAAATTACTATATTTCTAAGAAATTTCAGTGCGCTTGGTGACGCGCGTTGATCATTAAGAAGCCTTTATTGGCCAAAAGGAAACAGTTCAGGCTTTTTGATCCGCTCTCAATTTGCGCGTTGATTCATTTCAATTCGGAAACAACTTGAAAGAGCGCAGTCCGATGAGTCTGAGGCCAGCTGGCTGCCCTGCGACTCTGTCCCCCCCAAAACGATCAGCTAAAAACAACAGGCTGGAACTGCAGATGTCACTGCTCTGAGCAAAAGGACTTTTGTATAAACCGCGGCCCAGATGTCTTAACAATGTATTTACACTATCCCAGAATAAGTTTGTATCGGCCAGTTGCCATAACAGTTGAAATACATGCACCCAGGCATTGATGTAATACAAATCATTTTCAGTGCGACTCAGAATTAAGGTACCGATATGATTGCGAAGACATTTGGCAGTCCATGTCCCATCCCCCCCCCCCCCTCCCCCAGAAAATGTGGTGCCGTTTTGTTAAACTCATTCTGCTTTCACTTGGGTGTGGACGTAAACAAAAGTGGAGAGCTTGGAAAGACTTATCCATAACTGAACGCGCACATGCACATTTTTTTTAATCGCCGGCCATAAATCTCATTCTGATCTGTCGTTGCCACTTAAACCCTCAGGGCTTTTTTAATTGCAGTTGTTCATCAGTTCAGGAGTTGAGCCAGTCTCTGTGCGTTTCCCACCTTCTTCCCCACAGGAATCACTGTGTTTTAATCCAGCCAGCTCACTACAGCCCCTGCAGTGCAGAGCGTTTGGGAACCTGAGTGAGGCTCCTTCAGCACAGGTCATTTTCTGGTGGTTTAAGAACGCAGCAGGGCCTGGCAGGAGAGTTTACTGCTGATTGACAGGAGTGACGGGTCTCACTAACAGTACTGCCCAGAGAGGCCACTGTTGCTCGGTAACCCCAGGGTACCGTGGATACAAGCGCTACCCTCACGGTGCCCGATTGGCCTATCTTGGAGAATCCTGGTCCTGTTAACCAATGACATCTGGACCACGGGCTCAATTTGAAGAGTTTACTAGGTGGGTCTTCTGGGGGTGGGGGCAGTCTCTGTTTTTGGTTAATGAGGAACTTTAAAAAACAGCGGTGCACGACCAGACCTCCAGAGCTGTCATGCCACTCATCCTCTTGATTGCCTGTTTGAACTAAATATTAGTTTAAGTGAATTGGTTTGTTGTGTGAACAAGGTGCCAAAAAGGCACATTTTGACAAACGATTTGAAAATCCAGACTTGGGCGATGACACAAAAATCATCCCTGGGGAAAATAAAATTGAAGAATTCTTCTAGAACTCCACTGTATGTGAAAAGCAGTTTGTATGATGCTGGTTAAAATCACAGTTCTCAGTCTGACACAGAGCCTGCCGCCTCCCATGTGTAACCAGATGTAGCTTAAAAATTTAAGTGTTTTAAATTATTTTTTTTCCATTTAAGTATGTGGCATCAAATCACAGCGCGGGGAGAGAAATTGCCTTGCAGATGCTGTAGTGTGTGGACAGAGAGGACCGTGCTGCATGCAAAACCAGTGCAGTTGAAAATAAGGAAGCCTTTTCCATAGGAACAAGAAATTTAACATGTATGAAGTCAGCAATTAAATATATACATAAAACTGCCTGGTTATAAGAGCAGTGAGCTGGCATGCTGAGAGGCAGGAGTTGGCTGAGTTTTTTTATAGCCGCAGTTATTTGAGATGTAAACAGAGGAATCTTCCTCAAACATTGCCTTTTTAAGGCTTCTCGGATTTGGAGAGGAATGACCTGTGTAGCAGTTCACTGAGCTCACGAACGCAGCCTGCCTAACAATCGCATTACATTTCTTTTACAGTC
Source organism: Lepisosteus platostomus (assembly GCF_059453375.1). NCBI lineage: Eukaryota > Metazoa > Chordata > Actinopteri > Semionotiformes > Lepisosteidae > Lepisosteus > Lepisosteus platostomus. Next base: position 41,654,078 of record NC_142623.1, read on the forward strand.
TCGTGCTCTTTCCCAGATCTCCTCCCCCCCCCCCACACACACACTCCTGCTTGTCTAAATTTAGGTTCTCATGGCAATTTGTCTGAGAGCGCTCCTCCAAGGGACACGCAGTGCCTCGGATCACCAGCACCTCCATCCCTGTCCCAGGACGGTGTGAGTCCCGGGGACGGGGGGGGGAGGGTTCGTGCTGGAAGTGACCGATGGGACAGTGAGTCTTCCTCTCTGCCTCCCCTCCGCTGGCCTTCCTTCTGACCAGTCCCGCTCAGTACTTCCAAAGCAAAGTCGGTCTTCGCTTTCGAAACCGGTGTTTCTCAAACGTGGTCCTCTACGGGGCGATGGGAAAGGGTGACCCCGCAAAAAAAAAACCATGGTCACCCCACTCCCGAGCCGGTCACCCCAGTTCGCCAGGCGAACCCCAGTTGTCTTCATGGCCTCAGGAAGATGGTTTAACCGGTGCAGTGAAACGGAGAGTTAATAAACCACATTAGGAGCTCAGCAGCTGCAGAAGCCCCTGCAAGAGCCGTAGCTCGTTTGTATCTCTCACATTCGCTTAGGGGTAACGTTAACATGATGGTTCTGAATGGGAGACGTGCGGATTAAACAAGGACCGTCCCGTCCGGAGCGCCGTACCAACTGGCATCAACTTCCTTAAATGTGTGTGGAAGAGAGAACCTTTAGAACGTACAAAAGGGGGCAGACGTGCCCTGGACCTGTCCTTCATGCGCTCGGCAGGGAGATCAATAAAACAAGAAGGCCTGTTCATCGTGGAACACGATTCCAAGACGCACCATTTAACTGGAATGCGGATCAGTGTTTACCAAATAGATTTTCAAAGAACGGAGCCCCATGGGCCCCATGAAGGTTTGTGTGTTGTGAGAGCGAAGGGGGGTTCAGACACGGGCAGATGCACTGAGCCGGCGCAGTGGAGGGAGACCCAGAGGCTCTGGGAACGGAGTCCAGGAGCCCTGTGGCCGGAAAGAGGGCAGTGCAGGGGGAATTTCCCTTAAAACCGTTTTCCTCCGCTCTGCATTGCTCTCTTGAAGCCTTTGATTCGAACTGTTCAAGAGCAAGGAGCAGGGTGTGTAAAATACAGGTGTTTCTGAGCTTAGCTTTTAGCTGTGTCATGGGGGCCAATCCACGCTTCAGTTTTCCCCTTTCAGGTCTTTTCACAGGCTGCCTGTGGCTGTACTCCTTCGGAGATGCCAGCTGTCTGTCTCACTGGCACACTTCTCTTTCTCAGAGGGAGGGTGAGACTCCCGTCTCCTCGTAGACAAACGCACAACCTTCCCAATTCTATACATTTCACAAGCCGAAGTAACCTGTTAGGGTATCTCTCAGATTTCCACTGTAAGATAAGATATTACTTTTTACAAGAAAACTCAAGCCCCATTGTGTTACCCCTAGAACTCAAAGGGCCCTGTCTGTGGCGTGCACCCAGAGATTTCCTCCACACTAAACCCCCCCTTTCCACCTCTTTCGCCTCACTCCCCCTCCTCCTCCTTTTAGAATAAACACTCTCTCTCCACCTCCTCTATTTTTTTCCCCTCTCTCCTTTCTTTTTTTTTTTTTCCTTGTATGCCGTTCGCTCCCGACCTTCCTTCAGGCGAGCGCTTTCCCATATGGGGACAGTCAGGACTGGGAGAGGAAGTGAATTATTCAGAATAACGGTGTCTGAGCGCTGCTCTCATGTTCCCAGGCCCGGCGCTGCCAGGAGTGGCAGGCAGCCCTCTGTTTTTAATGGTTTCCACATGGACATCTGGAGTCATCAGCCAAGCCTCCAGCACGGGCAGAAATCTCCAAATTTAGAAGAAATATGAAAATTGTCAAAGGCGGCTTCCTTTACAAAGGCAGAGCGGCCCGGCCTCTCCCCCTACCCACCCCCTTCCCTTCTCTTTCCCAGACACCGCAGGTCACAGCCTGAGGTCACAGGGGGCCCGGCGCTAGCCAATCACGCGCCTCGGTGGGATTTCCCAAACATGCCCCTCTCTCTGCTCGGCCTGCCTCCCGCCTCATATAAGGTAAAAGAAAAGTGTCGTCTCCCAGAGCTGGCCCAGCTAGAAAAGGAAGCCTCGCGCCGGCAGCCCCCTTCAGAATTTGGGGTTTGGAGGACGTGGGAACAACGGGGGGTCTCTCCCCCCACCCCCCCCTCCCGCCGCCCCCGGTTCCTTCGCCCCCACACGGCCAGCGGGAGCCCCTTGCGGCGACTCGTGCCCCCCGGGCCGAGGCCACACACCTGCGGCAGGTCAGCTCCCCGTGGAGAGGAGACGGAGCGCAGGACTGAGAGGTACGTCCAGCTTCTTTTAAACCTGCCTGCTTCTACGGCACCGACACATACAGCAGGCTTCACGCAGCCTAGGGACTATGCCGATTCCTGGTTCTCTCTGGAAAGCAGGTGAAATAAGAGACGCGCATCCTAGAGGTTTGTATGGATACGAATTTCAAGGGTGCCTTTCGCTAGTGGAATGGCTTCCAGTTGGACAGGGTCTAGATATCGCAGTTCCTGCCCGTTGCCTGGTCAGCTGCAGCCAGAAGCGTCTTTATAAATGGGCAGGAGGTCTGTGATTCTGTGTTGTTGTGTTGTAAGTGGTCCTGGTTTATCAAGTAGTCTGTTCGGACAGCGGTCAAAAGAAAGCCACCAGCTTGTTTTCACTGATCCTCCTCTCCCCAGTCCCAGCGAGAGGTGCAGTCGAGACAATTCTGTGCATCTCAGAACCTTCCTGATCATTTATAGGTTTTTCTGGGGCCTCCTGAGCTCATTGTTTCAGTTATGCAAAAACTAACTTACTGGAGAAGACAGGGGTATAACTTTTCAATCAAAACCAGCAAAAGCCTAACTGGAAAGCAATGAAGAAACTAGCTCATTTTTCCTCCTCAGTGTCGTGGCGCAGTTACACATGGGGGGTGGAGGAAGGAGGTTCCAGAGTCTGAAGCTTGTCGGTGATCAGGAGCTTGCCCCCTTGGCTGTGCTGTAATCATCTGGCTGTCTCAAGACCCTTCTGCAAGAGGGAGGGCACTCCCTTGCACTAGGGCTCTCCCTGCGTGCCAGTCCAGCGCAGTTGGCTGGCACAGTTGGCGTCAGGAGATCTCTGTGATCAGCTAGAAACAGCAGCAGAGAAGGGTTTCTTTAACCTTTTGGAACTGTTTTTCCTCTTGGTGTTTGGTGGCACAAGGTCCACTAATCTGTATCAAAGCGCGTACGAGTGCACATGATCCTAGCCAAACCATAACTACCAAACCATCATTCTTCCTGTGCACACTGTGGGTTGGCTTGCCCAGTCCACAGAGTGTATTAGACAGACAGTTTACCCGCAGAGAGCAAGTACATCACTGCTATTGTTGTTGTGGGAGGAGATGGCAGCAGTGATTAAGTTACTTGTCTAAAAATGTGCTTTCTGCTGTGTTACCTGTCACGTTCCAAGCTCCCTCACACCCAGTTATAATGACTCAAGGAACAATTCGTAGGAAAAAGTAATTAAAATTGTTTTTGCCTGTTGTTTTGTTTTTTTAATTGGAAGAAACTTCAACTCTGCCAAAACTTACTTTTAGTAAAAAAAAACGGGGATAAAAGAACTGAGAAGAAGAAATCCTCATTCTCGGTCAGCGTGTGTAATCCTGTGAGCCAGAAAAGACTTTGTGAGTTTGTGTGTGTGGGGGGGGGGGGGGGTGAATGGGGATTGGTACAGAAAGGTTAAGATAAACCCTAGTTCGATCACACGTGTGAAAGGATATGCCCCCCTCCCTCACTGAGACTCCTCTTTGTCTCGTTTCGGAGAAGGTTTCTTCACCAGGAATCGGTGGAAGAGGAGACGGCAGATGTTGCCAGCTGTTCGCATTTGCTGAGGGAGTCTTGAAACCCCCCCTGTCTCGGTGTCATGCTTCCAGAAGGGAACAAGGCAGGGCAAATCATTTCAAATGTCTGCCTTTTGCCCTTCTGTCCCTGCACCGCAGTCCTCCACAAACTGCTGCCCGTAACCTATACTGTCCCTCAACATGAAAAGGCCACTGTGGCTCAAGCTGTTAGATATGCTCGCTTCAAGTGTGAAAAAATATACAGTGTGGAAAGCAGATTTTTTTTTAAGTCGGAAGTTCGCATTTTTATTTTCTGGGGCAAAGCTTACATTTTAAAGTGGAGAGCTAACAAATTCTGATTCCGTGTGTAAGAGTGGAGCCCTTTTCAGTTTTTGTGTTGCCTGTAGGGCAGCATCCTGTTGTAATTGTCTGGTTCCTCCACGATAGTAAATTGTACTGCAGAAATGGCTTTAAAGCTGTAACACGATACGGCTTCAACATTTCAGAGTACAACCGATTGAGCTGCTCAGACTGAGAACCTGGTGTGATTTAGGAAAACATTTTTTATATGGCTTCTATTGGCAACTAAACTGATTTATTGCTGGTATGCCTTTTCAAAACTACAAGTACATGAAGTACATCAATAAATCAGTCCTACCCTGGTTTTAAGGCCTTAATGTAGAATCAAGAAACATATCTAAAGTGTATTGATGTTCACTGACAGATGTTCCTTGTACAATCCATGTATAAGCAATACTCACATTCCTTTAGTGAGAAGAAAAGTAATATGAAACGATTCTGCATCAATATGTATTAGTAATGGTTGCAGTTATTTGGTATTGATAATGTTACAGAGGTAACATAAAAATACTCTCGCAACATTGCTTGTGTAGAAATTACATAAATAAATACCAGGCTGCACGTAGTGTATTGCAATCCACTGAACTAATGTTAATGTAATGTGAAACGTTGTTATTGTGTTTGTTTTGAATTATTTCTTTTGGAGACAGAATTAATCATTGCCTGAAGAATGTAGCCCTGGCCAAGACCAATCTTTCCTCAATCGACTGTTTTTATTCTGTGGCCATTAGCATGTGGAACATCTGACACGCAAATACTTGTCTTACAAGAAACAAACAGGCCAGCAGACCATTAGTGTGTCAAGGCCTCCTTCACAGGGGCCAGACTGGAGATAGAGGAGAGGGGAAACATGCTTTCAACAGCCAGGAGGACAAGCATTTGTGTTTCTGAGTTTGAGCAGCAGCGACATGCACTGTCAGACCTAATGGTCCCCTAACAGCTTTCGGATATCTGCCTGCTAAAATGAACAGGAAAGATGCCAGTGAATTTTTACTGGGGGTATTATTAATCCCAGGCCCGGAGGGAGTATTGTGTACTGAAGGTTGAGCAATAAGATTGTTTTAGCAAAGACAAAGAAAGGAGCAGAGGCATAATGGTTAAACTGGGAAACTGGGTGTAAGTTCTTCCTGGTTCCTGTAGCAATGTTGTTGATAGTGTTGATGCTACGTCTATATGCTGTCTGTTTCCCTTTTATATGAAAGGGATATACAGACATATCAGACTAAAAATAAGTATGGGTGTATCATACGGTTTGCCAAAGGGTTTTATATATGCAGTGGATAACAATGTCTGTTTTGCATGCTTTTTAATGCACAGATGGTTAATAGATAATATTAAGGAGTCACTCAAAAAAACAATATGCTATCTGTTGTAAATAAAAGTTTCAAATGAGAAGAGGTCATTAGGTTCATCTAGCTCGACTGGCTGAAGTATCTAATTGATCCAGAATCTTACCCAGCTATTTCGGGGATACATCTTCAACAACAGGGCTGGGTAGCTTAGTGATTCTTTGCAGTTTTAAATTCACTACCCCATACCTATTTTTGGTGTCCTCTGTTTTGTATTGATTCTTCTGAAGTCATCCACTGAACTGACTGTGTTCCCTTGTAGTACAGATTAAAAAAAGATTCAGATCTGTCAGTTTGACAGTCTAGACGTTCTCTTGAGCACCAGAATGTAGCTGTTTGCTCTTCTGTAAACTGATTCCTGGGCACCACAGGAGTATCATCTTGACTCTGGTGACCAAAATTCGACTGAAGGGCTTACTGGGGCATTATACAATTTTATACCAGCAACATATCTGCTGGTTTAAATTATTCACTTTTTACAGTATATACTTAGATTCTGTTTGTCTTTTTATTTCTTCCTCACATTGCCTGGATGAAGACAGTGGGATGGTCCTTCCCACCTTTGATCTTAATTCATATTTTTTGCTGCCTGCATGCACTGTAATACTCTGTGCTTGCCTCCATTCAACATCATCCAGTAGCTGTTATATTAAAGAGATAAACTATTTTGTTACAGTGGCTTTATTTTTTCCCCAAAAGTATTTACTTTGCATATTGTGTAGAGTTGCCTTATTATTACAGCACATTTAAAAAATCCAAAATATTCCATGTCATGTGAATACATCCTATCTAACGCAACCTGATAAATTCCACACACTGGCATCTTACTTTTTTTTTTTCTAAATTTAGGATTAAAAAAAATACTTTAGGGACACCGCCAAAAACACATCATCTATCAATTCATGCAGATGGGCAGATAGACAGACAGACAGCGCGGGAGGAAAAAGGAAGCGGTTTATTTATTTTTGAAGGAGTCGGCAGTCTGGAAGTCATCAAATCCGAGTAGATTCACACGACCCCTCGCTGCCCCTTCTTGCCTCGCTCTCTCCTCCTCTCCCTGCGGGCTCAGGGGACTCCCGTTTCCACAGTCATTCTCACATGAGCAAAGAGCACGGTCCCACAAGCCCACCCCTCCTCCTCCTTCTCCCTGCTCTCGCTCTCGGTCCAGAACCACCGGGCGGGCGGACCTTCGCCAGGACCGCATGGGCGGAATTCGGAAGGGTGCTCTCGCAAGAGGCCGGCCGGCCGGGGCCTGTCCCTGCACATTTTTATTCATCTCGGCTTCGCTCCTGGGACGCGAGGCTGCGGGAGATCGCACACGCAGCGCTGTCCAGCGCTCAGTCTAGAAAGGGATTCAAGTAGCGTTTCTGACGTTCACTGTGGTGTTCAGGCAGTCTCAACATTGGTGTTTGGTTCAAGCAGGGAGCTGCGTCAGCATGAGTAGGCTGCGAAGGAACGAGTAAAGGTTTATTCCATGCCGAAAAGAGAACAAAAGAAACACATTTTGTCTGTGGAGCATTCCAAACACACCCTATGAAGGCTCCACAGCCAAAATGTTTCTTTTCTTCTCCTTTCAGCGTCACTGTTCGGTGTTTGTTTTTCCTCTCTTCTGTCCAATGGAAGCTCTCAACTGCCGTTGGGGACGGATGACAACAGCCCCAGCTGTTTTATATTATAATCCTTCCAGGCGTCATTTCTAGAAAGCTATATACTGTAGATCACGCGCCCTATAAATATACAGGTCTATCACATTTCATCTCGCACACCCCTCCACCTGCAGCTGGCCCTCAGTCACTCCTCGCTCTGCAGAGGGGTCCCGGCTTTCTCGTCCCCCTCATCTTCCTTCTCCTCGGCCAACTGGGTTGAAGCAAAACTCACTCCACCTAAATGCTTGATGAACACACTCAATCGCGTCTAATTCCTGGGCGTCATTATGTTTGGTGAAATTTAGTTGGACCAGAAGGGTGTGAACTTCTCATGAAGGTAACTTAGTGCCAATCTGAGGTCAGACAAACTGTAGGCAGATTTTTCAACACACCTACAGTTTTCCTCTCCTGCCTTCTGCCCCAGTAGACTCCCAATTAAATTAGAGCTGACAGGTCGCTGGTCCTCGTTCTCCTAAAGGGGCCGAGTTGCTCTGCTAACCTTGTCCAGTTCTCTGCGGGGTACTGCGGGTTCAAGTCCCCACTGAAAGCAGCAGGCCAGATAGCTCGCAAAGCCTCATCCCCCCCACCGGCTCGAAGAAAGAGCAGACAGTGGAGGCTAGAGCAAAAGTCTTGAAAAGGGCTTTGATGTGGCAATTCTCTTCATGCTTGAATGAATTTTGCAGGCTGCACGAAAGGTTTAGAGTCTTTAAGAATGAAAGTAGTTGTTTGCTCCATCCCGGGAAAGCTAGGCTCAAATCCTATCTCTCATAGTTTTTAGCCAATGCTTGATCCCACTTTATTGAGTTGTATGTTATATTGCTGCTTTATATTTATTTGTGTGTGTGTAATGGTTGATTACAAAAATAGCATCCCTTTATAACATGGCCACTATTTTTATTTTTCTTTTGTTACAGAAGAAAGTTAGGGCTGCTTTCTATAATATCCAAATATAATCCAACTATGACAAAGACAGCTGCCTCGTCACCTTCTGCCTCAGGAACAGAAGGCAGATGAAATGAGAGAACTTTCTTTCTTCAGTGTGTTTTGCTCAGGGATGCAGAATAAAATTTCAGTGGGCAGTGTCTCCACCCACCCCCACCACCAGTCTAAATTTTTAGGCATTTCTCCTTTGGCTTTGACATCATAGAAATAATATTTCTCTGAATTATCCCCCAGATCTTGGGAAAATATGCCCAGAATGCATTCCCATGCATCCAGAATCCTGTGTTTACAGTAGGGAACTCCAATCCCTTTGAAACTCGGGCTGCTGTTCCACACTGGGGTTTAAGACATTTATAAGGTCTTTAATAAAATTGCACAGAGATTAGACAACTGTAACATGAGACCCAACATACTGTCAAGGGAATGAAGAAATGTTTTCACATGCACAACATAAAAAAAAACCAAGTTGAGCAGCTGAGAAAAGTAGTAAAACTGGAGGCGTTGACAAGGTCTCTCACAATGGGAGGCAGTGGTGTTGAGATAGCGCAGGTCAGTGCACGAGATGCTAAAGAAGGCGCTTAAGAAGCAGCCTGCTGTCGTGATGAAACCTCTCAATCTCTGCGTTCACTTGCCTGCCCGGTCTTTGCCCACGTCTCTTCTGCTGTCACGCCCGGCTGACTGGCTGGTCCGGGGGGACAGGGTGAGCTTCCTGGCTTGATCTTGGAAATCGGCTACTAAATCAGGAGCTAAAACGTGAAACCAAGACTGTTCTTTTCCTAATGGCGTGAAGAGACGTAGCTGGGGAAACATTTCTTTCCTTTTAAAATGATTCTCTTATAGTCCAGTTTCACATAATATCTTTCGTGTCCTAAAAGTGTAGTCGGTACTATTGCCTCTGTCACAACCTTTAAATGCCCAGGTGCCATTTTCTAAATACCTCTTTAGTGTCTTAGGCTTAGGGAACTGTATTTGTATTAGGTACTTCTGCATTTACAGAACCGATTCTGGTTTCTGTTATTTTAATTTTTGTTTAAAATATATTCTGTCTGTGGATTCTTGTGCCGCAATAATGTACTGCATTAGTTTGCCAATTGCTCTGCAAACTCATACATTATTACACCATTCCTGGGCTGAAATCTCTCGGTTTTCTGTGTCTGGGCTTGGTTCTGATCTGTCAAGGGAGGTGCTGGCTCGTTTGTCATTGTCTCAGACGTCCCCCTTCACATATTTGGTGAGTTATTGTGGGAATTGAGTCAAACGCATAGACATGTGAAAATTCCTGGGAATGTCTGAGAGAATTTCTGTATTTCCAGCCATAAAATATGTATTAAGGGTTCAACAGCCTTCAGCAGCACTGGTAAGTATTGTTTAATGAGTATTACAAGTATTATGGTTATGGCAAATGTGCACACAATTGTGCGAAATTGTAGATTATCTGAAGTATTGTGGCTTTCTCACTTCTTTGGGTTAGATTTACAATAATTGCAATTCAATAATCAATTGTAATTTAATATCAATAGTTGCAAGTGTATTGATATTGTTTGAGAAGCCAGGGAAAGGGCTCTAAAGCAGTTCTCTTCTTTCAAATTAAATAAAGATTCTGATAGGTTTTACAGTTTGCCGATTAGGAATATATCGCCCTGATTTGCAGCAACACTGACACAGATACTCCCAGATCTAATAAATCATACGGATTGGCAGGACGCGGTCATGACGAGTTGATCTGCAAAACATATTAGAGGCGCGTCAGTTCTGGAATCCACAGGAAATGGACTCCACTCCACGGTCTCATTCCTGTAGGTCACAGCTTTTTTTCTTTCTCTTTTCCTCTGAAGGAAAGACGGAAACCCTCACCTGTGGCGATCAATGCTCGGTCACCCCCCCCCCACCACATAACACCCCTTTCTTTTTTTTTGCGGGCCCCTCACGCTGTCTGCGTTTCTGGAGCGAAGTTGAAGAGTTCAGTAAGGAAGGCAGAGGACATATTTCATCCTCCAGATTAGATGCATCTCCAAATTAAGTCGGAAGGAAAAAGAGAGAGAGAGGGGAGGTGGGGGGGGTAGAAAGTCTGTCCTTCTCCTCCTCCCCGCCACGTTTCCTGTCCAAATGATTTAGCGAGATGAGGGAAGGGAGCCTTAAAAGGCCGTGTCTGGCAGCACAGCGGCTTTCTGTCTGTGTTTATCAGGAGAGGGCCCCGTCGTGGTGTAAACACTGAGCCTGTTCCCTCTGTCTGAAGTTCACAAACCTGCGCGCCCAGGCGCACCTTCTACTTCTGTCTACTTCTGAGAGCTTCTGTCTTTTTCTCCCTGAAGCAGCACAGCAGCCCTTTCCGTTACGTTCGCTAAACTATCCCAAGAGGCAGACCTCCAGACTTGTTGTGTAGGGAATTCTTTATTTTAACCGTGCATAGAGCACCGGTTTTAAAATAAAATGTCATTTTTGTGATAGCGGTCCCCCATTATAACAAAACGTCCCGCCTAAAACTGGTGCAAGAACATAGGTCTACCTATATCCCTCGATTGACCGTTCTGGTGGCAACGTTATATTGTGTTTTAGGCATTACCTATTCGAAATGTCTGGCATTTTTCTGAGCAGCCCGAACGTGAAATACCTAAAAAAACAACTAATTAGGTCCTAACAAAGAAAGATCACTCTCTCGAGTGAGAATAAAACAGGCAGTTCATGCGAGACTAAGAGCTTAGTGTGCCATTAGTCATTTAATTGTGATGCACTTGGAAAGAAGAACATAATTAAGAGCCTAACGAAGTCTTTTACAGCGGGTTTTATGTGCTAGTTAGTCATAAATACATGCCTAATAGGTGACTCCTACCACTGGGTTGCTGAAAATAGAGGTTTAAGCAGTTGTCTTATTGAAAGCAATTATGATTAAAAATACTGTAAAAATGTCTAAAATTCAAATTGCCCCAGAATAAGGTGGATTAGTTATGTTGTAATATAACTTTTTTTCTTGCTAGCTGTCCTGTAGTAGTTAAGTGGGTTTGGGAGGCTGTTTATTTAGTGACATTTATGCTTCCCGGAGATTTACTTTAAGGTTTAGAGACCGCTGAAGTATCCCTGTGACTTCCTAAGAAAACGCGTGTATACATTCAGCGCTGCTTGAACCTGGGAAACAGTTCAGTCTTAATCTAGCTTTTTTTTTTTTTTTTTTTACTGGTGTATGGTGGTAAAAGAGATCTGGCCCTCAATCTAAATCTGGTGCTATTTCTCCTAAACGCAGATTCCTAGCGTTTCATCAGCTTCGCTAATAGTACCAATTAATCGCTGCGTCCGAAACAGTGTATTGAGCACAAACTTTTAGCCAGACATATCCGATTTGAGAGGTTAGGGAAGGCCAGTCCTGGATCTTTTACTTGTTTTTTTTTTTACACGGGAATCCTCTGAAAACAAACAGCTCTGTAATGAGGCAGGCAGAGCAGAGCAGTAGCAAAACAGGAACAACGACAAGGCACCCCGAGGAAGAGTGGCTGTAATCTTCCGGTGTGCCAGCTTTCAGTTGAGAAGCCCAAGTATCTCGCATGAGAAGAAATGATTAGTGCTGGGAACCGGCCAGCAAGGCAGGCTTGTAGAAGTGCGACAGTGTGTTTCGCTAGCAGGAGCAGCTGGCGGGGATTCCTGATGTTGCCGGACAATTTTGCTCTCCTGCCTAAGGAGTCTGGACTCAGAGACTCTCCCCTGCCCCTGTTTCATCTGTGAAGGCATGAGAGAAGGAGGTGAAAAGGAGCTGCAAGTACTGTTTTTTTTTAACTGACTTTTAATAACCCAACAGGATAGGGGAAGATGTGAAAATGCCCGTTGCCGTTGCGTATAGAGGAAGCGGTGTTGAGCAGGACTAATTTGCACTTGGTAAAAATGGAGAGAGAACCATCGTAGGGTCAGAAGTGAGCCGACTTGGACTCCATTAATCAGGTACAAAACATTCTGACGGTAATGAGCACCAGCCCTTACAATGCCCACAGCTGTGACGCCACATGTTTTTCTCATTGCCTGGTGTGCGTATGAAACTGCGTGTGTTTCTACTGACTATTCACAGGAAAAACCACATTTGCAACCATCTGACCTATGACCATTGATTTATCATCTTGTTTAAGACATGGTAGGTGCATTACAGTACATTGTTAGTACAAATTATACCAAAAAGCATTTGGTAGATTTTAAGTGAGAGGTCTGAAGCTGGGCTATCTCACCAGTTTTGCAAGAGATCACCAAATGTTGTCTGTCTGATAGAATCGGAAAGGTTTTGTCTGAGTCACAGTTCACCTGCTGAACTGTGAATGCTTAACTCACAGAGCACTTTTCTAAGCTCTTTGCTTCAGTGCCAAGTGTGCTCCATATTTAGAAATGTTTCGATTATAACGAAGGGGTGTTTTTATTTTAAAGTCTTTTGAATCTTGATTTCACTTCACGATAGCACCAGCTTCTGGATGTCCTCTCTCTGGAACGGCGTCTCAGTCAGCCTCAGTTTTTCAATGCGGTGAAACCTTGCTTGGAGTTCAAGCTTCATACACTATATGTTCAAGAGCAGGGGTGACCAATCCCGGTTTTCAGTCCAGATTGGGTGTTAATGGGCTGATTACGAGCTGTTTACAGGCTCAATCTCCCCACACTTCAGGTGCTGGTGTTTCAGAGAGTCCAAGAACTCTTGCAGACCCACTCCTTGGACATCCAAGAACAGGGACACTGTTGTGCTGGAGTTTTTGCAATAAGGTTTGAACCTTAGAGTTCTAAGCCTTTCATTTTATTTCTCTTGAGTTAAAGATGTTTCCCTTTTCCTTTTGCATACTGTATCTGCTCTCTGTGGTCATCTGACTGCTCAGCACAGCGCTGGGTCGGCCTTCAGCACACTCCTGTGCAACAGATGATCCCTCCTCGAGCAGGACTGTGCTCTGCTTGCGCTTGCCAGTCTCAGGCCCATTTTGAGCTCTCGATGTCGGCTCATCCCGTCGTTGTGCGCTGGACTGCTCACATGCTCGTGGGGAGCAGCAGCTGGGTTTAGACCAGTGGGAGGCAGGCTCGTTTCACCCTGCTGGTGATGTGTGGTTGCAGTATTGCAGTGGTGATCCTGCTCAGAACGAGAGGCTCAGGATCAGACATCAGGAGTCTGTGCTTGTCTGAGGAGCCAGTGGTGTTGATTATAACTGAACCCCTCTAAGTCAGAATCCCCCTTAAAGGTTCAGATTTTCTGCACCATCAGTAGAATGTCTACACGCCTGCAGCTTATAAAACCTATAAGGATGTGTCTGATTCTTGTGCGCTTTCTCGCTTTGGAAAGCCAAATTGCTTTCCTGGTCCACTTGCAATTGGCTCCATGGGCCTTTCGTTGTCACAGTGGAACTTAAACACCCAAGCGTCAGCAGTGTTTCAGGTCCCTGCTACAGGATCTGTCTTGGGAGGTGGTCTTGCCCACGTCGGCAGCATCCTCTCTCCTTTCCTTTTATGTCAATCCCCAGCAGAATGTGACTAGAAAAGGGAAAGTGTGGAGGGAGGAGGGGGGGAGAGGGGGAGGCGAAGGAACAGTGACAAAGTATCTGCTCCTGCGATCGTGGCCTGTTTGGAGCTGCGAGCGCTGGCGTTTATCGAGAGCGCTGCTTACATTTTCCATTATCCCAAAAATAAAATAGATTCCTTATAAGGCCAGAGGCAGATTCCTGGAGAGCGATTTGAGACAACCTAAAGCCTGCACTTGGAGCAGGCTCAAAAGAGCTGAGGAATTTTCGTGTTTTCATTTTTTCTCATTTTCGTTTCCCTTTTGCTTCCCCTGACAGCCGGGGACAGGCGATGAGCTCCTTGTGCTCCATATGCCTAAAAAACAAACAAGTAAAGAGAAAATACATTCAGAAGAGAATTGAGAAGCTTTGTAAAATGAGCAGGACCAGATCTCCATTTTAATTGCTTGCAGATTCATCCCAGGATCTCCACACACAGGAGGGGAGCTGTTTCATCCAGCAGTGCAGTGCAGCTCCCCTGTAGGAGACACGCAGCAGCCCCACTGCACAGCAGAGCCTGTAGAAAAGCTCCAGGCCCACACTGGAGTTTACACAGAACATCAGGGTTAACATCCGTACAAACGGTGCCTTGGCCTCTTTAATGACCAAGCGGAGTGAAGACCTCAGTTTAGCTCAGCTGAAGGACCTACAGCGGGTTGTCCTCTGTCACTGTTCTGCAGCCGTGGTTTGGAAATGCATGTCCAGAGGGAAAAGGCAGCAACACAGCAGCATCTAGGTTTTCCCTGGAGGTCAGCTATCCCTGTGCAGTCCAAGCCCATCTCTTATCTCTCTTTAGCTTCTGAGATCTGAAGAGTTCAAGCTAGGAGGTGCTAATGCTACTATCTCATCATTGTATGGCAAGCTACACCTGTTGCTCCTGTACAAAACCATGTTTACCCAATGGGCTGGATCCAATAGAACTTGCTTGGCAAGGAGCTGAAGGTGTCTCTCTCGTGTGCAATGCAGAAGTGTTCCACCAGAGGGAGATAGTTCCTGGATCAGGAATGACCTAGAGAGCTCTGTCCTGATGTCTCAAGGGTAGCAGTTCAGCACAGATCCACAATCTGATCTTCTAGTACTCTTTTATAAAGAGCTTCCATCAGGCACTATTGTAAGAAGCTTTCGATTTCAAAAGCAACAGAACCAGACAACAACAAATATACATTCCTCGATAAAGATGAAAGCTGTCTGTGCGTTTCTTGTTTCTTTGTTTTCAAAGAGGGTCTCGTCACACGCTTTGTTTGGTAAAAGCCGGCCCGGGATCGAAAGGTTCACCAACACTTCTTGGCCGCAGGGCTGTCTGACATCTGTTAGAATTCATGTAAACAGGATCTTGTTCTCTTTTTATCTCCTTTTCACAGTACCGTGTAAGCATCTGGAAGAGAGTTGTGCTGGAGCAGACCCACATATAGGCCCCCAGCCAGGTGAGAGATGAGTCCCCCAGATTTCTTCTGCTTAGTTATATTTAGAAATGATTTACGCACTGTCCTGCCAATGAGACAAGCTAAACCTCGCCAGCTGACTTCCGCCAGGCAGTACCGTGAATCCTCGCCGCGGTCCTGAGAAGCTGGACTTCTGGGGCTCCACACAGTGACACACCCTGCGCTGCCTGTTGTTTGTGCAGAAGGACAGGCGTTTCCACATTGAACTTCAGCCACTGGAGAGTCCCCTACACCGACACTCTCCACCACTTTAATAAAAGCAATGCCAACTAGATTTGGGTTAACTGCTGAGATTTTTACAGGAGGCAAAAGTCACTCTTGAGCACATGACGAGTTTTGATTATTTGCATCCTGCTGTTTAGTCCAATCAGATTTTTTTTCTCATAGTGCTCTTCGTCTTACAGCATCCCAGAGCTCTGCAGAGTTATCAACACTTATCAACAACTCGTATACACACACACAGATGCAAAGAAATCAACTTACTGAAACCGTGTGCAAATAAAAAGAAAAGTCGTCAACTTTAAAACTTGAAAAAGTTCCTAGTTTATACAGCTGTGTAGAGGAGATGATAAGTTTAGTTTGGAATGCTGTTTGTTTGAGACCTTGGACCATACGTGTTCTGTGTTGGAAAGCAGGTTAAATCACAGTGTTGTTGAGGGACACTTTAAGCTGATTTCTTATGCCTCCTTTTTAAAAAATAAAACACAGGGTTGCCCAGACACACAACTTCCAATCTACTCCGTTACACAGTTTTGCTACAACCAGCTCCATAATGTTTTGGTGGGGTAATTTGCAGGATCAATACCGCAGTAAAGCTGGGTCCATCAGAGCACTGCACTGGAGCAGACTAGGGCAACCCAGCGGAGTAGCCCCGCTTTGTGTCTTGTTTTGTCTGAGTACAGTACTGCAATTCATAATAAGCTACTAGTTTTTGGGAGCCAAATGAGATACTGTGTCTGCACCAGTCCCAGCATAAAGATCGAGCCCTGAAATTGATTCTGAGAGCATAATACAAGATGCCCGGAGGTACTGCAGAGTTAATTACTGTTCACACTCGCCAGCACAAACTGTTATCCCCTCCAGCCAATGCGTCCCATTCTTAGAAAGCAGCTCTCGGTGAGGCCTGCCCACACTGTCCCCTGTCTATCACAGCTGCACGCCATCACCAAGCAGCTGTCTTCACAGACTTCTCCCTCGGCTCATCTCACGCTGTG
Organism: Lepisosteus platostomus; assembly: GCF_059453375.1. Taxonomy (NCBI): domain Eukaryota; kingdom Metazoa; phylum Chordata; class Actinopteri; order Semionotiformes; family Lepisosteidae; genus Lepisosteus; species Lepisosteus platostomus. The sequence continues at coordinate 41,670,324 of NC_142623.1, forward strand.
ACAGTGTGTGTCCATGCTGTGTTGACACCACAGCACCATTGCCTGCATGGGGAATCTTAGCACAAATTACACTGAAGTTTTTAAATTCACCTGGAATTGCATTCCTTATTTTTGAATGGTCCTCGGCAGCTACAGTACTTTCTTTCGGAGCAGTGGCATTGGGCTGAGCGGTGGCTCTGTGGCTAAGGATCTGCGCCTGTGACTGGAAGGTTGCCGGTTCAAATCCCACGGCCGGCAGAGGAATCCTACTGCGTGTGGCCCCTGAGCAAGGCCCTTAACCCTAACTGCTCCAGGGGCGCCGTACAATGGCAGACCCTGCGCTCTGACCCCCAGCTTCTCTCCCTGTCTGTATCTGTGTCTCCATGGAGAAAAGCTGGGGTATGCGAAAAGATGAATTCCTAATGCAAGAAATTGTATAGGGCTAATAAAGAAACATTAAATAAATTAAACATTAAATTACATTAAATTTCTATACCTATCCATGAAGAAGAAGGCATGAATGGATGGATCATGCTGGCTGTGAATTTAAACAAGAGGAATGGGACTCCCCAGGTCGGTCTACACTTGCCGGTCGAGTAGGACGATGCAAGCTCGTGTGTCTTTTACCCCTTTTGCTGCTGCACAGCCCCATATGAAGACAGCGGGGCGTGCCCTGCTAGATTATCCAGATTTTATTGTCCAAAGGGATTCAGATTCACAAGCAAGGCAGAGGGTAAAGACCAGATTGACAGGAGGTTTCGAAAAACTGTTCAGTTGACATCGGCCATCTCAGCGCCCTGTCATTATTGATTTCTTCTGTGGCGACGCCGCCCACGCATCTCTTGCTCTGCGGTCAGAGCGAAAGGCCAGGCGCGCTGTAATTTGAAACACGATGAGCCCGGCTCCCATGGCTGGGTTTCAGATAGGCCTCCAGGATGTGTCCACTTGGCTGCACTCCAGCATGGGGGGGGGTGGAGCAAGAACGATCTGTCCTGCCTTAACCTCCTTCTTTCTGAGGCTGTCCTCGGTGACTGCAGCATCCAGAGCAGTTGGCCCGCCAGTCCCGTTGTTGTATCTGACTCATTTCAGAGGCGGTGCGCTGCGTGATGCGATGTCTGCTGCTGCTTGCCGGGGGATCGAGCTGCAGGCAGCACGTGGCAAGTTCACCCATGTTGCCTTCCGTTTCTGCAGATCTCTCTGGCCTGTCCAGGCGATGTCCGGAGCAGAGCGGGTCACGGGCGTCTGGAACGAGCTGCCCAGCCATCTTGTTGAAGCCGACACCTGGGCATCCGTCAAGAAACGATGAGCGGAGGAGAGAAACTATCCAGTGGAGCTTGTTATCACTTATCACTGATATTCGACAGCCTCTTTGAGATGCAATTTCTGTCCCGAAAGGGGTGTGTGTGTGTGTGTGATGGTATGGTAAGATACTGAGAGGTCCTTTCGGTGCTCCGACTGCAAAAGGGAATACCTCCTGGAGCCACACTGGGAAAGACAGTTGATGTGTTCTGCCGTTTTGTGCCGTTCTAACACGTTCGACTCCCCTTCGGTGGTGGGATGTTTTTCAGGTTGCAATTGAACAGAAACGGATGTTTTCAGGTTGAGTTCATTTTTCTGGACTGTACACGAACAGGTGAGTGATTGTTTGTCCACTTCCAAAAAAACATCAGCAGCAGTAATGTACGCTGTGGTGCAGAGGCACTGCCAGCTGATATGGGTATCGAGCAGGTAAGTATCTCAAGTTGCAAATGTTCATGATGTTGTCTGCTTTGGCACACTTGAAATATTCTGTGATCACACCTGGGTGAAACTTTTGACCACAGACAAAGAAGTCTAGCTGCACTTACACCCCAGGAACTAATAATAATAATTATTATATTATTATTATTACAAGCAGGAAGGGAAACCTAATTTTCCTGCCTGATCCAGTGAGCTAGTTAATGAATCACACACAGGAATATCCAGGCTGGTGGAACTCTCCGTTATCCACCGCTGGGGCACAAGTACAGACCTACGAAAGGCTGATAAACCACCGAGCTGAGATGCCCCGGGGCAGGAAGTACTCTGGAAGTGGAACTTTAAGAGCAGTACAGAAATAGCAACAGGCATAGTAGTCATTGAAGGCAGACATGTAAGAGGTGGAAAGAATACTAATCAAATAAACGTAATAATGACGTCTCGGCCACACGATGAGCTCTGAGAAGGAAACGGCTGTGGCTGGCTGCCTGTATCTGGTGTCACAGACTGGCAGGGACAAGGGGACATCAGCAAGCAACCAAGTGAGGACCTTGCTCAAGGGGGAAATGGAGTTTCCATCGGCAATATTTCCTATGTCCAGTTTCCCAGGCTCTCCAGGACCAGTTCAAATCCCGTCCCCAGGCCCACGGTGCAGTGCTGCATCTCTGGTCAGTTGGGAGTCTGAGATGAAGCACTGTAGCTCGGGAGGAGGGACACTCTCGCCGCTGTCTGCTCATGGAGGTGGGGAGGCTTCGCTCTCGCCCGAGCAGGAGCACAACTTCAAGGGCGTCAGAGCACAGCAGCCCGGCATTCCCACGTTCCCAGCTCCTCTCCCTGCTTCTGCCCAGTGCTTCGCTGGGATCACCACAGCAGCTCCATCTCCTTCCCCCTCTCTTCCTCTCCGCTGCGTAATCTTCCACGGTTCAGCGCCCTGTTCCCTGATCTCTCCCTCTCGCCCTCGGCAGCGGGCCGTCTCCCTGTCCTCGGGGTCCAGTTTTCCCAGGAATCCCTTGGGCATTCAGAGGGGGATTCCTGGAAATACTGTTCTTGGGGGCGGGGCTTGGCAGCACGGCACCATGACGACAGTGACCCCCTGCCTCTAGGAACCATGGGTAAAATGTCCAGCTCAGGCTCTGCACACACCTGACAGAACAACAGCGAACAGAGGACGACTGCCAGCCCTCAGGAGCAACACAGCGTAGAGCCCAGAACCATCCGCACGCTCACTATGGAGCAACTCTTCCCTTCCTCTTTCGCTTTTGGATTGTCATCGTGTGAAACTGTTGTCTTTGTCATGTCTCGGAAAGCCACAGTTAAAAACTCAAAATCACGCTCACTCTACCGTAGCCAGAAAGGGCTGGCCCATTTCAGCGTCACTTCAGAAGAGGTGGACAAAAGATTAATGATTATTTGCCGTATGTGCATCTGTGTTTTAGGGGTGAGCGAACACTGGCTTTATGTGTGACTGGTGGTAACAGACTTAGATTTGTTTCCTGTGTTTTGCCATTATAAGTCTGCTCATTCCTACTGTCATGGATACAGTGCTAGGGAAACCCCTAGGAGGAGGAAGGCACAGGACATGTGTCCTCAGCTCCACAATCTAGTAGCTTTTCTACATGTCTTTACATTGTCAGCAGCTGTACTGGTCCAGGTAACCTATATTTGGGTCCATTGAACACTTGCTCCTGGGTGAAAAGCTGTTCAATTTTATTAGAACACAGAAAACCCACTGGACCGTGAGGACTGGATCTGTGAATCTCCAGAATTAGGACATTTGCAGAAAAGCCCTGTGTAACTCTTTTATTTACCATCTGGCGCTCTGGTTTGAAACAGTTGAAAACGTTTCCTTGTACAGATGTTCAATAAAGCCTGAGCAAACAGCACACTGTCTCGGTGGTCCTCTGTGCACAAGGCAGCGTGACAGATCGGAAAGGGGAGTCTGGACTGTAGCCGCTGTCTCCATCTGTCTCTGAACGTGAGTGAGGTGTCACTTTCAGGGACTCTGCTGGAATATCTGGAGATATTGTAAGAGGGATACTGGTGCCATCTAGCTCTGTAAACCTCCATTAACCAGATACGTTCAGATCTGAGCAAGACGTGCTTGAACGTACAGGCGTCGTCTGCCATGAGATGTTCACAAACCATTCACGATCAGAAACATAGTAATGAGGATGGGAAACAGGCTAGACTGTTAAAGAGCTACCAAAGCATCATCTGGGACAGGCTTTGAGCTTTTGGGAGTCTGGAACATACATACAGTTTCAGATGGATTTTAATCGGATCGCTCATTATACAGTGTGCCAACCAAATAAATCAAAACAAATGTAGATGCTTGTGCGACTGTGCAATTAATTTAAAAGTGCTCCAGCCGTGGTGTCCAAACTAAAAGTTAATCTACGAGTCTGTTTCAGAGTCGCACTCCATCATCTGCTTCTCGGTATAGGCAGTTTTATTGACCCAGCAGGTGGTTTGTGTTGTCCTCATAGGCTTCCGTTTCTGTAGCAAAAGGTTGCCGCGAAAAAGAACCTGTTTTGCTTATGAAGAAGAGGCTGCGGAAGAGCAGCAGTGATGCTACCCCCCTGCGCCCCAAACACGCGTGGACTGGCCTGCGGTCTGTCTCGCCCAGGGCGTGGCCAGGGTCTCGGACCATGCGCCTGCGCAGCAGGCTCGGCCTTGCAGCTCTTGTACACATTGCCCTTTCTCGTTATTTCATCTGTCCGAAACCGCTGCATGGTAAGCAACTGCACTGGCTGCTTTCCTTAAGTGAGGCTTTATGTGTGTGTGTTGACCTGTTGTGCAGAGTTGTGCTTTTTTTATTTTAAATCAGTAACCTGTCTGTGAACCATGAAAGGTAAAACTGCTGTCACCTGCATGCTGGGAAGCAAATCGCACATCTCTACTTTCATGTGTGTAAAAATCTGTGCAAATAGGACAAAACATCATAGTGTACTTCTGAAAATAAAAAGCCTTGCTTTTTTAATCTCAATGTGATGCATAAGCATTACAATGTATTTTAATACGTGTAAATACTGGACACGTTCAGGCACACATTGGAGTCTTAATTTGATTAACACGGACCGCAGCAAGATGTTCGGTTCGGAAGCGCCATCTTGTGGTCAGGTTGGAGTCCTCCAGTCATGGAGAACCTTTTTGAAAAATCACTGTAATGATTTCATGTTAAATGTTCCTTTAAAGGTCCTGTATTATCAAATCATTTCCCAGTTTGATATACTGCATTACTCTTTAGAAATAAAGATATTTTATTGGGATTATCGTTTGTATCGCCGTTTTGCTATGTCTCTTGCTGGGCCTCGATGTTATTACATATACAGACGTTTCGTGTTTTTTTTTTCCAATTCAGCAGCACTAGTAATAATTAAGTACTAATATGATGCAATGGGAACTCTACACCACCCTACACCACCACCACCAATGCGCAGCCCCCATCTGGGCGATGCAGTGACGTTGTCCTCAAATAAACGCAACGTGAGCACGTGTCTCCAATTTATGAGCCAATTAATTTCTTATGAGCCGCTTCGCGCATGCATCATTAATACATGTGACCACGCTTCCATGCCCTGCTCTGTAAACATGGCATACAACAACACGAGGGTTTCCTATGCCTTTAACGAAGAGGACACGGTGGCAAAGGTATTTCGCACACCCGGCACTAGGGGTCGCTGCTCACCACCGGTGAAGGCGCCGGCCGTGATGAGATAGAGGGGCAGACGAGCTATGAAGCAGCAGACTGGACAGCAAAAAGCACCTCAAAGGCGTCATCAATAAGACTCCCAGCGATAAGACCTTAGGCTTTTGGTACACTGTACACTGGAGTTACTCTTCTGTTTAACGAGACTGGGTGACAGCCCCGTTCTTCGTGAAAATGTAAAATAAAAAGTATCTAAGATGTATTTGAATGAGCAGACATTGGTCAGTGTTTTGCGTGTGACTGACACAGGGAGAGTTATGCGTTTGGATGCGTGGGCTTTGGCACACATAGTGCTTCAGTTTCAAATAACTAAGTGCTGATTCTGTATATACAGTACGTATCACTGTGAGACAATCCAGCCCGTTCCTCTGTAACACTTAGTTACACTCTGCAGTACAGCTTATATTGGTGTGGTTCTACCATCTAACAATACTGTGTATTAGTCCCTTTTTGTAGTCTGTGTGCACAGGATCAGTTCCAGGCTGCCATGACCTTTACCAGGTATAAGCAGCGCTCTAGTAATGGACGCGCAACAGATCTGTTTTGAAATGCCACAGCCCAGCTGGGCAGAGGAGCCACGTGCGTCCTTGAGGCTCTGAAAGAGCGCCGCTCCACAGGCCTGTACAGCGAGTGTGTGGTTAAGCGTGCAGGAGAAGGCGTTTTGTTTTGCTTGGGCGGTCATCATTACAAAAGCAAACATTCTGTTTGTTTGTTTTTGTCTGCATTAATACAATATTTAAAGAAGCGATTATAAATCTCTCCACTCCACCTTTGATCGTTTTTCTTTTTATGACGGACAACAGGTTTGACGTTCAGGTTTCGGAACACTCATAGTCGTAGCACAGGAGAGGATTCTAGAACGAGGAGTTCCTGTGTGATCAGAAAGAGAACATGAGAAATCTCAACGGAGGAATAATCTCCCGGTATAATTTCAGAGTGCTTATAAAACAGTCACAATCAAACAACACATCCTGAAAACTCTGCATCTCACATTTCACTATCAACAGAGGGTAGAGAAATGAAATCTTACTCAAATACAAGTGGGATCATTACCGTGAGAGAGCATTATACTATCAGATTTCCCCCAGGTCAACCAAAAACTTCATCAATGATGTTAGCCAAAACGTTAGAAAAAAAACCAGAGATCACTTCAGATCAGACTTGACTGGACAGCTCTGATTTCCCACATAGCGAGAGTCTGTCCAGTAAAATGCAACTGGTCTTGTACTGTCAGGGGCCGGAGGTGAACAGACTGCAGTGAGGTGGCAGTATTATGAGACAAGTGCTAGCTGGACGTGATTTACTGCTGAATTCATGAACCCTGATTTCCCACCTATTTTTTCTGACTAGTTCTAACCCAAGCATGTGGAATTAGTCAGGTGTGCAGTACGTGTCACCAATGAGGTTTTTGGGGTTTTGAGCACAACAGCTGCTTAACTTATCTACAGTCTTCCCATCACCAGCTCCCTGGGTTTCATTGCAGAAACGCACAACTCTCAGCCCCTGCCTGCAGTGAAGCACACACAGGAGTAAAGGGTTCCCCTCATCACTCACGACAACTGGTGACAGGCAGCAGTCACTGGGAGGCGCTGGGAGCAGTGGTTATCACGTTCCCCTCGCATGCGCAAGGTCTGTAGGTTTGAAATCAGGCAGAAACAAGCTTTCAGATTACCGTTTCACAGCTGGAAACAGGGCAGAAGGGAAGACATCTTAATCACTGAGCTCCTCTGCCAGGAGAAGAGTGGCAGGCAGCCTGCAGGGTCTAGGGTGAGACTCTGGAGTGACTAACAGGAGGAGGTGAGTCAGTTCACTCTTCTCCCCCCCGCCCTCACCCTCTGTGGCTGCTGACTCAGCGGCGGCACTCACACCTAGGCTGGGTGTGGCTCTCCACAGTATACCGGAGTCCCGGGAAAAGCAACTGCTTCATTTTCCTGAAGAAACGTCCCAGTCTACTGTAGACGAATGAGGCTGAAATCCTGGTCTGCGTTCTCCTATCCTTGTTAATATTTGTGCACGAGTATAATAAGGATTGATGGCTTGTGTGCAAGATCAGAGTCTGTTCAGTGCTTGAACAGGGGGACTGAATCTAACCTATACCTTGGCTTCCTTCAAGAAACACCCAGCGGAGATCCTTGGAAAATTAGCTACTACCACTCAGGCTCGATGGGCCAAACTGCCTCCTCTCTTACATCCACACAGTATAATTATTCTGTGCGCTGTACCGTGGCCAGAAGGTTTCAGAATCCGTGTCCCTATCTTCCTTTCGCTTCTCACTTCCTCTCCTCGCCTCACCTGAAAAACATTGAGATCCAGCCCGTTTCTGAATGAAATGCCGGTAAATAATTTGTATACCTGTGAAAAGCCGGCAAAACTCTTTTTCGTTGTAATGGGTCTGAATCATCTGATAGAAAAAAAAAAGACCCTGTGGACTCGATCTGAACAGTATCTGTATGACAGAGCAGCAGGCACAGTGCTTTCACTGGAGACTGACACCAGAACACAACCAAGCCAGCATCCGCTGCCTGCAGCATCATCTCAGGCCGCGCATGACTAAGAGAACTCCAATGACAAATCTGGAGCCAGACTTTCTCACTTCCTGTTGGGAACGGAAACATTCTGAGGGGCGTCTGTGGGCCGAGCTGTTATACAACAGTGGGGCAGTGCCAGGAATGCCCGGGTTTATTCAAGGAAAACGAACCCGGTCCTACAAGGAGTCACAATCCTGCAGGCGATTCTGCCCGGTCCAGGCCAAGGCTGCAGTGAGGGTCAGAGGGGGTCAGAATAAGGGTATTTTTAAAGAAAAGAGGGAGCCTGTGTTTCTCGGTAAGCCAAGGCAATGCCCGTGAAATCCTGGGGGCTCCCCCCACACCCCACACCCCTCCTCCTCCCTCTATCCGAACGGGGCTCCCCAAGCCTGCTGAGCTCAGGCCCTGACCATCCCGTCTGCTCTCGGGTCTGAAACTCCTCCCAGCGTGTAACACACAGCACAGCCCTGTCACAACGAACAGTCGGTAGTAGATACAGGATAGCAGTACTTGGCTATTGCAGTTTTGTAAGCATGAACGCATGCATTGTTTCTATTATTAGTAATACCTTAAATGCTACCGTCAGTGTTTTGAGTACAATATAGACAACTTGACATGAATTCACATTGAACTGTACAGTGAAAAAAAAACATTGCACACTTAAGGCATTTATAAACATTTTTCTCTTTTGCTGGGGTTTGGGGTTTAAACATTTGTGTTCTTGCGTATTTCTCTACATGTTTAGACTATTCTCAGATTCAACAAAAGTATTTGCTTCTTGTTTTTCCCGGGGGGGGCAAACTAACCAACGATATGGGGAAGTCCTTGCATGGCCAACAGATTAAATATGGATTTGTCCAACACGAACAGCAGGTCTGATTCTGTTTATCAACCTGTGTGGAGGCTCTGCTGATCCAACATTTCAATAGCATATCGTAATAATGCGACTCCCGTGCTGTCCCATGAATGAACGGAAGAGCCCAGAGAGCTCCCGAATGCCCGTGTGAATCCCGATCTGCTCAGTACTGGGTGATGATAATCACTCCCAGCGTGCTGCAGCGTGTCCTTTCTCCTCTTAGCAAAGCTATGTGGGAGCTTTCCCTGCTCCAACCAGGAAAATTGCAAGGCTTTTCTAATTAACTAATGATCCGCAGGGCGGAATTAATTACCTCTCTGCAAAGCGTTTCAGCTCCGCTGTCTGCCCAGTTGGGTGGCTCTTTATTCCAGGAGAGGCTTTATTGAAGAGCACTAATCACCCTCCTCTACCACACAGCCTGGCAGAGGGAGAGGGAGAACAGGAACGTGCAGGAGGGGGGTGTTAGTGTCTCAGATTCATTACTCAGTCTTCAAAACCTCAGCAAAGAAAACCAGAGAAAGTCTTTCAGCCTATAAATAACAGACCACCGGCCTGGAGGACTTTGGGGCTTTTGCCCGGGAGTGGGGTGAGGGGCAAGAAACACCTCTGTGGACACTCTTCCTTATTAGACCTCCTGATGGCGTAGTTCAGACAAGCCCTGCATCACGGGCGCTGTAAAGAGTAGCCAGCCCTGCTGTGAAACTCACACGCTGTCTCGAAACGGCCCGCGGCCCCGTATGGATCTGGGTTCTGCTACCAGCCGGTCCAATAATTGGGTCAGAGAGCCTTTTCTGGACAAGGTGGACAGGTCAGAACAGATTTGGAGGAGAGGAAACAGCCTACAGAGCAAGTCATCAGGCAGCAGTGTGTGTGTGTGTGTGTGTGTGTGTGTGTGTGTGTGTGTGTGTGTGTGTGTGTGTGTGTGTGTGTGTGTGTGTGTGTGTGTGTGTGTGTGTGTGTGTGTGTGTGTGTGTGTGTGGCTACAACAGCAAAATCAGGGGCAATCACAGCACTCAGACCTCCACAAGGGATATGGGAAAATAAAGGATCTCGTGGAAGTAACACGGTGGTACTTTGGCCCATAAAAATACTATAATACGGTCACATACATATATATAGTTGTATAACCGTATTGCACACTCATTAAGGTTTATAAACATATGTTTTTATTTTGGGTGTTTATTTGTGTTTTGCATATTTTTCTGCATATCTGGAACTTTCTTAGATTCAAAAACGAATGAAAGCAGGTATCAAGTCATCTCTGGCTTGGGGGGTATGTTCTGTGTGGAGTGTGCATGCTCCTCTGTGGGCATGTGAGTTTCACCGTGTGGTTTCCTCTTGAAGGCACACTGGCTAGCGTGTTCCCTGCAGTGGAGGGGGTGCTCCCTCGTTCAGCTACAATGCCATGGAGGCAGGACAGCTTTAACCCTTTACTAAACATCGAGTCTCAAATATACAAACGCGTTTGATATATGCTTCGTAAATATTCATCCAATAAAGCTGCTAATGTTTTATTAGATATTCCTAACATGTAACTTCCATTGCATAGATCACCGTAGACATTAGTTGTTTTCCAGCAATAGTCTGTTTCTAATTGGAGCAATTGGATTATTGTGTACAAAATAATCTGTGCATGTATCATAATATGCACGTGTATATATCCGTAAGATGTCTACAGCTGGAAGGCGATGAAGATTTATTTGAGAAGGAAAGGAGCAATTCTGTATATGGAAATATCCCAGGACAATGCTGTTGGGAGTCTTCGGACTCCATGAGCAGATTGCTAACCGCTGCGCCTGCAGTCCTGTTACACAATGCGCGGGATGCGGTGGCGCAGTTGCTTGTACACACCACACGGGGGCGCCTAAGAAAAGGCGTCCTCCACAGGTGGACCTACCTGGAGTTCAGGTGAGTTCAGCCGCCCGGGGAGCTGTCCTGCGCAGCCTCGTTCTCACAACTTCCTGATCCGTTACCAAACCGGTTCTTTAACATAATTCCCTCCGTGTCTTAGAGTTGATAAGATTATATATTTTGACCGCAATAAATTTGCCGCAATGGTTGCAGTGGTTTGTAAGATGTCATCAGGAAATAAAGTTCTAACGCTCCAGTTTTGACCTGGCCTGCACAGTTTCTGAAAACAGGATTATGAAACCTTATAATTTGTTGTTCTTAGTGACATTCTTTGCAAGACACCCTTGTTCCATCTTCAGTGTTTAAAATCACTTGCTCAGTAGCAGCCAAAGAGAAAGCAATAGAAATGCGATACGGATATATACTGTATATATCACAATACCGGGCTAAAGTCTAAATGGAACAAGGCGTGTCGTGTTTGATGTTTGTAAAGCAAGGTGTGTGTTTGCATTCTCTATCAATTGTCACGTATCCTGTTTTTCAGAAACAGTATTCCGGAACTTCCCAGCCTCTGGATTCATTCTATCTTGTTATCTGACCGGACAAGTAAAAATAATAAAAACAAACGACTCCTGGAAACCCAACAGCACTGCTCACCACAGAATCGAAAAACGATCTCGGCGCTCTTGCAGTCGGCACTGAGAATGCGGTAGAAGTACTGCACAATGTAATTAATCTCGCCATCGTGAAGGCATTAACTTTATAGATCGTTTTCATCTTGTAGACAACGTGGGGAAGAAATTCAAAAGGCAAACAGAAATCTTGGCCAAACAGAAGTGTTTTCAAGATCCAAAACCTGGAAACTTAGTTTTTCAGGACTAGGAGCATATTGAAATTAAGAGATATTACATTTTAAGAGGTACAATCTACAGGTATGACTTAATTTAGAACATCGCATACAATTCTGGTGACCAAAAAACATACTGTTGATCTAGAATCAGTGCAGAGAGGGGAAGCCCGATACCTTCCCAGGTTTTTGAAGAATATCCTTTATCAGACCAGCTAAAGGAACTGAATATATTTAGTGTGGAACAGAGACAGAGCACAATAGAACCGACTCCAGCAGGAGAAATCGCCTGAGGCCTTGACAAAGCCAACCCAAGCGTCTTCGGAATCGAGGGAGAAACATACCAGAGTTTACTGAAGAAAACCGCAGGGACGTGTACCGAACACTGTGATCAGGAGGCACTTCTTTACCCAAAGAGTTGTGGGAGTGTGGAACAAGCTGTTGAGTCATGGTGACAAAAAAAAGTCAATAACCTGGTTTCTGTCAGGAAATAGCAGGACAAGATCCCTGTGTCAATTAGCGATTAATTGCCTCGCAGGCCAGATGCACCGAATGGCCGCGCATCCTTCAGAACCTGACTGTAAGTTCTTACCAGTTTCGCCAGGGTGATTGTTCTTTGTGCCGCAGAGGGTTCTGATTTTAGCTGCCCCACAGCTGCCACTCTGTAGCTTGGACTCTGCAGAACACATATTTCTCAATGGAAAACATTCTAGCTAGCTACATGCACAGCCAAGGGCTGTCATGGACTGCTCACTGAACGCACACTACCGCTGGGCAAAGCTAGCAAGGAAATCTGATACTGTATTGTTTGCAAACTCCTAGAGACCCTGCTGTCTTTAACTCGAGTTTCCTCCTAGCACACATCATATTTGGCTTGAGATATAGCAGAACTGTTCAACATGGGACTGAGGACAACATCCCTTTGCTTATTGTTGTATTCTGGGAGGTTTAATTGAATACTGGTGCCATCTTTCTAATGCTTTCTGCAATTGACTTACAGAAGCCTGCGGGACTTTGGGTGCTCATAATGCATGCCAGTGAATGGCATAATTTTGACACCTCCATGTACAGTATGTACTCTTGTCTGCATGCCCTGCACACTGCAATATCTGATTTCACAAACATTTTCCCTCGGTGGGTGCCACAGTGGTGCAGTGGATAACGTCCCTGCCCCCGAGTTCAATTCTGGACCTGGGGCACTGTCTGCATGGAGTTAGTAAGTTCACCTTGTGCTCATGCTGGTTTCCTCCAGGTGCTCTGGTTTCCTCTCACAGTCCAAAGACAGACTGGTAGGGTAACTGGCTTCTGCGAAAACTGGTCCTGGTGTGAGCGTGCTGGCATGTATGTGTTTGTATAGATGGATTGGCGTCTATCTAGATTGGCGTCAACAGATTGGCGTCCTATCCAGGGTATATCCTGCCTTGCCCCTGTTGCTTGCTGGGAGAGGCCCTGACCCCCTCGCGGCCCTGAATCGGATGAAGTAGTTAGAAAATGAATGGATGGTGTCGCCGTGCAGCATGCAATCTCTTTATCCCTGCTACTGCGCAACATTAAGTAACTCGATAAACAGCCCCGTATCAAATAAATCTACAGCAGGCACAGGCAGGTAATTGTACATGCTAGATATCAACTGCTGATCGCTGGGGTGTGGCAGGAGGTTGGTATTATTCACAAAGCCAACTCTGCAATAACTGCGTAGCTACAGTGGTGACTGCACACAGGCTACGACCTGCTCTGCAATACAGACAAATATTTGGACAAGACTGCGTGCCACAGCCTGAGATTGGGTAGACCTGTCCACCCCCATCTCCACCATTCACCCGCTGTCTCCTGGCCAGTCTAGGGAGCGTGGCTAATCAGGGTTATGAACACTACAGCTGCCAAGTCCCTGGAACACTAGGGCACCTGGATAGCGGCCTGCTTCCGGCGCATCGATCAGACTCAGGCCTCCTGCGGGTGGGGTGTCTGTCCGTAACGACACAGTGGCAACTGCCCCACACGAGGGTATTGAGAAGGGGCAGAGATATTCCGATGAAGGACACGCTCGCTGGTTCCCCTGCCTCGGCACCCGGCACTCCTTTGTGTGGGTGGAAAGCTCTGTGCTCCAGCCTCTTCTCCCCCGGCAGGAGACAGAGGATTTCCTCCGCTCCGATCCTCCGGACAAGGGCGGAAGAGGCCAGAGGAAATTCTCTGTTTCGATCGCGCCCTGATGCCCGTCTCCCTCAGGCAAGCTCATCCACCCCGCCCCACTTGTCAATAAGTAATTGTGTTCTCCTGGTGGCAGCTCTGCAAGTCTTCTTTTTTATACTTCAGCTTTATTAAGTGGCACGTCCAGGAAGTGTGCTGGATCATCACTTTCTTTACTTATTTGCCTTCAACATGGCTGGTAATTTTAGCTTTGAACCATTGCAGTTTTAGTTCAGATATTTTTGTTGGGGACTTTGCACCCCTTAGTGGAAGGGTGTCAAAAGACAACGGTGATGGATTGTGAAGGTTGGGGCATCAGACTGTTAATCCAGAGCCTGAGGCCCTCTGCTCTTTACTGCCTCTATGTCTGTTTCACAGATGGTCTAATTAACAGCATGATTGTAACATGTCTTACTTCTAATACTTGCATGACCGTTCTCTTCTTCTATACATAACTGTTCCTTTAGGGCAACCCTGTGTAACCAAATAGAAGAATCATCCCCATATACTAATATCTAAACTAATCGCACTTTTCACTGGCAAGAACCCAGCATGCAGATCTCTACTTGCGTAGTGAACCCCTCGGCGAGTATAAATTCACCCCAGCACACGTGCACAGGGCCCGATCTGAAATATTGGTGGTGGTGGAGGGGAGTCCCCATTATCAGTAAAGTGCTTTGAGTGGAGTGTCCAGAAAAGCGCTATATAAGTGCAAGGAATTATTATGATTATTATTATTATCATCATGAGCCACTGGCCCTGTGGGGAGGTGGCAGGTTTGCTCCCCTCCCCACACACCTGCGCTGGAGGGGGAGGAGTCCTGCTGCGTTCGCGAAACCAGCACACAGGTGTGACCCACAGAGGGACTGGAAGATCAATAGAGCCTATGCTACAGGACACGCCCTCGTGGCCTGGCACGGCCATAAGCAGCTCTTCCTATTCACCTGCGCGGAGCCGGGGTACGGAGCCCTAGTCTCAGCATCGGCTTTCTGCTGAGGTAAGCCAGGGGAACAGGAAGTGAACACCGCCGCTCGACGGCCGGCATCAGGGAGGACAGGGCCTGGGCAAACAGGATTCAAGAGGAACGAGATATAACAGGGGCGGAGCTGTGGCTCTGTGGCTGGAAGGTTGCCAGTTCAAATCCCGCGGCCGGCACAGGAATCCTACTGCGTTGGGCCCCTGAGCAAAGCCCTTCACCCCAGCTGCTCCAGGGGCACCGTATAAATGGCTGACCCTGCGCTCTGACCCCAAGCTTCTCTCCCTGTCTGTGTGTCTCATGGAGAGCAGGTTGGGGTCTGCGGAAAAAAAGACAGATTCCTGAAGAAATTGTACACGGCCAATGAAGTGATCTTATCTTAAACACACTGCGATACGTACATACACAATAGAACCGGACTAGAACAGTTCCCAGTGAACCTGTGCTTTCAGAGGTAAGGGAAGGCAGGCTGCCTGCATGAGGCAGCAGGGTGACGAAGCCAGAGGCTTCCATGCAGCCCGGCTGCAGTCGATGGCGTCTGCCCGCAGACCGGGCAGACGCTGGCGCGGCTGAGTCTCGGATTGCGCCAGGCAGCCCTTAAATTGCAGCTTTAATGGAGCGCGTCAGATGATGGCTCTCAGCACACCGCTTCCCAAACCCATTTCTCCCGACCTTCGACCCCTTTCCCGCTGCCGTTGGCTCTCAATAGGCTCTCTCAGGTCAGGAGGCCCCCTGCTTCGTCGGCAGTTCAGACATCCCAGCTGCTGCAGCTCCTGCCTCTCGCCGAACGTCCAGAGCGTCAGAGGAAGGCTATCGGATGTCCTTAATTCACAATTCCAGGATGAATAATGTATTTGCACCATTGCGTACACGCTCTATACGAGACAGAGTGCTTTGCCCTTGTTGATGTCGTGTGGAGACTGTCTAAATAGTTCTCCATCAGCCGGTATCAAGTTTACAGCAGGCACGGCAGCAGAAGAAAAACACTGGAATATTTTAACGATGATCAAAGCCAGGCCTTTGCAAAACTGGCGTTACAGATTCCAGAAAGATGAAAGCCCCTTCTTCCCAGGGGCCTTGCTTCACTTGCACTGCCTGGGGGAGCTGTGGGCTCCGCTGGCTGTAGCAGCCTGTACTACTGTGCATCAGTCCCACAGAGGGCCAATACACAGACACACCCATTGCTCCTCCACCGTCTGAGGAAGCAGTCCCCTGCCATTAGAGCCCAGGGCACTGGATTTGTTGCTGCTAGGTAACCACCGTTAGCTGCGCCTGCCATTCATGTACCCACTGCGACCTGTGGGCTGGCCATCAGGATCACGTCTGTGTGGGCTGAACGAGCTGCACAATGGAGTGCCTAATGGATTGTAGGCAGGAGACGAGAAAGGGGAAAGAGAACCAATTATGTGGTAAAAGCAAAATGGCGTTTGGGGGGGGATTCCGCCTTGATGGATAACATTCAGGAACTCAATTCTAACGTTCTCTTTCCAAACCTTCCGGACATCAAGCCAAGCTTTGGTTCAAAAAAACCTACAAGCATCCCACCGCTGATCAGGCGTCGAAGCCTTCAGCCGAAGGAGCTCTGCGACATAAGCACACCCCAAGAGAGCTCAATCCACAGGTATTCGCAATCAAGTAACAAGACAAAACAAAACGAAAAACACATTCATGGCAGTACTTGTCCTACACATTGTCATTTTGACAAAACCCGTTAATACCACATGACCAAACGGAAATACTATGATTCAATGTCGTCCTTGATTACACCCATCTCTGTACTGACTCAGCCTGTTCAATCATGCCGGAACCAGTGCCACAAAATAACAAGAATCAAATGGGATCTAGCCCGTCTGATACAAGTCTAGAAGAGCTGAACCTTTTTAGTCTTGAACACAAACTGTTTCCCTGTTAAAGAACAGGGAAACACAAACCGGAGGACAATTTGAATCTAAGAAAGCACATTTAAAAGAGAACTCAAGGAATTTCAGACCAAAGGCTGTGGGAATCTGGAACAAGTTACCCAGCCGTGTCATAGAAGCTGAAAACCTCCATCGGGTACTGCCATGTGGCCTCTTGCTTGTAACCACTGTTGTGCTATACTAGGCAACTCGTATCTCACGAGACACATCAACAGTAGGCGAGATCCAGGTGCGATTCTTTTTTTATTAATAGGAAGCACGAGGTTTTTAAAATAAAAACACTCGAGGCTGGCTGGAGAAGCTCACGAGACGCACACAGCCCCCGACCGTTAATGACGCTCGCCGAAAGGAAAACGCGATGGGGACTGTGGCGAGGAACCGCAAGAGCCTGGACTTCATTCGAAACTGTGCAAACACACAGGATCCCTTTAGTGTTCTCATCGGAGCATTTATTAGAATACCCTGCAGTGGAGCTCTCGAGTTCGGTTGCCAGGCCTCGGGCTCAGCTGGTGTGGCGGGAGAAGAGGGCTGACTCATCCATCTCAGAAACGCAGTGTGGGCCGAGAGGACAAAACAGGTGATTGACGCTCCACGGCTGTCACATCAACAGAACGGCTGTTGCTATTGTTAGTCAAACCTTTTTATTAATAAACAAGGCCAATCTCATCGTTGCCATAAGTACAACACTAAAGCCCAACTACAGCAGCACCCATAAGCTTTAGTAGAATAATGTCTAAGCCATTTTGCACTGCAAGCAAATTAAGGTTCCCATCCAATTCAAACTGAAGCTGTTACTTCTAAACAGGACATTGGTTTAATATTCAGGTTGCCCTTCTGGGCTGAACGCTAGATAGACGCCAGCTCATATTACAAGGTGCCAGAGAAATCAATGCTACCACTTGCTTAACAGCAACATCCTTCCTGCTGGAAATCCCCATCTCTGACCCTGCCACTCATAAAACTGAGCAGCACCAGCGCCAAGGAGATACAGGGCAACTTGAAAACTCTTCCCAAGGTGAAATGAAAGATGCACAGACATGACATGCAAGGTGCCGTGCTGAAGTATGAACAGGACTGCTGGTTTTAGTTTTTTGGATAAGTTCAAAATACTGTAACCTAAAAAACCAGAGAACCACTGCAAAACAGTTAAGAGGATTCTGTTGACCTTATAACCAGGTGTGCTACGAATTTAACACAGTAGGAGAAAAGGAAGACTACCCCCTATATAAAAAAGGTCTATGAATTCTACAAAATGGATAGAATCATGGTCAAGAAAAAAAAACAGGAGTAAAATCTTTGTTCTAAACTAAAGACAGCAATAGGGACAATCTCTCCCAAGACCCCAAAATCTTACAAGTTATGCTTTTATCCATGAACACATCTTTTGTCCCAAGAGTTCCAGCTTCCAGGTTTGGAGAATTAATCCTCTGGTTAAACCTTTTTTAGACTGCAAACATAAATGGGATGCCTGTTACTGGACCTCGACATACTAACAAAAAACTGCTTACTCTCTAGGGAGATGCTTTGTGCACGTAAATGATTTCTTCTTGCTTCAGACTAGAGTGACGCCACTGTAACAATGAGTTTCTCACCATGGCCAGCTTATATAACAGAAAAGGAAGTAACTTCCAGCCCAACACAAAGGATCATTCTGAATAAAAATCCTTGGGACATGAAAATGCTTATGGGCCAGTAGTGGTGCCAAATCAACCAGGAAAAGTTTTTATACTCCATTTCAATGTTTGACTTGCACCTTTCTGCCATCTCCTCTGCGTTTAAGTAGGGGTGCATTTTAGAAAACAGTAGTGTTTTCTCTTTTGTCACTTGGTTTAAACTACCCCAACGCAAATCATTCCCAGCTGGTGAAAACCAGTACCTCAAAGTTAGCAATGTTGATCTCAACGAGACCTTTAGTCTTTAAATTTCATGTGGGGAGCCTGGCTGGTGAAGAAAGGATGTGTAAAGCACAGGAAAAAAAACTAAACCTTGAGGGGCTGATGCCAAGCATCCTTGTGGGAAAGGACTGGGTGGTACATGTATAAACCTCTGTTAGCTGAACTGCAATTTCTGCAACAGGTAAGAAAGGTCAGAAATGAAGCAATCAATCCAATTTAAAATCTGGACATTCAACCCTTGCAATCCCATCAGCATCACAAAAGTATATAACTGCTTGAGCTTCTATATAAAAGGCATGCACTCTTCCCACAAAGAAAACACTCGCCACATTTTTCTTTTAATCTGTCGTATGCGACTGCACAGTAATTAGATGCATACATTGTTACAGGACTTCAAATGGGGGCTGTCCAAGGAAATGGGAGTCCAGCACAGATGCGGCCTTGTTCCCGAACTCCAGGTACTTAACATGGACGCTGCAAAAAACACGAAAGGCTCATGATGCTTTCAAACAAGATGGTGGGATTGGTTTTCGAGAGAGAAACAAGATGTGTAAGAAATGAAGCCATGAAAGAGAAAATAAAAGGAACAAAAGCAAAACAATATCCAGTGTTCAACAGTAAAGGTTCCCACCCAGTCCACGGACCAGACTTTCCAAGGTAAAGCGGGATTTAAGATTAGAAGGCAGATGTTTTGAATTACACAGTACACTGGAACAGCGGTTCTGACAAGTAAATTTAATTTATTCTGACATGCTAAAAGGGAATAAATTACACTGTTATAGAATTCCAGCAGTAAAATATCTTAGGCTGGGTCAGAGGAGTAATAAGGGAGAAGGACAGCCAGCTAACAAGTTACTGGTGTGAATCTGCTGTGGCTAAAGGCTGAGATTAACCTTTGCTTTCTTCACAAGACTCAGAAGTAAATAGAAAAGAAAACCCTCCAACAACGTTTTTTCCAAATTAATAA
This sequence comes from Lepisosteus platostomus, assembly GCF_059453375.1. Taxonomy (NCBI): domain Eukaryota; kingdom Metazoa; phylum Chordata; class Actinopteri; order Semionotiformes; family Lepisosteidae; genus Lepisosteus; species Lepisosteus platostomus. Next base: position 41,689,772 of record NC_142623.1, read on the forward strand.
AAAAAAAACTAACAGAAAAAAAGGCGCTGCTTCAACCCAGCAGCGCAATATTTCACGGTCGCAGAGAGAAAGTCCCAGAGATATTTTACAAGAGGATCTGCTCCACCGCAGGAAAAACCAACAGAAACAACCCTTTCCTCAAAACGATAAAAATAAAAAAAGGGAAAAGATACATCTCTATAAAACTGAAAAAAAATTACCTTTACTGATTTAAAAAAAAAGTATATATATATAAAAAAAGAATAGCATGATACCAGGTGAGTGGGGCGAAAATACTTTGTACATGTTCTTTTGTCTCACAGAACACTGAGGCCATCACAGCAATAAAATCAACTCTAACAGATGGTGTTTACTTCTTTCAATTAACATGTTGACATGTCCAAACGGAAAACCCCAGATCAATGTGTACAATTATGTTACTTGAGCAATTTACTGTACATACAGGTTTAGTTAAGAAGTGATGCCTAATCTGTAATGAATATGCCTGTTTTATTTTTTCAACTGTTTACCAAGTACAATACAGTTAATGCAGCGTTCTAAAGAGAAACCTAGTAGTCACTAGAATTTTTTTAAATCTTCACATTAGCTTTTTTATTCTAGCGCGTATCAGCAGGCAGAGTTATTTTACCATTTTTTTTTTCAAAAAAAAAAGGTGCCCCGATGTTTGCTAAGTAATCTCTGAACAATGAATTCGATAACGAGGATGTGAACTGATGCCGGAAGGTTCACATCTTTTCATTTCTCTTGAGGTCAAGAACAAAAAGGGAAGAAAAAAAAAGGTGCATTTAAAATCTATGACATCCTGCTGTGAGGCCTGACTCCTCGGAACGCGCCTCGCAGCGGAGCCGTGCCGGAACGGGACAGGGGGTCGAGCTTCTCCGATGGGAGACGAAGAAGAGGGGCGGGACAAACTCAAGCAGTTCGAGTCTGGAGAGAGAACTCAGGGAAAAATTGGCATGTGCACAATTATATTCCTCTGTGAGCCAACCACTTACACAGTTTTCAGCTTGAAGAAAGAAACAGGGAGAGACACCCAAGTCTTCTGGAACAGGACAATAGAAAAGGCTACAGCTTCAAGGCTCCATACATAGCCTGTTCAGTGTGTATATAGTATATACAAACCTATATATAGATAGATGCCTGTGCATATTATCTATATATACCGATTACATATATAATATATGAAACGAAAGTCCTTAAACAGCAAAAAATGGTTGCCCACAATGCCTGGCAGGTTCTTGTGAATTAAAATCCTAGATGCCGGGGAGTGATTAGAAGGCAAATCCTGCTACGACCATTCTGCTCTGCTTCATTACATCACCTTAATGCTTAGAAACCTGCAAGAGAAAAACAAAAAAGGGGGGAGGGGATTAGGTCAAGACTTTGTGTCAAGGTGAACGAGCAGAGTGTAACAACACAGCACAACACATAGTAAAAACTCTGCCAAGGCCGCAGCTCTTTCTGCAACAAAAAGTTGTCTTTATAGAATACATCACCTAAAAACAAGAGAATATGAGATTAGATCCTGCAGAGAGGTCATGAGATTTCATTAAACATTTATATCAAGCTATAGTTAGAACTACTTAAAACGACCTCATTTCACATTCTATTTGAAGCAAGGTGGAAAGGCTCGTCAAAACCCTAAATATTTCTAAAGAACGTAAGAAAATGTAGTAAGCAGATTAATTAATAAACCCTGTAATACACCACCAATAATGATCAAGAAAAAACAGCACTGAATGTATGAAAGTCCAACTCAAGTTTAACCTAATTTAAGTAGTTACACTGGACGCACCAGTGCAACATCGTGACCTCCATTCTCAATCAGGGTGTCTTACTAAAACTGTAAACCACTACTGGAGAGAGGTAGTCCTCTGTTGAACCAATGTCCTTCCTCTCAAGTCAAGATCAAACAATGAAGACGATGAAAATGCAGCATGTTAACCTGGTTAAAAGCGTCACTACAAATCATTTACGAGTCTTCACGAAGTAAGCGATCACTGGGCAAAAACGATGAATTCCAGATTACATAAAAATATGGGGCGTTTAAGACTTGAGGCCCAAGTTCAGATATGGAATTTATGCAACATTTCAATTTTGGAGCAAAACTGTAGAACTCGGGACCCCCACGGTTTCATGGGTCAGGGGAGGAGTCGCACTACAGACCAAGGCGCGTGCCTGGCATACCTATCCGAAACAGCTGTCTTTTCAGGAATTTGCAGCAGAAACAAAAGGGGCGTGAAGGATCTATCCAACGGCTCTGCAGCAGCTCATACTCCAGCAGTAAAGCATACCTCATACCAAACAGATTTTGGAAGCAGAATCTTTACAGCCCTTCAATACAGCCCGTGACGCAGAAGGCAACGACGATGTTTCTGCTTCTGCTCCCACTGTCCCAGATAGAGACAGCACCAAGCCCAAATGGCTTTGACAATGGCTACGCAGTGACAAGGGCTGCAACACAGACCTGAGCATCCACTTTCCCAAAAGTACATTCCCGACAGCAACCAAATCTTCTGTTTCACACGAAACTATTTACGCTTTCAAAGCACGTAATCAGGTCGGTAAATTAATGGGTGTTCTAATCAACAGGGCAGAAACACAACTGAATGCAAAGGCCCCAGGCTCTTCCAGAGCCAGCCCATAACTCATTAGCGGTAATACAGTAACGGGCAGACTGTTTACAGACTGAAGTTACAATCCAATTCACGCTAGAGAAAAACTGCAAAACAGAATTATCTAAACAATTCCCTGAATAAAAAGACTGTTTTAAGAGATAAGGCTTAAGAAACCAGTAATTTAACTTCCCTTCGAGACGCAGGATGAAAGACACCAGTGGCTTGTTGAATCCTCACCCAGAAATGTTACGGCACACAAGCCTGTACATGAACACGCCAGTGCAGTGAAGTTTTAACTGTGGTGCTTAGTGTGTGGATCTTGACAGGCTTTTCTGGCTCCCATTCCTCTGACTCAGACCCAAGCAAGACCGCTCAGCTCAGGCTTCAGAGAACAGTTTGATCTGGCTGCAGGCAAAGTGAGGCTGCGGATTGAAGCCTCTGAACATTTCAAGCACATTGCAGTGGTACGTGAGAAGGGAGAAAGAAATCCAGGTGGAGTACACACTGATTGCTGGAGAGCTTGTTTGACACTCCTTCGGTTTTAAGCGGCAACATGCATCTTCCAATATCCACCCCAAAAACAACTAACATTTGTATAGGTCTTGAGATGCAATGAAATTCTGAAAAACCTCGAATTCAGCACTGGCTTTAAAATTCAAAATCCCAAGGTACTTCATACCCACATTTCACTATTTATGTCAGCCTACCTGGAAACTGTTTTAAAAGCTCAGCTAAGTCAAAATTTCCAAATATAATTCAATATAGGTGATACTGACCATCAATTTCCAAAACCAAATTATATTTTCAAAAACCTAACCTTGTATAGTTAGAAACAGCAATTAGACTGCCTCTGCTGTTTTATAAGTATTGTGATTAGATAATGGAATGCACTCATGTTTATAGAAAATAAATTAATCGTTGCCTAAGGCATGGAAAGTTTCATTGTGCCAAATAATCTAAAAGGTCCTTAACTCCTTTGAAAATGACCTCTGTTTCAATTATGAGATGGAGACTGAAATTAATTAAGGAAATAGAGTAAGCAATTTCTCCGTTTTCTATAAACAAAGGTGACGGTGCAAGCATTCTCAAGAAACGGTCTCAAACCACTGAGAGTACGGATATAACACACTAAGTTTTAAATCTCAACCTGGCATTTAAAAAGCTGGTCCAGGTTAAAGCTTCAGTTCAGGTTAAGGAGATTTCAGGATTAAGAATTTATAGGCCTCTAAACACTAACACTGGAAAGGATCCTGGATTAGCAATAAAATAAACTGGACCTCGATAGGAGCAATTAAAAACACTGCACCATCAACTCTATTCATATTTGGAGTATACAAGATGACCCTTAAATTCACTTCAATGTACTTTCACCAGAACAGAGTTCTTCCAATTTCATGTCTCGGTATCGGCTCATTAGATTGGGGAAGCTAGATAAAACTGTGCAAGGCCAGCTTCCTGAAATTGACCTGAACATGGTCTTTTGAGGTCCTATTCTTTAGGGCCAACCAATGGTCATCACAGTAATTGAAGGTTTACACTTTTATGAGTAGCAGGTCGCACTGTTTCGGAAAACTAGAAACTGCAAAGGAAGTACACGCCAAGTTTCTCTACGCTAAAGCTGTTCATAAAGCACTCCAAAAGGTCAGACAATTAAACCTTTAAACCAAATGAACTCCACTTCTTACACGAGTGTAAAAAGGCGGGTGAATCTTCAGAAATCTAGTGCAATCCAACAGATGCTTGGTGTAAGATCAGCTGACCACAAGTTAAACGGCCATGCGGTAATGCAATCAGACTGAAATTATTCACTCTGAACAAATTTCATTTAATACTTCTTCATTGGGTAACTACGCAAGAAGGCTGTAATACAAAGCCACATTAACAATGTTGGTATTGTTACAAACCTACTGTAGTGGGGAAGCCAAGATGGTATCCAGGAAACCAGCAATACCTTCCAAACAAAGTCCTTTCAAGCTCCAATACTCTAGAGCTTTGCCATTTAAAATTCCTGGCTAAAGAGCTTCGCTTTACAGGCATGGAGGGGTTGTTAGTTTAAATGGGTCAATATGCCTATAACAACTAGGAAAGGTGCAGTGAAACCCAGCTTGTTTTTAAGAAAAATGAAATGCCTTTAAACAGATTTTCAATTTAAGTCAGAGTCCTAAAGAAACATGAAACCAAGGTTTGGGGGAGAGGGTGTGGAAGGACATGTGTCAATTTTTTTATTTGACCTTGCGTGTTTAAAAAAAAAATCTCACATCAGCAAAACACTGTCAAACTCAAGTTCAAAACTGGCAATTTGCTCAGCTTTGTGGACAAAAGCATTCTAGAGAGGTTCCAACAATGGTTACCAACATTGCAAAAACAACTCAAGGACAGCGCAGATGAAGGGTTAGTCCACTGCTACATCAGCAGTTCTATTTGTGGTGTAATTTTTGTATTGTTTATTGCCTTTAACAGGAGAAGTGCAATGAATTATCAGCAGTATTAAGAAGAGTCCTTTCTCCTGTGATACTGTAATGTCTTTCAAAGCTTCAAGGAAAACTTTGCAAAATGCAGACTGCACTGACATCAGCAGAACGGAGAAATCTTTTTCGTTAGCTTGGGACATTTTCCAGAATTTCATTAAGTATCACCAGGAAATGCTGCAGGCAGCTAGCCAGTGAAATGAGCTAAATGTACTTTGTATCTATACAAGGAAGCTGTACAGAAACATACTGGCAGGGTAACTGGAACAAGGTAAAAACGTCAGATACTTTCACACACATGAAAACTGGCTTTCGTACATTTCTTCTGTAGAAGAAATCTCGATCTGTTCGAGAAGAATGGCACGTAAAACTAAACCTAAATGCAGACAAATGTAAAGAGTCTGACAACCATTAAAAATCGCAATGAAACTCAAACTACTACAATGTAATGTAAACTAGTTCAGGCAGGTTGGATTAACGCCAGTTCAGAAATGTAGGTATCCAGTTAAGCACTGAGGACCTCTCCTTAAACACATGCTGTTTTAGTAGAACTGACAGTAACAGAACTCCAGATCGAAGGAGCCATCTATGCATCAGCTTTTCATGCAAAACCTCAATTAGGGCATCACATTTTCTGCAGAGCAGAAAGGGCTGCGATGAGAATAGCCCACCCAAACACTCAGCACAATCCTGATAAACAGCCTCACCATGCGTGCAGTATTACACACAAGGCTCCTAAGGGGGTGGTCGAGCTGTGCTTAAAGCCAGGAAGAACGCAAAGAAGGGGGCATGTGAGCCAGCATCAAATGACTTAAACCCAACAAGGTCGTTTCCATGGGGAGGACTGATCAAACATTTGGCCCTTCACATGGTGTCTTTCACACTGTAGCAGTGAGCCTACAACAAAGCTGCACAGACATCGCTGGCTCAAAGATTTATAGCTCACAGAAAAAACAAGCCACGCTGCAATCTGGGGATTAAATAATACGACAACCAGGATTGTTTTCACGAAACCGGCTCACCCTGCAGGGAGCGTATTGATAAATCAGACAGTAAGATGCAAAGGCGTGGCAGATATATATTGGATCACCACCCCCCACCTTTGACCAAGCAGGCATTTCTTTTAAAGCAGCATTTAATGAGGCTTCGACTGCAGTATTGAGAGCCACTTCAGTACAGGGAATCTGACAAAGAAAAATTAAGATCATTAATCCGGAAAACCAACCAAAACCTGTGGGATAAGGCGGATCATTTTTTTAACTAACATCACTCCTTGCTGATTCACCAGTATCTTGGCAGACAGATCTCTTCTTTCCAGCTGTGAAGGAAATATTAATAAGGAATCAAAAAGAAAATGTTTAAAGTGGAATTAGACGGGAATTATCAGACATTTTACTTCTGTTACAAATCCCTCTATTAATCAATATATTATAAAGCACAAGCCAGAAATGCCAGTGTTAGTAATAGGTTAGAATCTCACTCCCATGTTCATCCATTAACATCTTATTATCAGACATGCATCTGTATGCCAATCAAAACTAACAAGTGTTAGGTCCAGGAACGATGATTGGAATAATTCTCTATCAATGTTATCCCATTTGGAAAGAGGTTAATTCAAGGAAGGGATAATTTAATGTTTTTTTTACCTCCAAAAACAAATATAAAGCAACCCCTTTGTCCCAAAGAAGAAGAAAGACATTTTGGTTCAAAGTTAGTAGTCAAATTTTCCAAGGACGTCTTTGCATCTGCAAGACAGACCAACTGAATTTTTGGGTGTCTCCTTGATCTAACACTGTTTTTCATTGATCTACTAAAAAAAATGAATTTGGGGTACAGAGAGTGTTCCAAATCCAGTTTTTTTTAACCCTTTGCTTTGAAAGCAATTGGCGTCTCTGTTACTGCACTCAAAACGTCGCTTGGCTCTTTGCTACTAACCTTTCATGTTACTCTTGGGTTTGTCAGTTTGCTTGCCTGTGGGGGTTTGTGCCTGCTGCCCCTGCCCCCCCGAGGAGGCTGCCTGTTGGGCGGCTTTCTGCTTCAGCATGGTCCAGTCGAATGTGTAGTCATACTGGTGATTCAGGGTCCTGCCAGAGAGACCAGCACAGATTAGCGCCCAGAGGGGCTCAACAGGCACTCTCCCACCAGCCTAGGCCAACTCCTGCAAGCAGCACACTTAAATGAGTCCCATCACGTCAAAGCACACATTACAGTGAGGCTGTTCAGATTTAACATTTTTAAAGGAACCAGAGAGAAATCTGATCCTGGCTATTGTCTGGTGAGGTTGCGAAAAACTCCGCTTTAATTTAGAATCACTTGAGATGAAAAGGGCAAACCTGAGTGGTGTGGGTGCAACCGTTCAATGTACAATAAGACTGAACATTTTCACAGTGGCAACGGGAGGAAAACCCCCGGGAAATGAGAATAAGACTCCCACAGCATACCTGCCATCGCAATCGCCAGTGGCCAGAGATTTCTTACAGACCTGAAAGCATTTCCAAATAAATCTCATACATTGTTAAAATGCTACTACATGGCCATCTCGTAACTCCATATCTTACATTACATACACATTTAATGTAGCATTATGTAAGCCACTTTTGTCTTCCCCCAGATAATGCCTTATACATTTCTCACTCACTGTAAAATGCCTGAAACTAGACACGTTCCTATGCGTGCGTCACTGCTCTCTGGGGAAGGACTGCAAGCCGAGACTCGACGTTAAGGAAAAGGGCTACGAGGGCGAGTAATGGTGAGCACCTGAAGAGAATGCGGAAGAGCTGTCGCAGGTACATGTAGTCGGGCGCCTCCTCGAACCGCAGCCCACGGCAGTAGTTCAGGTACATGGCAAACTCTGCCGGGAAACCCTAGACAAAGGGATACGTGAAAAACACGATTAGGGCTCTCTCTTCAAGCCTCTTCACCCAGCCAGCCGCACAAGGGGAAAGAGGCAATGTGCAGGCGAAGTCGGGCTCTCCCAGAACACTGCCAGAATGGAGCCCCCAAACCCTGTACTAGCGCACAGTTTCGAACCACAGCCTCCAGGACCCCAACGCCTCTGTACCCCGCTCTCCGGGACGAACCCGCCCAGAAGCCGTTTCAGAGGCACAGGTAACACGAGTGCTTGTCAGCCAGCAGATGGCAGCGTCACCCATCACGTTTCCACTCACGTCCTTTCCATCGCAGCCCTGTAGTCTCACGCCCCACCCCACCCTCTCTATCCCTCTGGTTCAGGCCTGCGAGCACAGCTGCTTCACCGAAAGCGGGAATTACATGACTTCGCCACCCCACTCCTGCTTCCACCTTAACATCACTTTAAAATGGAAACAAAAACTCCGCCCTAGATCCACAGGATCCAGAAGTGCTACATTTTCATTCTCACATCTAAGTATAACAGCCAATAGGCATTTTTAGACACTCCTGTAAACGGATACATTCCTAGCATTCTCAGTCGCATCACAACACTTCCGTGTCCCTGTTTGAGCTACGGATTACCAAACAACGTCAGTCACTTGCAGTTTTAGAAGTCACATGGTAGCACACTGAGGAGTGGTTAAACATGTACTTAACTACCAAACACTTAATGCTGTTGGCAATGACAGAAATGGACACTACATCAGGTTGAGGCCTAGCAACACATACGGATTCATGGGACAGTAGCATCTCTGAAGTCAGCCCATGATCTCATCCTGCTACATGCACGAGACTCCCGCAAAAAGCCACAGTGCGTGAACCAGAGCTCAGAGCACAGCTCAGCTTGAAAATGTTAACCTGCGGCACTCAGGGTACCCGACTTGATATTTCTTCTCTGTGCACATATGCACAGCTTCAAACTGCCAAGAAGCAGCGCTTCATTTTTCTGAAAACGAACCAAGACCTGTCTAGCAAGTTAGAATAGCTCAGTAACATGGTCTTCTATATAATCCTTCCTTAAGGGCGGACTGTTCAACACACCAGCTCACTGTGAATACTTGCTAGGGTGACACAAAAGGCCAAAAGCCACAGGATGTTACAGGTGGCACATACCTTACACAAGACTTCAACAGGAGTCGACATCTTTTTCTCACTAATCTTCTCGTACTTCTGTTTCTTTGTGGCAGCCTGTGGAACATGTGGGCGAAAAACATGAAAATGTTGTGCAACACCAAAATAAACCAACATGTTGCCCTTTCACCCATGTAGAACAATCCCACAGTCGAGAAGATGGAAGTTATGAATGTCTTTAATTGTCGCTGAAAACAGTCGAAGCATTAACAGCGGTGTGGTCTTGAGCATGGGCCTTGATCCTTTGCTCACACGGTCGTCCATGTGTGCTGGACCACTCTTTTACAACCTTAATCCACTACCAGTACAGCGAGCTGCAAACTGCAACATTTGCCCTGTCAGAGGATTTACATTTCAGCACTTGTCCAGTGCTGAAGTTCTATTTAATCTAATTACACTAAGAAGAATCTCATGCAAATGCTCATTTTTAACCCTCCACAGGCATGCAAAGCCTACAGAGAAACAGAGTTTTACATTCCAGTGTGACTATAGAAAATGTCTTACAAGAAAAGATGCCTACAGCATCCTCAGTTTTGCTTTTTAAATAAGAGCTGACATCATTTCGATATTAAATCGTTACTCTGTCACAGAACTGCAATGCAAACCTGGAAAGAGAAGGGCTGTTGAGACTTGTCCTTTAAGATTGTCAAATACACAAGCCTGACATTATCTGGGAGCCCTAGGGTACCTGCCTGTCCTACCTTTAATCCCTGCCAGGGCAGGCTGGTTCTATTGAAGTACATCAGCACGTATCCTAGCGACTCCATGTCATCTCGGCGGCTGCAAAGACAAGGATTTTAAGGCTTAAAATAAGACAGTACACCATCTCAGAATACTGCTATTTTTAGCACACAGAGAACTGAGCCTGTTACAAAAATAGATACCCAAAAATAAACATGATACTTCTTAAATTTATGCCATAAAGAATACTGTAAAACCGGACCTGACTGCAATGCAGTACTGCTCTTCTAACAGACCTTTCAGTTCAATGTTAGAAGCTATTAGGAAAACGGTTTTAACACACCTAGCAGCACTATGCAGTTCATTCAGCTTTGATATTAAATTGGCTTACTGGTTACAGGAGATGCCAAGAAGCTGAGTAACTGCAAACATGCATTCTGACGGCTGACATGACTGACAGCTGAACCTGTGTTCTCACAGAACAGTGACAAAGCCTTGCTGACAACATGTGGGATTCTGGGTCAATGGAAACAGCAGCTGTTACTGGTAGCAGGAAGCACCCATAGTCAGAAAAAGCCTCATCAGACAAGGCAAAACCCCTCTCTGACATATGGCTGAGCAGGGTTGTTGAGTATGCAAAACCTTGTTATGCATGCAGGGTCTACAGGCAAGACTAAAAAAGACAAGGTCTACACTGACTGGCTGAGGGACCAACCTTTTTAGTCTTGAACAGCACAGACTACGAGGGCACCCGATTCAAGTATCAGAAAATCCTTAAGGTCACTGACAAAGTAAGCCTAGTGGATTTCTCCAAACCAACAGTGAAACATGAACCAAAAGGCACAAGCGGAAACTACATTTCAAATTAGCTTAGAACAGGAGGCATGTCTTTATTCAAAGTATTGTGAAAGTATGGAACAAGCTGCTCAGTCTGTCAGCTGACATCCTGCCTTCCTTTAAGAAACAACTGGGCAAGATCAATTAGCTACTGACTATGAAATAGGTGAGATGAGCCAAATGGTCTCCTCTCATATGTAAGTACTCTTGTTTCCTACATCTTTGTGGCTGAAATAGACGTGGAAGTTTAAAGGCAGCCCTTAATACAAGATCTAACCCAATGTTTCAGTTCCAGATTACATACGCTCGGGAATCACATGCAGCATCACCACTGTTCTTACCTCTGCTCGATGCCCAGGTGTGCATTGATGCTGGCATAGCGAGCTGTGCCTGTGAGGTTTTTGTCTTCTCTGTAAGGTATGTGTTGTCGTGTTCTGTTGTCCCGGTATTTTTTGGCCAAACCAAAATCAATAAGAAACAACTGAAACGAAAAGAAAAAAGATGTTCATGGAAAAGGGGCATTATTTTTTAAAAGTCTGTTGTACTTTACAACAATGTACAGAACTACCTGAAACTTTCTGGCCATAGTAGGTCTTGATCAAAATGTTATTCAGTAAATGTGAGTTTAAAAGAACTGAACAAAAACCTCAGACCAAAAAAAGCAATTAGTACCTTTATTCTTGTGTTCTAGAGATGCAAACAAAATCTGAATTACACAATTTAAAGGTTTACTTTAAATTTCATTCACAAAATCCAGAAGCTCTATAGTCAACACTTCTCAAACTCACTCCATTTTGCACCTACTTCTAAATTTCCCTATTGCAGACTTTTTTTTAATTTTCAAATTTCATCACCAGTACCAGTTAAATCTCCATGCCTCCTACTTCATGACTAACTAGCAGCAATGCAGCTCACAATGTAGAGAAGGAAGCCAACATCCTAAACCACCACATATCCAATGCACTAAGAGCACGGTCATATAACAAATCCAAGGCCTCTTCAGAGTGTAAAAGGGACGACTCCCTTGACTTCCGAACACAGGCTTGACTGCTAAGGAAACATCACATTACGGAAGTTTTCTCTGGACCAGACCGCTATCCTGCGTAAGAACATGTGTGTGGGCAGCCGTAGGGAGTGCATCTTCACCGAGACGGGGCGATCGCATCGAAACATACCCACTCAGCCGTGCTGCTCTGCTCACTTAGCTCGGCCCGGGACTCCAACCTTACTTCCTCTTGTCAAGAGGATGAGTCGCGCTCAGCGAGAACATTCCATTTAGAGGCCACTATCCGAATATCCAGTCACACGGCAGCTACAGGCGCATGTTAAGAGTCCCTGCTGCTGCAGTTGCATACAAAAGTACATCGTACACAATCCTTACTAATCTGGATCCTTCTAAAGACCTTACTCACACTGTGAACATTTTGGTGCATGTTTCCACACAAAGTCATGATTCAAGAGTCATAAACAGTTGCTGGCAGAATAACAGGCAGGGAAAATGTGATGTCCTCCCTTTCACTTACATGCTGTGTACCTCAAAAATACTCTTACCAGTTGTAAGGTGTCAAAGCACAAGGATGGGAAGGATATGGGTGCCAAGACCTAGCCTATACCAAGTGACACTTATTAACAAAGACATCTTGGTGATGGCACATGTCTTAAACTTTGAAACCAAAATGGAGTCTTAAAATTTGAGAGCAATACATTCTAGTTCACAACTGGATTTAGCATTACCCCCATCCATCCAGTAATGGAAGCTGGGGAGAGCGGAGAGGAGCTGGTTTTAAAGATTTCAGGATGTTCTAGACAAGCCAACTCTACAGAAAACACTGGAAACAAATCTATAAGGGGAGATGAATATCATCTTTATCTTGGGACAGGCTGCTGCCAATATCCTTGGAAGGAGGAAGGCGTTCACATTCTAGGCTCCCAGGACTCAAGTTCCTTAAAAACAAAACTGTTTTGCTGGACTTGTAAAGGTCACCATGTGACTGCGGTAAGACACATGCAGCTGGCTGACACAGAAGGGGGTATGGTATGAAAGGCTAGCTTGTCTGACAGTAAAATAAAGCCATATAAAAGTACAAGTTCTGAAGGAAAACTAGTCATTCAGCCTCCTGCTTCAAGAGGCTACAGTGGATTCACCGCTACAGAGTGGACCAGCAGCAATACTATGTAGGTAGTGCTTCCTTTGGTATGTTATGACCTACATTTGTCCAATTAATTCCAAAACTGCTTGTATAAGACACACTGTTAAGAATGATCTGATAAGGTCACTGAAAGAACATCTCCAGTAAGTGTCCGCTGCTCAAAGTAAGAAAGAAAGGTTCAGTTACTGAACCTAGCTACTGAAGTTACTGAAAATCAAACAGATTTTCCTAGGATTGTAAAGCCTAAAATAATTTTAATGATGCCCAAAGAGAGGCACATTGTTACAATCAAGCCTTCCTTTCTCTTCACTGAAATGTGCTCATTCAGAAAGAATAGCCAACATGTCACCATCTGATCAAAAAAGTGAGGAGTGTGGGATTTGCTACATATACTAACCAGCAAGACCTGGGAACTAACGAGGAATATCATGCAAATCTCAGGTACAAGCCAGTCCCAACACTCTTCTTTCTTTTATTTCTGCATTTAAACAGAGCAATGCTGTCTTCTATCCAGTGCAAGAATCTAAAAATACTACTGAAAACAGAAAACTTTCCTCCAGGCCTTGCATTACTAGGAGACGGCAAAACAAACTAAATTTATAGAGACATCATGTAATTACATTTCAGATGCTTTTATCTCCTATCACACATTTCCACAATGAGGGTATTAGACTACATCTACCCACAGTGGTCTCCAGACCTGACAAAAACTTTTTAAATCAATTTAAAAAAAAAAGAGATTGAGAGCCCCAAAGCCAAATTTGAAACCCAGCAGGAGTATCCTCAGCTGCACATAAATAATGGACTGTTTCAATCCCACACGACAAAAACTGGGAAACTTCCCACGGGCCGCGGAGCTCTGAGGAAGATACTGGGCATGTTCACCTGGTCTCATCCCCAGCTCACACAGGCAGATTCCCAGCAGCCCTGCCGATCCCCCCCTGCTTTGCCGTCAACGTTCTGCGCACCTGGCCGGGAGCCAGATGCAAAGCGAGACCCTGACGTCAGCCGGGCTGCGCGCTGCCTCCCCGCGGCTGGTTCAAACCAGCTTCACGCCGCCTGCGAGCAGAGCGGGTCACGGGGAAGGCTGCTTCCTGCTCACCCCCCTCCTCCTGGGCCAGCTCAAGCCCACCCCCCCCTCCCTGCTAGGTGTTGAGCACATTACCGCCAATGTACCCCAACAAACATCACATTACAGAGCAGGGTTACAACTCACATCTGTCACCTATTACTCCACTATAAAAATACACTAATGCCAGGGTGATCTAGATTTGATCTTTTAAAAATCCACTTTTTTAAGCCTTATGCATAAACCGATGTAACCTAAAGAGGAGACCCTGCACACAACCTAATTTATCCCTCAGTACATTACTCCACTGGAATAAAATCCTACTCATGGTAATCTGCAAATCAGTCACACAAAAAGCTTGTATAATTCCAAATAAAGTTTTCATAGTATAGTATGGAAATTTCAGAAAACTTGATTTTCGTACAAAAAGGATGTGTAACTAGCAAGTCACTGACATATATCCATTCCTACCAAACTCAACTTAACTGCACATTTCAATTTTAGTTCTATTTAAAGATATGGGAACTTTCCAAAGCTTTCCATGAAATGTAACCTCATCACCTTAATGACTACATTAGTCTTCCATAATGACAAACATTTCCAAAATCCCAACTGAGTGCCACCACTGAAACAAAACCGTCACAAAATACATAAACAAACAGATGTAGAATGACTTTTAGATAAAAACGTGAACCCACAATACTCCAAACAACCCAATACACCAACATAATCCACCTTACCTCCCTTAAATCATGTCCTACATCTAAACATAGAAGCTGCAATCTAGATTAAACGTTAAGCCCTAGATCTGTTTAGCATGTGTGTCTGGATTAAATGCCAACAAGTGTACATTTTATTGATTACTGATCAAATTATAAACAGAAAAAAATAAAGCCAAAGTTAATTTGGGGGAGTATTAGGAAACGGTAGGTGTTTCAGACCTGGTTTAATCCTGAGAAAGATGGGTCCTGAGAAGAACTAACAGCCACGCTTCTTTTCCTCTTCCCCACTGGAGATTCTAAACACTAAACAAACAATAGAGGGTGCAGTGCATCAAACAGTATTGCTGACAACCCCACAAGGCCAGCGCAGACAGGCAACACCAAGGCTCAGAAAAAGAACGGAGCAGAAGAGGAGGAAAAAGCCCAAAGCCATCCTTCTCCCAGTACAAAGCACTCTAGTCAACCCAAGAGAGAGCTCTGCTAATCGCCTTTCTCGGAGGACCTAACCTTGCCTCGGTCACAAGCCCCAACATTAACGCTTCACCAAGGCTGAGGGCTAGGAGGTCTGCGAGCTGCGCAGATTCAGCCTTTTCGTTTTAAAAGCCACCCTGGCACAAGAAGAGTTTGCTAGGAAATTCAGTCACCCCTCCCCCAGCTACATGCACCTTGGTTACAGAACACTTCCAAGCCTGTTCCTCTTTTTTTACTTTGCAGAGGCTTCTGAATGATCTCAGCCTTTAACACTAGCAGTGCCACCTGATACGCAAGCTCTCTTGGAGACTTTCAATGACGACGTAACCCGATCAAAAAGAGAATATAAGCAGCTCTGCCCATAAGCAGAAAACAAGCTGCAGTTGAGCACAACTAGAGTTAAAGGGCCTAATTTTCAGTCTATTCCTTACAATGGGCACCCTCAGATTGCATTAGGCATGAGAAACTTTTTAAATTAAACTAACAAAATTCCCCTGCCCCTTCACTACCCCCATTAATCTTTCCTTAAAAGCAATGTATGAAATGATGCCTTTGGCTTTTAAGACAGCACTGAAAAGGTGAGACACCTTCAGTAAGGAAGAGGGCAGAAGGCTTTTTGGCACCATTTGTAAGGACCATCAAGCTGACTAACATGCAAAGAGAAGCTCTAAAGAGCAAAAATAAAAAGCATGCAATACAAGTAAGAGCATGAATTAATCTGTAAATTTACGCATCAGATTTAGCACAGCTAAAAAAAAAGTATGACAGGAGCGCTTCTGGGATTATCATGTTGAAACCCTGGCAGTGG
Organism: Lepisosteus platostomus; assembly: GCF_059453375.1. Classification (NCBI taxonomy): domain Eukaryota; kingdom Metazoa; phylum Chordata; class Actinopteri; order Semionotiformes; family Lepisosteidae; genus Lepisosteus; species Lepisosteus platostomus. Next base: position 41,705,637 of record NC_142623.1, read on the forward strand.
TATCTACTTAGGAGCTTTCTAGAAAGCAGTTAAGAAGTGAAAAAAGCTTTTAGCCTAGGATAATGCCGGGCTGAATGTTACTCAATGGCACAGCATGGAAAATGGTACAGAGATGACTATAGGGAAGTGGGCAGAGGAATGAATGTTCCCATTTCATCTTTAAAAAAATCACGCTCATCATTACATAAATTCTCTTTCCTCTACTAGGAAAACATGAAGGCAGAGGATGGACCAAAGCTTTCTAATCCGCTAAACTGTTTTTTTTTTCCTACCTATGTGCAATTAGAAGTGAGCGACACATAGGGAGATGATCTGATGTCATATCCCAGCTCTATCATGAGAGCCCAACGCAGATGTGCTCTGCAGCACTTCACTTGGCTGGAAAAATAGAGATGAAACCCTTGGCATCACCTCCGTGACACAAAATCTCTTACTTCCCAGTTGGGAGGCAATAGAGGAAAAAGAGAAAAGCCTGGGGTATAGTTTGCCATTAAAAAAAAAAATTACTGCATCATAATGAGCAACTGTCCACTGCAGGACGTTAACTGGGATTCTCTCTAGCTACAGTCACTGGTCCTCTTCATGTTGGAAAAACTTTGTTAAAAGTTGGCAGGTAAAAGGGAAATGGGTGATAAAAAGTTAAAAATGAAGGAGAACAGGACAGGTGGAATGAAGCGAAGACAGACGGGTTGTCGATTTGACGGCAGAAGAGTGTGGGTTTCGCAACAGCTGCTCAACATTTCGTCTTGACATCAAGTTCTCTCTCTCAGCACGTAATCTGCTTCAAGATCTTGACCTCAGGGCGATGGAGAACAGCTCTGGACATCAAAGGGACTGAACATTCATTTTGTGGAGAGATCCTTAATGGGGAACAGGGCTTTTTGGCAGACACGGTCAATAAAGGAATAAACTAAATTTCATAAATATATAAAAAAAGCTTGAGGCTGGCATTCACACAGACACACAATGGTAAACACTAGTTTCAGACAGCACTGCCAAAAATGGTCATACAGGCTTTGATGGTACAGTATGTGACAAGTATTGATCTTTGTCCTATAATTAATCCTGCTTTGAAAAGTAAGATACAACACAAGAAGCTAATCCTGTCCTGGTACTGGTGCTTCCAGTTTAAAATATGCATCATGCTTTAACTTTGCCAAATGTTGCCTGTCTGCAAGGGCTCAAAATAGAAGTATTTAAAACAAAAATAAAAATCAGGCAACTTAACTTTAGATACAATATATAATATCACACACAAGAGACCAAGTGATTTTCTGCAGGAAAAAAAATAGGTATGATTACAAGTAGAGGCATGCAGAAGGCTGTTATTCCTGCAAAAGCTATCTTTGAAGGCATGAAAATAAGCAATCAATGTTGCTTTGTTTAACCAAAATCATCACAAAGCTCACTGGGTATACTGAGCATCAAAAGCACCCTAGGTTGGAAAGCATCCATTCACAATGTTTTAAAATGCCCTGATCAATTAGGAATACTATATTAAAAACAATAAGCATGATTAAATGATAGCAATATATGTTTTATAAACAAAGTAAAAATTTCATTTTCATCTCGGTAAACAATCTAAAGCACAGTATAGTGATGATGATGATGATGTTTAGACATACCTGAATAATTCAAATTTTATTTAGGGAACAATGTCTGAACATTAAGATCTTTGTCAATTACCACATTTCCAGAAAAGCACCATCTCTTAGAGAAGGAACGATCAGATTCGATTTGTCACATAGTAACTAGACTTGAAAGAAAAATGACTTTTAAACCAAGTCTACTGTGCTTGCTTAATCAATTATTAAAACTGCTGTAAAAATGAAGGCTTGAAACAGAAAGGTTGGGATACTGAAAAGGGCTTGAAGTGCACCCTTGCACCTCTGCTTCACCCCTGAATGGTTACCTTTTAAACAGGGATGACTAACAGCAAAGTGTACTAAATAAAATATCTGTACAGCAGTTAAGCTCGAAATTACTAAGAAAAAGGAACTGCAACTAGTACTGCTCACATATTTAGCAAGCAATAAAACTTTAGAAGTTGAAGGCCCCCCCTTGGAGCTTTTGAAAAAAATGTCAGGTTTGTTAAGTATTACAGTCACAATAACGCAAGTGTTTTGACACATCAAGCTCCAACACCTAAATAAAAAAGAAGGAATGGAAACAGTCCTGAAAGAGGTGTGGATTTCTGCAGAACCTTGTCAGGATACAGGAAACCCTCCCTTCAGCTGTCTAAAAGGACACATTCGTAGTTATTGAACCTCCTCCTACTGTCCTACCTCAGCATTCTGACAAACAGGTCTTACTTGTGCTCCCAGCAGACCCTGCAGGTAACCATTTAAAAAGCTTACCTTATTACAGTGGCGCCCGATACCCATTAGAAAGTTGTCTGGCTTGATATCTCTGTGGATGAAATTCTTTGTGTGCACATACTCGATTCTGCTGATCATCTGCAAAGAAAAGGTAACAAAAGCACCCTCCTCAGTTTCCCTCTAAAAGCACTCATGTCTCAGGCACAGGACATGTTAATAGTTAATCTGTCAAAGGTTTACCATCTCAACAAGCCATGCAAATACAGCCCCTTTCATTATGTGAAATTGTAAGGTGACCTAGATGCATGTTATAAGCTATGCAAAACAGTTTCTCGGCACCGAAATCTTTCTCCACTTCAGCTCTAAATCAAAGCCCATTCCAAGATGATCCACACAAGAGTGTGCTTCTTAGCTCACAGTAAGTGGAAATCATACTGCCTCGTGAGCTCGCCCACCAGCTCCAGCCAAGCAGCAAGTGCCATTTCTGCAAACTATACATGCTGCCACAAAGAGTGTGTACAAGTATGCAACACAACTAGAGATTAAGAAAAACGCTATGGCTCAAGGTATCCAACTGTTTCCTCTTCAATAAAACAAAGTATTCATGGCACAAAACTTTAGTTAAAAGCAAAACGGCTAAAATTGCATGGTTTAAGGATATGGAGCAATCTAAAGACGTGCAAAAAGAGAGTGGCAGTTCACAGGTTGTGTAATCATCGCCCCTGTCACCCCACCATATTTCAATACTCCCTGGCCAGCCAGCGGCTTACCTGGTCTGCTAGCATCAGTACGGTTTTCATTGTAAACCTGCGCGAGCAGAAGTTGAAGAGATCCTCCAGACTGGGCCCCAGGAGATCCATCACTAGGACATTGTAATCCTTCTCTTGGCCATACCACCTGCAAAACAACACGCATATCAGTCACCAACGTCCGTCCCTCCATATATAGGGAGATAGGGAGTAATATAATACACATTTGTCTCATCCAGCCCATTTGTTAACAGCTAATTGAACCACCGATGTCATCCGGCTGTGTCCCGAAAGACGCCATGGTTCAGCTTCAATAACATGACCGAGTAGCTTGCACCATAATTCCCTGCGTAAAGAACCGCTCCTGTTCTCAAGTTTAAGTGTGCCATTTCTGTTCATTCTGATAAAGCCCGCTCGGTTGGGACTGTCGAAACCTTTGAGGATTTTGAATACTGGAGTCAGGTTACCTTGTAGTCCTCTTTGTTAAGAAGTCTAAAAACGTTCAGCTCTCCCAGCCAGATAGTGTAGGAGATTCATTTAAGCTCTGGTGTTCTCCCCCTACCAGACACACTTGTCGGTTTTAAGGTGCCTTTTTGAACTGGGGTAGCTTCACTACACTCACCCTTTTCAATAAATTAATTTGCGAATGTACAGCATGGTTATGAAGTCACAATCAAGCTGAGAAAAAACTCGTAGATGGGAATCCCTCCCTCCACAGCCACCATTGAGTGATCCCAGCTGCACTGCCTTGGAACTCCAAATGAAATAGATGAAGTTTCTTTCTCAGAGGATTTTCTAACCCAAATACATGCCTATATATATATACACACACACCACTATGCCATCATTTTTCTCACATCCAGGAGTGAATATTCTTATAACAAAGCCTGAGAGTAAAAAAAAATCGAAATAGTATTTCAGGAGTATTAAATCACAAAGTCATGAATGATTGCCAAAGTCAAGGCTGTTTCTCCATGGAAACAGACTGATAATGCAATACGTAATCAGCCTACTGTTTGTGCCCCACAGACGAATTCAATGGCACTGAGTAAATCCTGTGATGGCCATGAAGGGTTAAAATTATATACAAAAAAAAATTAGTTAATACCCAGGTCTGCAATGGCAAAACTAGAAAATGAGACCATAGCACTGTAGGACAACTCAAACGAAAGCCAGCTTCAGCCTACGGTCTGATCAGGTCACATCTCAGAAGCCTGGTCGACACTGGAAGACCTCCGAGAAAAAAGGCTGCTCTTCCCCCAGCAGAAGAGCTATGGCAACAGTGGACACCATGCTGTAGAGTGTGCCATCCTTTGGATAGCAAGCTAAACCGAGGTCGTGCCTACATGGCCATTAAAGATCTATGGCACCTTCCAGAAGTTGTGTGCGTTTTAGCTCAGCTCCACTTCCACGCATGTCAAATGTGGCCTCTCTGAAGTTCGCCCAGCACCACTATTTCACCTGATCTAGTGGCAGTGCTGCACTTCAGTGGTAAAAAAAAAAAGCATACACAAGTGCAAGTTACAAACCATGTCACAGTAGCAACTAAATATAAGTACAACCATCTTAAAATTATAGCTTTATGTTTTACAGTGAAATTTAAATGTCTAGGAAAAGGCAAAAATGGGTGGCAGTCAATGGCCACATGTCTTTAGACACAAAGGCGGGTATCAATTACTTTTCTAAGTACATTAAACACCCAGTTCTTCCCACAGCCCCAGCACTGTTATTACCGAAAGGCCAAGCAGACTGTGAAATTGCAGGCCTGTTCACAGCTAACTGCTACCCAGAACTGAAACAGGGGTCAAGCTGGAGAGGTGCGCCTGCAGACGAGCCTTGCCTCACAGCGAGGAAGGAATCCTCAAAGAGAAGAAGACATCTGTGTACGCTACATAAGTGAGGCGGAATAAAATTTAAAATTTTGTTTACAAATTTAAAATGCTCGAATTTAAATCCCAGTGAAGCACTACGCAAAATGAGTTAAAGGTTATTCAAGTGGATAAAACCCACAGAAAGCCCCAAAGTTCCCAGCAGCTCAGCAGTCTGGGAGAGTGGGGCATTCAAGTTTTCTTTAAAAACAAAACGCATAAAAGGGAGTTAACTGATAAGATCAATATGACCAAAGGAAAGGGGGTCATACAGAAAGCCCTGCATGACTGCAGTAAATTTGTACAACAGCACTCTGAAGGGAACAGAGAGGAGAGAGGAGAACAGCACACTCAGCTGATTTAGAGAAAGGACTGTGTCATGAGATCAGTGAATGTGCCAAATAAACTTCACCCGTTCCACTACTGGGATTAGTGCTGATGCAAGAGAAACAAGCCTGGGAAACTGAAGTACAAGAGGGAGAACTCACCCTTACCTTACTCAGCACTCAGCTGGAGATTCACCAGAAAGGAGCAGGAGTCCTGCCACTGCTAATCAAAACAGGGCTCAACCATACGGGCTTCCTCTCTCATTACCCAGGGAAACAAGCCCATTGTTCCCAGAGAACCATAAAGACCAAAAAAATCCTGGATTTAGCCAATGGCCAGGATCAGGACTATGTCACAACCCACGTCACAACTGCATCAAGCAAACTGCAAGCTGGGAGCAATGACGTAAAGGCCACCAGCAGAAAAAAACTGGACTCTTTCATGTATTCTTCCTCATGAAAACAATACCACTGAATATATTTGGCCTATTTCAGAGCAATAGAACCCTCTGCATTGTAACAAAAGGCATAATCAATTTTATGTATATTTTCTTCTACTGTTAGCCTCAAATTCAACCCCAGATGCGTTTTCAACACTTTCGTCATTGGAAGAGATTTCTTCAAACTTCATAATAATATCAGTACATTTCCGTCCCCCCGTGGCAACTGTGGCAGTGAAAAAATTATAATTTCAAATTGGCTCTTTCAGAACTAATTTACATAAAAGGAAAACTGGTGCATGAGAAGAATCAAAATGATCCTGAATCATGCATTGCAAATTATCCCATGATGTGTTTAACATTTGCTACTTTACTTAAAAACAGTGTTTTTGACGAAGAAAACGGTTTGAGGAATAAGGCTGTTTTTAACAGAAGCCACATTCAAATCGTCAGTGTACACACTCTGCATTAAAGCATGTGGCATGAAGATAAGGCAGCAAGTTTTAAAAAATTCTCAGCAGGAGGACGCCCACGAACATTTCACAGAAACACCCCTTTAAAAAGAGGAGATACTACACAGAGCACATGTGCTACAATAAATGTGGGAACAAATGGTAATTTAAAAATGAAGTGCCTGAAAAAAAAATTACTTAAGTTGAACAACTTCAAAATTAAATCAAAGTGTCTGCAACAAAAACTGACGTCCTAGGATATTTGAAAGACCAGTAAAGATGATCATGGCACAAGATGCAAAACGACAGGAGAAAACAATTGCCTTATCTCTTTGTAACCTAATCAATAGCTCAGGACACAGGACTGAAACGACCGAGACGTTGTGTAGATTGTGGACCTTAATAATTGAGTTTTAAAGGCTAAACTAAATTAGAGAAAATGCTTAAACTTTTCTGATACCAAATCAGTTTAGTTCCTCCAGCTTTTTTAAGCACAGAGAACCAGGTGAGAATCCTGCAGCAGTGCATGAATGAACCACATGACAAAAAAATACGCCAACAATGAACAACCCAAGTCAGCAAGCAACAGTACTGCTGAACACTGAAACAAAGAAGCTGTGGCAGAGAATCAGGTCCGTCATTGATGTAGCAAGCTCAAGAGATTTAATGCCCCTAAAATGCCCTCAGATTTTACATCCTTATGTATATGAAAGTTTCACGGCAAGTGTAATGTGCTGAAGATCTTACGTTGTGTATTTTGAACTGCACACAAGCGATACCTAAGCAATGCTTTCCGGGCATTTCAGTAAATACAACACCACTCGGTAGGCAGCTGCACTATAGGACAAATGCATTTTTCAGGAATGTAGGAGGGGAGAAATTCACTAGTTTCAAGAGATACTTTGTGAGATGTGAGCAAAAGTACCTGTCGAGTCAGCAGTACAATTGACTCACAGAGTTCTCACCTTTCGCTTATGACTGACTCAACCAGCTTATGACAAATATATCCCAGCATCTTATTTGTTGAAAACTATCTAAAATAAAAGTGCAGAATGCAAAATAAATGGTTTCATTAAACGCACATCAAGAACACTGTAAACCAGAGAGAACGATTGACCGGTGAAAGAAACAAATTCCTACTCCTGTTTCGATTGGCAGTGGTGCAGCGAAGGTGGACACTTTCTTCCTTAAGCTCTCCATGGCTTTGGAGGCTGTTTATTCATCTGCTTCCTACACTCCCTTCAGAGAGTGTTAAGAGCATGATGTTCCTCTCCAGATTTGCATTTCAGAGACACGGCACCGAGGCGTCACAGACAATGGAAGCAGCAAGCAGCCCCCAGCTACAGAGCACTCCACATCATGACAGCCATTGAGAGCTGCTGAAGCCCCACCGCCTCGGAATACCCCTCAGCGGGAAACAATCAGGCTGCCAGACCTCCACACATTGCCCATTTCTCCTACGCAGGAACCAACAGAAGCCTCGGTTTGTCGGTTTGCTTACTCTATAACAAGCCAGGGGTCAGGCACTGTCCATTCACATTCGAACTCTCAGGGCACTTGATATTTTCTGTTCTCACTCTAGTGAGTCTAGTACAGGCCTTCTGTTATCAGACATACACAAGAAATACTCTGCAGTGCTGCCCTTTACCACTACATTTTCCTACCTACACAAAAAGGGTAAACATCTCTAGTACAATGTATCAAACAATTAAGCTTCTTTATCCAACCTTTTACCCATATAGAGAAGTCCAACATATACAAATTCAAGTGAAACCTCTACTCCTAGGTGTAAGCACGCTAAATGTAAAACATTATAAAGCTTCCCAGGGGTGAAGCCCACCACTCTTCCACAGAAGAGATGAGCACGTCTTACGGAAGAATGGAAATTTAACCGAAATTCGCAATGACTTTGGTTGTACATGTGAAGGGAGAGGCAACTTGTTAAGCAAGTTAGGCACCTTTTCAGGCGCTTACAAAGGTCACTGCAGTACACAGATCAAGAAGTATCTTCCTCAAAAACCAATACAAGAACGTCATTGTAAAGGTCACTAGTTATCATTGGTGGACATCTGTATTTTCAACTTGGCAGTTAACACCATCTATTCCTTTGGTATAACGATTGCTAAAATATTCTGCTTTTTCAACAACAAAAACAAAGCCAGTCTAATTTGTTAGTATGAAATTTTCTTACAAGCATTATTTGTGTCTTTCTGTATTGGCCACTGAGAGGTTACAAGAGAATTTCAACTACAAAGCTTCGGGTAATCTAATCATTGCTAGGGACATGCAACTGATCATCAAGCTCACCTGGTTATGGCAAAGGAAAAAACACAACATAACCTTTTAAGTTAGAATTCCCCAGCTTTGGTGTTGAGTCATCTTTCAGATCACATGACAATGTGACAGGGTAGAGTGTAGCCTGCATAAGGGCACCCACAGGAAGAGCAAACAAAAGTAAACATTTTCTCCTGCTGTCAGATCTCAAACTATCTCATAAAGAAATTTTAATTCTTCTACTGCCAGACAGAACTCACAGGTCAGTTTGATGCAATGTCGCCTGCCAAAGCAGGTGTTCAAATATGGATTTTCACCCATTTCCTCACTTGCAAAAGGCTCCATTTCAAACGACGGGGAAAAAATCTTAATACGGGACTGAACCCAACTTCATGCAACACCTTATAAAGGCATCAAATATTAGGATGAGATTTAATTACTCCCTGTAATATTTCTCCTATAGGCTATACACGTGTAGTCTTGCAGGGAATGCTACTCAGAATATAAAGAGATCAAATATTGCATCACTGAAGCAAAGCATACATGAAAACTGTTTTCTTTACGGATATGCAGTAATGCTCTGAGAAAGAAAAGGTTAATTTTGATGAGATGTTAAGACAGAGAAAATGCCTGCATCACCCCTTCATGAGTCATGCCAGCGATCTGTAGTATAGTGCAGTCCTGTGTGAACCCTGGTGAACCCCTTGCAGTACCCTGATCTGCCCAGAACTCGTTTCACTGAAACTGTACTTTGCCGTCACATGAAGTTGAGGGAAAGCCCCTCCCCGCCAAGCCCAGCCTCCCGGGACACACGGGATTACACAGCTCTGTAGCTCTTAAATCAGGTATTACAGGCAGCAAGACAAATCCAGCCAGAGAAGCCTCTCAACAGACACCTTGCTACTTGCACTGTGAGAACTGGCTTTCTTCACTGAATGACAGAGGACCCTGCCCCCAGAACCTGCTGTTGAACAAGCAACCCGGTTGCTTCGCTGAATCCCACCCCATGCTTTTCTTCAGGGAAAGGGTAGGATGAGATCCTGGAATCAATAAACACCCAGCTACCCAAGGGGCTAGTTGGTCCAAACGGCCTCTTCTCATTTGGGCCCGTTCTTGTCTTCTATAACCAACTATATGTCCCATTAACTTGAACAGATCCATTTACCCCATTTCAATAACCTTGAGATGCATCACAGACAACTCTGTGGTGCATATTGTGTTATTGTGTCCTAAGCACAATAGCCCATGGAGTTAACTGACCAACATCACGTCTCGCCCGCAGCAGGAGATCCTGCCCGCTGCAAGGCTGATTTAGATTTAACAAGTCTGCACCTGACCAATTCACAACCTCGATGTTGATAAATGTTGAAGGTTACATTGGCTACCTAACTGGTTTCCTGTCCAGAAAAAAATATACTGTAGTCATACTGTAGAATTTCCATGCAAGATAGTACTTAATGAACTAAATTCATAATTGGTCTGAACAAACATTATCTTGACTGAAGGAATCTCTCACTTAACTGTGGTTTCCATTCACCGAAATATATATGTAGTGGCAAAACAATCTTCACATTTCCCAGACAATAAGGTAAATCCTTATTTTGAAGCCTGACAATTTGGATGAGGTCATCAGCATAATTTTGCAATAATGCACATAATGTAAGGCTGAACTACAAATCTCATACCCCTTTAAAATTGTGAAGAATCTTTATAAAATACAAGCGTGACTATCAACACGACTACTAGGTACATGAAACCTAAAACAAAGACACGAACAAAGGTCCAGTGGTGTTAAAATATTAACAGCATGGAAATGCCTATCCTGGAGAAACTAGAGGTGCCCATTATGTAACCACTTCTGTTTGCTTTGGCAGACTGCAGGATGCACTACAAAGCTCAATACCACACTAACCTGCCAAGAAACAAGCTTTACATAAGCTGGATAACTCCGTGCAGCAAAGCCAGGTTTACTGACTTGCTGTTCTGCGTGTCCTCAGACTAGAGCTGTGTTTCACAAGACTGGGGGCAGAACTGGCTCATCACTGGCAGCATGTTTAAAATGGTCTGCTTTGGGGGGCCATGCTCTTACATTCATGGTGAAAGCTTGGGACCTGTAACTGTGTGGGACAGCAAGCTAGCACTATGAAAATGTAAAAGCATCTGTACTACATGAACAGATTGATATAAAGATAAGATCAAGATCACTTTATTGGCCAGATACAATTTCTTGCATTAGGAATTTGTCTTTTCACACACCCCAACCTGCTCTCCATGAGACACAGACAGGGAGAGAAGCTGGGGTCAGAGCGCAGGGTCAGCCATTTATACGGCACCCCTGGAGCAGTCGGGGTTAAGGGCCTTGCTCAGGGGTCCAGGGGAGTAGGATTCCTCTGCTGGCCGCGGGATATGAACCGCCTACCTTCCAGCCACAGGTGCAGACCCTGAGCCACAGAGCCACCGCTCCGCCCAAAAGTGGCATTCCGATTTGTCATTGACAATCATCCACTAAGGACTGACCAAACGAGAACCTCAGATTAACCGTCTAAAAGCAATCACAAATTACTGACGCACCAAACAGCTAAATCTCATTACCAACCTTACATTACTTAGATACACAGTATTAAACACACTGCTTTCATTTTCAAATGCTAAAAGTGAAGACAACCTGCCAAGAAACTACTTTTTGGCCAGGCTACATGTTGCTCTTTATAAGAAAGATTTTCATGCCGAATATGCAATTAATGTGCAAATAAGCAAATGTGTGGAAGCTTGATAAATGCAATATTTCAGGACAGTTGAACAACAAAACTGCTTTGGCTTCAGATATGGTATCTCAAAACCTTTATGAAAAGCTCCCAGACAAAGCCTGTAACAACCCCACTTCACTACAAGCCTTCATAAATTGTTCCAAGCCTTCCTTTGACCTTTAGATGCTCAGTTTGACTGGAGCTCTTCCAAAACGACACCCTTAACTGCATTCACAAAAAAAGGTGCCTGGTGATCAGCATAGGTCCCAGGGAAAAGAGAAACTGCAGCTGTAACTGTAAAGAAAAAAATGGACCTAAACTGTAAACCGGACACGAAACAAAGATGTGAAAAGAACTTACTTTACACTAGTCTCACTTCACTCTTTATCAAAGCACACTCCACAACTTTCAATATGTGCATTACTCTTGATTTCACGCACACACAACCTCTACACTGAGAAACACTGCTACTTTAAAAATACAACTGCAAGGAATGCTGTCTGATGGCTTATGCTCACCAGAGTGCTGTGACTGAGTATGAAATCAGCTTTCTATAAATGGCATCTGCAAAATACCTGTGCCTACTTTAGGGAAAACAATACAAAACCAACCCCTAAAGAGTCTACAAAACCACACTCAAAGGATTAATGCCTCTTAGACTTAGTAACATTCCTGCTTATTCCTCCTGTCCTGGGTCAACTACCCATGTCAATGTATATAGTGTGCATCTACTCTGACAGTACAGGACATAAAATCTATGATGCTGGTGGGTGTATATCTTATTCGCTAATGAATTTTAAAATTCAATTTTACTGTATCATTACCCTTTTTCAATACTTACACAAATTTTCTAATGATTTCACTCGTCTAAAATTCTCTAATACCAAAAATGAGACGGTAGATTAACGTTTAATGTAGCACACCCCACCGGGCTGTCTACACAATCTAAAGATCTCTCTTGTCCCGTCACGGCTGTAAATACCACCATGCATTCACTCTGGCCTAACACTGCCAAATAAAGCACCAGGCCTCTTTTAAAACGGCACAGCAACTCAATACCAGCAACAGCAAACATTTAGAAGTGCTTACCCCCAGGCCGGGAAACAAGAGACTTCCTTATTGGAACCATAAACGTTCAAGGATTAAACGAGCCTTTAAGAACATAGAAAGGTTACAAATAAGTGGGGGCCATTGAGTCCATCTGGTAGTCAGCAGTCTACTGGTCCAAGGATCCCATCCAGCTGTTTCTTGGAGGAAAACAGGACATCACCTTTAACCATATGGCTGTGTAGCTTGAGGAAAACAGGTATAGTTACAAAAAGGGATAAATAATCACAAATCATGGTGGAATAAGCAGCACAGTCTGATAGTCTGTCCTCGAGTATAACCAATCAAAATAATTTACAAACACTCTAGGACTCATAGGGTTCATAGCCACTAACCCATACCACGCATGTGTGCTGTAGTGTACTTAGGTTTGATGCAAAGGAGCCTTTTTCTCTCATTCATAACTAAATCCATTTGAGACCCCCAGCCACTTAACAAGATTGTGCCCCACCAGGAGCAGATGCTGGATCTAATAATAGCTGAAAAGCAAATTCTGTAAAGTGCATTCTTCAGAGTCTGTTTTGTGGATTCAACCAGCTTTTAAAACGTTAAGCAAAAAGTTTAAATAATGATCTACACCCAAATCACAATGAAAGACTATTCTTGGCCACAGAAAGGCAACAATCTGACCTTGGAAGCTGAAAAACTTAAAATGAAGAAAGCTAAGGGCAAAAGAGAAAACTGAAATGACAGTAGCTGTCAAAAACATCTTCTCCTGCAAACCAGCGTGCAGAAACACCTGTTTTTATGTGCAAAAACAAACAACCCTTTTAAAGGCAGTGCCATTTTGAAAGTCAGGATTGTAAACTGGGCTCAAAGGCCAAAGATAAACCATCTGCACTCAAGGCCTTCATCTTCTTCCTGCTTAATGCTATCAAACACATATAGACCTTCACTGAGGATAATATCCTTGGAGGAGCTTAACTAGGTTGAGATGGGACACAGGTGAAGGCTGCATGCTGCTTAAAAGACCTCAGGGAACTACAAAGCACTGACAAACCTGCCATGCAGTTCAATTAGACCTTGTGCACTTGAGAAATTACTTCCCGTTCAGATATTTCAAAATCTTATCTTTATCTTTCACTCCCAAACCGCTATTTATTTTGCACCTGAAATCTGTCACGTTGATCACCTGCTGATGTTTTCCTGTGGGCAATGATGCACCTCTGTTTGGGTCCCCGAGCCTCAGCGGTCTTAGGCTGAGAATTGTATCACCCAGCGAGATCTCACCACAAACAGCTGTAATGTCTGAGACATTAACTCGGAAAACAAAACCACAAAAAAGAAACAAACTGAATATGCCCCTAAATGTTTACGTGCGCCCATGTAAAGGTCACAAGACGCCTAACGCAAACATCAATATTAAGTCAAATATTCAATAAACTTGCCCGAGAGCAATCTTCAGGAATTGGGTTTTCAGTAAATGTCACGAGGTTGTAAATGTAAAACGGTCTTTATCAGGTGATACCTCATCCACGCTGTCCAAGGAGAGGTCATGGAGAGAAGACACTTGAGATGTGACCATTACTCTTGAGTCGGAACATGAAAAACATCACTTAGCCGCTGACCACTAGTGCCCTATTGCCAGCTTTCCACTGCAGCCTGCAGACACATTGATGGCCATAGGCGTTCCAAGGATGGGAGCTGCTGTACACAGCTCATTCCAACTTGGAGCTCGAATGGGAAAAGGCAGGAGCTCCAAATAGCAAAACCAGAGGGAAAAGCTTTTTTTATTGGTATGGAGATTCACCTTGTGTAGAGTGCGCACTGAAAACTGTAAGATACAGTTTCTTTAAATGTTGAAGACCTGAATTGCATCAAGCATTGAATATTCTTATGTCACCCCTCTAACACTAACAAGCTTTTGCAGCGCAGGCTGCATCTAGGCAACATTATAACAAAACACAAATGACCCTGAACACACCATGGACATGAGAAACTTCATTATAATCCCTACTGGGAGAAAATAGGGATTATTTTTTAAATTTGGCATAGTTGTTCTTTGAATAAGAGTAATAACCCTAAAGAGGAAGGTTTTTACTTAAAAGTTGCAACAGGGCGTAAATCAATTCATCTCATTGTGCTCATTTAACTGGGAGATTTCTTGTGAGGGGGTGCACTAGCATTCCTTAGTCATAATATTTGACAACAGCAGCACCAGGTCCTCATCAGCAAAAATACTTCCAAGACGACAGTACTGCTGTACAGGGGGATAGAAAATATTGCGGGTTGTGAGGTGTGAGACTGCTGTATGCGATAGAGTGTCTTAACAGGGCTTCATTTTGACTCTGTACACTTCTTAAGAACAGCTGGACTGCTATGGGTGCATTGTTTTTACTCAGTACGACTTCTGTTCAACACACTAGATAAATGTTCTTCTTTAAATGGTTTAACACCCATTTAAAGAAATGTCACAAAGTGTCTGAGAACTGGCTAACTTATCAACACTAATTGTTAACTGTCAATTACATAACTGTTATCAATGAGAGAAGGTCATTTCAGCTCATTACGCAGATCCAGCTACTAACCCTGAGCCCTTTTCCACTTTTCAACCAAGAGGTCCAACCAACAGTGCAAAACCTCAACTGACATTCTGTCTAGTATAACTGTGAAAAGGAGCACAACAGATCCCCTAGTCCAAGGATTCTTACCAGGTTGAAAGGAAAGACGCTTTAAAATAAGGTAAATGGGTTTAAATACTTTAAATACTTAACCAAAACAGCATTGTCAGTCATCTCAATACCACGCAAGGTTGCCGCCTTGCGTCTTTTAAAAACTCACCCCAGGGCGCCCAGGTTCTTTGCAAAACTCACCAAGCCCTGATTCTGCAGTAGTGACAAACACCACCTCATACATAATCCAACGGCTTGCAGCACCAACCTGAAACACAACCTGCGCAGTTCCCCAGTTACAGAAACACTAATAATCACAACACAAGTAAGCTGTGTAGAAAGAGACACAACAAGCGGGCACTTTTGAGATTATCCTCACATGAAGGTGACTGTCTGTTAAAACCAGGCTTAATCCCAAAACCTCTCCCGCCTGGCTTTCTGCTAGCTCGCTACCAATACCAGTCGACACGACCACAAAACGCGTCACTACGTTCCTACACACCTAGACTGTCACGTCCTCTCTCAAAGAGAAAGTCTCGCAAAACACCCCACGATGCAGTCAGGGCTTAAAGGGAGAAGAAAAAATAGCGCTTCGTGGATGACTGTTTCTTAAAACCAGTGACGAAATTCAATTCGATTTTCAAAACCGATGCATCTCTCTTTGCGTGTAAAACGCCTGGCTAATACCCCTGCTTCAGCAGAATGAAAGCAAGTGTGTGGCAAGGTGGGCTCGCCGTCACCTTGGGGAACAATACCCACAGGCCCCTCCACGGTTGTTTTCACTCGCACCCGGCCGCCATTTTCTAGCAGAGCAGGAAGACATGTTGGGACAAACACAACAAAAGAGGAGCGGCCATTTTTTTCCCCAACTGCGGGCAGAGGAGAGGCCAGGAATGCCACGAAAATGTGGGGGTTTGACGCCAAACGTTCCCGTGAAACCCTCCCAAACCCCCCCCCCCCTTAAGGTCCTTCACTTCACGTCCTAGCATTTATTATGAAGACCCGAGCAGTCGCGGGGATTTTGTTTAATCCCTTCCTCTTACAGGTAGGTTAGCAGAGCCACGGACCCGAGAGTGATCCGGTAACGCTCAGCAGAAAGCGACCGGGCAGGACACGTCTCTCCCGATCACTTCGGGGGCATCAATTAAAAAGGCAAATCGCGGCTTGTATTACAACCCCCTCCCTCTCCCTCCCCCCCCAAGCCGAGCACGGCGACGCGCAACTTGTTGGCAACTTCTCTCGCCCTCCCCCCCCGGGGGGAGACCCGGTTCCGCTGTCGGCGGCGCCTGCTCCGGCCGGGGGGAGCGCAGGATCCCCGCTCGGGCCCGGCTCGCTCACCTGATGTGGGGGATCCCGACGCCCCCTTGCAAGATCTTGTACAACTTGCTTTCGTACAGCAGCTGGGGGTGCCTGGCCTTCTGGGACTCCAGTTTCACGGCCACTTCCTGAAAGCACACGGAGAGAGAGGGCGCCGTCGTTAAGCCCGAATAAACCGGCCCAGGGTTAAAATCGCTTCTTTCTTTTCTTTTTTTGTTGGTTGGTTTTTATCCGCGAAGCAAGCTGCTGCCCGCCGCGGGAGAGGAATTAACTATCCTCGACTCACCTCCGGGGCCGCAGCAGCTTCGCGACATTTTTAACTCGTTTCTCGGCTAATAAGGACAAACGTTAACGTTACAGAGACTATAACCCACCCGAGAGCTAAAGTTTCGTTGGGGTGGTTGGTCTGTTTGCCCCCCCCAATGCTACGCGAAATAACTCGAGTATCTCTCGGGCTGTTGTTGTTTCTCTCCGAACATTTCCTTTACCTCTCCATTTGTGATATTGATGGCCAGGTAAATGTCCCCGAAGGATCCGGAGCCGATTTTCCGGACCAGCTTGTATTTTCCACCGACTATGAACTCGGCCTTGGAGCCGCTGGTGCTGGCCATGTCCCCCGCAGACCGTGGGAGCCGGGGCAGACAGAGAGAGAGGATATTCGGGGTACCGATCCGCCGCCCTTTTCCGCCTCTTCGCTAGCAGATCATAAAAAGAGTCCCGCCGACGGGCGCGTCGAGGACGGAGGGAAAGGGACAGAGGCAACGGAAGAAGAGAGGGGAGGAAAATATTTTGGAAGCAGGAGGAAGATGGGTGGGGGGGTCGGTTTACAGCATGGGTCTGTGAGGCGACGGCTTTCGGGATGGAGGAGTGAATTAAAGCCGAGGTCTTTTGTGTCGCTGGCGCTGGGTGTCTCGTCGTCCCTCACGACGTCTTTTCTCTCTTTTCGAAGCGTATCGGTCGGAGTCCCCCCCCCCCCCCTCAGACCGGTCTCTTCTGGTGGCGAAAAGGACACTACAGCAAAGGGGGAGGAAAAAAAAAAACTCCCCCCTCAATTAATCGACGCTTTCTCGCAGCGCGGCGTCCTGGATCGAGGAGCGACGGGTTTTTTCGTCGTTGTTGTTGTTGTTTTTTGCCGTTAATCGGAGCGACCGGCCGTGTCGTCTTCCTCTCCGGCGGGTCTGAGCCTCGTCGCCCTTCCGTTGGCTGGGGAATTCTGTCGGAGTCGCGCGGCTTTCTTCCCACCCCCGAGCGCGGCTCGCTCACTCCGCCATCTTGTCGTCCCTCTGTCGGTCTCGAGGCGGATCGGCTTCTAAGCGCACACACTGAGCGAGACACTCTGACTCGGGGGGAGGGGAGAGGGAGGGATGAGTGAGCGAGCCGTGCGGCCGAGGGGGGGGGAGGGGCGGTGACGTCACGGACCCGCGGGAGCGCGCGTCCAGAACGCCGGCGTCAGGAAGGGGAGGGGAGGGGGGAGGGGCGTGCGCCGTGCGCGCTTTCCACGTTCAGCTGCCCCGTCACGTGATGCACGCCCCCCCCTCCTCCTCCTCCACCACCACCGCCGCTGGCCTGGTTCATTAGCTGCAGTCATTTCACCCCCCAATGTTGCCTTAGCCTCACACTCTGTGTCATACTGCTGTACTGTACAGCATTTAAGGCAAGAAGGCTTTGCATTTTCACACTCGCTATGAAGAACTACACAGTGAGGAACACGGAATGAGTGGGCTCGCCCACGTCTGGGACCCTAAAAAAAGATGAAAAGGCGAGAGGACGCCACTAACCTCGAGTTAGTACCCGATCGATGGGGGTCTCATAGGGTGCTTTCTCGAAAGGAGCTGGGGCATCCCTTTCAACTGCATGGCCTGGCAGCCTGGCGCCTGCTCCTGCAACACTTGGGGTAAACACATGTCTCCTGCTCTCCGTTTCTGACGATTAAACTTCGTTCCTCTGAGGGTTATAAATGGGTGGATCAAAAAAAAATATATACTTCTTTCCCCGTTTCTTTTCACGGGAGTAACTAGGTCTGTAAGTCCCTCTGCTCCGGGCCGATCCGGTGTGGAGAGCAAACTCCTCTCGCCAGGAGCAGCAGGCCTCGCACCCGGGCTCGGCCACCCCTGTTGAACTCATGCCTTCCTTGACTGAACCTCGTTCCTTTCTGCTTCTCCGCACTGGCAGATTTTAAGCTTCACTATGATGATGACCGTGAGTGAAGTCGCTTTAAATCTTTTGACTACCAGAGCCGAAACCGGTTAAAAGGGTTTTGAACACTTCTGATAACGTCTCGGTTATCCACGAGAACACAAGGGGACTCTTAAGACCCAGGAGGTCCTGGTGTCCTCCGGTCTCTCTTCCACCCCGACTAATCAATTAAACAATTAAACCGACTGTAATTGTTTATTTTAGCCCATCTCACGTGTTTGTTTACTGATAGGATTTTCGGACTTCGCCCAGGTGTTAAAGGTGCATCTCGGGGCATGACCAACAGGCAGGGGAGCTTGTTCCCTCCTCCCACACCCCTTTGTGCAAAGGTGTTTTGCCCTGTCCTCGTCTTCATACCCCCGAGGTAAGAAGGGTGACCTTCACACGCCTTTGGAACGTCCCTTGAAAACAAAACCCAAACACCCGTTGGCTGGATCGGGGCCAGGGCGGGTCAGTCTCGGGACAGCAGGCCTCTTGAAAACAACAGGTTGCTGCTAGATGTGGCGTCAGTGGACCAGTAGGTGGCAATCCGGCCTCTTTAATCTCCCTTAATTTAATTGGTGAAGCGTTTTTTTTTTATTCTCCATCTGTGTGTTCCAGGCGTGTGCAAACTTTCAGTGGAAGAAGAAGAAGAAGTCTAAAACACTTTGGGGCCGAAATGCTCAAGTTAATTCTTATCATTCATTATTTACTGACACTCGGTAAATCTGTAGGAAACTACTCACTCTTCGTTTAGGTGCGTAAATAACCGTGTGGCTTTTTTAAGGCCCGTCTCCAGCCCCGGCTACGTGCGGGTTTGCTGTACAACATGGCTACAGGGTGGAAAGGAAAAAGCTCTCACTTCTCTTTCGGCAAGCCCAACCGCGTTAGTGATGTCAACCAGAGAAAGATATTTTTTTTTTTTTAAGTGGGGGCTCTGACTGTTATTTATTTTGCCCACAGTACCGGATAAGTAACTTCCAACTCTTTC
This sequence comes from Lepisosteus platostomus, assembly GCF_059453375.1. NCBI lineage: Eukaryota > Metazoa > Chordata > Actinopteri > Semionotiformes > Lepisosteidae > Lepisosteus > Lepisosteus platostomus. Next base: position 41,725,013 of record NC_142623.1, read on the forward strand.
CTCGATTCTTATTAAAAATCCGACGGGTCGCCTTGCTACACGAACAGTTCACCAGGGAGAGCGCCGTGTGACAGCCGACCCAAATATGTTCAAAATGGAGGGCTCCGACTCTGTCATGCCCCAGCGGAGGGCTCGCATGGATCCGCGGCGCCATCTAGCGAAACCCCTCCCGAAACACGCTCTTGTTTTTTTTTGTTGTTGTTGTTGCGAAGATCCATTTTACGAGGGGGACAGCGTGTGGTTGTGCAGCTAGTCTATTTGTTACGATACATATCAAGAAACGGCTGGACCCGATCACCTGAACGTGACCCGCAGATCACATAGCTAAGAGCTACTAGCCCCCAAACGGGCTGGAGTGACCAAAAGGCCTCCTCTCGTTCCTAAACCTTATTAAGTGTCATTATTTTATCTAGTTCAGGTGGGTAGCTGCGTCAGCACGCGTAGGCTGCAAAGGAACAAGTAATAGGTTTATTCCATGCTGAAAAGAGAAGATAGAAAACACAACGTTTTGGCCGTGGAGCCTTCTCCGGGTGTGATTATTATTTTATCTAGTTGACACAGATCATTTGCAGTGAAGCTCATGACCAAGATTGCCGTGACAATATGGACTGGACGCTAATGACACATCAAAACCCTCTTTCATAAAAGGCACAGCCACGATCCTGGCTGTGGTGACTCTGGTGAGGGTTCATTTCCCGCTCGTTGGCGAAGGAAAGACGGGTTTCGGCGGTGGAGCCTTCTTCAGGCGGGAGGGAGAGAGGGAAAGCAGGGCAGAAAAAGAGACCCAGGAGGACAGAAGACAGCAGGCGAGAAGGAGCAGGGAGGAACTGGGCAGAGAGCAGGAGAGAATGAGAGTCCGAACCCAGGGAGAGAGGTGTGGAAATTGTGAGTGTGGCTGAGTATATGTAGGTTATATAGTAGAACTGTTAGTAGCATACATCAGTGTTGTTTTTGGTCTCATTGCTTTGTCATAAACTACAGGTAAAAAGCTAGAGTGGGCTAGGTTTACCATGGGCTCTCTTTGCTTTTGAAGTACTGTTCCAAGTTCATTACGACATTGTACTGTGCAAAACCACTGATAATGAGGTCGTTTACCCGGGATCTCGCCGCCTGCAGATCGTAACACGGTATTTTGTTTTCCAGAACCAGAATTTTAATAAAACACTGTGTTCTCGGGCGCGTGAGAGAGTTTGCCCGCGTGTCTGAGCCCGCGTGCAGGACCCAGAGCCCCTCGGCCACCCTGACCCCTGGAGTGGCTACTGTAGTGACAGGGGTCCAGGCCCACCGGAGCTCCTGTGTGCAAAACAAAAAACAAATCTCCCGACCAACCAGCCCGGCGAGCGGCAAATGGACGCGCAAGCCTGAGCTCTGCGCAGGGTCACACCGTCCCTGAGGGAGCCATGGATCTGTTCCAGTTGCTGTTGCCCAGTGGAAGCACGTGACCCCACGCCACCCAGCCCCGGAGAAGAGACGATGAGTGGAGATGTCCTGCCGAGCGTGTGGGGGGACGGGCTGGAGGCGGTCAGTTACAGCGAGGGGGTTTCTTGTGTCAGAGGGGGGCATCAGTGCCAGGTCAGGAGACCTCCCGTCAGGCCACTGTCCGCAGATCTTTCACAGATCCTCCCAGCAAGAGCGCCAACCGGGTTTTAAGACAAAAGGACGTTTCTTCCCTGTGAAGAATCTCCTGGGTGGTTAAAATCGAGAGCTGTCAGGCGGACAGCAGGCTTGTCGGTCCTCATGAGGTCAAGAAGGAGGGTTTTTTTTTGTCAGCAGGAAGCTCCTGGCTCAGCTCGTGACCTGCTGTGTGTCACCCTGAGGTGCCTTTCTGAACTCCTCCTGGTGCTGTTGGATGAGACACTGAAGTGAAGCTTGTAACTCAGACAACCTGTCTGCCACTGCAACTGTTAATGCACAGATCTCCTCCTGTCACTTTGCAAGTGTCAGCTAACCGAATTATTATCAATAATAATGTGCTTTTCCTTGAGCTGATGGAAAGGACCAGACAGATATTTGACAGCAGGTAGACACGGGTAGACAGCGTGTTCTCTCCAAAAACTACTGTTCCTCGGATCCGTCATTAAATAGACATTAGAGTCAAGAATTCTTCAGCAATTTGCAAGTTGTTTTACATAGTGTAACGGTGGTGTTCTTTTATCACTTAGGAGAAAGCACGTTCCAGATGAGGACTTAAAACAGGAAGACAGCGCTCGCCTAAGGTTTGAGGAACAGGAGCGTCTCAGCAGATTCTTCTCAATATTGAGTGATTTCCAGATTCCGGAGCACGCAAGTTTTAATATAGCTGCAAGCAAATAGACGTTGCTTTAAGGATAGTTTTTGACATTTGGGAATCTTAAAAGAACCGAAGTAAAACTTAAACATCAGCTTTTTAAAACCGGAAATTTATGTTAAGGACCTTGAAAGCCGTTTAACCGCCGAGGGATGGCGTGCGGTTATTGCTGAGCTTCAGTGCGCAAAGATTGGAAAATCCAAGTTTCCCTTTCCTTCATCAGTTCCACATCAGGGCTCTCATTAGTTTTTCCTCCGACCGACAAGCGCATTAAACGCTGGGCCTGTCAGGCTACAGGCGGCGGCAGTGCGATGGGCTTATTCCGCAGTCGTCCCGGAGACATGATTAGAATAAGCAGCGCTTCTTCCAAGAAAATAAAAACGCCATTAAGCGGAGGGCTGATATCATGGAAATGTGCAGAGCCACGTTTCTCGTTGTCTGATGAAATAACTGGGGCTCATTGTTCCGTGAAAACGGAATCCGCTCCAGACAGTTTGATTAAGTGCTGCTCATTGCTGACCAATGTCTGTACAATCGAGGGAACCTCATTGCGACATTACCGCAGCTCCTCGGTCTCTCTGTGGTTCGGTAATAAGGTCATTTGGTTTCACAGTACAGAGAGTAACAGCTTTCTTTAAAAGGGCCCCTTGACACCGTTTCTGCTTGCACGTATCGAAATTATAACCGAGTTTTTACAGAAATATTTATTGTTAGTTATGCTATTAACCACTAAATATCAGTTTTACAAAACAATCAAGAAATAAACTGCATATTTAAATTATTCACGTTCAGTCTGCATTATTCTAAAATGAACAAGTAATAGGTTTATTCCATGCTGAAAAAAAGAAAAAACAACGTTTCGGCCGTGCGGCCTTCTTCAGGTGTGAGGATTTTATGTTGATTATATGTCAGATCACACCTGAAGAAGGCCCCACGGACGGAACGTTGTGGTTTCTTTCTTCTTTTTTTCAGCATGGAATAAACCTATAACTTGTTCCTTTGCAGCCTACGCATGCTGACGCAGCTACCCACCTGAATTATTTTAAAATGCCCCCTATATTAGCAACTTTATTGTTGGTAATGTACAACCCTGTATTACACTGATCCTCCAGACGAAATAGTAACCGGACAGCTGTCTGAGTCTGTTCCTTCTGCTACTGCATTCGCAGGATGGGTTGAGGTGGAAACCTATTCACCACAGAGACTCTTGCCCTCGATCTTGCAGAAACGTGCAAATGTCCGGTCAAGGAGGTTCCCTGCGGACATTTGGACAGCGATAATCTCGCTTTTTTGCATTGTGTCCCTTCTGTGCGACACTCCAATATACCTTTTTCCATTTAGACAACATAAAATTTGTGTGGCTCTTGGACAGACAAAAATCCAAAATGCACTTATGAAGGAGCGAATTAATACGAGCTAGCTCGACTAAATGGCATTGGTATCTCTTTGAACTCGAATAAGGGCATTTGATGCCGAGATACAACTTTATCACGTGGTTAGCGGATGAAGCAAGTAGCTTTAAGGTAACTTTTTTTAGTCGATACTCTTGGAATTGTAATACTGAACAACCATTAATGCTTTAATACAGTTTCCATACTGTTTTCTCATGGTCGGTGGTAATTCTGATAATCATTTTAGATAATTCTCAAATCTCAAAGTTCAAATCGGATTAAGTCCGAGTTTATAGTCTCCGTACACCCCGCAAATGGTATAATTGTATTTCCTTGGCGATATGTACAGAAATGACCCAGAACATGTCTTTCTTTATTATTATTTAATCTAGACAAAGCCGAAGGATTTCGGCACAACCAACACGTTCTAAACATACGTCACTTCCGGCGGATGTTACTTCCGTTCTCCCTATATGGCACTTAGTAACAAAAAATGACTAAACTCCTCCCTGCCGTACCAAACCAAATACGGCAGTTGCTGAAAATATAACACATGGTAACGATGGGGTGTGGAGTCTAGGATCAACGGGGAGCTTTTGGGTGCACCCTGGAGATGTACTCCCCCTCGTTTGCGTGTAGGTTTCCCGTTACACATGAAGCAGAAACAGTGCAAAAAAAAAAACAAAGACACACCAGCAGGTTTAAGTGATTCCTGATTAAGTGGCGCTGGACACATGCTGGGGTCCGTAAGGCAGTGCTGGTGTGGTGCAGCACAAACCAGTTGCCCCAGTTGCCCCAGTTGTGTTAGTGGGGAGGGGGGACCAGCATTGCTGGAGGGTTATTCTAGCCGTGGACAGGCGTCCCACGCAGAGTCACGTCCACCCGGTCCCCTTACCGCTATCCGCGGTGACCTCCGACGAGTGTGTGTTTTGGGGGGTAAATTCAAGGAAAATGTTCAGTACGAATGGGCAAAACCGTCTCGATAAATATACAGGCATATAGATACTGAAAACCGACTCGGGCGGCTAATGTTTATTTTATTACTGACAACCTTTTCACTATTCGAGAACTATCGTCGCAATTTCGTCGTGATGCTGTTTATTCAACACTGTCCAGTCCGGGTAACCGGCGTAAGGCACCGTGGTTATGTTAGATCTCGACAGACTGCTCGATGGCTCCACCTCCTGGGCGCTGCAGTGTATTAAAGAGCGCGGTTCGTGTTTCCAAGCTGGCCGCTGGTCCAGACCCAACGAGGACAGAGAACAGTTCAGGTGTCCTGTATGGACGTGCCACAACATGGCACTTACTTTCTCTCAGGTAACCCACTCTGAGAAATGCGAAACATCTCCGTGTGGTGAACGTGAGCAAAGAAGAATATTGAAAAAAGGCACTGAAGAAATGTAAAAACATCCACTTAGGTAAAGATGAAAAACCCAGAAGTAACAATAGGGCGTCTGGGAAGAAAAAAACAGTGAGGGGTGCTTTTTATTTGTTCCAGCCAGTAACTCGGTAACACCTGGGAACCAGCAGTTTATTTATTGGAGCAATCCAGAAGCTCCCATGCCCTTCTACACTGTGCGCTTTGTCTGAGCGTGACGTGACCTCGAGGCTGCTGTTGATCAGAGCCAGTCTGCCACTAGACGGGCGAGGCAGGCTGGCTCTGAAGGCAGAGAGAGATACAGCGAGCTCCTGCACAGTCGCACGCAGACACACACAGCTACCAGAGCCGCCATGAAGCTCACCTTCCTCTTCCTCGCCTCTGTGCTGATCTGCTTCACCGGTGAGTCTTCTTTACTCTCTTATCTCCCCCCCCCCCCCCCACCACCACCCCCCCGAATTGTTTCCTTGAGCATCTATTTTTTTTTAGTTTTGCACGCTGTTCAGGTTCATGCTGTGCACCTACCTCTCTCCTCTGGCTCCTGCTCGGGCTGAACTGTCCTTCCTCCGCGGAAATTCCTCTGCCCGCCACAGTTCCAGTTCCCTTCGGCGTTCCTGGCTCTTTCTGAACAGATCGCCGGCTCAGGACACCACGCGGAGTACATCATCCGGGAAAGAGCTGCAGTTTTCAAAGCGCTTAGGAATGCAAAGTCTTCCATTTCAGCGCCGGACAACAGTTCAGTTGGCAAATGAGCGGCTGAAGGAAGGGTTCAGTTACACCACGAATCCAAAGTTAAACAGGCTGGGGCCCACAGGGGAGGGGAGCCCTGTTGAAGAGTGAGGTTGGGGCTCTGGTTTTCCAGCTCTCTCAACTCCCTGCCTTGTGGTTTCCCCGAAGGTCGAGCACTTGGTCAGTAGTCCTTCATCTTCCAGTGCCCAGAGCACACTCCGTCTGCTCAGTCTCCTTCCAGCTGCGTCTGAATGATTTCATCTGACCCCCTCATTGAGCTAATAATCCGATTCATCAATGAGGGGCTGGCAGCAATGTCCCCTCTGATTTGGAATGGCCTGTGCGCACAAAAATGTAAAATTGTGCAATTTTTTTCTCCAGTGACAAAAACGTCTGCGCACTTAATTGAGTGGAGGTAAAGTTGTACACCTGAAATTATTTTAGCCATTCTCATAGAAGCATAGAGATCCAAAAGACCGGGACAGCGATTCAGCGAGCATGAGCAGTGAGGTTCAAAACTACGAGAGCACAGATATCGGTGATCGAGTAGCAGTAATATTGCACACAGCCAAGTTGGCCCACTCGCAGACAGGCGCATGTGGTCAATTTAGCATTTTTCAATTGACCGCCATGTTTATATAATTATTAGTATATGTTCTGGGGAATTTATCTTTTTGTGCGCAGTTCGGTTTCCTACCTGCGCGGATTTCATAACCTGTGGGTGCGCGCAGAGGGAACGTTGGCTGGCAGACAATTCTTCCCTGGCTAGTCTTGGGAATTGTCAGGAATTACAGGAGTTGCAGGGAGTGTTGGGAAATTTCAGGAATTGTTGGAAACTGCGGGAATTGTTAGGAATTCTCAGGAATTGCAGGCGTTGTCAGGAATTGTCGGAAATGGCAGGAATTGTCAGGAATTCTCGGGAATTGCAGGCACCGTGGGGAGGATCCGCCGCCCTGCTGCGGCTCAGAGGCTGTCACGCTGCAGCAGTGGGAATGAGGTCGGGGAGGCTCCTGTCCCAGTTAGCCCTGCGCCTGGGAACAATGGAGCAGGCAGGAAACGAGAGAGCAGGCCGGGCAGCAGCCTCTCACAGGGGGCATTGTCAGCTGCCCGTCCCTGTACAATACACCAGCTGTGGAGAGGGAAAAAAGACAATCGGAAACCAGACGAGGAGAGGGGGGGGGGGTAATAGAGGCCTTGAGGGGTTTCACCACGAGAGGTGATCCGCGCGGAGGGCGTGCCTCGCTCCCCCTGGGGAGCTCCCTTTCACTGCTGCGATCCCAGTTCCTGCTGCGTGCTTCTCCAGCCCTCCCACCTGCACGCCCGCCAGCAGCCCAGCCACTGTCTCCCTGCGTCTCCCCGTCAGTCACCTTTCCGATGGGTCCGTCGATACCTACGCCATTAACCTGACTCATCTTCCGCGTCCGGGGAGCGGGGGGGTAAAACAGTGGAGAGCTCTGCTGGAATGGGGATGGGCGGTCCAGTCAGCAGAACGTCCTGTCAAGCCCAGCGTCTCAGGTGCTCCAGAAGCTCGTTGGTGACCGTGTCAGTGCTGCTGTGTGCTGGTGGGGTTAGAGCACCAGAAGGTGGCCAGTTGTCCCCAGGGCTGCGTGACAAATGTCCGTCCCCTAGTTGGGTCTGGTGTGGTAGTACTCCAAATTAAAATAACCAGATAGGTCAGATCACGTGAAAAAGGTCTTTACGGGTATCAATCTTTCTGCTTCCTTTAAAGCTCTGCTGCTGAGAGGCAGCCTGCAAGTCACTGGTTTTGCTTTTATTCACCCGTATCATTTATTCGTGGATCCAAATGTGTGTCAAAGCCTATAAAGTGAATTAGATGCAGAGAACACTGCAGAATGTTAAAGAATGTTGGTAGAGCATATTGCAAAACAGGACAGTGTACTGTAGGAAAAGTGAACACAAACTATTTCTATTATTTACCACAAAGTTACACAAACTATTTCTGTGGTTGTGATTTTGCAATGCACTAGCAAATACAAATATACAAGCGTACATTCAGTACGCTTCCAAGTTCCAAGAAATGCATCATGGAGGGAAATTAAAATAAGATAGTTCTGCGTATCTAATAAGAAATGAAGAAAGTGATGTGATGATGATTGGTCTAATTACACCTTGCACATTTCCTTCTTTATGTGCTAAAGCCAGTCTCCAGTGGAACTGCGTTCTGGGTAGGAGGGAAAGAGCCAGCTGTGCTCAGCATCATGGTTGTAACATTCTGAAATGTGTGTCTTCCAGAACTCGGCTCATCTGAGCAGCAGCCCGGACAGCTGAAGGAGGTGGGCACCTGTTCTGACACCCTGCTTCTTTCCCGAGGCACAGTGGAGTGTAAATGTGAAATACACCTTTGAAAGGAGGGTATTGGCCACACCGTGGCATTGATTGAAATACCTTTAGTAGTTCAGTCGTGCTCTGAATCGGGGTGTAAAACAAGAGCCATTTCATGTACATAGCACCTACATAGCAAGACTGTGTAGGTGTTAAACTGAAATTCAAAATGAAAAAAAAGTTTCTGTTAGCTGGGAGTCTGACTTAGAGGGATTCAGTTATAATCAACACCACTGGCTCCTCAGACAAGCACAGACCCCTGATGTCTGATCCGGAGCCTCTCGTTCTGAGCAGGATCGCAGCTGCAATACTGCAACCACACATCACCAGCAGGGTGAAACTAGCCTGCCTCCCACTGGTCTAAACCCAGCTGCTGTTCCCCACGAGCATGTGTGCAGTCCAGAGCTTGATGGATTCTCCTGCACAATGACGGGAAAGTCCAAAAAGTCACTTTGCTGTGAGGGGATTGAAGTCAAAATCATACAGTCAGTGTGCAAAAGCCTGCAAAACTACTCTAACAAAAACACTGCCAAATGCTTAAATCTTAAACCTTTACTAAATACTCTTTGCTTTTTCTACCATGAGACAACTTTTCAATTCTGTAGTATTTAAAAAAGTCAAAGAACACCATCCGTCTTGAATACTGTAGCATGTAAGTTTTAATTGCCCATGTTATCCAGTTTTTATTTCATTTAATTTATGTGCCGTCCTCAATAGCCTATAGTCTAACTTGTATGATTTTGTCAGCAAAGACATACAAAACACAAAAAAGCACTCTAAAAGGATAGAATCCCTGACCAACACTCACATATGTTGGGTTCTACAAGCCTCGCAGGATCAAAATACTAAACGGAGGGTAGGGGCAGGGGGTATTCTGCGAGTATTGTGGTCAGGGTTCGGATTAATGTCAACAGGCGTGACCTGGAGAAGGCATCACTGCGGACAAGGTGCCAACCATGAAACAGAGGATCCACAAACACCTCGGGGTCTCACAGAGGGGGCTGAATGTTGCCGTTGAGTAGGGCTGATCGCCGTGCAAGGGCCCGTGACGCGTCTCTGTGTCTCCCGCAGCCCCAGTGCGAGAGGTACACCGAGCCGGCGTGCTCCCGGGAGTTCGACCCGGTGTGCGGCAGTGATGGAAAGACGTACGCCACCGAGTGCGTGCTCTGCGCCGAGAACAAGTGAGTCCGAGAGCCGCCCGCACAGGCATGTGTGTCGGGCCTGACCTTGACCTGGGCACGTTGGTTCTCCTGCCCGTAGCAAGTCACCCTCTAGAGCTCTGCCCTTCAGGAGCGAAGAAAAGTGGCTTTGCAGATTTGAACGTGCTCCAGGCGGGACGGACTCTAGCCCAGTAATCCGGGGTTCTTGAGCGCCGCTGGGCTTGTGTGTCCGTATCCCCAGCTCCCTGGGGGTCACGCTGCGTGTCAGAGAGACCAGAGAGCCGCTCCTACAGCGCTCACTCTGCAGGGCCCGCAGGGCAGGAAAGCCCAACGGCAAGCAGACAGCGCAGAGGAAACGCGTCACCCGCGCCGATACCAGGGCTGCAGCAGTGAGCTGACCCGCTCTGCCGCTCTTGTGGCAAAGATCAGGCTTTCAAATTTAAAGGGGCAAATAGTGGACTACTGCCGAAAACAGTTTTCCCGGAGACTCAGAAGGGAAAACCTCTGTCGGAGATGGAGCACCGAGTAATGTTCAACTAGGGTGGGAAAAGGCGATAGGGCAACAGGTGGTCACCTTGACTGCATGAAACAAAGCACCTTAATCCAATTCGCTGCTATAAATCACCTACAAAACATTTAACTTGCCAGCACACCATGCCCCTGAGTAAACAATGAGGATTCTGAAAACTCACTAGCCTGTAGTGTGTGGGGTCCCACTGTGTCCCACTGATTGTATGTGCTGGTCAGATTGCACAGGGCAGGAGATTCTCACAAACTCTGTTGATCAGCTGTGATCACTACTCTTAACCGAGGGCTAAATATTGAGATCTTTACTCTGTTTGGCAGTATGGTGTCCTCTTTGAATAATTCCTGTAATTTGCAACAAGCATTTTCAGACACAGTAGTTCGAACAGTTTGCTTCAAATCTGAGAGGATGACATAAAACATTTCAGCGTACCGAGCAGCTCTTTTTAATTCCATCATGACACATTTTGTATTGTCCAAATGAAATGTGCTTAGAGAGGCACAGGCCCGCAAGGATCAAATTAATAAAAACAAACTGTTTCGCTACACTTGTCAGCTGGGGAATCTAATATCCTGCAAAACCCACTGATTTATCTGACACTTTATCCAATGACCTCCTACAGGCGGCTCGTTTGATCACTATCGGCTTTCCTCAGTGACCGGACTCTGCTCGTGTGCTTGCTTTGCAGGATCAGAAACACGAACATCCAAATCCAATACAAAGGGGAGTGTGGGGTGCCCCCCGCCTGAGAAGTGGGCCTGAAGTCCCACCCAATCAGCAAGGCCGTGGAATTAGCTGCAGAAGCTGCTCCAAATAAAATAATTTAGCATGCCGCACTGTCCTTGTGTCTCATTACAGCACCACTGTCGCCGGATAACGGGGAGGAATACCTGCGTAAGGTATCTTTCCATCACGGGTCCTTAGGAGACTGTCCAGGGGTCCCCTGAGTCAATAAGCAACATTTTTATCGCTCTTACAGAAATGCCTTTAATATAAATATGTGATGTGTCCATAATTAAGGAAGGAGGGAAATGCAGATTCGTCCAGCTCTTTGGGCTTCCAGATGTGAAGTTATGGTCACCCGCACGGACAAGAGGAATGGTGGCCAAGATGCATCCCGAACGAGCAGCGATACAACACAGTGCGAGTATGAAGAGTGGGGGTTTATTACGGGGTTCTTACACCCTGCTCTGGCCAGACAGGTGCATTCAGGGGGCGGGAGGGTGAAAGATGCAGCACCACTCCACACCTGTGTGTGCACACCTACTGTAGCAGTCACATGCTGTCAATCCGGGGCGTTAGGGCGGCCACCTCGCTTGCGCCGCCCTAGAGGAGAGAACGGGCCCCCCTCTCACCGCACTCCCCCCAGAACCGTGTCCAGCAGGGTCAGGATCTCCCCGAAGTAGCCATCCTCCTCGCCCAGCCCGCGCTCGCCCTCGGCCAGCTGCTGGTACTGCTCCTGCAAGGCGGACAGCGAGCGCGCCAGCCGGCGGTCCCGGCGGTACAGCTCCCGGCAGTGAGGCATCATGGCCAGCAGGGTGCGCAGGGCCTTCTCGCGCCAGTCGTGCTCCGGGGAGCTCAGCAGCTCCGGGACCAGGCCGCACCAGCCCTGCTCAGCCAGCAGGGGCAGCAGAGAGACCTGCGCGTACTGCCGCAGCCGCTCCTGGTGAGAGGAGTCCGGGACAGGGTCCAGGCCGGCCTGGGAGATCAGCTCCTGAGATGGAGAGAAAGGAAGCCGGGCAAAGAAAATTATAGTTTTACAGAAAAATAGTCTTCCCCCCCGTGTAAAGCATTGCAGGCACTGTTTGTTATGCACGCACACATTTCACAAAACTGAGGGTACGCAGCTGTAAAGACACTGCTCAGCTCATACAAACAGGTTTTCCTGAAACATGGCTGGAAACTGGTCCCGAGACCCATTTCGGTGCTGAAAGTAAACATTTCTTTTCAGGAACATGCCATGCAGGTACAAGCAGGTAATAAACACCAAGCACGAAACAGAGAAGCCATAAAAAGGAGCCACAGCAGCCTTGATCTGCATCACCCAGGACCTGGTCCACATCTGGATGTTGGGGTGCTCTGCGCCTCACCTTCTCCACGATCATGTCGTACAGCAAGGTGACGACCCGCACGCGCAGGGCCGCGCCCCCCGGCGCCCGGAACAGCTCGCCCAGCACCTGCACGCCCCCCAGCAGCAGGAAGCGCCTCTGGGCGAAGGGGAAGTGACGCAGGAGCGCGGCCACAGCGAACAGCGCCTGCGAACACACGGCACGGCGGCGTTCAGGGACAGACAGAACCAAGCGAGCTCCGGGCTGGGCTGGCCCCTCAAAAACTGTCCGGAGGGGACGGCGCTGCCATGGGGCAATTTCTCTTTAAAATGGCGGCAGGGTGTTGTTTCGTACCCTCAGGACAGGGACAGTGGTTTCAGCCAATAAGACGTTCACACAAATACAAAAAGTGATTGCATACGATTTGAGAGAAAACTGATGATTAAGTCTAAGATTAAGTCTGTCAGCGCTGATACTGACTGCAGAGGTCATTCATCAAGACATAAACACCTTCTATAGAAATCACAGCTCTTCCCCGAGCACATGAAAGGGGGCTCAGGAATGCAGACTCTTCAGAGTCCAGCCTGTCGCTCCGCAGGCTGGGCTGCAGGGGATGCTGGGAGCAGGCCACCTGCAGGGGGCGTGTCTTACCTTCTTCTTGACGGACAGGGGCCGGTCCGTGGCCAACAGCAGCAGCAGCTTATGCAGAGCGCCCCCCTCCACGGCCTCCACCTGAACCCTGGGGTTACTGCGAACACAGAGCCGCACAGGGGTCAACCCCATGGGCACTGAGCCCCCCGAGACACACCAGCTCCTGTTCCTACCCTTGTGGGAGCTTCTCATTCTCACCCCCCCCCCCAACACACACAGCTTTTCAACACAGAAAAACCATCATCTTGGGCTAAGAAAGTAATTCAGCACATCAGAATGAACAGGGTTAAAGGACACACACCTGAGCTAAAAGATTTAAGTGGGTTTGGTGGATCTTAAAAGCATAAATAAACATACGGGACATTTTCAGAGCTTTCCACCAGTACGGATACCCGTGTTTAAAAATGAATCAACTATTTTAGCTTCCTAGCGACTACGATCTCTCCCTGTGTTCTGTGGGGATCATGGTCTCATGGTCACACCTGGATACAGCAGAGCCCAGGACGAAGGCGGCGCTCTCCTGCAGCTGCACCGCGGAGCTGTTCAGGCTGTCGATCACCAGCTGCATCCCGCCCATCGACACCAAGTCCTGGGCATTGTCCACCTGCGGGGACCCGGGCGGAGGACAGCTTCAGCCAGGAGGACATGTCCAAAAAAAATCCTAGAACCTCTTTACTGTGAATAAGCAGGCACTAAGATCCCGATAACCCATTACACGGATGTGGACGCGCTGCAGAATGTTTGCTCAGCCGGAAAGATTCTGCAGTGCCCCCCAAGAGTACAAACCTGACATAAACTGAAGCAGATATCCAACTAAGTGGCACTAAACCACATCTGTTACCGTCCTGCAGAGGACAGCTGCTGTAGACAGATCATGGGCATGTAAGGAGCTTATTAGTTCAGCTGAGCTACTGAAAGGACCGTGTCTTCTGAAACGTGCACTATGAAGCAATGCAATTTGGGATTCATACATATGAGTACATGGGCAAGTGCTGGCAACAAGTGCTAGAAAATATATCTTCTTGGATGGACCCCTATGCTCTCTGGTGGGTACTGTCATCCACAAGAATATGCAACTCGTGATTCCATGTGTATTTGCATCTAATTCCACTGTTCCACGATGTACAATTATTACAGTCCAACCATACAGGTCAGCTGTAGTGCAGTGGGATCCCTTATTATCCCACCTGAAATTATGGGGAAGAAATTGGACAACACACTCCCTCTTCAGCTCGAGCTGAGACAGATCAAAAACCAAGAGACCACTCTGGCATCAGCCCAGAGAGCAGTCGAAGAGACAGGTCAGCACAGCAGACCTCTTCAGAGCGAACAGGGAAATACGAACATGAGGATGTGAGTGGAAACTAGGTGAAAGTGCATCTACCGTACATTCAAGAACGTTGTGTGAGTCTGGAACAAGCTATCCAACCATACTGTCGAAGCCGATGCACCGGTTTCTTTCAGATTCTTGGGACTGATGAGCTTCTAACTTCCCACTGCACTAATTGGGCTGAACGGCCTCCTTTCGTCTGAATCCGTTCCGGCCTCTTCCTGGACAAGACCTCCCCACTGCCATCAGACCGCGTGCTGGGGTGTCTCAGACTAGCCCCCCGGGACTCACCTGGTGCACCAGGTACTCCAGGTCCAGCAGCGCGGCCACCCTCTCCTCCAGCGTGGCCTCCGAGCGGTTGAACTGGCGCACCAGACGGGTCATCACCTGGAAGTCCGTCTCCACCATCATGTTCATCTGCTCCATGTCCCTCTTCAGCTCCTCCAGGGGGCGGTACTGAGCTCGCACGGCTGCCTCTTCCTTCTCTCACACATACACACACAATCAATCATTTCTTTCAAATCAAGATGAAGTGAGAAACCTTCAGTTTATTTATCCTCTCCCCTCCATGTGCTCTGTTCAGAACATATGCCATCTTAACTATTCCATGTGCTCTCACAAAATGTGGAACCAACAATTCCCCTGCTTGCATCCAAGCACGATTAAGGCTTGGTTTCCAAGCAGCCATGATGAGAAACAGTCATTTCGGAGCCCCACCTTCTCTCTCTCCTTGTCGATGGGCTCCACTCCCTCCTCCTTAAACTTCTTCAGAGCTTTCTTGAGCTCCTGGGTGCTGAAGTATGGGGCCTCTGTATTCACCATGCCCTGCCTGGCACAGGAGAGAAGAGGTGCTTCTAAGGACTGTGCCTATGAGGAACAATGGAGCATGTCTTCACTTTGCCCTGAGATGCCCCAACACCTCTGTATAATCATTGAAATTCACATAAAAAAGGAATAAAATCGTGAGCTCTTGACCGAAGTGCAAGAGGGCTGGGCCAAACAGCTTTCAGGTTGCAGATTCAAATCTCGGTTTGGCATCACTCAGCTGGAGTTTGAAACCGCCAAGGAGGTGGGGCACACATTTGGCCAAGCTATGTGGGAGCCTGGCAGGAAGAGACTGCCCTGAGAATCTCCTCCTGGAGAGGGGATTACAAGAACAAGCTGTCTCAGGCCTAAGGCTCTGTCTCACAGCACAAAGAGAATAGGATGGGCCAGCAGCACAGCATTCTGGGAAAGCAGGCATGTCCCCCAGGCAGAGGTGGAGCAAAGTTCTCTAATCAGGCTGACCAGCAAACTGGCAGAATGAAATACAGACTCCGTTCATTAAAACAAAAATAGTAAAAGAAATGCAGAGAGAAAAAAAAATGGACAAATGAATCAAGTTGCTAGTGCTGGCAGGTACCTCTGACCATTCGTCCAGTACTTGAGCCCACTGCTGTCGTCCACCTTGGCCTCTCTCTGCCCTGTCTGCAGGTTGAGACGCACGTGAGAGCCTGCAGGAACTGCCTGGCCTGGGGACACAGACACACAGGCCCGTCGTGAGCAAACAGTGTGGGAACTGGCCTGCATTTCACAAACAGAAGAGTCTGCTTCCAAAGAACTCCATTCCCTGTGGATTGTTACATTTCTCCTTGGTTTTTTTTCCCCTATACTTTGTAGGATTGGTGCAAAACTCCAAGTTACCAAGGCTTTCAGAGAGCCGCTGTCAGGTGCACAGAGGCAGTCTTCTCTCCCAACAACAGACAAGCTTCTGAAGTCAACAAACACAGGCAGCACACACTTCCCTCTGGCCACCACACTGCAGACAGCACGCAGAAGGAAAAGGTCCTCTTCCTGGACCACACACACAGGGTTTGAGGTCAGTGAGGACCAGCCCTGCTTCAGCAGCAGAGCCCAGAACCAAGTCAGTACCTGGCCGCAGGGACTGCCACTGGTCTGTGGGCTGGAACACCTCCAGATCTTCCTCGTCAACATCTTCCTCCACCGGGGCCTCCTCTGCCTCGTCGCTGGGCTCAGAGCTGTCCACCACCGTCAGGGCAGAGCGCGCCTAGCGAGGGAAACAGGCCGGCTGGGAAACAGGCCTGGGAGCCGATCACAGAGCCGCAGCTCGGCCGAGACACAAGGGCTCTTATCCAGGAAGAGAGACCCGGAGATGAATGCGACAAGTCACATTCTGCAGCTGAACACCTGCGGCTAAACCTGCCCTGCAGTCGATCCAGCCACAACATTAACGGACATTATCTCAAAGCTATAAAACGTGTTTCGCTATCACAGTTAAACAGAGCCCCGTCTATATGAAAAGGCAGCAACACAGAACTGTGGGACAGGGCCCCAGGTTAGCCTGGGTTTGTGGCTGCTCCGTTGTGAGCCTGGTGGTGTGTACATTCACTCTATCTCCATGGCAAAGCTGCTCATGTGACCGTAGTGGGACTCTGCAGATATTTATAGAACGGTGGCCTCTGTCCATAACTTAGGTGTAAGTAGGAACACTATAACCAGCATCTTGCATCTTCCTCCACCTACAGTGGGCGGTTTACATACTTGACCGCTGTCAGCCTGGGCGAGGTGAGCACACAGCACAGACAGGAGCAGAAACGCTGTCTTCCAGCCGCCGGAGCCCGTCATTCTGACACCCAGACGAGGCCAAGAGTCGGGTACCGGCCGGGACAGAGTCGCCGCTGCGCCTCGGCGTCACTGCAGAGACTCGGAATGTCCCAGCGCCAGCGTTAACGCTGCAGTTTGCTGTAGCGAGCAGGACAATTTTTTTTTTTTTATATATACTATTTTGAAATGCGATATTGGTTCCTAACGCTCCTAACTGGAGATCCTCTCAATTTGCGTGTTTAATACTCTTTCAGTTGTCATAATGGATTTTGTTAAAGGTAACCCGGGCGCGTTTGTAACGTCATCACCACGCACAGTCATCCTTGCATGAAAGATATACATCCTATACATAAACTTGGCATTGCATTGCTGTTTGCACACCTGGTATGCCCAGGTGTTCTCGCAGTATATAAGGTTCCTTTCAAAACATTTCGTCATTATTTTTTAAATACGGTCAAGCAGTTAGGTGTTTAGTTATTTCATTTTCATTTCGCAAGAAACCGACACAACACAAGTATTTAGCTGGTCTTCAGTTGTTAATTATATTTCTAAGGAGTCTTATCAGTTCTGAAATCATCCGATATACTGTTATCTTAATTTGGAATTTGTACAACAAAGGTAGTAAGTTCTAATCATAAATCTGCTGCCGGTCAGTACTTTAAGCACTGTCTTAGTGTTACAAATGTTTTTACCTTTTAAAGTCTCTCGAGAGCAGCGCCAGGTGTAACGAAGACTTTACAAATTGCGGTGATGTAAAGCTCCTATTTTCTTGTTATTTAGGACTTACTGCTTTCTTGTGCGTCCGGTTCTGTACCTATTAATTTTATTTTAAAAAAATCAACTAGCCTGTCAGAATTAGGACTGGCATTTTCAGTAAACTATGATACACAGTCTCAACACACCGTCCGGAAAATAATCAGCACACTGACCAGAGGCACTTCTTAGCCCCGCCCACCGCGTCTTCAAATGATGTGGCCCAATCGGCTTCCGAGCGGAAGAGCTCGATTTGCAATCTGATTGGGTAAAACCTACACGCTTTTTTCCTGTGCCGCCAGTCAGGGAAACACACACACAATGTACACTAGTTAGTGACGCATTCTATAAGAGCATATTTGTTTCTTACATCAACTTTCTAACAGCCCTAATCCAGGCAGTGGTACAAGACAATTTATTTACTCTTATTTCTCTACCCAGATTCCCGTATAAACTGTAGAATTATAATGCACTTGAACAGGAGAATAAGCCGTCCTATAATTTATAGGCTTTATAGTATAAATCGAACTATTTCTCGGAGCAGTTTGGTCCGTTAAATCAAGGGGTTGTATGTTAAAAGAGCACAACGGTCCAGTCTAGACCTGCCTCATTTAGAATACCTTGTACATAGTTTTTTTTTTAAATAAAAAATCTGTTAACTGCTCAGAGTGACCAGGTTCATACTCGATCTTAACGGAATGTCCTACATTCACAGGGTGCAAAGAGCCTCATCTCATCGGTCTTGAACAGAGACGGCTGCGTGCATTTCAAGTATTCACACTCCTTCAAAGGCACGGCGGGATCAAACAGCGAGGCGTGAACCAGAGGAGGCCGAAAGGCCAGGAACCTGCGTTTGAAATGTAGCAGAAGAGTCTGAGAAAAGCTCCCCAGCCACGTGGCTGAAGCAGATAAAAAAAAACACAAGGACATACCATTTTGTGAAAAGTTGAATAAAGTTTTATTGAATTATTCTAAAACATTTTATTCTAAAAAACCCCAGCAGGAAGGCAAGGTGGAGTGTGCCTGGCGCTCTGTGTAGCAGCGCTGCCCCTCTCCCTACTGCTGGGCACACTGATTCTCCAGGGTGGGCTTGGAGGACACATGGATGACAGGCTGAGGCCTCATCTCCTTCTTCCTCTCTTCCCTCCTGTTCTCGGCTCCTGCATCCACCTCCTCTGCCTTGACAGTGGTGCCGGATGGGGGAGACCTACAGGCAAACCATCCAATTCGCGTTCAGCTTTGCGGAGACGTTGCGCACAGTTCAATGCACGTTAGACAGGCAGCACTGCGACTCAGAGCAGGCCATCCACAGACACTGAGCCCCGGTGGTCAGTCACACAGACAGGAAAAACTGTTTTTACACCAGTTTCACCAACCCCATACTGAGCTATTGAGTGTAGTGTGTAAGCCTGTGACTTGGCTAATTAATTTAAATATTCTAATTACATATTAGAACTGGCTAACATAAAGGCCTGAGTGTCACTGCAATATTTCACAGCACCATGAAGGCCACTCATAAGCATAAAGCCGAGACAAAACGTCTAATATAAAAAATTAAAGCCATAACTGTTTGAATAAGAATATTATACTAAGCAAAATACTTTAGACAGCCTTAAAATTTAAGCCTATCTGTTTTTTCGGTAAACTACAGAAGTGTATAGTATGTTAAAACTTTCCTGGAACTACTAATCTTCATATCTATACATAGTTCAGTTAATTCAGGTAAGCTTCCATATAGCCTGATTAGCTGGTAGCCTCCATTTCTTAAATACACACTCTACTCTCAATTACTCAGTAAATAGTTAATGGCATCATTTAAAAGTGAAACAAACAGAATGTACTACCTTAAGACATACCAGTAGTATCATGCATTAGCACACATAAAACAGGCTTGAATTACAAAAGGTAAAAATGCACAAGTAACAAGTGCAGTGCATATAGACTACTTTGATACACAACACAGCACAAGAAAGAATATTAAAGCACTGCAGAAAATGCAGGAAGCAGTATTTGAAAGGCAGAAAGCACAAGAAGCGTGTTCTGAAGCAAAGGCTGTTTTAAAACAGCAGCAATAACTATGCAACTTGATATCCTCTAAATATTCGTGTCTAGCTTTAAAAACCTTAAAGTGAGCACAGCTAAAGGATCTTTAAAAATGGATAAAAAACAGATTTATTTAACAATCATTCCCAGCTCAAATCATGTTAGTAATTTAGTGCACCTTGATTTAGTAGAACTTTGATAAGTGCTATATTACATTTTGTTAATAATTTCTTTGCTACATTTGAACCCTTTTACGGATATTGAATATTACTTAAGAACAATCTCCTTGAACTCTTTTTGCAGTACAGATTTGTGGCTGAGTAGGACATTCTTCACATAAAACCAAGATTTTGTCAGTTTCCAAGAAAACAGTTTTTTTATTCAGAGGCTATAGACATTCAAAATAGGACATTATTAGCCAATAATAATGTGTTATTGCATTAAAATAAAAAATAAATTCCATGTTGACACGTCCATTTATACCACATGACTCACAAAACCGGTGCTGAAACAAACTAAGTTCTGAGGATTAGGATGATCACAGCTCTGGAATGCGCCTGAAGCAGACACTGCTGTGAGAGCAGGTGATTAATGAAAGTCTGAGGAATTTCAATGTATGGTGGCTGAAACCAGCAGCTATTTTGCTACAAGAACCCCGATACTACGCCTCTTCATGTTGAGGAAATACAGCTGATGAATTAAGTCTCAGCTGTGATTTCCTTCCACGCGTCCCCAAACCCCTTTTCTCCCTCGGTCTGTCTCATCACATCCCACACCACCTCGTCCCATCCACCAGCGCCCTTCCCCTTCCACACTACTCAGGCTTTCTGCACAACGTGCACATGTCCCTCTCACACAGGCCCATCCCCGAAACACACCCTTTAGTCACTCGCTAAAACGTCTGGAAGAAGCTCATTTTCCAGTTCATGTTTTTATCAGTACACTGATTGGCTGACTAAATCCTTTTACAGAGAGTCTAGTCACAAAATAATTTAGTGATTGTATCTAGCAGAGGCGGAGCTGACTGGCCAGCGCTGACATGGGCAGTACGTTCTCACCAAGCTCACGGCTGTTGCTCCGTAGTTAATTCCTGGCTTTGATCCTAAGACAGCTGACTCGTTATATTATATTGAGAAGACCAGGCAGTCTGTAGTGAACTGTCATCATAGTTATACTAGTTAAACTCTAGCATGAAATATCACAGTCATATCCCAGAGATCAGAAGATTACAAATTGCAAGGATAACTTTCAATCAGTCATTCTGACATCAGTGCCATTCTGCCCAGTAGTTAAGTGCACTGAAACCCTACACAGAAATCCTTGCACCCTCATCTACAATACATAAATATCATCCAAGAAGATGCAATATGTAGAAGCAATGTTTATATATCGTTAACCGAAATGGACTCAGCTTGCAACACTAGTATCCAGCTCTACTGTGCAAGGAGTTTGTGTATTTGGTACACCAAGCATTGTAACAGATGTTTTCATATCTGTATTCTTCAATGTACTGTAATACATCATGCTAATGACATTATCTAATAAACATTTGTTACTGAACTATTTTTTTAATGATGCGCTTGTAGTACTGGATCATTACCGCCCAAGGAGCAAACTCATGCCGAGAGTACATGCTTGAGTTCTGTAGCGAAAGCTTACTAACTACACAAAGCACGTCGCATGTAACAGTTGGCTAGTGGTTACAATAACGCAACGCCTGCCATGCGCCTGATCTGGGAAGAATTGGGCAGTAGAAACTTGAATTAAAAAGATTCCGCGACCAGTAATAATTGGTATGCGTGTTAAAATCTAGCGGCGCGGAGGGACTCCACAGTGGCCACACTCGTTGAGCGTCAGTGATCGTCGCGGCGAAGGTCAGCCAGACGGGAGGCCCAGGCCGAGCACGTGCGGACGCAAGCGCCCCCTGCGGCGATTCCCAGATTTCCTCGGATCTCCGCGGGGCAGGAAGGCTGGCCCCCCGGGCCTCAGCGGGAACTGTTTCGGGAGACGGCCCTCCTGAAGGGCAGGCCGGCGCGGGCCAGGGCGGAGCGCAGCAGGCCGAGCAAGAGCAGGAGGACGCACAGGGCGAAGTTCATGCAGCGCAGGGCGAGGGAGGCAGGTCGGCAGGGGGGCGGCACTGACCTGGGGGGCTCCTCGCCGATGCGCGCGGGGACCTGCTGCAGGGGGCCGGGGGCCAGCCGCTCTGCCGGAGCCGGCCCCTCCTTCGCGCCCGCCGCGCTCTGCTCCTCCCCCTTCGGCTCGGGTGCGTCGGCCTCGGCCGGGACGTCCACTGGCAGCTTCTCGCGCCGGCGCTTCGCCACCTGGCTCTTGTTCACCGCTGGAAGGAAGCGTGGGTCAGGCATGTGCGCTCGCTCTACATGTGGGGCTGCCTGCTGCACCAGCTCTGAGAAACAGACTGGACTGGGCGCAAGAGCCTGCGCCCTCACACAGCCACCCCCCGGCAGCAGGCTACACTGGAAGGATCTGCAGTCCTGCATTCCAGAGACACGACCTCGGCTTTTAGGCAAGCTATATGTTGACCCATTAAAAAACAATCTTTACGCTTTAGGCACCTAACTCGCTTTCTGAAAACGTATCTATTAAACGGCAGCAGCCACACAAACAAAGGATCCGTCAAAGATCGAATATTGATTGAATCTAAGCCATTGGAATCTAAGCTTATTGGACAACCCACCAAATATACAAACTTCAGATATTCTGTCTAAATGTGTAGATTTTAACTACACCCGAAGAAGGCTCCATAGCCGAAACGTTGTGTCTCTTTTTTCCTTCCAGCAGGGAACGAACCTTTCCCTGTTCCCTGTTCGGAACTCACAGAATGAAGGTACACATCCCTGCCTCGGACCTCTATGCACTCAGATAGGAAGCAACGCAGAGGTGGGGGACAAAAGGGCGTGTGCGTTACCATTGGGTTGGTATTTCATCCTGAGCTCGTCCAGCTGGACCTGCAGCCTGATGTTCTCGCTCTGGCACAGCCTGAGGGTCCTCTCGCTGCTGAAGAGCCTCCTCTCCACCTCCAGCACCCTCTGACTCTCCGCCAGCGCCTTCATCCTCTGCACAGACAGCTCCTCCCCCAGCCGCTCGGCTTCCTTCCTGCACACACAGCACTGCTGAGCACACCGGAGCCCCACTCAGCCCTTGGCAGGGCTTTTAGAGGGGCGCCAATGCAATCTGCAAGATGCCCAGTTCAGAGGCAGCTCTTACAGTTATGAGATCTGAGGTTAAACTGAACGTGAGCTTTCATAGTGAAGGTTATCACTCCTTTTCTTCATAATTGTGACACTTTTGAAGATATTAGACTCATTCTAAATAGAGAGAAGAGACCAAAGGGCATCTTACACGGAGTTTGAAAGCTGCATTTTAAGGAGGTCAGTGTAGTACGTCATGTCACCGCTATCTCCTTCTCCAGAGGGTGCGCTGGATGGCTCAGCCTTTATGGTCATCTGGAAACGATTTCAAAAGAGCTGCTTTAATTTACCAAATGAATACAGACGTCCACAAACAAAAACATCCTTTGATATCACAGGACCTGGGACTTTTATGTTCAAATTGAATTATTTAATTGAATAATTAAAGCTCACTTTTCACTCTCTCCTCCTGTATTCTCTACTCCATGACCCCACCCTGTAGGACACCCTGATCAAAGAGCAAACAGTGGGGGACATTTTGATTTACTCCGTCTAATTGAGTTTGTTTTGTGAGTAGATTAAAAGGATTTCGTTGACAGAGTTAAGGACATGCACATTAATCTGGGAGTATAGTACTTAAAAAGGCGTTCGTGAAATCTGACGTCTAGCTCAAATCTTACATCCGTCTTACCTATGAAAAGCAAAATAGATGACATTTCAGAATAAATGAAAAACAAGTACAAATTATTCAGAGCTAAGATTTTAACTGCCACAATTTAATCATCTATAATCTTACACATTATATCAACTGAAAATGAAACTCAAACCGATAAGGAGGATATAAGAACCTTATGAACATCAACTCCATGTTTCTACAGTATGCGGTTTGTTGTCTTAGTCCTCATGATATAACACGGTGGCTGATCACAGAGGTGTCATGCCTGTCACGTGAGAGTAAAACATTTCTCCAAGGGTAAAAAATGACATTCCCAAGAAAACGCCATGCCAGCAGGACGCACTGCATCTGCAGGTTCCCCGCCGTGGCCAGCTCTCTCCCCCGAGCTCAGACGAGCAGTCCCCACCTCTGCCCTCTCCAGACGACGCAGCTTGATCATCAGCGCCTCGATTTCGTTGTTCTTCTGGGCCAGCATGGACTGCAGGCGCTCCAGCTGCCCTGGGTCTGCCTGGCAGCCCTTCATCTGCATCAGCGTGGCAATCTGGACCTGCCCGCGGAAAGACAGCAGGACGGCGGTTAGCCCCCACAGGCAGGGACACAAAAAGCTTTGCCCTGATCTGCTACAGCCGTCTACCCCTGGAGCTAAGACAGGATAAGCGTTCTTCCCCTTGAACTGCCATGCACAGACGTGGTACTCAGAAGAAAACAGACATAGAAAACAAACTGCAGGCCACATCCTGACAATACAATGGGTAGAAGTTATTTCTCCCCCCTATAAAAAGCGATGAAACCCTATTTGCCGGCTGCCCCAATGAGCAGACAAAACCGCACATATTAACCCAGGAGTCTCTCCTGCGGATGAGAGATGCAAGCCACATCCAACAACCTCTGTGTGGGGAAAACCTAATACAGTCACACCGTCTCAAGGAGATCAGGGAGGCCCAAGGGAAGTGTCAAGCCAAATGTCTCCACACATTTAAGGACTCGTCAGATTGTGACTCGTCTGATGACGAATACTGTAACAGGGCGGCAGTAACCGTGAGGTGAGCTTGCATGTCTGGGGTGTCTAGAGAATACAAAAGGTAAATTGGTTCATAATGGTTAGCAGAGAGATCAGACATGTGTGCACAGGTGGGTTAAGTGCACACATTTGCACAAGCCCCACACGCTACGACTGCTGCCTTGTTACAATCCATAGCAAAGGGAATGAGCTTATACGACAGGTCTTTTGACATTTAGTATCTTGAGGTTATTCTTAAAATGTTCAGTCAGAAAGCTGATCTTTAAGATGACTGAAATGTAATTATAGCCCCATGGCAAAAAAAACAGTTGTCTGGGACTAAATGATTTCAATGGAATAACTGAAAACACTTTTCATGACCTTGAAGCAGAACAGTTTGGCAAAGGTGAAGGAGTTGGTTAGGATCTTGCATCCTCATGAGTAGCATGACAAACATGGTCCAGCTTTTGAATTTTGTACTTGTCCAATGCATGTCAGGTGTTCTTCCACATGTATGTCCTGACATATCCCAAGTTCCAGAAAGGAATTAAGTGGGTAAATTTTGAATGTCCATTTCCTTAAAATTGCAAGTTTTTTTAACAAAACTGTACACAATTTATATTGAAATTAAAGACCCAGTTTTTCCAATTATCAAAAAAAATTGCAAAACCAATTAGCCTAAAATCAAATGATTAAGACTGTAAGTAGGAGTGGAACTTGTTTATTCATATAAAAATTCAATATAGATAAATTTATTGATAATTACAACAATGCACAAAAATACCTATTAAAAGGGTCAGACATGTAGATCTTAAGGACATTGCACAAACAGTAAAGTTACATTTCCAATTCATTTACAGTACACACAGATTATATCAGATGCTTCTGCAGGACATTTTTCCCCAAGGAAAAAAACAGCAACAGTAATAAATGTAGAGCTCACCATATAGTATCATTGTTGCACAGCAACAAAACGTAAATAAAATATCCTTCACATGAAGTGAGGTCTGTGGCAGACAGAGACTTTCTGAAGTTTCGGATAGGCTGTAATGCTGTGAGCCCCAAAATTAACGATTAAAACGGAAAATAAAAATGGTCCAGTGACAAGGCTAACGAGACTGCCCAGAAGAATTCCTGCGATGACTGTCCAGTTGTCGACAACATACTAGAAAATGCTTCTGAAAGCCATTCTCCCTGCTGCTCTCCATGTGATGATGGAGCTGCAAGTACCTAATCTTGAGAGAGTTTAAAGAGAAAAAGAGCGTTGATGCAAGGCAGAGGGCTCAAATCAAGGCTTTCCAAAACAAAAAGCTTTTTCAAAAATAGTAAAAAGAAAGGGTTACAGACTGCCACAACTGTGGCTAATCAGACTGAAGTGTTTGTGTCATGGGTCTGACAAGATGGTTAAAAGGCCTTTTCTCAGTCACAGGTGACTTAGCCTGTGACCTGTGTGGGTTGTGTCCCAAAACCCAGATCTCCGATTCCTGTCTGGGTCATGACGTTAGCCAACGGAGACCCCGGCTCTCCAAGCAGCAGCACGCTGGCAGGCGCCATGTTTTAAGCAGGCGTGTGTCAGCTGGAATGACCGTGCTGTGCAGGACCAACCCATGTAGACCGCCTTCGTGGACACCGCAGTAGCCCTGTGCACTTGTATCTGCATCACGGACTCCGTTCTTTAAAACCGGCAAAGAATCCGGTCAGTGAGTTCAATAAACTGCCAATTTCAAATTACACTGCAGGGATTCGGAAAAAACAATCATGGCAATTCTGAAAATGCAATCAAGACAGAGAGGTATTTGTCTTAGTGCTCCAAGACCCTTAGTGCCGGTTAACACGGCCTGAAATAACACCCGCAGACAACAGTGTAATGAACGCCATTTAATGTTTTGCTCAAGGTTTTGGAAACAAACTGTAGGAGGCTGGCCAGGAAGAGCATCAAGCACCTCAGGACAATCGGTGCCAGGATAGCGGATCTCCTTAGAATTATGCTTAAGAGCTCTGTATAGGAGTGCCACCCTGTTTTGTAAAAGACGCTGCTGTCCCAGTGTTTCCAGCAGCTGTCCTGACAGGAGGAGGGTCGAGAGGCGGGGATGTGTACCTTCATTCTGTGAAGCTGCTGTCGGGAGAAGGTGTGCTGCTTCTGGAGAGACTGGTACTGCACCTTCATGCTGATGAGCTGCCGCTCCATCGCGGCCCTCCGGTCTTCCACCTGCAAGCACAGGCCACCGCTGGGTCAGGGGCGCGCGCCACTCAAAACACACGAGCCCCGCCGCTCACACCCGCTCGCCGGGCGCGCGCAGGAGAGGCGCTGTCATACCTCAGAAAAGAGCGAGTTGCCCTTGCTGTTGGGGTCCTGAGACTGCTGCAGAATCTGGTCCAGTTGCAGCTGGAGATCCTGGTTAGCTTCCCGTGCTTTCTAGACCAGGCAAATCAGAAAAAGACGCCAAGCAAATATAAGTAATGCAAATCATATTAAAGCATATCCCATTATTTATTTACCGTTTATCCCTCAAATTACATTAAAAAAAACTTCTCTAACAGATCCTCGTCCTCTTAAAGGAAAGTAGAACAATATTTATAAATGAACAGGCATGTACAGGCTCCTAAAGGACACCAACTGACAATCTGACATGACAGCGCAGCAGGGAGATTTAAATATTTCAATTAAACAAAACACAGGACAAAAGTCTAACATTGACGACTGAAATAATCTTATCGTCTTTCTAATCAGATCAATGTTTCAAACGTTCTATTTTGGTAGAAGAAGGAGGGTTTAACGTCATTTTAATGTAAATAAAAATGAGAAGATAAAATGGAAATCCCTCTAAGAGATAAAGGAGTGCTTCCAAGACCAACAAGCTAGCGCTGTGAAACGCGCATCAGAGACAAAACAGAGCCAAGCCCGATGGAAAGACCGTTTCGCGGCACGGACACGGGCACTGCACCTCCAAGGCGTTAAAGTGAGAGACGACTTCCTTCTCGCAATCCTCCTTCTCCCGGGTCAGGCGCTCCACCGTGCGCTGGAGATGGCTGCCGGCCAGCTGGAGCTGCTGCTCTCGGTAGCTCATTTCATTGAGCTCGTGCTCCAGTGCAGCCTGGGAGCAGAGGACAAGGCGGGTCTAGTCTGTGCCCTTCACTCACCACAGGTTCGCATTAACTCACGATCTTACAGACGCGCCTGTCACACAGCTAACAGGAGTTCTGGTGTGTGTTCCTCACAGGACACCCCATATACTTACTTGTGGCTCATTCGCTCTCCTAGTCTATACAATAAAAACTAAACCTTCCAACTATTATTGGATTACTTATCACGGAAAACATGGCCACTCACAGTCATCAAAAACAGCTCTCTTTTCCGCTCACTTTGCTTTAACGGTCATCAGTCTTTTTTAAAGACACAATATGAAGAACATGGAATATTTCCTGCAAGGATAGTCTGTTCACTCTTCTTTCTGATCCTAACTTTCATAATCATAAAGCCAGTGCCTGTAAGAACAGTTACAGATTAGAGGTGGCCATTCGGCCTGTCTTATTCATTTGGCTTCTCAACGTTTATTGATCCCAAGACCTCCTCCATCTTGTTCTTACTTCTTCCAAGTAACCTGCTGCAACAGTACTGCTGGACACTAATCCTGTTGATCCACTGAACAGATTTCACAGCAGCATTCTCTTGTTGCAAAATGATCAGAACTGTACAGAGTTTTTTTAAAAAAGGCCAATCGAATGCATTTTAACAATGTCTCTTGGACTTTTTTTTCCTCTATTAAAATATGTTCCACTACAGGATATACTGCTATAGGTAAATCTTAGAAATATCAAGAAATACTTGTAAAGCCCTAACTATCAAATTAACTTTCTTTTGAACGTTCAGCAGAGCTCTAAACCTCCATCCCGCTACTGAAGCAGGCAGTGATTGTGGGTGCAGAGGAGTGCTGGGATGACTGTGGTTAACTGTGTGGAATACGCCCACCTTGGCGGTCTCTAACTCGGCCTTCTCCATCTGCAGCTCCATCATCTCCGAGGACAGTGTCTCCTGGGAGCGCTCCGCCATCATCCTCAGCTCCTCGGTCTTGCTGCTCAGAGCCTCCGCCTGCAGCTCCAGCTTGTGTCTCAGCTGCCTCTCAGAGAGCCGCGCCTCGTCCAGCTCGGCCTTCATCTTCTCCAGCTGTTCACGGGACAGAGCCACACTGAGACAGCAAGACTACACGCCACATCGGTAAAGCGCAGTAGTGCCTGCTGGGGAAATCACTGTAGGTCCACTTCAAGCTTAGAACACCAGAATCCCAATTCACCCAAGTATGGCCAAAACCTGTCTTTTTCGATCATCTAGGTGTGTAAAAGGCGACCCCCTTATCTCTTACTGAATCAGAGTTTGAACGGCTGCACCACGCAAAATAACACCAAAAAAGTAACAGAATTCAGAATAATAAAATGACTTTTTTGTGCAGCTGCAGCAAATGAGACGGGCTGTGTGGGACCCTGCCCCACCGCTGAGCGGCTCTGGGTGACTCGCCCACAGCCTTACCTTGTTCTTGTATTCACCGATCTCCAGGGTGTAGCTCCTCTCCAGCTGGGCCTCCTGTTGCACCCACAACATCTTCTGCTGCGTTTTGATGGATTCGCACTCTGACCTCAGACTGTCCAGCATGCGGCCCCTCAGCTCGAGCTCTCTCTGCAAGGAGTACTTCTCCTGCTCCAGAGCCTGCATTCACACACACACACAAACACACGTTAGACCAGCGCTCCATTCCAAGCTGCTAGAACAGTCCACCAATTACCATGACCTACTGAAAACCTGAACAGAGCTGGGTTCAGGGCAGAGACAGTAGATGGTACCAAGGTTCCTGTGTTCTGACACAGGCTGGACCTGACACCTGTGGTGGGGAAAATAATTCTCAGGCCACAGGAACACAGAAACCTTCTCCTTCATTCACTGCGGCTACCACAGAGGCAACTGCACTGACTTTCCCTCCCCAGAATCACTTGGCCAGATAACTACCCAGCAAACTGCCTCCAAACCTGAGAGTTTGCAATGCGGTGCAGCTAACACAGTAGGACAGGACAAAAACAAGACACGAGTTCCCTGCAGCTCACATCAATTTCTTGTTTGCCTCGATTTGTACTAATGCTATACTCACGAAGGCAGGTAAGGGGGTGATCTACCAATCGTCCAGCTTCTTTGACCTACCCTCCGTCTTCTCAAGCCAATATTCTTGTTTCTGCGCGGGTGGGTCTCACAAGACCCCTCCTTCCTTGTCTGGACGGCGCAGCTGAGCCCAGTCCGGGCCTCCTGCACCGCCTCTGACTCACCTCTATGGAGTTCGTCATCTCCGTGCGCTGCTCCTCCAAGCGGTTCTGCAGATCCAGCTGATCGTCCAGCAGCTGCAGGCCATACTGGGCTGCCTTCTGCAGGGACTCCTCCGCCTCCTTCAGCTTGCAGCGCAGGCGCTGGACTTCAGAGTCCACTGCAGCGGACATCTTCTGTCTGTAAGGACGGGAGACACAGGCTGAGGGGATGCGTTCTATCTGCTAGGGCGGGAGGAACACGGGCTGATGGGACTCGTTTCTGTCTGTAAGGACAGGAGACATGAGCTGAGGAGACCCGTTGTGTGTGTGTGAGGATAGGACACACGTGAGCTGAGGAGACTCGTTCTGTCTGTAAGGACAGGAGACACACGGGCTGAGGAGAAACGTTCTGTCTGTAAGGACAGGAGACACACGGGCTGAGGAGACCTGTTCTGTCTGTAAGGACAGGAGACACACGGGCTGAGGAGACTCGTTCTGTCTGTAAGGACAGGAGACACACGGGCTGAGGAGACTCGTTCTGTCTGTAAGGACAGGAGACACACGGGCTGAGGAGACCCGTTCTGTCTGTAAGGACAGGAGACACGGGCTGAGGAGACTCGTTCTGTCTGTAAGGACAGGAGACACACGGGCTGAGGAGACTCGTTCTGTCTGTAAGGACAGGAGACACACGGGCTGAGGAGACTCGTTCTGTCTGTAAGGACAGGAGACACACGGGCTGAGGAGACCCGTTCTGTCTGTAAGGACAGGAGACGCACGGGCTGAGGAGACCCGTTCTGTCTGTAAGGACAGGAGACACACGGGCTGAGGAGACCCGTTCTGTCTGTAAGGACAGGAGACGCACGGGCTGAGGAGACCCGTTCTGTCTGTGAGGACAGATTCTGCTCACAAACATGGCGCATATCAGCCTGTGAGCCCTCAGTCCTGATGGTAGATCAAGGTAACAATGATCGCTATTAAGGTCTCCAAGTAACTTAAGAAGCACAACACAAACTTGCCATCTGTTCAATTGTGTCGGAGTGCTGTGTAAAACAATCCGCTGTTGTGCAATGAACCGCATAGCGAAAAGGGAAACTTACACCTCGCCACAGGACGTGAATAAAAATAAAACTGGATGGAAAAGGAAAAGTAAAGGAGCGACATTTAAAAAAAAAAAAAGATTTTCTCACCATCTTCGGCAGGAGAGCACCGAGAAAAAGACACCAGATTCCCCCTCTTTCTGTAATGCCATGCACCCGACAGCAAGGAGACGAGCTGCTCAGTAAGAGAGGGTTTGTCTTTTCGGTTTCGGCGAAATAAAGGGAGCATTCACCCCGCAGGGGCCGTGCTATTGGCATTCCGGTGGCGGCGCTGGACAGGGGGCTGCTTGCACAGAGCCCCTCTCCTTAGCAACGTGATCGCAGAGAGCAACTATGCGGTCGGGGGCCGTTCCTGCACACAAGAAGGACCTGGAGCTCTTCCATGGGGGGGGATAACAGAGTAACAGGACACTCAGTGCAAAGGAAGCGCTTCTTCTCGCTTGGCCAAGGCGGTGCTTCCCGGACCCACAGCTCCGTTGTGCACCAGACACACCGCAAGCCCCTGCCGTGCAAATGCATCGCGGCGACTCCCCGCTCTCCCCAGGGGATGAGGCTGGCCAGCTGCTGGTCCATGTGACTGAGCTACGACTTACAAGCGAGCCAGCAGACCAAACGCGGGTTTGAAACACCCACGACAGCTCTCTACCCACACTTTCGCCATTCTCGGGTACTTCTTTAAAGTGCTTCTTAAATCGTATTGCAAGGACTACTCTCCACAGCCTCGGAGCTCCTTACTCACATTATATCATGATTGAACCCCAGCCCTACCGACACCTTAAATGTCTTTTAACTGAAGTCGATACTCTGCTCAACTTCATGAGTGAGGTACTTTTGTTCTCGACAAACACCATTACTAAAAGTAAAAAAAAATGATCTACAACCAACTTTATACCAAGCTGGACATTATTCTAACAAAATGACGCCACGAAATTAAGTTATTCTTTGTATGTCTATACAAGTTTACCTTTTTTAAAACCGATTCCCTCGGTTCTGGAGCAACTGCCCGTCAAAATTTGAATTCAGCTCCTGTCCTGCGCTTAGCAAACAACTCTCGCGATAACCGAATTGAGTTGCTCACCGCGGTGCATGATGGCCACTGTAGTTTATTACCAATCGTGTCTTTATTTAGTGAGGCGATACATATTTCTCTCTTTTGATAACTAGACAATTTAAAATGTTCCAGTTATTTGGTGTTTATTATTAATGCAAATAAATATTAATTATAACATTGTGTTTTGTGATAGCCTTCGTGGTTAATATTTCGTATAAAATAGGTTTACAAAAGGTGGGCTAATTATCTTATGGGCTAAAATAAACTAAGGTATAATGGAACAAGTAAAGGTTTATTCCATGCTGAAAAGTAAAGAAAAGAAACACGTTTCGGCTGTGGAGCATTCTTCGGGTGCGAACTTGAATTTCTTTTAAGTACGATGCTATCAGTTTTAATTGTTAAAGTAAGCTCATGTTAAATTTAATGGTAAATGGTTATCACCATGAAAATAAATCCTCAGATATATATATGCACATGCAAAACGCATTTGTATATTTACTATATGTAGTTCAGGTTGGGAGCTGCGTCAACATGCGTAGGCTGCAAAGGAACAAGTAATAGGTTTATTCCATGCTGAAAAAAAGAAGAAAGAAAACACAACTTTTCGGCCGTGGAGCCTTCTTCAGGTGTGACACCTGAAGACCTCCACACCTGAAGAAGGCTCCACGGCCGAAACGTCACATACACTTGTGAATACCTACATTCATCTGGTTAGTAATGGACACCCCTGCTCCTGGTTTTACCAGTAGGTGGAGGTGTTGGCCCATCCTCTATTAACAATCAGGTGGTGTTTTTGTTCCCCAGCAGTAAATCCTGAAGTAAAATCCTGATGGATGGTCCATCCATCCATTTTCGGAACCTTTCTTCCGGTTCAGGATCGCAGGGAGCCAGAAGCTATCCGGGCAAGATACAAGTGCAAGGTGTGGATGGGACACCAGGCTGTCCCTGGGAGCACACAGACACACACACACCAGGGCCAATTTTCCCAGTAGCCAATTAACCTTCTGTGGGAGAAGACCGGAGCTCCCAGTGGAAACACACGGGGGGAACGTGCGAACTCCACACAGCCAGCATCTCTGGTTGGGAATTGAACACCGGACCCCAGCGCTGTGAGGCAGCAACGCTCGCCACTGTCTTTTGCTGGACTTAAAAGGCAATTACATCGACTTTTATGACACATTTCTACGTGGGGTATTAGTCGCGTTTTTTATACCTAGCAAACTGTATTGTTTTTTCTTGAGTTTAAAGACTGAAAACATGGAGTGCCTCTCCTGTTATTACACGCATCTTCGTGAAACGTGTATGCATTTTTTTATGACAAAGGCTTTTATCTAGCACTGTTATCAAAATACTGATTTATGTATATCTTTTGAGGCATAGATTCATATTAAGGACCATTCCTGATAGGCAAACAGAATATATGAGAGCGTTCAGCGGTAACTGAGCCAGGTAAACTGAACTCAGAGGGTTAAAAGAAGGAAAAACCGGTCTGAAAAGACAATGAATTAAAATTGAGTCATTCCACCCCCCAGGTCAGGGTTTCGGAGTGCTTAATTAGCATATCTCTCGCACTCCGCGAATCTTTCTCATTTAAACACGAGTATTTCATCAGCCTCTGTGAACAGCAGGAGACCGGAGTGGCAGGGCCTTTGTAACGTACGGGCGGCTAATGTCTCGGCCGTTGTTGTGGAGATGCCAGTAGTTTCAGCCTCTCACCCGCCCTCCAATCCAATCAAACCTGCGGTCTCCCCCTCCCCAGCATGTCTCACAACCGCCCTCGGGCTCAGGCCTCAAAGAGAAAAATAAAATATATAATTCGCTTTCCAAAGATCAAGAAGTCGATGATTAATTAATGTATTCGATGTGAACTAAATCGATCAAGTATCTTGGAAGATTACATTTTTGTTTTTGATAAAAGACTGAGTAGTCTAGAAAGACCGAGAGCTGTTCTGGGCCCCCAACCAGACCGTATTTCTTTTTTTTTTTCCAGCGCGTCTTTGTCCTGAACTGATTTGGTTTAACGGCAATCGTTTTCGTGCGGTTTCTGTTGTGCGTGACCAACTGCGCTCTGCCGTGGCAAGCTTATACTTTTAAGTAGCACGATCATTTTCTCCCCTCTTCAGCTTAGTAGCTGCCATTAACAATAAAAAAAAATAAATAAAAAATCAAAACCGTACTGTATCTTCCATTCCAATGACTTAATAGCAATACCTTAAACGTAAAGAGCGCTTTTCTGGACACTCCACTAAGGCGCTTTAAAGAAAATGGGGACGACTTGTCATGCTGTTTTTGCATTGCATTAGGAGAGAATGGACCCAGATTCTGTGTATGGGAAAATAACTTTTCAAAAGAGAGGATTATAATGTGATTTAATTAAGCTTATTCCCAACTGCGTCTTTTTTTCTGATTTTAATTGACGCGATAGAATTCGCATCCGTGCTAGCTTTTACCTTACACCCCCAACAAACCTTTCACAACATACCGGTATTCCTAAGAAAACAGATGGTCTTGGATGTCAGGTTGCTTGTCCCCGGTTCGCAAAAAGGCCATTTTACAGCTCCACGGTAGTAAGATACTTCGGAAAGACAAGTGTCTTTTATACCATATAGTAGTATAATACTGAATATGAAAATAGTAGTAGAAAAAAATCAAACAGTATACGTGAAATGTTTCCAGACTTTCTCAGTCCAAGGGTACACTGTGAAAGCCAGCAGTTCGCAGAGTAAGAATGTCTGACGACCAGATTTAAGATGAGATTTTCATGTAGTTGAAGGGTATCTTTATACAAGTTTGGCCAAACGGGGCTGTTATTAAAACCGACAACTAGTCGTGTTAACAAAATGCAATAACGCATTAAGATAAAATATGTGTTCCTGCTGAACAACTTTTCAGCCTGAAACCAGGCAGTATTCACAAATCATCTTTTATCCACCGTTGTTCTGCTTTTAGCCTCTTATTAGCAGTAACTTCAGAATCGTTGCCAATTTTCAATTCCTCTGTGTGCAGACATTAGGATGCCTCTGGAAAAGAAATCTCATTTTTGTGAGACACGCGGCCAATAATCCCTTCAGTTGCCTCTTGTAATGGATTGTAATGGATTAAGTCTCTCAGTTTGAAGGCTGAACATGGTAGTCTGGACTACCAAACTACCATGGTAGGGACTGTGTATTTTTAATGTAGGTCAAACAATAAAAGAAATGCTTAAATTTGTATTTTGGTCGTTTAACACATAGTAAACAAAAAAGAGACAAACCACGTTTAAAAAAAACACATATAAGCATTATACTGTTCAAGGATTTCACTCAGATTATTATAATTTAACCTGGACTACAGGGAATAACAGTCCGGCAATCTCTATCCAGGTACCTTTTACATGATTCGGGAGATGATATCTGCGTACTGTATACAGATGCGCATACACTTACTGCCCAGATTGTGTAAAAAGCAAAGGAGAATTACCCACAACAGAGTCAGGCCAAATTTACCGTGAAATCCAATGCTTTTGCTCACACGAACGAAAAACAACGCGGGGGGGAATGCGCGAGGTGGGAGGGTCTGTAGGCCCAGACGTCATCTCTTTGTGACGTCAGAGCAGCCCTTTATAAACTGCGCTTCGGGCAGACCGGCGGCACTGCTGCGTAGAGGCGAGGAGAAGCTTGTTCACGGTGACGGGCGGCGCAAACTGAACCATAATGGAGAACCAACTGTGTAAGCTCTTTGTCGGCGGGCTGAACGTCCAGACCACGGACGACGGCCTCCGCAAGCACTTCGAGCAGTACGGGCAGCTGACCGACTGCGTGGTGGTGCAGAACCAGCAGCTCAAGCGCTCCCGCTGCTTCGGCTTCGTCACCTACTCGACCCCCGAGGAGGCCGACGCCGCCATGGCGGCCAGGCCGCACGTCCTGGACGGCAACAACGTGGAGCTGAAGAGGGCCGTGGCGCGGGAGGACGCCGGCAAGCCCGAGGCCCTGGCCAAGGTGAAGAAGATCTTCATCGGGGGGCTGAAAGACGACGTGGAGGACGAGCACCTGTCCAGCTACTTCTCGCAGTTCGGCGCCATCGAGAAGGCCGAGGTGATCACCGACAAGCAGACCGGCAAGAAGCGGGGCTTCGGCTTTGTCTACTTCGAGGACAACGACTCGGCGGACAAGGCCGTGGTGCTGAAGTACCACACCATCAACGGGCACAAGGTGGAGGTGAAGAAGGCCCTGTCCAAGCAGGAGATGCAGTCGGCGGGGGCCCGGGGCGGCCGCGGGGGGCGAGGCGGGCGAGGGATGGGACGCTCCCAAAATGGCTACGGCGGCGGCAGAGGAGGTGGGGGCTACAACAGCTATGGCGGCTACGGCGGCAGCGATGGCGGCTACGGGGGAGGCTACGGCGGCGGCTACAGCGGGGGCTACGGGGGCGGCTACGGCGACCAGATGGGCGGCTACGGCGGGGGCAACGGCTACAGTGACTTTGGCAGCGGCTACGGCCAGCAGTCCTCCGGCTACGGCCCCATGAAGGGGGGCAGCGGCTACTCGGGCCGGAGCAGCGCTCCTTACTCCCGGGGCGGCGGAGGAGGAGGAGGAGGAGGAGGCGGCTACGGCCGGGGGGGCTACGGGGGCTCCTATTAAAAACACAACACAACAACCCAACAACAACAACAACCGGCCCCGCTTCACCCCAGCGGTGTGGGACGACACTGGGACTGAACCGCTTCACCTCGAAAGCCGGGAAGAAATCCGTTTTGTTTTGTAATTTTTTTTCTTTCACTCTGGGCGGGGGGTGGGGGGGAGATCCTATTGACCCCCCCCTCCACCCACCCACCCAACCACCCACAACTCCCGGGGAAAACCCTTTTCCACCGCCGTGAATTGGCGTCTGTGAGGATGCAGGGGCGAGAATCCCTCAGCTATCCCTAAGAAAGGAGAGACCTCTGTCCGGGCTGGTGTTCCTGACAGGTAGGAAGACACCCCCCCTCACCCCCGGCGAACCCGACACCTGTGCAGGGGTTATCTTAGACTGAGCTCTGCAGATAGACTGTAGGGGGCCATGTGTCCACCACGCACGACTACATCCGGCAGTTAATCAGGACAACGAGTAGCTTAAAACTCCCTCTTTTAAAAAAAAAAAAAAACAACCCTGCGAACGGAGGAAGAGGTCTTGTTTGTTAGACTAGGTTTGACTGTTTTAGTTTGGACATCTGTTTTCTTTTTAATCGCCTGTATTTTAGCTTCAGACGTGTTTAACCCCCCCACCAGTCTTAGAGATTTTTAGTTCAACTACAGTGAACACTGTGGGCTGATTTCCAGTCTTAAGTCTTGCTCTGTCACCGTCGGCCATCGACTAGACGTGCTCAAATAGGTTTCCTTTCAGTCCACTTGTCCACTGCAGTTGACCACGTTCCTGAAAACCTACGAAGTTGAACCAGTGGGGTAACACGGGCAAGATAACTACTGTACAGTATGGTAATATTTCCCCGAAGTTCTCTGATCGCTTGTTAACCCTGCAAGTCCACGCCATTACTATTTAAGTGCAGGGACATCAAAGGACAAAGGGGGGTTATTTCAGATAAATGCCTTTCATTGTATAATCCTGGTGCAGTCTATCATTAGTGTTGTTAAAGATGGTATACAACTATACAATTGTATGTTCGTTTTTTAAATAAAAACATTCATAAGCAAAACCCAGGTTATCAGTTTTATGTAGCACATAACCAATATTTATTTAGTGAGAATCTTAGAGAGGACGCCCGTTTAGATTTATCAGGTAAGACGTTTTCATGATTTTTCCCAGCAATCGGGTCACTGTTTTGTGTCACTGAAGTTATATGGCTCTAATATCAAAACGCCCTGATTGGTGGACCCATGTGTCCATAAAGCAGTGTCTAATCTAATGTAAAGCACATTCACTGCTTGAGTGTGGTAGTTTAACATCCATTATGACGTTTCAAAGTGCAGTGGGGGGAAAACAACTAATTGTTGGTGAACTGGAAAGTTTACACGCTTATTGTATATAAATCAAAATTCAGAAGGATGCATTTGAAACCTCAAACCTGGCATTTTACTAATGTAAAAATGACTGTTTTCTTATGGCTAAACAGTCCCACAGACCACAGTGTAGAAATTGAAAACAGTAGTGGGCTAAATAGTGCCATTAGTTTTAAAGTGCAATTGATTTTTTTTTCTCCACATCCCATGCCCTTGAAAATGTATAAATTTGTTCAACTTCACCCACTATTTCAAACTACTGCTACCGAGTTCATCTGCTCACAATGAACTATTGTGGGGGAGTGAGTCCTGAGATTTCCAAATTTGGTTTTATCCAGAGCCTGATTTGCACTTTTTTTTTTATTTGGATGGGTATCTGCCGTTTTGCTAGATGAGTCATTGATTTGTTGGGTGTAGCCAAATCTATTTACTTTAATTGCATGTTGGATTCTGTAGCAAAATTCACGGCTTTCAGTAGTTGCCCGTTACATTGGAAGTGCCACTGATGTACACAAGGGGTGTCTTATATTGGAATGTGGGACTCTGCTTGCTTAAATTCCGGAAATACTGGGTGACGCTGAGTCACTTGCGATTGAACACTACTCCCTTGCTGGGTTTTGCTGCAGAACCGGATTGTCTACCCTAACAAAAGTGCTTAATTATTGGTACTACACCTTTAACTTTAAATTGAGTTTCTATGGTAAAAGTATATTTCAGTTAACATTGTAGGATTTCTTCTGTACATTATCCCATGGCATGTTCAGTGGGGAAAATGTCCTTGCATAATGCATGGGTGATTTTAAGTGACTTCTAACCTTATTTACCTGATTAACTTTTAGGCCTATGTGAAGCGGCATTGGATGCACTTATCTTGGAGGAATGTGTGGATTAATGAGGGCTCATATTTATTTCTGATTCCTACATTTAGGTATTCGTATTGTAATCCTGGTACCTCAAAATAGCTGTAGAAGTTTGTTTATACAGGGACCCTGTTCAGTATCTGGGGTCGGTTGTGATAGGACTCTGTGAAAGTTTCTCATTAGGATCACACCGTGCAACACTAGGTATGTAAATCACTCTCTGTCTTCACCTACATGTTGGTTACAAGCACCATATAGATCTTTTTGGGTGTTACAGTAAGTCTCTTAAAAGAATTATCAACATGGGGGACTGGGGTAAATGTTTTGAATTTCTTTAACCAATCAAGTCCTATTAAATTCTATGGCTTCTGAAGTTTTGAAAATAAAAGTAATTTTTTATAGAAGGGGGGGAAAAGCCACATTAATAGCACATAAGGCTTCCCTTGTTGGTTGAGCCACATTAGTGTACTGTACCCATTATGTCTAGTAACTTAAGTCCTGTCGTCTTTTTAGGTTGTAATGCAACCATATATTACAAGGATAAAGGCAAAACAAGGTTTGTTACTACTTTATTACATCAACTAAATAGGTTGCCCATTAGAAACCTATTTTAGTAACTTCGTGGTCTAGTTTAATTGCTTGAGACTGTCCTCTTTTTACCCTGGGTTGGGTGATCCTTGCTTGTGCGTCATGTGCTTGATATTGAGAAGTGAGCTCCTGTCGTTGGACCCCTCTTTGCTGTCCTTGAAAGTTGTGTAATGGGTTTTTTCCCTTTGTCTCCAGGGAGCCACAGGGGCTGGACCCCTGTCAAAAGTTTCAGGCGCTGAAAAGGAAAGCGTCTGGGGCTAGAAATGTCGTGCAAGTGAGCCATTGAAGAAAGGTTGGAGGGCGGGTGGAGGTAAGTGGCTTTTGGCACTTATTTTAACACCCTCTCAGTATAAAATTTAAGGCTGCATTTTAATTGCTCATTTTAAGCCCCTCCCCGTGTTTTGGAGCAAGTCACTTTGAATATTCACGGATCCATCAGAACCAGAACCTGTGGTCTGACTAGCTCCCCTTTTGCATTTTAATTTGGCCAACTTATCCAAAGTGACTTAATTTGCACTACTTTTTTTTTGCTGTAACAATGTGGGTGAATCACCTTGCTCTGTAGTATAACTGCAGTGTCGCAGCCTGGGATTTGAACTTGCAGCCCTCCAGAACAGCGAGTGCTGCTGCCCCTAATAAATCTGGGAGTCTTGTGAAAGTACCAGCACCAGGTGTCAGAAGAGCAGTTTTGTATCCTCTTGTGCTGTGAATTAGTGGCCCTGAGCACTAAATGCCATCCCTGGAGCCTTGGGCATATTATTCAATTCATCAAGAGGTAGTTGGGATGAAACTGCACATGTGCTCATGAGCCCAGCAGAGAGGGGCTCCATAAGAATTGTCAGAGCAGTAATGCTTAACTCCAGTAACTTGGCATTTTAAGGTTGTGGTATCGCATACTACACCATTGGCTGTCCAGAGTGGTCTGAATGTTAATTATTCGTGCAAGGTATGAGAAATTGTAACCAGGCTCATGTCCCTTACAGAACCTTTTTATCTTTCAGGAAAGGATGGTCTGTTGGTGAATATTATTCTCTGCTCTCCACTCTGCACGGCATCATAGACTTCGTAGAAGTCCGTCAGTCACTTGAGGAGACTGAAAACATCTTTTCTACATGATGTTTGGAACATTGGTTTTGTTATCTTTTTTTAAATAAAGATTTGATTTCTACTTTGAAAAGTGTCCTGCTTAACTCATTGATTGTGACTGAAATGCAGATAACATTACACTGGAAATCGCATTTTTTCCTCTTAATGGATGTTCCTTTATGAATTTGAAATGCCCAGGAATTAGTTATGTAGTGTGGGGATTGTAGTTTCTAAACAATCTCCATGGGGGAGGGGGGGAGTACAAGGTTTTGGGGTCTTGTTAAGAGTACATGATACACTGCTTCCGAGTAGATCTTTGAAGCAACATTCTGGTATAATTGTCAGGAATATGGTGCAATTGTGGGGATTTATTCAGGTGATCCAAATAATGCATATTAACAGATTTAGTTCTGCTAAACTACTTGTTTATGGCTTTTTTTTCTCATGATTACATAAAATTAGATGGTATCCAAAGGGCTACTGCTCTCAAGGGGCAGAATTGCCTGGATTAGGCAGTGTTGTGGCCTTTTGAAAACAACGACTTCCTTAACATGCTTGCTGGTGGGGACCTGAAGCCACTCCAATGCAAATACATGCTTTATAAGTTGAAGGTCAGAGCAAGTTAAGGAAAATAATGGTACATGTGGAAAGGGGAGTTAGAGGGGGGGGGGGGGGTCATCTTTTCTGCTAGAATTCCCTATTTAAAAAATACCCTTTCAAGCCCCTAACCTTTTTAAAGGTGGACTTCTGCAGGTTACACACATCTACAGCCAAATCTGAGCAGCCTTGAGATAACAGGGGTTTTGGTTCTTCAACTACTCTAGTTAAGGTTTATGAGCTGAATCATAACTAGGTTTCTAACTAGTCTGAATTAAATCCTTTTAAATATATGTGCATAATCATTCATCTTCTCGAATGAGGATATTTTTGGACAATAGGAACAAGGATGAGAAGTTATTTGGGATCTCAAAGCTTGTTCCTGAACGCTATGGCGGTGCCACATCTACTTGTGTAGAATACTTCGTGTTCTGTGCTCGTGTAAACATCTTGCATACATATTGAGTTTGGTACTAGCCACCATTTCCCGATGTTGAGGACGAATGAAAAGTCCGAGAAGATTTAGGCTTGGGACGAATGAATTTAGCTTTACTGCGCTTTGTATTCAACAACCGTGTGATTTCATCCTTAAAATTAAGGTGGTGAAAAGCGGGACTAATCTGACGAACAACATCCTGTTGCCTCTGGCTGCATTTTAAAACCTTGCACTGATCATTGTGATAGAGACGTCTGCCTAAAGCATTCCCTCTGAATCACTGTAATTAAATGTCGGAAAAGAATCCTGAGTGGTTCTTAAAGAATATCAAATGTACGCAGTCAAAGGTTAATAATTATAATTTGTAATTTTGAAACTTTAATGGAATACATTTCTGCTTTAAATTTCGGCGGTTGCTTTTCTTATCCCTATGCTATAATCTCCTGGGGACCACCTCAAAAAACACGTTTGGTTAAAAAAAAACAGTGGACTATTAAATGAAGAATTTCTACACGAACTGCAACACACCGTGAAACTCGATCCTAGAGGGGGGTGCTTTTATGCCGGCACTTCGGTAACACGTAAAACATAACTTGAAACGCAGGTTTCATCCTAATGAGTGGACGCTTAACCGTACAAAGCAAGGTTTCACCGCAGAAATCTTAGAAAGCAAGTCGCTCTGATTCATTTGAGCGATGCATCCCGCCTTACAGCGTCTCTAGAGCCACCCCTGAGCTCGATTCACATCCACACAAAGCCGCACCACGCCGAGAGAGCTGCTGTCCCATGAAAGGGCGTTTGGACTCGGCAACACGAGGGGGGTATTTATTGACGACCGGGGCACAGCCTGGGGAGAGAAAAAAAAGTATTATCGATTGCAATGCGTGTGAAAGGCAGAAGCGACGTTTCCACCCCCCCCCCCCCCCTGAAGAGGTTATGAATGAAACGAACGCCGCGCGACGGATGTGGCACTACGGCCCGGCCACGCCCACACGGGTGTGACGTCAATGCAAAAACCGGCCTCCCGTCCTTTGAAAAAAGCAGGAAGACGGCGCTCTCGGCAGGCATTTTGAAATCGGCAGACAACCGGCAGCGGCGAAAATGAAGAACCAACTGTGTAAGCTCTTCGTCGGCGGGCTGAACGTGGAGACCACGGACGACGGCCTCCGCCAGCACTTCGAGCAGTACGGGCAGCTGACCGACTGCGTGGTGGTGCAGAACCAGCAGCTCAAGCGCTCCCGCTGCTTCGGCTTCGTCACCTACTCGACCCCCGAGGAGGCCGACGCCGCCATGGCGGCCAGGCCGCACGTCCTGGACGGCAACAACGTGGAGCTGAAGAGGGCCGTGGCGCGGGAGGACGCCGGCAAGCCCGAGGCCCTGGCCAAGGTGAAGAAGATCTTCATCGGGGGGCTGAAAGACGACGTGGAGGACGAGCACCTGTCCAGCTACTTCTCGCAGTTCGGCGCCATCGAGAAGGCCGAGGTGATCACCGACAAGCAGACCGGCAAGAAGCGGGGCTTCGGCTTTGTCTACTTCGAGGACAACGACTCGGCGGACAAGGCCGTGGTGCTGAAGTACCACACCATCAACGGGCACAAGGTGGAGGTGAAGAAGGCCCTGTCCAAGCAGGAGATGCAGTCGGCCGGAAGAGGCGGCCGGAGCGGGCGAGGGATGGGGCGGTCGCAAAATGGCTACGGCGGCGGCTACGGCGGCGGCAGGGGGGGTGGCGGCGGCTACGGCGGCTATGGCGGGGGCTACGGGGGTAGCGACGGGGGCTACGGCGGCGGCTACGGGAGCCAGGGCGGCTACGGCGGCGGCTACGGCGACCAGATGGACGGCTACGGCGGGGGCAACGGCTACAGTGACTTTGGCAGCGGCTACGGCCAGCAGTCCTCCGGCTACGGGGCCATGAAGGGGGGCGGCGGCTACTCGGGCCGGAGCAGCGCTCCTTACTCCCGGGGCGGCGGCGGCGGGGGCTACGGCCGGGGGGGCGGCGGCTACGGGGGGTATTAGGGCAGGAGGGCCGGGAGGCTCCGGGCACAGACCGACCGCGTTGAATTTTTCCACAAACAGGACTCGGGACTTGCAGATGTGACTCCAGCGTAGCGTAGAGAACTGGTCCAATACACGCCTTTTTAAAAATCCCTCCCCGGGGAGGGGAGCCCCTGTAGTGCAGGGTGCGGGGTTCCCTCAGATCCGTTTTTTCTTTTTCCCCCCACACCCCCCTTTTTTGAGATCGAAAAGAAAAAAAAATCGCTGTCTTATTGTAACGTTTTCAATATCTCCCCCCCCCCCATGATATGATTTTAAAAACCGGTTTTTTTTAAAAATTTCGTGTTGGGTTTTATGTGTATTTAAGCAGCTGAAAGGAGGGGGGGATGGGACGACACGTGCGGAACATGTCGCTTGTGTTTTGCCGAAGTTCAGCTCTGATATCGTGCAAAAGGTATTTCCACATTATTGCTAGAGTTCCGGATCATTTTGTCTGCATAAAACTCAGGGCATGGAAATTACTAAAGCTTTTGGACCGTAAAGATCACTAAA
This sequence comes from Lepisosteus platostomus, assembly GCF_059453375.1. Lineage (NCBI taxonomy): Eukaryota > Metazoa > Chordata > Actinopteri > Semionotiformes > Lepisosteidae > Lepisosteus > Lepisosteus platostomus. The sequence continues at coordinate 41,768,598 of NC_142623.1, forward strand.
CAATTGATTTTTTTTTTTCTTTTTAGGCCTTTAAATTATTGTTGGTAAAACGGAATGCAAAACGCTTTTAAGTGTCTGAACCATTTTTTTTTTTGCCTGTTCTGTTTGTAACGACGCTGATCTGTCGACTGTATTCATGATGCTGTTTCAATTCTAGTAAATCTGTACTTTTGAAGGTGATTTGTGGAAATTGGGCTATATTTTGTCCTGAATTCAGTCTAAATGTATTGCAAGCCTTTGTTTTTTGGCCTGTTTATAATAAACTTTTTTACTTAATGTTTTGTGTTTTTAATGTTTTAGCTGGTAATCGGTTAGGGTTGGATTTTTTTTGGGGGGGTAGGAGTGTGTTGTGGTGTTACTCAAATCTTCATGGAATCAATACCAACTCAGGAGCAAGTTAAGTTTTATGCCGATTTAGTTAAAAAACAACACAAGGTGTCAAGAGTTGAACCTTCTCCAGATATAAGGTTCCAATGCATTTGGAGGCACCCCCAACTGCAAACTTCAATAAAGGTAGTAGTTCAGGTGGGTAGCTGCGTCAGCATGCATAGGTGACACCTGAAGAAGGCTCCACAGCCGAAACGTTGTTCTCTTCTTTTTTTCAGCATGGAATAAACCTATTACTTGTACCTTCAATAAAGGTAGCCTTCCAGGCTATAACAACGCACATATTTTAGTATTCAGTAAGGAACTTTTTTTTTTTAATAGCTCAGACTTGAAATCCAACCGAAACCAGTCTAATCTGAAAGACTGGTGTGAGAATTTCAGTTTTCAATCGGCAAAATCCCTCATTTGGGGTATTGTATATTCATTTCATTACTAAAGATGGGATTGGTGTCTTATATTTAAGAGTGATAAAACTAATCACCAATAAAGAATAGAAGGGACTAATAAATTCAATTACCTAGTCTAAAAAAGTTTTCCCTCATTAAATGCTTAAGTTCTTGCCTGAACGTTTTTAAATGCTCACTATGCAATTAAAAAAATGCATGGGCATAAGAGATTTGACTTCAGACTTTGCATTTCCACCAAAAACTCTTTGAAGACGGGCTTTATTTCAGGATTAACTTCACTGACTATGCTGATCTTGCATGAAGCTCGCGAGCTGCAGGGGTGAGCTGTGTGAGAGCTCTACGGAAACTTCCATATGGCCCGATTCAATTCAAAATTCAATTTTCAGGTCAAATCCTTCCAAGGGTTTTTAATGTGAAAATGCTTGTCAAGAAGTGTGGCTGAATGTAAGTAAACTAACTTGATATAGTGCTGTTAAAGGTGGTTTCGCAAGGCACTTCACAGAACAAGAAATACGCGTTGAGAGGAGAGAGTGGACGGGGCTGGGATATACAGAAGGAAAGCAAAGGGGCACAGAACCGAAAGAGGCTGGGAATGTGGTGTCCGTTTCAACAATTGCCCGTTATCAGATAAGCTGTGTTCAGTAAGGCCTTTTTAATTTATAACACTTCGGCCTGGATTTAAAAGTTTCATTTCTGCACTAGGAGCTGTTTGGGTTGGTATTCCAGCACTTTTACTGTGCAGTTTACTCCCTCGACGGTCTGAGTGAAAAAGAGGGTAAAGGCTCAGCTAAAACTTGAAGACGCAACAACATGCAATGCGGTGTCTTTCCCCACCTTTATGTACTTCTTTGCCAAAGGGCGTTCGGAAGCAATGGCCCTCGCTGTCCACAAATCCCACATGAAGACCCCTGCTGGCGCAAGGGAAGAGGAATGCTTGTGCTCCACCCATATGTCCGTGGTCTCACTGCTTCTTCCAATTCAGGTCTCAGTGGAGCCGGCGTCTGTCCCCGCAAGGCAGGGTACGCCCTGGACAGGACGCCAGTCCGCAACAGGGCAGACGCACGCACACACACGCGCGCCAGGGCCTGTTTTCCAGCAGCTGATTCAGTGTGGCAATTCCTATGGGTTGGGAAGCAGGAAAGACTCGGGAGGGAAATAACATACAGACCGCTGCCCTTGGGGGGGGATGTCTGTCCCAGATATTGCTATGAAGCTCCCATGCATTTTCCTGGCCTCTGTACTGAGAGACACTGCGACAGCACCTGAAGCGCAAACCTGGACTTATTTCGCCAGGCTTTGGGTAGGGAGGGGGGTGTCTAGAGAGTGGGGTATCAGACCCAGGCTGCACGCCCCATACTCTGGCACGTGGCCTGCAATTCATGGGCCAGTTAAAAGCTTTTTAAGATCCGGTCCAATTGTTCATGTTGCTCTCCAAGATGTCAGCATCCAAAACCTGGAAGATGGCGCTGTGCCTCAGAGCAATCGGCGGACCCCTGTGGGCATTTCAACATCAGCCCAAGTGAGCAAGGTGTGGACACACACATCCTTTAGGTTTCTGTGCAATGTAGCCTGGAGTGTCGTCCACCAGAGCTTAGCGGTGCGAATTTCTTGTACCGCAGGGGCCTCACCCCCAGCCCTCGCTGTGTTAGGGTGGGCTGTAGTGAGGAGGAGACTGTGACCCCTCTACTCATGTCCTGTCATTTCTCTAAGGCTTTCTGGGCCCAGTTTGAGGACTGGTTACAGGCCCTTTCACCTCACCTTTCCCTGACCACTGCCTTCATAGTGTACAGCATCTCTCCTGTCAAGGAACAAGTAATAGGTTTATTCCATGCTGAAAAAAAGAAGAAAGAGAACACAACGTTTCGGCCGTGGAGCCTTCTTCAGGTGCTGAAGAAGGCTCCACGGCCGAAACGTTGTGTTCTCTTTCTTCTTTTTTTCAGCATGGAATAAACCTATTACTTGTTCCTTTGCAGCCTACGCATGCTGACGCAGCTACCCACCTGAATCTCTCCTGTCAGACTACCTTCTGATGTGTTTGACAGAATTGGGGGCCGCGGTGAACAGCCCTGTGGAGAGTGAGGAACATGGGGGTGTTCAAAGGCATCGAGGTCCCAGTCAAGGCAGCAGGTAGCCTGGCCCTGTCCATTATTAGAGAGAACTATCATCTCAGAGATCTGTGGAGAGAAGGGAGGGAGGAAGCAGAAAATCTGTGGACAATAGAGGGCACAGGACTGTACCTCAAGAACCTGTGATACTGATTATCATGTAAAGGGAAACAAAAGCATTTGACTTTTTTTGGAAGTGATTCAAAATGATGTAAGTCATTAGGGTGATGTGGTGGCTCTGTGCTTGTGGCTGGAAAGTTGCTGGTTCAAATCCCGCAGCCGGCAGAGGAATCCTACTCTGTTGGGCCCCTGAGCAAGGCCCTTCACCCCAGCTGCTCCAGGGGTGCCCTATAAATGCCTGACCCTGTGCTCTGACCCCAAGCTTCTCTCTCTGTCTGTGTGTCTCATGGAGATCAAGCTGGGATATGCAAAAAGACAAATTCCTAATACAAGAAATTGTATAGGGCTAATAAAGTGATGTAATGTTATGAAAAAATTCATCTGAACAAAAGTAATTATTATTATGTAACTGTTGTCTTTTTTTAACCTTAACAAGGCGTGCTCATCTACTGTATACTGTTTTAGGTATATATGTTAATGTAAAGTTTTCTATTTTGTGATTCTCTGTATTTATTTGTGAAAAGAAAATAAAGTTCTTAAAAATCAAAATCTTTGGAGTGGAAGGAGACCCACGTGGGCACAGGGAGAACATACAAACTCCACACAGACAGCACCGAAGGTAAAGCACAGGTAAACACAGAAAACGTTATTGCCAGGATTTTTATTTTCAATACATGTACACACTTACACATACGCTTAATTAACACTTGAGCCACCCACTCAACTGCAAATCAGACAACATGTTTGTCTATCTCTAGAGAGATCGTTGACTTATCTGGCCCAGAATCATGCACATTGAAGACCCTCTTTTGTTAATAAATCCTGAAGGATGCTAATATCCAGGGTACTGTGTAATTGCACAGTACTCTGATGAATTCCTACCAACTGAACGTTAGATCACGCCACGCTGCACTCAGCGCTGGGATTTTGGAAATCTTCAAGCGGGAGGCTTTCAGGGGAAATGCTTCAAATTTAAATGATTCCCTTTTCTTTGGATTGCTAACCTTGGTGCAATTTGGGTTTTATTTAAGATCGACTGCTAGTTTTACCATTGCAGCTTTGCAATGAATGGTTACATGTTGCATTACAAATTGATCATGTTTGGTAGAAAAGCATTTTATTTACATAATTTTGTCATTCATAACTACCGAACACTACCGGTCACCTCAAACGACACCAAACGTTTATATTATGTGCCATTCAGACTATTCTTGTGTAACCTGTGTAGCATGTGTATAGTACTATCTACACTATACAGTATTATAGTATAGTATATGGATGAATGCACATTTCATATACAATGAAATCACCTTGAGTAAATGTTATCGCTAAATGTTGGACCTTTTTGTTCTCTATTAATTTTGATTAAAAATCTAACCTTCACGGATTTTATTTCGTTTGCTTTTGGCGTTTTCAGCCCACATGCGATTATTGCTACTACTCCCGTTTATGTGCGGCTTGAAACATGTTTTTTTTTTTCGGTGGCAGAAAATGAGTCGCTTGCGTGCACGGCCCCACAATGGCCTTCCTGGCCGCCCGCACAGAAGCGCGGGACGGGCAGAGCGGGGCGGGGGAAATATTTAAATAATACGTTTAATTCGCTCAAATCCACCAATGACACGTCGCGACGCAATCGATGGGGGTGGCCACATCGGCGTAGCCCCGCCCACCGCCCGCCATTTATACCAGCGTTCAAAGAAAGGCACTTCTCTGCGCTGGGAAGCTGTTGTCAGGGTAGGAGATACTTCAAACCTTCTGACGTAGACGGCGAAAAAAACAAAATGGAAAATCAGCTTTGCAAGCTCTTCGTCGGCGGCCTGAACGTCCAGACCACGGACGACGGCCTCCGCCAGCACTTCGAGCAGTACGGGCAGCTGACCGACTGCGTGGTGGTGCAGAACCAGCAGCTCAAGCGCTCCCGCTGCTTCGGCTTCGTCACCTACTCGACCCCCGAGGAGGCCGACGCCGCCATGGCGGCCAGGCCGCACGTCCTGGACGGCAACAATGTGGAGCTGAAGAGGGCCGTGGCGCGGGAGGACGCCGGCAAGCCCGAGGCCCTGGCCAAGGTGAAGAAGATCTTCATCGGGGGGCTGAAAGACGACGTGGAGGACGAGCACCTGTCCAGCTACTTCTCGCAGTTCGGCGCCATCGAGAAGGCTGAGGTGATCACCGACAAGCAGACCGGCAAGAAGCGGGGCTTCGGCTTTGTCTACTTCGAGGACAACGACTCGGCGGACAAGGCCGTGGTGCTGAAGTACCACACCATCAACGGGCACAAGGTGGAGGTGAAGAAGGCCCTGTCCAAGCAGGAGATGCAGTCGGCGGGGGCCCGGGGCGGCCGCGGGGGGCGAGGCGGGCGAGGGATGGGACGCTCCCAAAATGGCTACGGCGGCGGCAGAGGAGGTGGGGGCTACAACAGCTATGGCGGCTACGGCGGCAGCGATGGCGGCTACGGGGGAGGCTACGGCGGCGGCTACAGCGGGGGCTACGGGGGCGGCTACGGCGACCAGATGGGCGGCTACGGCGGGGGCAACGGCTACAGTGACTTTGGCAGCGGCTACGGCCAGCAGTCCTCCGGCTACGGCCCCATGAAAGGTAATTACTCGGGCAGAAGCGGCGCTCCTTACTCCCGGGGTGGCGGCGGCGGAGGCTACGGCCGGGGGGGCTACGGGGGCTCCTATTAAAACATAAGGACCCCACCCCCAAGTTTTTTTTCTCTCCCCCCCCCCCTTCCTCCTCCCTCCTCCTCCTCCTCCTCCCCCCGAGTATCCACGACACTCTCCCAGACCAGCAGGAAAGGAAAAACCGACAACAACAACAACAAAAGACACACACATAAACCTCTTAAGCCTGCCGTCACGATATTTCCTGAGCCCGACCGCGACTCCGGCCTGGGATTGACTGGAACACTGTGAACCCTCGTCCTGTGGTTAAGGAAGGGAGAGACCCCCCCTCCTACCCCTACTCCCTACTGCCCCCTGCAGGCAGGCCGAAACAGGTAGGGGCTTCCTCGCCCGCGAGCCTGGCCTAAAATGGCCGCCGCCACCGCTTGCAGCCCCGGCTGCTGCACAGCTCCCTAAGACCGTAGGAGGCAGAGATGTGCGTCGCTCTCCCCACCCCCCCCAGATATACTAGGCCGCGTTTCTTATCAAGGTTTAGGACTACATCCTCTGGATTCCAGCCTTTCTGTTTTTTATTTTATTTTCCCAGTTGTTTTTTTTTTTTAAAGCGGGGAGGGTTTGGGCAGCGATTGTGAGTTTACTGTATTATTCCCAGACGACCTCTGTTTTTTTTTCCTCCTCCTCCTCCCTCGTTATAATTAAGATTAGATTACTGCTTGTTATTTTAGGTGTTTGCTTTTTTTTTGCTTTTTTAAAAAAAGATAGTTTAAATGTACTTTTGTAAATGACTTTATGTGTATTTAAGTGGGGTATATTAAGTCATTTTCCCTGGGGGGGGCTCTTCTGCATCTCAGTATCCAATTGTAGTCAATTGCAGTGAACTCGATTTAGTCCTTGGCAGTTTAAATTGGGTAGCAGCTAGTTTTGTGATTACCAAGGCTATCAAGTTAATTGTGACTTTGCAGACACCTAGCGTGCAACTCAATATTTCTTCAAATCTTGCGATCAGGCGTGACTTATTGATCCTCAAAAAGACAAATTTAAGAAGCATGTTTGCCGATTGTAAGGACTAGGTCAAATTAAACACTTAGGTTCACTGCCGTTGTTACTAAACCAGGGAATTCAGTTTCTTCCACCAGTACCTGGGGTGGAATCTTCTCTTTACTGTGTATGTTAAAATCGTTAATAGTTAACATGATTATTGTTATAGTTGCTATGGTGAGAAATTGTTTTCAGCTTCTGAAGATTTCTAAGATGCGTTTACAAGTTTTATCTGAGCCTTTTCCCTATTTTTCAGTCAAGCCGTTAAATAAAATGGACTTCAGACTCGCTTACAAGAAAGTAAACCCCTTAATGTCTCATTGTGTTCTTGGTACACAGGTCAGCCTCTTAATGTTGTTAATTTCCTATACCCAGTAAATTGTATGTATGTTTTGTTTTTGGATTTTTTTTCCATTTAAAATAAAACTTTTTACTCTATAGAAGTTACTTTTATTTGAGGAAATATGCTTTATTTAAATCAGTTAATGATCCATTTTTTCTACAGTGTTTGAATATTTCACTTGATTCCAAATTGGATGATGGATGCAGGCCATGTGCGTCCTTCTGTTGTACTTGATACAGCTGCGTACTGAGCTCTTTGCTGTTTCCATCTAGGTCTTCCATGTTTCAAGTGGTCTTGCCCATTACTTGTCATGTATATTACGTGCAGCTTAACTAGTTTTCACATACACTTTAATGGAATTTCTTTTTTCCTTTCTACAAAGAAAATAGTGCCCTTTAAGTACCACGAAAAACCCGGCTCCCAGGTTCTCATGTTTAATGTTAAACCTAACCTTCTGTGGCAAACTAAATATATAAGTGTCTTTTCCCAAGTGGAGCCTAAGCCTCCTGTTTCAGTACTGTTTAGTCAACAAAAAGCTGGATTCATACTGTTAGCTGTGTCTTCTGCACCGTGGAAATCTCCAAGTGTGTACTCCAGAGAGCTGTAGAAACTGATCTCCGAAAGTCCATAGGAAATGCAACTCAGGTTTGTAGAAAGACTTCATACAATATATCGAAAACACGCTTTCTTTAGAAGAATGGAAGAAGTTTTAATTAAAAGTAGCAGTTTTAACAGGAAACCCTATCTGGGAGGTCTGCATTTAACTAGCAGGAAATTGCATGCTTCTGAAAACTACCATTATCCATACCTCTCAGTCTTCTTTGCATAGTAATCATACACATCTTGGGGGGGAAAAGTATAAAATGGGGAAACTCTCAGATTTCTACTTTATTAACTTTCACTTTGTGAATGCAGTGGGCCAGCTTTCCCGTAATTAAGAGCTGAGTTATAAAGATAAGATTTGATGTAACTATTGACTCATTAAAACAGTTGACTTATGTTTTAACTATTCAGTGTTTAAAGCTGATGCTGGTAATAGGCTATCTGTGATGTTTTATAACCCACTATTCCCGCCAGCCCTCAGTAACGAAGGTCTTACCGGAGTCTGGCTTAGTGTTCCTTAGTGCTCCTCAAGATATTTATGCGACCAAAAGCAAGGAGAGCAGCGTTAATATTCAAGGTTTGTGACTTTAGGTATGTCTATCTTATGCTTCATAATCATCTACCCCCCCCCCCCCCTTCACTCAAACCAAAATTATACTCATTGTTTGTGATCATGTTTTACTAGGTGTTGCATTCCATAATTAAGTTTGAGAGCCACGAGAAATCTAAAGTTATTTTGTTTTTAAAAAAACTAGGTGATTCCTAAAAAGGTTTAAGTTATAGTGTTTTGAAATTTTGATTGGGAAGATCTTGGAAAAACACGATGTCCTAAAAGTCAAAGCTGGGGATAGCAGATAGGGGAATAGTCTTGCCACACTGTATTTTAAATTCCTAATTGGCATTTCTTTATCAATTGAGGCTTTGTCTTTTTGATATCTCTAATATAATTGCCCGATACCTTGTTTTAATATTTGCCTGATTGGTGAAAGCACTAAACTTTTTAGCTGTGTGCACAATTAATAGTGTTCTGCTGAATGCTTACTCATAAGGACCCTTTTAGAAAGGCTCTAGGGTTGTGATTATTCAGTTATCAAGCAAGAAGTTAATGAAATCTATGGGCTTGTTCTGGTATTTTGGTACCTGGGATCACAGGCATAAGTGTGAGAACCATAAGAAAGTACTCAGAAATTCCTTCCAGGGATTTGTGATGGAAGTTTTTTTTTATGATTTGATCAAATCAAAAACACATCTTCCCTAACTGAGAAGACTTCAGGGTGTATTGGTGTTTGACTTAGTGTGTTCTGAATTACAGCTGCCCAGTCATTAAAGGTATCTTTTTTTTTTTCTTTTCCCCCCCTCATTCCAGAACGCAGCCTGCGTAATGCTGGAATTTGAAACCCTTTCCTAAATTACCTTTCCCAAAGTACCGTCGACTGAACAGGATCCGCAAAGAGCCTGGTCCTGATCTTGGAAGGAGAAGGGAAGCACATTGTATCAGGTGAGCAAGGGCTTCTTGTTTTAGTTTTCAGAAGGGAAATCGATACATTCGGAAGGGTATCCCAGATACTACTACCTGCTTTGCTGTGACCGCTACACATTACACACTTTTGAGCGTTGGGCCCATCTAGCCCATTCGGAGGTTGGTAGCTAATTGATCAAGGATCTCATCCAGCTGTCTTGAAGGAAGGCAACGTATCGGCCTGGCTGGGTAGTATGTTACCTACTCCCACAACCCTTTGGGTAAAGAGATTGGGCTTCGCTGGAGTTAAGCTACTGGTACGTTGGGTCGCCAACTATGTTGGAAGATATTTGAATGCTATGGATGTCACGGCTGTCAGGCTGTGTGTCTTGCTACCACTTTATTCAGCCAATTCTTGCCCCCCAAAAAAAGAGCTGTGGACGGAAGTGTTCTCGTGAGATGTTAAGGCTCTGAACCTGCCGTCCCGGGCGATTTCTGCAGGCAGTAGAGTGTTCCTCACCCTGACTCCTCTGGGGCTTCCTGTGTGGCGGTCTGGCACTCGTCGGCGTCGTGCGAAGCTTCTTTTAGAAGGGAAGCGATTCGGATTCTGCCGCCGCCACCCCCTCTCAAAACCATCCTTTGGGAATCCCTTCCCATGGTAGGCTTTCAAGGAGGTGTGGCTGCTACTCTCGTTAGTCCCGAAATCCATTTGTGCCCACGTGAAGCCGGGATATTCGGATATGGAAATTAGCCTTTTTTCCCCAGAACCGACCCCAACAGAAGACGAGCGATTTGCTTCCCCACCCCCTCCTCCTTCTTTTGTTCGTCCTCGGCTCCTCCTCTCATGTCCATATGCGCAGTGGGGCCATCTGTCTCCCCACGCAGGGTCCCAGTGTTCCCGCAGGGTTTCAGCGTATCTGCAAATGAGAAGCTGCTTGTGGCCTGAGGGTTTTGTCTTCAGATGGGCTGGAAAACTGGCTCCTGACCCAGGGCTTCTGCGTTTTCTTTTAGACCTTTAGATCAGATCGCTTTATTGGCCAGATGCAATTTCTTGCATGGGGAATTTGTTTTTTCGCAGACCCCAACCTGCTCTCCATGAGACACGCAGACGGGGAGAGAGAAGCTTGGGGTCAGAGCGCAGGGCCAGCCGTTTATACGGCACCCTGGAGAAGCTGGGGTGAAGGGCCTTGCTCGGGGGCCCAACGGAGTAGGATTCAAACCGGCAACCTTCCAGCCACAGGCGCAGATCCTTAGCCACAGTGCCACCGCTCCGCCCCATAACCCGTTCCCTTCCCCTCCCCCACGCTCAGACCTGTTTACTCATTGGGGTCGTTGCTCTGAAAACATCCGCTGTGTGGTATTTCAGAACCCAGGCATACTCGTCCAGGGGGACTTGAATTAAGGTACCTGGGATCTCGGAGGACATTTCTGCCAGCGTCCCCTGATGGATGCAGGTGCTTAATTTCCCCCCTAAAGCCTTACCCTCTGAGCTGCGCTAATCCAGACCCTGTGATGTCCTTAACGTCATTTTAATGCACACAACAGAGCACAAGGTAACCACGGCCTCTGGTATTCCAGCCCTCCATCATCTCATTGGTTGACTGGATTGGCGTGCACGTATTTCATTCCTGCACAAATCAGCCGGTTCGTCCTGCGCCTATTCTTAGTGCTCCCAGTGGGCTCATGCTTGGGGGTCTTTTGGGTTGTGCGGGGTGGTGATGAGCTTATTTGAAGGGCTTTATTAGCCACAGCAGATAACAGCTGACAGAATTACTCCCGGGGGCCAGACACGTGTGGGACCAGCTGTTGCAACCAACCCCCTGAACGCACCAGGCGGCCAAATCCCGGTTTGTGCTGGTTGAACAGAAAGAGGGTGATGTGTTAAACAGACGAGCCTGCATTTAGAGGAGTCCACAGACGTTTTTTGGAAGTTTCCTTTCCTTAAAACAAATGCCGCGAGTAGTTCCTGTGGGTAGGAGAATTAGCGACGTGCTCGCATTCCTCAAGTTGCTATTAAAAGAGGCAACCACGAACCGCACGTTTACTTTCAGGGCCTGCGAGAGACTGCGAACAGGCAGGGCAGCAGAAGGCGCGTTTCGGCGCCGACGGGGTGCCGGGAGAGCTGGAAATGGCGGAGGGGGAAGTGGGCGTGACGTCACGGGCGAGAGGACCCGGATATTTTCCTGCGCGCGGCTCGTGTGGCACGGGACTGCCGGAAGTGGGGGGTGTCGGGCTTGGCAGGAAGTCGAGATCGGGGGGAAGCGAGGAGGCACTCGGGCTTACTGGCCCACTGCCTACCCTGATGCGGTGAAGTCTTTTATTTAAACACCAGACTGCGGTGACTCTTGCGCGCTTTGTCAGGCCGAGGCGGACGATGTCGGGCAGCGATGGTCACGTGTCTTTCCGCAATCGCCGTGCTGCGTAGCGGGAGAGCCGTGCGTGGAGACCGTGGTTCCTATGGCAACGCCGCTATGGCGGACACGGCGGCCTGTTCTGCAGCTCTGGCGACGCGCCCTTGTGTCTGGCCGTGGGCTCATGAACAGCCATTCATCGGCCACGGGTTAGCCTCAGGGTTATGGCTCCGTAAGTTTGGGAGAAATGTTTTTTTTTTGAGAGCATGTTGCATAGTAGTCCCGAAGCGCTTATCGCGTTGAACATGGACACAGACTGAACGGTGTCTTTCCGGTAGAGAGAGATTTGGTCACATCACTTTTTATTGGGATAGAAGAGTGCTTTTCGGCACTTATAAACGGCTTTTAAAAACATTGCGCGTCGGCAGATATTCGCTTTTTGATTTTGTTCCATCCCTCAGGAAGGTTTTATGTTCCTTTGCTACTTTAAACGTTAAGCCTTTTTATTAAGTTTAATAAATCGGAACAGCATGACCACCTCTTAAAACGCGTTTTTGATAAACGTGGAGGGAACATTTAAAACCAAAAACGTGCGAGATTTAAAAAAAAATCACATGCACACACGAGTTTTGTCACCTTCACCCATCATTTGAAGTTACAGCACCATTCAGCGGAAATGTGCAATAATTCATTTTCCAATTTCATAAGATGACACCTTACGTATTCACTTTTGGAACACACGGGGGCAGCAGTTACTTTAAAGTGGGTTTGAAACGAGTCGTGTCAGCTTGAGCAATTACTGCATTCAATAAAAGCAATCAGCTTAATCTCCTTCTTACATTCGAGAAGCTGTTTCTTCAGTTAATACGTACTGGGGGAAGCCTCTTATCATTGTTGGGTTTAAGGTGTGATACTCTTTCTAACACTGTTTTCTCTTTACACTCAGAGGCTATCCTGGAGCTCAGCTGGCTGGCGTGAAGTTGGCGTGTGCTCTCCGTGTGCTGCCCGGAGCTGCCCCGTGTGCCCCGCCAGCTGCCCAGAGCAGCTCTCATGCGATGACTGTTTTACAGGTCACGCAGACTTGGCTACGAATCCACGGACTGGAATATCACTGATGGGCGCTCTTTTTAAAAAAAAAAACGAAAAGCGGTGGAAAAAAATATTGTGATTTAAAAAAATATATATTTAATAAAAGTATTTGAGTATCGGTGCCGTCCTCTTTCTCTTACCAAGGTTCAGAGTTGTGTGTTCTGAGCTGCTGTTGTATGTTTTTCTTCCAGGTACAGTTACAGTCTACAGAGCAGTACTCGGGTGTAGCTTAAGGGTGGTTGTACTGTGCAGGGGAGAAGTGAATACTTGGAACTATGCACTTAGATTTGAATGTACTTTTCGTGACTGCTCCTGTTCAGACCTTTCAGCCTGGGTGCTCATTCACGAAGGCTCCAGCACTACGAGTACCTGCCTTCCTGCCTTCAATAAATGCATGTCTAGTTTCTGGAATGTGATGGAGTTTGCATCCCCGTTGCTTCCAGATTCTTTTTAATCCTTTGGGAATAGTGTCTATAAGCTGTCGGCTGTGCATTCCGGACACTCTAGTTGCTATGAAACGAGCTCTGGGCGATTGCGACATTGTGATTGTTTCCCCACTGTGGCCGAAGAAGAGCAGTGAATGTGGCTCCGTACTCGAAACCAGAAGACCGGGTTCGTATTGCAGGTGGGACACGGGTGTCATACCCCTGAGCAAGAGGGTTTGTTCAGATTGCCCCAGTTACGTGCCCAGTTGTTTAAACTGGTGCCAATGCATGTTACCTCAGATAAATTGTGCCGTAATTGATCAATCTTAAGAGCAGTATAGCCCAGCTTCCTCCCGTGTTAAGTGGGAGCACCTGCACATATTAGGCAAGCTCCAAAGCTCCTCTATTTGGTTGTCAGCAGTCGTTTTTACTATACTGATATTGATTCCAAATCAGCTGGGTCTGTTGGAGCGGTGTGGCGTAAGGCACCTTATTTAACAGTAGCAGCAGTGTCCCAACCTGGGTCTTGAGTCCCTTCCACTCTGGGGCTGAGGGCCTTTAGGTGCCCCGTTTTATCCTTCTGGAAAAGCACTAATGCTCGAGAGTCCGGTACATTGATAGTCCGACCAAAATAAGGAGGGGGTGGGGGATTTCGGTGTTTCTGTTGGCCTTTCTCATTGGACACTCAGTAGCAGGTCTAGATGCGGGGGGGCCTAGAAACTTTGTGGGTCCTAATGCCCCAGGGTAGTGAAGGGGACGCTACAGTGTAAAAAAAACATAAAACCAAGGTCCTGACTGGTTATTAGGAATCCCAGGACATTTATCAGAAAGAGTAGGGCTGTTGACCCCAGTGTCCTGGCCAAATTCCCCCCTGGTCTTTACAAATCATAGCCACCTAATAATCCCCAATTATGACCTGGCTTCATCACACTCCCACCTGATTGCTGATCCTGCTGGTGCACTCTGGCTGCCGTTGCATCCATAAAAGTGCTATATAAATGTGTAAGAAATCATCATACCAAGGCCTTATGCGACAACCCAGGATCAGCACTCCCCAGACATTGGAAGTGAGGACGAAGACCAACAGTGAAGAAGGTTCTCGCTCCTGTCGAGGCCTGCCCGGCTATCGTCATCACAATGTCTAGTTCCAGAATTGCGGGTAACCAAATTGCAGAGCTAAAAATAGCTTATTTTTCAGACTGCATACTGTATTGCAGAAGAAACTAGAAGCTCGACTGGAAAAAATGAAAGCTTATGTGCTTGCCTGTTAAGACAATTTGTATTTTATAACTTAGCACATGATCAGCAGAAACAAATTACTGCGCTCGTGTTTTAGGAGACATACTCTCGTGTTACATTGTCCATTGACACGGGTTTCCTACAGCTGTTGGCTTTGCATAAGAGAAACAGTGAAAGTAAGATGCGTTAAGACAGCCTATTCCACGTTACCAATCAACAATGGTGATAACGTAGTCGCACAATCAATAAAACAAAATTACGAGCGTGTTCATTTCTCAATACCAGATCATTCGTGATATACTGCAGTAGGCTGCTCATGTCCTATGAAGACTGTTCATAGCCAGCTGTAGAAAGATACACAGAAAGGCGATTGCATGTTTTCTCACATACCATGTCTATATATTAAAATACATGACAGTTTTGTTTGACCTCTTCTGTGTTACGCTCAGTTATAAACCTCCACATGTTGCTCAGCTGCTCAGACTGCACAGTGTTAAGTGTCGGCTCGCACTGGAAGGGGCGGCGCTCTTCAGCGCTTCGACAGCAGCCTCAGTCTTCACCGTGTCACGTTTTTTGTCGAACGATACAGGTTTTGGGGGTGACCGTTTCATGACAGCGTGTTATGGATCACGGGGGGTCTTTCGGGGGGAGGGGGGGGGGCTGCGACGCTCTCGCGCACTCGGGGGGTCCGCACGCGCACAGAGAGTGGAAGAGGGAAAGAAAGGGGGGGTTGGAGCAAGGAGACCTGGGAAAAAAATAGCAAGGAGAGGGAGAGAGAGGGAGAGAGAGGGAGGGGGGAGGTGTGTCCTTCCCTCTCATTCACCGGTCTGCTGTGCAGCGGCGGAAGAGGGCTGGCGAACTCGGGAGCTGGTCCGTCCTGTACCCCTGAGCGGCCCTGCGCCAGTCCCCCGCCGCTACCCGCCCGGCTCTCGCCGTGAGCAGCAGCAGCAGCAGCAGCAGGGTGTGAGCGGACAGCCGGACAGCACCCATGCGCTAGGACCGGAACCATGGAAGATGCAGGGTGAGTTTTGCCTCGCCGCTGTGTCCCTGCGTGCGCCGGGACTGAGACCCCTCTGCCCCTGCCTTCAGCCCCCTCGAATCTGTGCGCTGCCATCGCGTTTGTTTGTTTGTTTTTTTTTGGGGGGGGGGCAGCATTTCTGCCGTCTTCCGCTCCTCGGCGAAGCGCTGCTGTACAGGCATGCAGCAGCAGCAGGTGGGGGAGTACCGGTACCTCCCAACGTTTCGCTCGGACACGTGATGAGGTGTTACCGTGTAGCCGAGCCCAGTGATAACTGTCCCAGGACCACGCACAGCCCCGGTCGGAAACGTACAGCTGGCGACCGCAACTGCTTGCAGTCGACACCTCCTGCCTGACCGGGAGGTGTTGATCTTTTTTTCGACTCTGTGCAAATCCGAAAGAAAGATTTGGATTGTTTACAGGCGGCACGGCAGGATGTCGTGCTCAAGTTTAGTGGCGAGCCCGACCAAACTAGAACGTGTGATTTTTCTTTTTCGCCAGGTGTGCCTGTATATTACCTGTGTTTTGACGCGCAGAATTCTTGGTTAGGAAACGTTAAAAAGGAGTAGATAAGGCACGGTTATTAAAAACGTCAAATTGACTATTTTTCTTACGAGTTACATCGCTTATACATTTTCAATATGGAGATCACGTGAAAAACACGAGCTTCGCTTTTGCTGTTTTAAGAAGGATGAATATTCACGCTATGAGCGCTTGTAACGCCGGTGTTCCTGATGCTTCTCCAGTGTGACATTTCGACAAGGGCTCATGCCAGACCTGAGATCTGTGACCTTTCCGTCTGCAGTACTGGATGAAATTATACAAGGTTTACATTTTTAAAGTTTACTGGGAAACCCTTGCAATTCAGACTTTATTTCTCTTTAAAGCTGGCTGAAAAAACCTATATCCATTATTCCCACATCGCAGAAATGATTGTATACTTTTCCATTGAGAAGAAAATCTTGCCTGTTGTAGTCAAGTGTTCTCTTTCCCCTCTTCATGACGCAAAGGACTCTGGTAGTAGTTCTTCATTTGAAAGCATTTCGGGTATCACATCTGCCCTCTTGCAACAGTACCCATTAAAGCGAATTCACTGGTACCTTTAATTGTGTATGGGACATAAGGAGTCTTGTGATGGACTGGCCTCTGTCCTGCCTTGGACCCGTTGCATGCTGGGATAGGTTCCAGCTTCCCTGCGATCCTGGATTGAATGAGTCTGTTAGAACATGGATGGACGGACATAGGGAGTTTTGTTCTTAACTGAGTAGTTTTTGAGAAAGCTTTGAAACTGAGGTTTTTTTCCCTTCCTCTTCAGTTGCAGCTGTCTTTGCAAAGATACTCCAACTAAGGCAGTAAACATAGGATCAGCCTTTTGTTATTTCATGTACAAATTCCTAAAACCTTAAAGTGGCTTAATTTCCCTTGCATTGAAGTTTGTTAGGCCCTGCTGTGGTCAGTTTGTGAACTCCTGCTGTCTTTGACAATCAGCACTCATTTCAGTCTTGAAAGTTACAATTGAAAGTAGATGAGATACTTTTGTAATAGCTGTGTTGGTGTTTGTTAGCCATTGAGAAGCTTTTTAGAATTTCTGAAGGGGGTACTTAAACCTGGTGTTTTACAGGTGGCAGAGTAGATTGAGTAAGTAAGCTATTGACCTGAATTTACTGTTCATGTCAGGGCCAGGCTGGGTCAAAAGTGAATTCTGCAGTCCACTGTGGGAGTCTTGTATGAGACCATATGACACCATTACTGTCATATGCTTTGGGGTCAGGGTTTGGAACGTAATAAGTACAGTATTGAGTGCGTAGTGGCTCTCCCCTTTGCAATATAGCACTATACAGTCACTATTGGGCTGGGCGGTAAGCATGGGATGGGTCTTGGAACTGTGGATGAACCCAGATGTTTAGCCAGAAGGAATGTCCACCTCTTACCCTTTCTGAGTAGACAATTATGTATGCTTCACTGGGAAACCGGACTCGTGCCAAACAGAAAAAGAAGAAAAAAATTAACTCATTGCAAAACAGGCTGCTCTAAAAGTGCTCTTCACTGATCTGTAATTTTGTTTACTGGTAGTTTAATGTCCAGCAGTAAGGAAATCAGTTGTTAGCGATCGGCAGCGAATAGGAAAAGAAATAATACTGTGATTTAAGGTGGTAATTGTTCAGGAATCTTCATTTGGAAAGAGAAAGAGATTTCTCTTTTGAGTTCTCTAATCTGCGGCTCTGTTTTAAGTCATTCAGCAGAGCGAATATAAGGAGTGATGTGAAAATGAGCAAGATGCAGCACGTGTTTTTCCAGGAGATGGGGGATCTTTTACATTGATCTGCTGGTTATGAGGAAAAAGAGGGCTGTGTTAGGGTCTTAAAGACCTCTGGGGCAATCCTTCTACAAGTAAAATGAGTGACAGCACTTCTGAGATGTCAAACTTTGTCTACAGCAAGACAGGTTGTGTATGTGCTTCAGTCTCAGGGATGAGAATGAAGTTGGATGAATGCGTAAATAACTTTTTTTTGGTTAAAAAATTCAAGTAAAGCATGGAGGATGAGACGGCTTTTTTTGACAGCTTTCTTCTTTTTTTTGTTTTGCACTGTAAGTCCTACAGCTGCAGAAGATTTGATCTTGCAGGCAGTCCAGTCGGGTTGTTGCTAACGGGTGACATAGTTTGAATCACAACCTTTTCTTCCTCCGATAAATAATGTGTGGCAGTTTGGACGTATGCCTGAGTAAACTAACGAGAAGACCAAGGGGAGACAAGTGCAAATTAGCATGAAGTGCTTTGAAAACTGCGGCTCTGTCTCTCCCAGAGAGCCGTGGGAGTGAGGAAGGAGGCGCACAGCCACATGGCTGTAGCCGATGCCTTGGCCTCTTCTGCGCAACAGCTGGATGAGATCCTGTCACCAGTTAGACGGGCCAAATGGCCTCCTCTCGCTTCTCATCTTCCTCTTCTTTGCTGTAGACCACCCCGGTTGTTTTTAGCACGCCTGATTTGTCTACTTGACGGTCGAGTTTTTCACGCCTGGGCTCGTACGGGGGGAGGAGGAGGAAGGACAGGCGGACTCCAGACTTGCAGGCGCTCCTCTGTAACGGGCGGCCGTGCTGCCCTGTCCTGAGGGAGAGGCGCTTCCGTCGCCTGCTGCACCTCAAGCCTGCAAGCCCCCGGGACGCCACAGGGGGCGCCACCTGGGCAGACAGGGCCAATCGGGTGGTGCTGCTTGGGGAACAACCCAGGTCCCGTGACCCAGGCTCGAACCCGTCTCGTCTGCACTCGAATGAACACAATGAGCAGTGGCGGAACTTGGGACAGGCCCCGGTCTTTCAGATAATTCATGCTTCAGTATTTTTGATCTGGTCGATGAGGAAAGCCTCCTGTCCAGGGGTCTCCGGCCTCAGTCCTGCAGGTTCTGTGGAGCACCATGAAATCCCTAATTACACAGGCAGTTTGTTAAACGACGCAAGTAATAGATCGTTTAGGATTAAAATCGAAGTACTTTTAAACCCTCAAGGACCAGAGTTCTCATAATCAAACGGGTTACTTGCTTGATTCATCAAGAGCCGTCTTTAAAAAACAGGTGACCTGTCAGACAGACTGGATTGGGGCGCCTTGGGGCAACCTTGTTGTGAAAGGCGCTATATAAAATAAATTGAATTGAATTTAATTGAATTGAATTGGGGCTCTGCAGTCTCAGGGCTGGAGGCTGGAGGGCCCTGCTTTAGTTCTAAAAAACAACTTGTAACTCATGAGATACGAACGTCTTTGTCTCTGGTAAAGAGAAGTCTTGAGAGGGGATGTAAGCATGCGATTGCTTTGCAAGTAATAAAATGAACGATGGTGTTTTTAATTTTTGTGGTCCTTTAGCCTTAGAGATTGTGGTCCTGGTGAGAAAAACAAACAGTAGTGCAATTAAGGGGTAATATGGATAGTCAGTCAGTTAATCAGTCCAGATTTCTTTGTCAGGTTTGAGT
The DNA here is from genome assembly GCF_059453375.1 of Lepisosteus platostomus. Taxonomy (NCBI): domain Eukaryota; kingdom Metazoa; phylum Chordata; class Actinopteri; order Semionotiformes; family Lepisosteidae; genus Lepisosteus; species Lepisosteus platostomus. The sequence goes on from NC_142623.1 coordinate 41,787,769, forward strand.
TGGGCAGTTGAGTCTCCTTAACCATTTAATGCACCCATAGAATAAAATCATTTTCTGCATTGTATTTTAAGTTCCAGATTGCAAACCACTCTTGTAGTGGCAAGGGGGAGTGGCTGCTTTACAACCTCAAATTAATGACCGTGGCCAGTCCATTAATTCTGCTTTTGAAGGGGGGCGCTTGCTTGCTTTCCTAACTGCCATGACAGTTCCTCCACTCTGCCCTCCTGGTCAGGAGCCGGAAGTCCAGCCCACAGCCGTCTCTCGAACCCGAGGAAGAACAGCGGGATGCGGGGAGCACCTCCTTCAGCCAAGCCCACATGAAGAGAGCCTTCCAGCTGATGAACGAGCTGCGGAGGTAGGTCTCCCCAGCAGGTGAACGAGCTGCGGAGGCAGGTCTCCCCAGCAGGTGAACGAGCTGCGGAGGCAGGTCTCCCCAGCAGGTGAACGAGCTGCGGAGGCAGGTCTCCCCAACAGGTGAACGAGCTGCGGAGGCAGGTCTCCCCAGCAGGTGAACGAGCTGCGGAGGCAGGTCTCCCCAGCAGGTGAACGAGCTGCGGAGGCGGGTCTCCCCAGCAGGTGAACGAGCTGCGGAGGCGGGTCTCCCCAGCAGGTGAACGAGCTGCGGAGGCAGGTCTCCCCAGCAGGTGAACGAGCTGCGGAGGCAGGTCTCCCCAGCAGGTGAACGAGCTGCGGAGGCGGGTCTCCCCAGCAGGTGAACGAGCTGCGGAGGCGGGTCTCCCCAGCAGGTGAACGAGCTGCGGAGGCAGGTCTCCCCAGCAGGTGAACGAGCTGCGAAGGCAGGTCTCCCCAGCAGGTGAACGAGCTGCGGAGGCAGGTCTCCCCAGCAGGTGAACGAGCTGCGGAGGCGGGTCTCCCCAGCAGGTGAACGAGCTGCGGAGGCGGGTCTCCCCAGCAGGTGAACGAGCTGCGGAGGCGGGTCTCCCCAGCAGGTGAACGAGCTGCGGAGGCGGGTCTCCCCAGCAGGTGAACGAGCTGCGGAGGCGGGTCTCCCCAGCAGGTGAACGAGCTGCGGAGATTGCTGCTGGAAGTGATAGTGGGTAGTGGGACCAGTAGGGAGCGCTCACCCTGCGGCCTGTGCAGGTTCTAGTGCCCCATAACGATATTATATATACATAGTATAGCAATCGGGACACTACACTGTAAAAAAGGTGCCGTCCTTCAGATGTAATGTAAGACCAAGATCCTGACTCTCTGTGGTCATTAAAAATCAGAGGGTGTTTCCCGAAAAGCCTCATGGCCTCCTAATAATCCCCATCTCTGAACTGGCTTCCTCACTCTGCTCTCCTCCCCACTGAGAGCTGGTGTGTGGGGGAGCGGACTGGCGACACTATAGCTGTTGTCGCATCATGCAGGTGAGGGCAGACATTGGTGGTGGTGGAGGGGAGTCCCCATTACCTGTAAAGCACTTTAAGTGGAGTGTCAGGATTATATATTTGATTATGGCAGCACGGGGCACAAGATGTCTTGAGTTTTGGAAGTGGCCTCGTACAGCTGTTTTCTCTGGTCTAACGCTGGTGTCTCCCGCAGTAAGAAGATGCTGTGCGATGTGCTTCTCGCGGCCGAGGGCATCGAGATCCCGGCTCACCGACTGGTGCTGTCAGCCTGCAGCCCCTACTTCTGCGCCATGTTCACAGGTGGGCCATTTCACACGTCCGGCATCCCTTTCCTGAGAGAGAGCAAGGGCTTCAGTGTGGCTCGTGATCCCCATACAAATACGTCAGCATGCCTTGACACAGATATGTGACGCCTCAGAATTATGCAGGCGTCCTTGTTTTCCGGGAAGCACTCGTTAAAGAGGAAGTGTGCGGAGGCAGATCTCTCCAGGTTGGAAAGTGCAGGATTTTGTCTCGGCTGCTTCACAGTATCATCTGAATTCAGCAGGACCCAGACGATTCAGCTGCCCTTCATTCTTTTTCATATCGGGAGTGTCGAAACTCGATTTTTTTCAATTCTATAATGAAAACCTTTGTTTTTTCTAAAGTGCTTCACTGTGACCGGTTTCAACCTGGAGTGTAGCTTGATCACGATGCTTCTGCTGTTCTCCGCAAGTGCCCTGGCGTGGAAGGCGCTATGTAGGCCTTTTTTCATATTGCATTGAACGCTTTCGCAAAGGCCCTGCTATCATGAGATGAACTCGGCCAGCATTTAAGAAAGCATCAGCCTTCCTTGCTGCTACAAGCATCAGGCCTTGCACAATGCAAGCGGAAGACACGGGTGTTTGTGCCAGCTCCGCGTTGTGCTCAGTGTTCTCATTTTGATATGGTGGGCTGTTGTACAAAGCATGGAGCAAAATCTTTACTTGGATGGGTTTGGTTTAGGTTTTTCCACACAGAACCTGATGAAGTAGTGATTAATGGGAGAAGCACAGGCTCTTCGGAGAATCCTGCAGTTTGCATTCCCTTTTCTCCCCAGATCTTAATACTGAACATCCTGGATATCAGCTGCATGTGGCGCACTTTAATCTGGAGCTTTTATCTGCGGAAATGTGGTGGTGCTGCCTCAGGAAATTAACACATGCTAAATATCTCTGTTCTGCTCCTGCTGAAGTGACTGTTTGGCCCCCATCGGCCGTCCTTTTGTCTAAGAAGTGCTGCTCGGCTGTCGCCAACTCATACTGAAGTGTTTTAGCTGAATTACGTCTCCCCACACCACCCCTCTCCACTTCGATCGTGCTTCTGCAGCAGACAGATTGACTCCCTGTTCGGCTTCGAGCAGGCAGGGGGCAGAGATGGCCTCCTGTTTAAATTGGCTCAGTATCACTCGGGCTGTCGACAGAGAGACGCTTGTAAAGAGGATGCCGTTCCCATCGGTGAACCGTACGTGCTCGGGCCTTAGGCCTGGCCCTCCCAGGCATGCGGGGCACCCCAGTTCCGAGAAATGTCCCCACAGCTCACCTTCCTGGCTTTTACTCCGAGAACGTTGTTTTTCCGGGGGCTGCTGGTCCGCGATGAATAAATCCAGCCACGCATTTTGGTCCCAGAACATGTGTATAAAATGCGTCGCAAACCGGTTAATTAAGAAATTAAGTACCACTTTGATCTTCAACAAATCGCCCTTACAGGACCCATCGGCAGGTACCCAGGAATCTTGGGGAGCTGCTGCTCTGGGGGTCCCTGGTGTTTGGCCCCGAGTCTTGCTTATTTTAGCAACTGTACAGAATGCAAACACCGCAAGAAAAAAAGTTAGTCGCAAGTCATTGAAGGAACTTACAGAGCGTCTGGTTAAGTGCTATCGCCGATGTGGTAGTGGGGGTAGCTCAGGTTTCTCCCCTGCCACTGTAATGAATGTGGTTCCGAGGTGAACGCTGGCTCTTGTATTGATAAGGGCACTTGCTGGCGTGAGCCTGCTCCGCAGTTGAGCTCTGTCCCTGCACGCGGTGGCCCTGTGTGTGCTCTCCGTGCTCTGCGCTCCTCGTGCGTGGTGCGCAGCCCGTGTCCTGGAGCTGCAGGGAAGTGACAGCGTGTTTCTTGTGTGTGTGTGTGTGTGTGTGTGTGTGTGTGTGTGTGTGTGTGTGTGTGTGTGTGTGTGTGTGGCTGCAGGGGACATGAGCGAGAGCAAGGCCCAGCGGGTGGAGATCAAGGATGTGGACGGGCAGACCCTCCGGAAGCTGGTGGATTACATCTACACAGCGGAGATCAAGGTGACGGAGGACAACGTGCAGGTAGGGGAGTGCCACACCCTCACCGCCTCGCGGTGACGTCGCTGCTCCACTGTAACACAGCATTTCCTAAATCCAGTCACAGGGGAGGGGTTGACCCAATCCAGGTAGTTTTCGATTTGCTCGTTCTTGATTTGCGTGTACGGCGCTGGACCTGGATGTCTCTCAGCCTCGGATTTGGTTGCTAAATACATCTAGAAATCGTCGTTGTCTGTAACCAATATTTTTTTTGTGTGAAAATCTAAAAATCGGCAAAAATTTAGTTACAAAAAAGTAACTACAATAAAGTGCTGCGTGAAAAAAAATCTTAGAAACAAAATTCCGTGCAAGGGATTTATATATAAAACATTCCATTTTTTTAAAACAACGGTAGTCAATTTTAACATTCAAAAATAAAATGTTGAAATTGTCTACAATGATTTGTTTAAACGTAGTATAAGAAAAAAATATTTGTGATGTTACTTGCAAGACTAAATGGCTTTTGAAGTGCACGGAGTGTAAGGTCAGAAGATAGTTGTGTGGTCCCTGTGTAAATCAACAACTCTCTGTGTTGTGCAGAAAAGCCAATTATTCTCCCATTGCAGTACAGTTTCTTCCATTCGAGGATTTAATATTAAGTGCAGCCTTTTCTCTTTTCTCCGTTCAGAAGGTTGTCTTTGAGTCTGTGCACATCAGAAATGAACAGACTTCGTCAAAAATTGTTCCAAGTAGTTGTCGAATTACAATTCTTAAATCAATTGCTGGGATCGGCTCCGGGCCCCCCGCTATCCTCAATTGAATGAAGTGGATAGAAAAGGGATGGATGATAATTAATTAAAAGTTAGGACTACAACAAAAAAGACTGCATCGCTGGTACAGAGAACAGGAACAGCAGACGTGCTAAGTTCTGTGTTTGATTTTGATTAATTTGATTAGGAGATAATTTAATAATTAATCTGCAAATGATTTTCCTAATCTCTCCCTTCCACGTGAATAATCATAGAGCAATCAGCAGCTCAAAATTTTGCATTTTAAAGCCAATGATTAAAGAAAGGCTTAAGACGGAATAATTTTTCATTTATATCCTGTCTTCTTCTGTCGTCTCAGCTGTTATCTTCAATTTAACGGACCATACGTCACTACAGAGAGCCTTGACGTGGTCCTCTCTGGTCGCTGCATCTTTAATATTGACTAACTTGCCTGTATTTAAGGTTTTCATGATGTGCGTTCCTATCTCTCTTGACTAAGTTGCTGAAGAGCTCCAGTACCATGTGGCAGCGCTAGCTGTGATTCCAGTGTTGTTGGCAGGGCTTTGGCTGTATTGCCAAGGGATGTCTACAGTAATAGCTAATCATTTTCGGAAATCATGTGACGAACCGCATAGGCTCAGGGTGCTGTCCTGTTTTTTTGCGTTTCCCCAAGACTCGGAATCTGGGTCTCAGTTTTCAGGACGGGGAAAAAAATTCTGTTTGCATTCGAGGAATCCAGGGCCTGCTTACAGGAGTTCGGATGAAAAGCTCATAGATTTACTTTTTCAGAGTCGCCACTGGATAAGCGGAAAAAGCGTCGATGTGGAGTTGAGGTGTCGGATTGCAAACAGTGCCGCAGTTTAGCTCGCTTATATACTAGAAAACATCACGCCGCTTTGGTGATGTTTCGCTTAAAAAAAAAAAAAGACATCTGGTGACTTCTCAGGCAGTGCTTTCCTTGTTCCCCACGCTTTCCTATTTTCTCCTTCTCTCTCTCAGGAACAGTGTGTCTGCGGTCACTTTCCCGGGCAGCGAGGGCTGCTCCTTTCCTCCTATTATTCCTGCAGGAAGCAGTCTGCAGGGCTGAGCGCAGGGGGATATCCTCTCCCCTCGTTGCCAGCCTGTTTTCCTGGAGTGGTGTCTGAGGCCGGGCGGGACAGGGGGGAGGAGGAGGGTTTTAAAACCACAGGCTTGAGACGGGCAGCTCGAAGGGCGACAGCGCCGTAGTCGATTAAAGGGAGAGGAGGTAGAATGGTTTTCTCGTCAGAGCTGACTGCTGCTGTTGGGGTGTTCGCCAGAGAACGCTCGCCCCAGATTTCTACTGAAGCCCTGCTCTGAGCGCTGGCTCTCCACTCGGCTTTACTGATCCCCCACGCTCCCCCAGCTCCAGCAGGGACAGACATGCGACTGCCAGAAGTACATCATGCGTTTTCTCTTTGGTTTTGTCCTTTGTTGTCATTATGCTGATCTCAGCATCGAGCACCCCTGACAAAGGTTATAAACACTGGAACACGGGAGCAGACACGTACCTATGGGGCGACATAGGACCTAATGCATAATATCCAGATTGCAGAAAAGATATTTTTACTCTCCGTTCATAGTTTTGGTTTGCTGATCATTGTAGTGCCGCAGTACCCTGTAACTCAACCCAGTGGTGAGGGTCTGAGTTTGTCTCTCCTGCCTTTAATCAGCTGTGTGAGGGTGGTCCCTGTCTTGTTAATGCAGTTGATTGTCTCTAGTGGCAGGGGGGGCATATTGTTTCCATCAGAACTCAGGGGGTTTGAGGTCTTAATTGTAGTTTTTTGATTCACAATTCTTGTAGTAACTTTATATCTATGTTCCAATACCAGAAAAACACATGGTGCAGCCGAGACCTTCATTACATTTTAGGTCACAAACCTGGTGCCTACTGCTCGTCGTTGTTGACATTTATAGCTGGGCTTCGTATCGAATAAACCACAGAGCCCTTCTTTTTGCTTTCTAGTCTTATGGATGCTGCACGGCTCCTCGTGTAGATTTCTCTTGCAGTAAGATGAGATGATGAATAGATGACCGAGCACTCCCCCCAGTTCCACATGGTTTGTGGCGCTGCATCAGGCTCTCCTGGTCGTGTTTGTGTGGGCTGTGCTCAGTCGTGATCACCAAACCCCGCCCATGCCGGCACAGGTGCTCAGTGATGTTCTCCCCTCCCAGGTGCTCTTGCCCGCCGCCAGCCTGCTGCAGCTGATGGACGTGCGCGAGGTGTGCTGTGACTTCCTGCAGGCCCAGCTGCACCCCACCAACTGCCTGGGCATCCGCGCCTTTGCAGACCTGCACACCTGCACCCAGCTGCTGCGCCAGGCCCACACCTACGCAGGTGAGCCACTGGTGGGCTCTGTGTGTCCCCGATGAATAGAAACAGTGGACAATCACTCAAACAGTGGAGTGGGCACTCCATTCCAAGCGCTTTACAGATAATGGGGATCCTCTCCACCACCACCGATGATGTGATGGCAACCATGGTGCACCAGTAAGCTCCCCACACACCAGTTCTCACTGGGGAGGAGAACAGAGTAATGAAGCCAGTTCAGAGATGGGGATTACAATGGGAAATTGGGCCAGGAAACTGGATTAACACCCTTACTCTTTTCGAGAAACAGCCTGGGATTTTTAATGACCATTTCATGTGTAGGGCAGCACCTTTTTATAGTACAGTGTCCCTGTCACTACACATATTTTGGTTCTGGAGTGTGTTGCTTTTGTAAATCTGGATGCCTGCACAGATTTATTCAGTCTTAGCTAACAAGCTTTTAAATGGCAGCACCTGGTATCTATAGTTGTGGTACCAGGTAGTTTTGTGGTTGTGTCACGAGAGGCCTGTTTGACCCTCGTCTGTGTGAGTGTGTGTAACTGAATGGCTATGGACTTGGCTTGTAAGTGTGATGCAGTGCCTCTGTCAAACAGAGCTGCACTTCTCGGAGGTGATGCTGGGAGAGGAGTTCCTGGGCTTGAATCTGCAGCAGGTTTGCAGCCTGATCTCCAGTGACAAGCTGACTGTGTCTTCAGAGGAGAAGGTAGGAGTTTGGCTACCTGCCTTCCCATTCCTGGACTCTCAATTAAGAAGGTGTGCTTGTCTGCGTGCTCTCGAGAGTCTTGAAACCCTCTCAACAGAGTTCATAACCGCTACATACTTGGAGGGAATCTGTGTTCTGTGGCAGCTCTGCTTGCAAGCATGGGCACACAGTACAGCTGTTTAAACAGGATGTTCAGGAAAACACTACCAGGTGGCTCTTCCACAGAGAAAATGCTGCATTAATACGAAAACATGAGCCTTTGGTGACAGTGTGGCACTTTAGTGACAGGCCCCTCTTCCTCTTCTGAATCAGAAACTTTGATTCCCCTCCCTTCTACACTCCTTGGGCTTCGTCTTTTTCTCTCTGTGCTGTTTTTTGTTCTGTTCCATGATGTGACACGTTTATTTATTCGAACCCTCTAAACACTTCCACATTCCCTAAAATGAAATGTTTTTATAATCACTAATAGAAGCACCTTTGTTGGAATAATGTAACTCGAAGCGCTGTGGATAACGAGAGAGACAGGGTGAGTGTGACAGAGAAAAGGTCTCTTGCTGATTGTTCTATAAAGGACTAAAAATCATAGAAAGACAGATGGACTCACAGGCTGTGGAAGAACAGAATTGAGAAAACTAGCTCAAACTTGCCAGAAGAACAGTGGCGAGGAGAGTGGAGCAGAGAAAGGTGAAAGCAAGCAATTAACAGCAAGTCAAACAGACTGAGCATTCTGATTGGCTCACCATGAATCTTACCACCGTGATTGGCTTCTAGTAAGAACGTGTTGAGCCAATCAGAACGCTGGATTGTTTTCCATTGCCATTGTGAATCTCAACCCTGTGTTCTCATGCTGGGGTGCTAACCTTCTCTGCCGGGGCAGGTGTTTGAGGCCATGATTGCATGGATCAAGTATGATAAGGAGACCCGTTTGGAGCACATGCCCAAGATGATGGAGCATGTCCGCCTGCCCTTGTTGCCACGGGATTACCTGGTACAGGTAGAGTGATCTTTACCTTTCTCAAGAGTATACCAAAAGCTCATGACTCTTGAGGTGTTATAGATACATCTGTGTCTTTATTTCCCTTATTGTAAAATATTTTTATATATTCAATACATCATATATATAAATCTTTGGTCTTTGTTTTTTCACTTCATTCTGGTGCACAATTTTTAAAAACAGCTTTGAAAACAGTTTGCTGCAGATTGTACATATCGTTTCTCTTCTGGACCAGACCGTTGATGCCTGCAATGCAGGGCTCAGTCGGGCAATGGCGACTTGAGCGGACTGCAGGAGTGCGCGACATTCTGACCCCATGAAGTTAGTAACGAGAGGAGGCAGTTTGGCCCACAAAATCCGCTGGGGAGCCATTAATCGATCCCAGGATCTCACCCAGCCATTTCTGGAAGGAATCCAGGGTATCGGCTTCAGCTGAACAGCTGGGCAGCTTGTTCCACACTCTCATCACCCCTGATTCTCAAACATCTGCGCATCAGAGCACTCGCTGTTTAAAGTATTCCTATACCGTGTACTATATGTGTTTTTACAGTTGCAGTTTAAATGCATGTTGTGTCCTGCGTGGTGCAGTAACACAGGAGGCTGACCAGGGTTGTTCCCTGTGTGCTGGACACAGCAGACTGCTGTGTCGGCTGTTTTCCTCAGGAACCGGCTGTCAAAATGACATTTTCATGGCGCTGCAACTCGGATTGGATATTTAAACTCGATGAGCTCCTACAGATTTGAATAGGCAGAATCGGGCCTATTTTAAAGGGGTGGAAAACTAGTTTGATCATGAAATTTCTCCTGGTGGTTGGAGGGGCAGAGGATTGTGAGCACGGGAGGAAGTGACCTCCCTGGGCGACGTGACCCCTGGGTGTCCGCTCCGGTGCCGCTCCTCGCGGCATCACGTTGACTTCCGTGGGGGGGCTCGAGCCAGATGTCGTTATTTTTTCTTTGCTCCTCCGGTACCGTGTCCTCTCTGGCCCCGCGCTGGTGACTCGGGCAGATCGTGGAGGAGGAGGCCCTGATCAAGAACAACAACACCTGCAAGGACTTCCTGATCGAGGCCATGAAGTACCACCTGCTGCCTGCCGACCAGCGCCACCTGATGAAGACCGCCAGGACCCGCCCGCGCACCCCTGTCAGCCTGCCCAAGGTACGGCGCCTCGATGGGCAGCACGTGTCGCCCAGGTGGGGGCTGCTCTGCGCCGGCTGGCCAAATCCAGCCCTCCGGGATGAGAGGTTCGACATCACCGCAGCGAGTCGGATGAGTCCCCCCTGCGCGGCCCTGCCGCATGCGAGCGAGGGAGCGGTCTTCCGCCCGGCCCACGTCTACGTGCCGTGACCCTCCTCTGTCCTCTGTGTGTGCCGGCAGGTGATGATCGTGGTGGGGGGCCAGGCGCCCAAGGCCATCCGCAGCGTGGAGTGCTATGACATCCAGGAGGACCGCTGGTACCCAGTGGCCGATCTGCCCACCAGGCGCTGCCGAGCAGGTACCCAGAGCCGGGACAGGGGAAGAGGGAGGCATGCTGGGAATCCGGGCGGGAAATGGCCTCGGTGCCCTCTGTCTCTTCGATTCCAGTGTCGTTGTCTCTTCATCCTCCCGGTTCCAGCCTCCATTTTATAGCAGCAAAGCGATAGGCAAAAGATGAAAATAATTTAAGACTCAAACCATTCCTCGGTGCTCACTGGCAAAGGGACAAGCAGTCCTGCTGTGAAAACTACAGAAAAGCTTCCTCCCTCTCCCAGAGGTGCCTCGTTGTGTTGAATTGCAAAGACGTGCTCTTTTTAAAAATGAAAACGCTTGAACTGAACCCCTTTAGGGTAAAAGCAATTGAAATGCAAGCAAGAACTGCAAAGAAAATGTAAAACTAAAATAAGTAGATTGCATAAGTATTCATCCCTTTGGTATGCAAGCCTTAATCAAACTGAACTATGAGCCTGGGCTTAGAGGTCTGCGGTACACCTGCGGTGCTGCTGTGTTTGTTTTCCTCCTGGTTTTGATGATACTCGCTGTTTCTCTTTCTCTGTCTGCTGTTGCTATCATTTGATTTAAGCCGAGCACAGGTGGCTGGCCCACCCTGCTGGGTACATCCTGTGGAAAGCCACGAGCGCACTGATTGATCCTCTCGCCTCTCTCTCACCAACTAGAAAATAAGAACAACTAGAAAATAAGGTTACAAACGAGAGAAGGCCATTCGGGGCTCTCTAGCCTCTCTGGTACTGAACAGGATCTTATCTAGCTGTTGTGTTTGGAAGAAACCAAAGTATCGGCTTCAACACCCAGAGTAGCTTGTTCCACACTCCCGCCACCCTTTGTGTAAAGACGCATCGCCTATTCCCCGGGTGCTGACGGCTTCTCGTTGCTTGCCCCCCCCCTCTCTCGCCCCGGCTGTCCGTCCCCGAGGCGTGGTGTCCATGGCCGGCTGCGTGTACGCGGTGGGCGGGTTCAACGGGTCCCTGCGGGTGCGGACGGCGGACGCGTACGACGGCGCGAAGGACCAGTGGAGCTCCATCCCCAGCATGCAGGAGCGGCGCAGCACCCTGGGGGCGGCCGTGCTGGGGGAGCTGCTGTACGCCGTGGGGGGGTTTGACGGCAGCACAGGTACCCCGCCTGCGGGCCTGCGCCCTCTCCGCTGCACCCCAGGGCTTCGGCCAGCCTTCCGGCGAGAGGGGCCAGCGTTCGAGAGCGTCAGTGTCATCGGCGCTGTAATGGGTCAAAGGAACAAGTACAGGTTTATTCCCTGCTGACAAGAGAAGAAACACAACGTTTCGGCTGTGGAGCCTTCTTCAGGTGATACTTGGTGTTTCTTTTCTCCTCTGTTCAGCAGAGAATAAACCTGTACTTGTTCCTTTGCAGCCTGCGCCTGCTGACGCAGCTGCCTGCTGGAACTACTGTAACAGATCAGTGCACAACCAGGCCCAGACAGTCTTCCATAGAAAACTTGAATCGTGCTATTCTACCCATCTCAGACTTCCAGAGAGCTGTGGTTTCTAGGGTGGGTTTTTAGGACGCTGTGCAGTGATTTTCTGAAGATGTGTGGTCATGAACCAGAGACTGGCAGTAGGTGCTGACATCGGCCTTTAGGGAGAAAAGCACAGCCTTTAAAAAAACTCGGAACTGTGACGTAGCCAGTCTGTGAGATGGGAGCACATGTCGGAGTCCTTCTTAGCCAAGTTAAAGCAGGACGAGAAAAATACCGGGATAGACACTGGCTGTGGCGAGGGCTGTGAGAAAGGATTGAATAAGGGTCCGCGTTGGTGAAGCTCTTCAATAAAAGCCACGTTCCAGGACAGAGGGTGCTGTCAGGGGGCTTTGTGAATTGTCTGCTGCTGGTGCAAGTAGGCTGAGCGAGCGTCGGGCTCTTCACTACTTCACTACAGAAGGACTTCGGTGCCCGTCGTGGGAGATCACGTCCTGTCATCTGCAGGCCCCTGTCACCTGTCACCTGGTTCCCATCCCGGCCCATGGCCTGGTCTTCTGCTCTGCTCCTGCTGTGCTCTGGGTGACCTCCCCCTCCCCTGCCAGTGTCCTGAAAGGCCTCCTTCATGTTTCTCACGGCAGACTGAGATCAGTTTTAGCATATTATTCCTTAGGTTTTAAAATTGGAAAGCCAGTTTTACACAGTCTTAGGTCAGTTATTATGTGTTCTTCATGTCTTGTGTCTAGGCACAAGTGTCTTGTGTCTAATATTTGTAGAAAATTTAAGCCTATTGTGCCACAGGCACAGCAACGCAAAGTTACATCTATGGCACCTCTGGCACACCAGGCGTGTCGGTTATTGGTAACCCAATAGAAATCTCATGAATATATAACGTGCTGGAAAGACTCAGATTCTGATACGTGTAGGTGGCTCAAATGCTTCTTTTTCAGTAAAGTTTAGGAGGTGTACTTTTTCTGTCGTCTGTCTGTCTGTCTGTCTGTCAGGCCTGTCCTCGGTGGAGGCCTACAGCTGTAAGTCCAACGAGTGGGTCTTCGTCGCTCCCATGAACACGCGCAGGAGCAGCGTGGGCGTCGGCGTGGTGGAGGGTGAGTCCTTCTGTGTCCCGGCGCTGTCGGGATTGGAATATGTGCAAGTCTTCATTTGCGATCAAGGCAGCTGAAACAAGCCCGTGCCTGTGCGTGTGTGTCCACTGGCAGGGAAGCTATACGCGGTCGGGGGCTATGATGGCGCGTCGCGGCAGTGCCTGAGCACCGTGGAGGTGTACAACCCCGTCTCCAACCAGTGGAGCTTTGTGGCCGACATGAGCACGCGCCGCAGTGGGGCAGGTACTGTGAGCCACTTCCTGTTTGACTGTAAGTCACTTCCTGTTCCCCCTGGTTTGACTGTAAGTCACTTCCTGTTCCCTGTTGCATCACTGGTGATGCCCCCTGGGAAGAAAAGTGTCCCGTCTCCTGCGTGACGGCCCTGCTGTCACACCAAGTAGGGACATCCTGTAAACCCATGTATGTTTTTATAAGAATGCGCTTTATTGGAAGTGTGTTGATTGTAAATGGATTAATACGAAATTGCAAACCAGCTCTGTTATTCACCGGCCCTTTCTGCTTTCAGAACACATAAACAAAAGTTTTTTTTTTCCCCAATCCGTTAAGTATAACCTGGAGCCATGCTTTTCAAAGCCATGGCGTAACAAAATCATGTGACTCGGCTGCCTGTCACCGCAGTCAGTGGAGTTGTTGTCTTTTGTGTTCGCTTCAGGCTTCAGCCTCCTCCTACTCTGACCCCTTCACTGGTTCCCCGCGGGGACAGAAATGCACAAACACGAGCGGATCTTCTGTTTCGCTGAACGGCCTAAACGCTTAGGAGGCTCTTCAGTTGCCCAGTCTCAGCTGCTCCAGGAGGAATGAAGCCAACAGGAGCAAGGCTTCAGTGAAAGCATTGCCGTCACATTAGCTGAACCAAACAGAAGCATTTATTTCTTGCTATGGCAACATTTCCCCAAAAGACTACATGCGGTTTAACCAAACCTATTTTTTAATGAGGCTGCGTTTTATTAATTAACTGATATGGATCTCAGCTATTACAGTTTGCAGCTTAAACAGGGATAGTATCACTGCGACAAAACGCCAAGCACAAAGTGGAACTGACACCTAATCACGTAAGACACAAATGAGCAGAGATCAAATGACTCTGGCACACGTGATAGCTTATTGATCAGACTCTTATCAGTCTTCTCATGAAAGAGTCTTGGGAGTCGGCTTCCGCAAGATGGCTGGACACCTTGATCCAGACACAGCCCATTGTACAGAGCTGGACCATCTGTACTCACGCAGGCTTTTCCTTTGTAGTAGCTGCCCAGGCTTGGGAACCTTCCAGGGCCAGATGCAGGGAGAAAGTTGCTCTCAGAAGTGAAGGGTGTAAAGGTGGAGTTTCTTTAGTGCAGCATTGCAGTGCTAATGGTGGCCCCAGGGTAACAGTGGCGTCACATGGAGCTCAGAAGAGGTGTGACTCTTTTCAGCTTGCAGGGGTTTCTCCGGCTGTACTGGGGATGAGCCTCTCGGTGTGGCACGGTGCCCTGCTCTGTGAATCAGGAATGAATGACGGTGTGCTCAGGACATTGGCCTGAGGCTCTTCAGAGCTGTTTTCACTACATCTGTACAATGTATTTAAATTCTAATTGGGTAGTTAACGACTTGTCTTAGGTTTTGGCATCAGCAGGGTACTCTGATTAATAAGATGGGCATTGGACCTCTGACCTCTTAAACGTTTTGCAGTACTTTAGACTTGGAAAGAGAAACATTTAATATATTTCATTATATTAAAAGCTTTAAACGTTTATTCAGATATGGCTGCAAACGATTATCTGAACTGTGATATAATTTATTTGGCATCTGGACTTTGGGAGTTTCCAAGCAGTAAGGATCCTCTGCAATCTGCAGTATGTGTTTTTCACAGACTGATGAATACCTTGTGATTGGATTGTTTATTGAAATATAAGACTCATCTCGGGGGGTTGAGCTTGAGGTGCGGTTGAGCTTGAGGCTCTGTGGATAACTAAGGAGGACTGCTGAGGAGCAGGCTGGCTGGTCGCTGGACCCGCAGTGGACACCAGATGGCCGTGTCCTGAGTTCTCTTCACTCCCTGGGGCCTGCATTGCTCTCGCCTGCTTTATTAGGAGTCAATCTGCGGACCACTGCAGCCGAGTGGGAATATTGTAATGCTGAAGAAAATAGTTTAAAATGAGAGAGAGGCTGTAGATGGCTATTTGTGTAAGAAGGGTGTTTTATTCACAGACATTATAATATCTCAGTATATCACGTGGTTTTAGAAGTACAGCGCAGGAAAGCTTGTAGTCGAAGTACAAAGCTATCATGCAGCCTCATATGGGCGTACTACTTGTTTTTTAATTAAAAGTTCTGCGACCATCGCTTTGCGAACTAGGCCTGTTATTTCATCTGATCTTGCCTTTAAACCCTGAAACAGTGAAAGGCACCAGGGGAGTATATGTGGAAGATCATTTAAAACAGAGAGCAGGCAGCAATGCTTTACCCAGAGGGTGGTAGGAGTATGGAACAAATTACCCTTCACATAGTGGAAGCTGATGCCCTGGCTTATATCGGGAAACGGCTGGGCGGGATCACCGAACGGGCCAGAAGGGCCCAGTGGCCTCCTCTCATGTGTAACAGCTCTGCAGGCCTCAAACCTGCGTGCGCTTCAGGGCGGAACAGGCTGCTGGGGTGTATTACTGCAATCCGAAATGGGAAAACTGAGTCGGCCCCCATGTGGAATCGGGGGTCAGGGCTACAGGACAGCGAGGCTGAGGTTCCGGAAATCCGGGGCTGTGCAGGAAGGGCGTGAGGGTGGCCTGCAGCTGGGGGGGAGCCGCGCAGTGTGGTAAGTGGGAGAGGAGGGGAGACGACTGGTGTCCTGACGCCCCTGACGCCCCTGACCCAGCGCCGTGTGTCTGTGCAGGTGTGGGGGTCCTCGGGGGGCAGCTGTACGCGGCGGGGGGGCACGATGGGCCCCTGGTCAGGAAGAGCGTGGAGGTGTACGACCCCCCCAGCAACACCTGGAGGCAGGTGTGCGACATGAACATGTGCCGACGCAACGCAGGTAAGCGGACCCCCGAGCGCTCTAAACCAGAGGTCCCCGCAGGGCGGCACGCAGGCCTCTCGGGCTGAACCCTTTTATTTCAGGACCCTTGCTGCAGGAAAACACGAGATGCCAAGATTATCCTTAACCTTGGGATCGCGCCTTCCCTCCTCTCGATGCGATTGACTCAACTCTTCTTAAATCCTCTCTTCTTTTACACCTTTCAGCTTCTCACACCTCGTTTGGGCTCTCTTTCTCACCTGCTCTGCCCTTCCTTCTTTTGTGCCTGACATTCCAGCCTCCTCCTCACTCCCTCACTCCCTCACGCTGGCAGGAGGCTCACCAGCGGAAACATTCCCCTTCCTGCTCTGTACTTGTCCCAGTGCTGCCGGAGCAGGGCTGATGCAGCTCCCCGCCCAGGCAGTGAACCCCACAACCTCTGTGTGTCCCTCCCTCTCGAGGGAGCAGGGCGTGCTTGGTGGTTCTTGTGATCTTGAATGGCGTTGGCCTGCGGAGAACATGCGTATGTTTTCCTGAACTCCCACTTGTTCTTCAGAACATGGATGAGCAATGGAAGAAAAATGAGTGAAGAGAAAATGGTTATGCAAACTGCTGAGAGCTGTACTTCGCAAAGGCGAGGTACCCAGGAGAGTGCTGTTTAACAGCAGAGCTGGAAGTAACTGTGTGCATTGAGCAAAGAGGGAGAGGAGCAGGGTTGTGGGTGAAATCATGGGTATAACCCTGAGAAAGCACAGAGAATTTGTGGAAAAATCAAGGCAAATAGACTCAACGGATTTTAGGTGACTGGATTTTAATTAAATGCCCCACATTGTTGAGTAAAGTTAATTCTGCAGTTTTCTAAAGTCAGCAGCTAAGCCGTACGTTTTTTTAATTACTCATAAAAAAAATCTCTTCACATTTTTCCAGGAACTGTATTGTTACTTTCCCCTAAGCGCCTCGGTTCAGAAAAGAAACGTTCTCTCTTCCCCGTGATTGCTCCGCCCGGGCCCTCTCCCAGCTGGTTCCTGGGGTGACCTGCGCCGTCCTCTCGCCTCTCTCTGCAGGGGTGTGTGCCATCAGCGGGCTGCTGTACGTGATCGGGGGAGACGATGGCTCCTGTAACCTGTCCTCGGTGGAGTACTACAACCCCACCACAGACACCTGGAGTCTCCTGCCCACCAACATGAGCAACGGCAGGAGTTACGCTGGTGAGGGCGCCCGTGCGGGGGGCTTGGTGACGGGGGAGCAGGATGAGGCCCTGTGCAGATCCCTCCTTTCCTGAGCTCGGTCCACAGTAACCCTCCACAGCACCGCCTTGGCCCCCCAGGACAGACACACTGCCACAGCTCGCGGCCTGCTTCTTTTTGTACCACACAGCCTCACATTGTCAGCGACGGGTTGGTCTGTTGGGGGCTCCTGTAGTTTACATCCCGTTCTTTGAAGTAGATCGCTGCTACACTTAACAAACTCGTTAGGAGCAGATCAATTACTGTTGTTCTTACAAAGTCAGTTCTTACTGCTCTTGAACTGACCTTGATGCGGCTGGGTAGCTGATACAGAGTTGCATCGCAAACATATTCCAGTCATTATCCCAGGCATTCCACAGCACAACTAAAAACTAACACTGTAACCTTGGATTTGTGCCGATGTGTGTCTACCGCAGTGTTCACTGTGACGAAGACCTGCATTTGTACTGCATGCACAGCTCAACTCCAGCGTGTGTGGGAGTGTTCATTCTGGAAAACCTGCCTTTTAAAACTTAAAAAAAAATCACAGCTCGTGCACACATGTGCGATACTGTAGGAGATCAGTGTAAAATTCAATTGTTGTGAATAGTAATTCCTTACACTTACATAACTCTTTTCTGGACACTCCACTCAAAGCGCTTTACAAGGTGATGGGGATCCCCTCCACCACCACCAGTGTGCAGCCCCACCTGGGTGATGCACCAGTCCGCTCACCACACACCAGCTCTCAGTGGGGAGGAGAGCAGAGTGATGGAGCCAGTTCAGAGAGGGGGGTTATTAGGAGGCCATGATTGGTAAAGGCCAGGGGGAAATTTAGCCAGGACACTGGGTTAACACCCCTCCTCTTTGCGAGAAACGCCTTGGGATTTTTAATGACCACAGGGAGTCAGGGCCTCATCCAAAGGACAGCGCATTTTTTTATACCCCTAGTCCCCATCACGATACTGGGGCAGTAGGACCTACGCAGACAACAAGGTGAGTGCCCCCCTACTGGCCCCTCTAACACCACTTCCAGCAGCAGCCTCAGCTTTCCCAGGAGGTCTCCCCTCCGGGTACTGGCCAGGCTCCCACGGGCTGGGCTCCAGGGGTGGGTCTCGGGGTGAGAGAGCTGCGGCATCACTTGGGCTGCTGCTGCTGCTGCTGATGTGTGACATCTCCCTCCCCTGCAGGCGTGTCTGTCGTTGACAAGCCACTATGACCCAAGGCGCCAGTCAACAGGGCGGTGTGGCCGACAGCGACAGCTTCCCTGGTGACAGAGAGAGACCTGGGTCCGATCCAGCAGGGCGAGGACAACACAAAGAGTCCCAACGGCTTATACAAGAGCAGGGACTCATGCCAACACTCTAGGAAGGTTCCTGCTATAAGCGAGTTATAGCCTTCGAGGGTCCTGTTGGCCTTGTAGGGCCTGAAACAGGGTGTTTTTTTTTTTAATGGATATTACTGGCAAGACCAAAACAGCACCCGCTGTGAGGGAAGCTACCTTTGGCTATGGCTTGTTCTGTCTCAGCAGAGGTAGGGGTTTTTTTTTACTCCTCTCCCTTGGTCCTGCTATAATTGGACAGTTGAGAATGAACTAGTTGAAGAATACACCTTTTTTTGTTTTTGAAGAGCCTCGAGGGTTGATCTGGCACTAGCTGACCTGAGAATGGAGACTCAAAGGTCTGCACTTTGCGAAGATCATCTCCACCAGCTGGGAGCTGGGTTTTATACTACTGAACAAGGATGCACTGAATCTCAAAAGTGTCAATTTTTTTTTTTTTTAAAAGGAGGGGGGGTTATTTATTTGTCTGTCTTGGAAGGGCAGGAGCCGAGAGATTTTTGCCTCACCGTGTGGCCTGTGCGAAAAACTGACAAGACGGGGAAAGCCGGAGGTCAGTGGGCAGGGGTCTTTTTTGGAGAGCTGGGTCCCCGTCTTCCTCTGTCCTTCACAGCAGCTGGGAGACAGTTTGGACTCTATGCTTCAGCAGGACCACAGCCTGGAACCTATGGTTCCACCTACTGGTGGAATGAGGTACAACATGCTGCCAACCCATACACCAGGAAGGGGCTCTCTGGTGAGCAGGGTGGAGACCAGACTCTGCACCACCAGCCCTTGTGTCTCCGGTGCCTTCTGCGCTGGCTACCAAGTTGAACAGTGAACTGAGTTGATTTGACCGGACGTGTTTTCAGCTCTGAAATGACTGGAGTTGTTAACGTGTTTAAACTTAGTACTGGACAGGGGAACGATGTGAAGGATACGATTTCAGATGAGTTCTGCAGAAACTCAAACTTCGATGTACTTCCATCATAGTACAGTACCTTTTTTTGTAAAACAAGCAGCTGGGATTCTTTTTTTATGGTGCAATCGCTAAACTGCAGGATCAAATACAAAACACTCATTATGTCCCCATGCTGGTAAGTGAAAAGCAGCTCAGGCCTCATTCATTACTAGCAGATTTTACTGTTCTTAATCGGGAAAGTGGCCAAAAGGAAAGTTCAAAGGGCTGTCACATGCCAAAAATAAACAGGAAATGCAAAACTACTTATGCCCAAATAGGAATTGTACATCATCCGGCAGTGCCTGATCGGTTTCATTGGACAAGGTGTCATTTTAAAGAGCCCAAAAAAGTTTTCACGAGAATAAAAAGTGCAAAGGATGTGCAGTACAAAGGTTCATTTTATTATGATACATGTGTAATATGAAATTTATTAAAGGATAAATATGTACAATAAAAATTGCATTAACATTATGGTAACCAGGAAATGCATGCCTGTCACACAATGTTCAGAGGCTACATATCGATGTGCAAGTACTCTAGTAAGATTGATGGGTCAACACTTTTAAACCCAGCTTTTCTGCTTCAAAGCCTTCTGGGTTCCACGTGTGGCAAAGACAGATTGTCTACCATGGAAACAAAACAGTTCAAACGAGTTAACAACAAGCAGACAAAAAAAGATCACACCTTAATAATAAAAACAACTTCGACAATCAGGAACTGAGGTGCTTATATTCCTCAGGGGATTCAGCCTTCTTCCATGTCTATTAATACCCAGTAGTCCGAGGTCTGTGCTCCTGCACTGCTGCGATACCAAGCACTGCAATAGTGGTGGCTGATGAAAAAGCATGTAAGGACACCACATGGGGGAAAGCATCTTGCAGACAACTTTCAAATACCAGCACACAGAAGAGGTCTGTAACCACAACAAAAACTCACTGTTGTAGAGTTATCATTAAAACAAATCTCCAAGAGAAAATGTGACAACGTACAATATATTTGCATATGCTTATTGCTCTATTTCAAATGAAATGGAAATAGGATTGAAAAAGTTACCCTTTAAAAAAAAAACAAATACCCATATTGTTATATAAAATCTGGAGCAGGTGACATCTACAAGAAACACCAGGAGCTGCAGGAATACAGGATGGAAATGAGAAAAGCACAGGTGACTATGGAGGCACGTTGCTACGAACATACTGCGTTTAAAAAATACTCAACGTAAAAATATGAAAGCAATAAAAATGAAAGATAAATTAAAAGCACCCTGATGTACTAGGGTCCGAGCTGCGGCCGTGTTCACAACAGCGGCTCACAGCGCACGTTCAAGTTTCAAGGAAGGGAGTTACAAGCCCGCGCCCCCCCGCGATGGGGAGCCCAGGCCCAGAAACCGGAGGATTGAGGAAAGCAAAACCTCAACAGTGGTTTTCGTGCCCTGTCAGCTACAGAATGGTACATTCTTAACTGCCCTCCCACTGGAGAGTCGACGGTGAAAAGACGTATTCGAGGGGATATTTCTTTAGATTTGAAAAATGGCTTTGTTACGTACCCCAGCCCTCTGGTCATATGACTGTTCCCCAAGAACCCCAAAGTACATTTCAATACAGGCTGACCGTCAGAAAAGTTTAACTGTTGAATCAAAGCTTCACAAACGTGGAAAATTTAAACTTGGTTTAGCATCGTTATTCTTATATACCATGGTCATTTATTTACAGCCTTATTGTGATTACAAAAATAAAATGTACATTCAGTATTTTAAATATTTAAATAAAAGAAAATCTAAATTATTGTAAGAATATGTACTGGATATTGTAAAACCTGTGCAATAATACAGCATATTTTGTTAAATATGCTACGTCCAAAATTATTCAAATACTTTTATGTCAAAAAGTCATTTTTCCGGTAATGTAGTCTCACAAATACTCGATGTTCATAAAAAGCCTTACCTTGATTGTCACTGGGTATTCAAGGACACAGAATATTGAAACAAAAAGACTGCTTAATTGTCAGAAAAAAACAACCAGAACTGTTACCTGTGGTGTTCATCTAGAAATTCACGGATAATGGGCTAGATTTTGCCACACAAGGAGGAGGACACAAGAATGTTTTGCATTAATGTGTAGTCTGTGGGGTTAACATCCAAGGGCAACAACTGGGATATTCAGAAAACTCTGGTACAGCTGATTAATTGTGGCCGACCTCATTATTCTGGAGTCCCTGGCAGTTCCAGGACAAAAAAACAAACAAACATTAATTTGTCAAATAACAACCACATTACGAAGTGGGATGAAGCATAAATTGAGATTTTAGACTCTCTCATCAACAGGACACCTACACAAAGGGCACAGGTGTGATTGCAAGTTCAACATGAGGAAGCCCACGCTGAAAAAGAACACCCCCTGTCCCGTTAAGTTTGGAGGCGGGACTGTTTGCGTTGTCTGATCCTGGGTCCCTTACAGAAATAGACGGATGACCAAGCATATCAGGAAAACGTGGTTCCAGCAAGGAACAGCCACAGCACACAGCCTCCAAATCCACCGCGGGATGGTTCAGGAAGTGTGTTCCTGCTGGGCCATCAGAACCCCCAGCCCCCTGTCCACAACAACATGTGAACTAAAGGACCTGAAGGGGCTGCAGACGTCCTGCACGGAGGACAGGTCAGGGATTCCTGCTGAGAAGAGCCTGCACACACTGACAGGGTCTCCCCTGTTAGCACAGAGGAAGGCAGATCAATGGAGCACAAATAATTCCAAAACACAGCACATTCAGAGAAACATGCCATTATGCTAAACACATCTGTCCTTACGGTGTTCAGACTTAAAAGTTTTCAGTTTTTCCATTTTAATACAAAAATACTGGATGTACACCTTCAGTGTTTGGTAAAACCTTCAGGTACGTCGTAATGACAATACAAATGAGAGGGAAGTCAGCCATGTATCGAAGTATACCTTCTGTTTGCCCAATTGTGAACTCTGGTTAACATGCTCACTGTGGAAACTATTTTGCTTTTAAGAGTGAAAACATGGAAGTGTTATAATTCTGTATTTACATCCACTTCTACAGAGGAGAGGTATAGATTAGCTACTCATGGAACAATTATTGGATATAAAAACTGTCCTTTTATTTACAGTGGCTACCAGAAATCAGTGACGTCTGTGCCATTTAAAGTCAGTCCTCTCCTGCAGTTTAAATAATTGTAGTGACGTAGCGAGAGATCCCATCAAAGACTAACCGTGATTTCTTTAACAGACAAAAAAAAAGGTTACAGTACCAGACGGCAGACAGATGTTGAATGGTAATGATCCTTTTTTTTTTTTAATATTTACTTGATGAGGTACAGTATTTAATCTGCCTAATGGTAGACTCCCAGCATAAACACAGAGTCCCTGTAAACTAACTATAGTGTGTGAAGGGAGGGTATGACATTCCCCGAGGCTTCGTCTCTGACCACCACTCAAGACAACCGTTTCCCTGCCTGTGAAGTTGGGTCCCGAGTGCAGCTCGAGGGAGTTCCAATCTTGTGTTCCTCCAGCGTGACATCAAAAGTAGATCTGCTTGGCATCTGAAGGGTTCTGCTCCATTGGGCAATATGGACATTTCAATCTGTGGAGAGAACAGAAGGTTAGCAAATTCAAGGGTAAGGATAATGTTAACACAATGGGGGGCTCTCAATGACACTATCAATTCATAACACTCACTGCGCTTTCCTAAAGCATTTTTTTTAACAGTGACCACCCGATTTTGCCAATACAAATGCAGCTCATTTTTACTAGACGTGAGCTCCTGCCATAAACAGAATTATAAAAGCTTTAAATCTAAAACTAAATTCATCTCTGGGCCCCAGAAGAAATTGGGACTTGGACTCAACCATCCACGTTTTTGTTTCAGGCAAGAATCTTTTCTCTTTCCCCAGAATTCAAACCTGGCACCAAGAAGCGAGCGCGGTGAACTGGGGCGAGCCGGGGTCTTGATTGAATCCAGGCATCAGTGTGAGAAAGGGAAAGGACGGGGCTGGCCAACTCAATACTCATGCGATCGTTACTATCGCCCCTCGTGGCGGAAGGCGACGGAGCTCGAAAGCACACTGACTTTCCGGCGTTGGTGAGCTTGTTGAGCGCGTCCCGGGAGATGACGTGTCCACACATGAGCTTCATGGGAGGGTTGCTCTCGGACGTTTGCTGCCTCAGAATGGGGCAGGCGAAGACCGAGTGGTACCAGCACTTCTTCCCCAGATCGATCTCGATCTACGAGACAGAGCAGACGGACCTTCAGGTGAGAGTGACAAAATGCTTTCACTTCGGAGCGCAAAAATGTGAATTTCCCAGAAACAATAGAACAAAAAGAATTTGGGGACTGAACATATGCAAGACATTTGGGGATCTAGGATGTAAGAAAAATGATGGCTTTTATTTACATGCTAGCTATAATACCTCCTAGTACAGAACTACTCCATTGTGGCCCTTGTTGGGCGTTTTGAGGCAACAGCAGAGTAATTAGGATATTTTTTAAAGGTTTTTTAAAATGCTGTATTTTAAGTACACATGCCTTCACTGTCGCTGTAGAGGGCATGTCTAAACCACAGACGTGCCTGCTCACTGGTAGTTCCTTGCTTAAAACCAGCAGCGCACTAGGTCTGGGAGCTCATAATGGCCAGCACGCCTGTCAGCTTAATTACTGCATACTGCCAGAGTGAGCTTGACTACCCAGCCCATAGCAGAGAGACTGATGACAGTGTGGCCGTGGCACCAGAATCACAAGCAGGTCAAGGCAGCAGCAGACTGCGACCTGGAATATGAATGTCAGGAAACAATGCTGGAGATAAAACTCCAGGAGACAGATTACGTGGACAAGGACTCCACACACCCCTCTTCACCCAGGAACTAACAAACGAATGGATTAACAAACATGGCGCTAGCTTACAAACTGGCGATACAGACTGTGGAACTTTGTGCCCATAAAAGCAAAATATTTATCTTTGTCTTGTATTTTGACATTTTGGGAAAGCAAAACCCTGTCCCGCAAACAAAAAGCAGAACAGGGAACACAAAGAACACATTTTGTTTCATAAACGAGTGCCCCAGCTCAGGCGTGCCCCTTTTTTAATGACAATGTAGTGTCGTTTTTGAGAGCAGTACCACTGTATAACAGAATAGGGTCAGCAACACTAAATGATAATCAAACAGTGGCGAGACACTGGTTTACAGTTACGCCAACGGAAGTGGAAGGGAAACAAAGAAGCAACAGGGTGGCCAGAAAAACTAGAGGAAAACCAAGGGCGCCATGTGCCATCAGGGGGATTCTTAAGCCCTGAACCAGGCCGCTACTGTCTACACTTACAAAATTATTACAAAATGACTAAGAGGACATCGTTCCAGACGGAAACTGCCTCGACACACACGGGAGAGCTAAAAAGGGTTAAAGAAACATCGCTTCTTCTCTTTCCTGGTGGGCCGGATCGCAGGCTGGAGCCTGTGGGGGTACCGAGGAGACCGTCCGCATTACCGGCAGCTCGTCCTTGTGGGTCCACACGCCGCTGCACTGCCTCTGCTCGATCACTTGCTTGATGTTCATCAGGACGGGCAAAGCCATGCACCCTGAAGCAAAGCTTGAGGTAGAGAGGAGAACGGGGGGGGAATGATTTAGTCTCCAATACAAGGCTGTCAAACCCGGCCCTGAAGAGGCACAAACCAGCCGACTGCACAGGCCCAACTTAACTCGTCCAGCTCCAGACATTTGAAATAATCTCTTTTTATCCATTAAAGATTAGTAGGGAATTGGTCCAGTTAAGCAGATCAGAGAAAACCTAGACACCCTGTAGCTCTCGGGGACCACACCAGGCCATTCACGGCTAAACCAAATCTGTTAAAACTTACTCTCGAAAACTCGTGTGTCCCAGTTCTTTACAAACGGCTGACCTGCAGGACGCCTGCTGGACTGCGGCTATCCAGGGCTGGGGCTGCTCCATAAGCTCACAGGTTCAGCACCTACCTGACGCTAAGAGGGGACTCTACAGAGAGCCCCAGAAGAGCGCAGGCATCTCTGGTGAAAATGTTGCAGATCTCTGCCCACTGGTTGGTCTCCAGGAGGCTGCGGTATGGGGAATTCTCAATTCCATGCCGCAGGTACACCAGGCTGCCCATCAGAATCTGGATGTCTGCAAAGGGGCAGAGAACGCTTTTGATTCTCATGTTTACCTTAAGTCATCCTACAGGTCTTAGTGTGCAAGACAAGTTATTGTTACGGTGCGGTGACGTCTTTTATGTACGTGTAATTAGAGATATAATCAAAATTATTAAAAAATGTACGACTGCTGTACATACAAAATGATATATACTATATTTATACAGTATAGTACTGATGAGTGTACATAAACAGTGTGTATTGATTGGCGATACCGGGCTCTCTTCATGGCCCGAGGCTACTGTTCAATCCTGTGGAAACAGTCATTTAATAATACCGCGCCACAGTCCGGAAAATGGCAGGAGAGGCCGAGAAGCGCAGGAAGGCTCCGACCCCGAACCCACTCACCCCTCTGGTGCTGAGCGGCGAAGGGCTGGAAGTGGCGGGCGTACTGCAGCGCCTGCAGCTGGTTCCCCATGCCGCCGGTCAGCAGGCTGATGAAGTACAGGCGGTGCAGCTTGAACTCCAAGGTGCTGTTCAAGTCCAGCAGGCGCTGCCGGTTGGCCACAGCCCACCTGGAGACAGAGGAACCTGCCCGTCACTCACGGCTCCTCACTCGGCATTTCTTTTGCTTTTAAATTCCGACAGACCAGAGCAGGGACGTACGGTTCAGAGCTTCAGTTCACTGCACCTCGGCTCTTGAGCGCCGGGCTTTATTTGTGTAAATCAGGGGTGTCCGGTCCTGGTCAGTTCATGTATTGGCATTTGTTTTTTCTTTTTGGAATCCTAAGCACCCCATCTAGCCTTTGACTGTCTTTACAGCTTTACAGAGACACTGGCTGCCCAGGACCATAACTGGACACCACTGGCTTAACTGAACCAATCAATCCCTCTTTCCAAAAGTAGTGAGCCATGGGAGAACCTGCTGTACTGTGGCCCTCCTTGACTCAGGACAATCCACAGGCCCCACAGGCTTTGCCTGGTATCCACTCCCCTCCACGTGACCTTCCCTCAGCTCATTCATGTTCAAGTGCTCCCACTGTTATTCTGAACCGCCTGGGAGACGGGCGTCTTGCTGTACCTTGAAAGCACTGGAGCTCTATCCCAAAAGATTGGGTGCTTTATAATCTGTGACTTATCTTCTGTATTTGCTTCACAATACTGAATTTTACTGTGATGTGTTTATGTAATGGAGTGCGTCAAAAGCCGCTACAAATAAAATATATATTAATACATTCACTAAACACAGGCATTTTTTTCTTATCGTGTTTTAAATTACTTAGGTTTCATGTGTGCTTATACTTTTTTCTTTATTACGATGGACTAAATGGCTTTTTTTTTTTTAACTCGAACACAGCCCCGATGAGATAATTAAAAAAAAACAGTCATCAGCTTTGAGACTTACTCAAGTGCTGGCCTGAGGTCCTGCATTCTCAATGCCTCTAGTATCCGGTTTAATTCCAGAAAGGGCTGCTTCAGGCTCGTATCAATCACCACACCAGACTCCTGCAGATGAGAAAAGCGAACCATGGAGGTCTTTCAAAAGCCATCCTGGAAAGAAAGGATCATGCGACAAGCAACCAAAAAAAAAAACCACTGAAGCTGAAGTGAGATTTTTTTTTAATTCTAGCGAAGATCCCTTTATAAACCGGGACCAGAATTCTCTCGCGTCTCGCGCTCAGACTGGGATGTACCTGACAGAGGTCTTCCGCGACGCTCAGCATGCCCTGTCGATAGAGGTGCTCCACTATGGACTCACTCATGTGCTTCTGCCTCTCTGGAGAGTCCCACACCGTCTCGGCCACCACCGCACTCACCTCTGCGTCAAAGTTCTACAGGAAGAGCCCAAACAAAACATGAACAGAGCCCAGCAGATGCACAACTGGTGGAATCCTCCGTTAATTGTGCCGGAATCTGGAAAGAAAACTAAACTTTCTTCACACTTCATGAGAGAAAAGGCCGTCCTGAACTTCAGAAACTTGTGCTTGGCAGAGGAGGGCTTGTAAAATCGAGGTGGGTCTAATAAGGAAGGCAGAAAAAGAACATTACCTTCTAATTTTAATATAAATTCTAGGATCCGTTATTTAATACGAAACATTAGAGCCACACAGACAGGTCTGAACTAGGCATCGATGATCACTATGCAAAATGAACTAGAAAAACTGCCTCAAGCCAGAACTATAGGACAATAAGTGGCTAGAACTTCATCTTACTTCGTTAACATTTGTAGTATGAAGAAAAAAAGATGGTAATCACTACGTTTAGGAACTTATGAATGGACACAAGGGTAAGAGAGTTTTCCCTGGGCAGCATTTACTGCTTGCTAAAAGGATCCACATTCTTCCCCCCTCATCTCTCCCGTCTTCAAAAACATTTTTTCAGACAGATTCGGGATGAACACGTCGCACAAGACGCAATGTCAAGCAAAGTCAATGACAACGGCAGCATAAAAGCATGCAGGGGCTAATCATTCATGACGTCGTGTTGAGCTTCCCACGACGTTGTGACACTTGCGTTAAGGAAGACGACGAGGAAAGAGTCCGACTAAGGGAAGACCACTTTGGGTCTGCCTCCGAAGAGGGTCTTTGCTAACACATGGGTGAAGGACAGCAAAGAAGTAGATCCGAGGGCTCTATCATTTATGGAACCGTAATGATGCGAAAGCAGTTTCCCCACAGTCAGGGCGATGTAATTTCCCAGCAGCCACCTCCCTGGACAAAACCTGAGCGCGAGGATCGGACTGACGCAGCTGCCCCCTCGGCCAGCGAGACTTACTCGGTCGATGGCTTTCCCCACTTTGGAGACGCTGCCATGGATGTCCTTGTGCCGGGAAGCCAGCATCTGTACAGTGTCTTTAATGTTCTTGCAGCACTGGGCCATGGACTGCGAGAGCACGGACAGGTCCGCGTCCTGCACACCTGCAGAGAAGGGCTGCCATTACTCTCCCGCCCATCACTGGGCGAGTCAGCGCACTTACAGGACATCCAACGCACATACACGGGGAAAAAAAAGAATAGGAAAAACGCAGGATTTTTTTTTTCATGCGGGTGCTTTAGTCTTTCTTTTAAATTCAAGTGGGAGTCAAGTCAGGTTTTCATGTTCTCCGAAACAAAAAGTTCTTTTCTGAAAGTGACGAGAAGCAAACACCTCCCAATGTCAAATCAGACAAAATATATGATGATCACTTCTGACTTACATAAGTGACAGGACTTTAAAAACGTCGATCACACTACATTTCATTTGGAATGGGCATATAGTAGACGAAAAACAGAAAGGTCAGTTTCCTTATTTGCCATACTCACACACTTCTATCAGGCATGCAAACCAAGCCTAATTATTGACAAACAGATTCAACAACTAAAGCAATCATTCTTGCAATGCTCTAGTGCCACTGTTTCTGTTCTGTTCCTACAAAAGAGAATTCTGGGCAAACGAATTAAGTTTTTCAGATCCACAATCGAATTAACTTCACTTTTTACAAATCAAAGACTTAACGTTCCAAGCTAAAATAAGTTAATTAACAGCACTTTTAAAGCCCATAAAGGCCATTATCAGTGATGCAGTTGTCAGGCCAGCTCTCCTATGTACATGATCACCGCTTGCGTTAAAGCAGAGCAAAGTCTGCAAGCGTCTGCAAGTTTTATGGGTCTCTTTGAAGGGCTGTGAGCGAAGCTTAACGTGGTCCAATAAAGTCAGCAAGTAGTCGCTTTAGGAGTTGGAAAGAGAATCTGCAGACCTGCCTATCCTGTTAAGGATCATTTGCATGTGCAGACGCTTTAGTGAAGCTGCTGGCTGTCCTTACGAACATGTTCCTCAAGGTCCCAGTCATATTCCCATCGACTGGTTTGGCGTTAAAGGTGGATTGGTCACCGGCTGTTGCTTCAGCACACCGTACACTCTCACTCAGTCTTGTCCCGCTCTTGTGTGCTGCTCTTCCCCCCGCAATTGTACGGCAGGACATGCTTGATTTAATTAAAAAAAATAAAAATAAGTGAACAAAAGTGAGCTCCCGGGCCTTACCGTAGGCGATGAGCTGCCCCCGCAGCTCGGACACGTAGCGCAGCAGCTCGTCCAGGCTCTCCTCGGACAGGTGGCCGTACATGAGGAAGCGGGTCAGCACCTTCTCCAGCTCGCGCTCCACGCACGCGCACTGCTCCATCGCCGCCGGACCCCCCGCCCGGAGCAGGCAGAGCAGGAACAGGGGCTACAGGCCGTCGTGTCTGCTTCGAGAGAGAGATTGGAGCTGCTGTTGTTGTTGTTTTTGCAAGCGTGCATTTGACTCTTATTGCGCTTTGAAATGCACTCACCAGTGCCGATTCTTTCCAACCCCGACATATACAAATAGCGCCGTAGTTCCCCTTTGACAGTTAACAGATGAGTACTGCTCTGTAGCAGACTGCCGAGAGGTGCGCTATAGCAAAAATGATTGATTGATTGATTGATTGATTCCCCATGAAAGTGCTCATCAACTGTCTTCAGAAATGGTTCAGTGGCGAGCCATAAGATCTGCCGGACTGGGGCTCTCCGGAGAGGAGCCATAAGATCTGCCGGACTGGGGCTCTCCGGAGAGGAGCCATAAGATCTGCCGGACTGGGGCTCTCCGGAGAGGAGCCATAAGATCTGCCGGACTGGGGCTCTCCGGAGAGGAGCCATAAGATCTGCCGGACTGGGGCTCTCCGGAGAGGAGCCATAAGATCTGTCGGACTGGGGCTCTCCGGAGAGGAGCCATAAGATCTGCCGGACTGGGGCTCTCCGGAGAGGAGCCATAAGATCTGCCTTAAAGCGGCATCAAGTCTGTGCGGCGTCAGCGGTGTTTACAAACGTGCACCGGGGGCAACTTCTCTCTGGCTGGTGTGCAGGGGAGTCCTGTCGCGGTGCGTGTTGCTGGGCAGAACACCAGAGACAGGAGAGGAGGGGGTGTGTTGAGTGAACAACTTCACAGCGGGGCCAACGACGCGCCAGTAAAACAAACAAATAAATACATCCTGAAAACACAGGAACATCCAGCGCCTAGTTTGCGACGCTCCGGCCTGTGATCTCATTTGAAATGACCTACATTTGACGCTGGTTCGTGCCTTGCAATCTCCCACGAATGACACCCACTTGCTCGGGAAGGGCTCCCGCATGCTGGCACGGCAGCGACGCGTCTCCCGACGCGAAACAGCAAAACGCAAAACAAAACCTCCCCTTTTTAAAGCTCAAATCCTTACCGTTCTGCGCTTTCGGAAGGGAATATCTGTCTTTCAGAGGGGAAGGAGACAACGGCTGCTGCTGTTGACGACCAAGGAGGTTTGCGGATTACGGTTTTTTTTTTACAGACCGAGGAACACAAAGTACCACAACTCTGCCGCTCCGGTCCTCTCCAAGGAGTCGGCAACCACCACGATCGCAACGGATTCACGCCGCGGAGCAAAACCTACCGATGCCTCATCTCCACAACGACTCCTTTGTCTGGCCGACGCTGTTCACCCAAGCGATGGGAGATCTGCAAGCCCAGTTCTGCGGGTACAGCACGGGACACAGCAGCGCCTCTCAGCTGGGATTTGAACCCACGACCGCCCGTACCGTGGGAGCCCGGTACCCGTCCAGCCCCAGTTTCTCAGCGGAGACCCCCGGCTAGCTTAACGGGAGGATACAGCGGTCTCCACAACAAACAGTTATTTGACAAGAGCCTGATCGCAAATCCCACCGACCGAAATCGGGGGGGGCACTTCACTGGGACCCCTACATCTCAGCCCGGGGTGGCCAAGCGCCAACTACTCTAGAGGTTATCGATTATTTTGGGCGTCGCTGCATAACTGCTGTTGAGGGCTCGATCGGCGGTGAACGACACGACCCGACTGCGCCGTCCGGTTGAGGATTAGCGAGATCCTAGCGCAGTGAAACAGCTGAACTGTGCTGGGGGGGTTGAGAGAGAGAGATCATGTCTGCGTCTGCAAGCCGGGGTCTCAGCATTGCAATACGCGAGGACAACGGGTGGG
Organism: Lepisosteus platostomus; assembly: GCF_059453375.1. NCBI lineage: Eukaryota > Metazoa > Chordata > Actinopteri > Semionotiformes > Lepisosteidae > Lepisosteus > Lepisosteus platostomus. The sequence continues at coordinate 41,818,860 of NC_142623.1, forward strand.
GGGTACAGAGCACTGTAGCCGGAGGCCAGATCTCCCTGCCTCCATCAGAGCACCACCCTGTTTTAACAGGACACCGTCTTCAAGCCCCGGTCAGAAACCAGGAGCGGTTTCTGACACACCGGCAAGCCCGATGGGGAAGGGGGGTACAACAAGAACCACAGTTTCTATTGCTCTTGTGTGGGTAGCGCGTGGGGGTACCCACTGGACCCCCCCACTCCCACTCCCACCCCGTTTCATTCCAGGTCGCGTTTCCGGCCCGAGGAAGACGAGCGGGACTCAAAGACACAAGAAAGAAAGTCAACAACGCGTTTCAGACCCCCCTCTTCCTCTCTCTCTCTCGCACGTACACACACACACACAAACACAAACACGCGTTTTGTTTTGTAATCCTGGGTCGACGGGAGACGAAAACAGACACACAAAAAAATAAACTACCGATAGGAGGAGGACCGACCCCTCAGCCCAGCTCACCGGGGCCTGACAGCGGCCGGATTAGCGCACCCAGGCACCCCCGACACCGGGGCAGGCACGAAAGCAGACAGGAAACCTGCTCACCTGCGGCCCAGAGCGCCGGACACCCCGACTTCCCCCGCCGGCTGCCCCTTTAACAGCACTTCCTGTGTAAACAGACTGCAGACCGGACACTGGACCCTGCCATTTTCAGTCCCAAGCCAGCGGTCGTTTCACAGCCTCCACGTCTGGGCTCCGCGTCTCACCCGAGGAGTTAAGGTTTCTTTTTCTTCTTTCTTTTCGCTGCTACCGCTGTCCTGAGAAATACCCGTTTTTTTAAGATGTTTTCTTTCTTTCTTTCTGACGCTTCACAACCTACAACAACACCGCTACCACCGCCGCCGCCTCCTCCTCCTCTGTACGTCAGGCTGTGGTTCAAGACTCGGCGGCCGATACCAACTGCGAGGGACCAACCCCGCATCGGGACAAAAAAAAAACAAAAGCGGGGAAAAAAAAAACCCGTGATGGAAAAACCAGCTTATTTCAGTTATACACCAGTCGCAGTAATCTCGACGGTGTGCGACTTGTGTCGTTTGGTTAAGAGATCAAACAAAGCCATTTTATCAAGCAGAGAAGCTCCCCCCCCCCCTCTCCAGCTGGGGGGAAAGTGGTTTTGGCCTCAGTTTGACAGAAGACAAGATGAAGGAAATCCGGCGGCGCGACGCTTTGCTAATACTGCACATAAATAAAATTGTGCGTTTTACCGGGCTCATAACCGGAACCAGAAGGAGCGATTTCACTTCGGAACCAAGTAGACTTGCTTTTTTAAAATAAGTATTTATTGGATAGATGCTTTGCTTGCAAATTGGGCATGTAGTTGTAGGCGGACATGCAGTCAATTGTTAATAAGCTGTAGCTTGTGCGATTCGTTATTCATTTTTAGTCTTTGACAAAAAAGGTAGCATCGACGACCGTGTATAGTACACTCTGTTATCGTTTTTTTTTGTTCAGAGCTCCCTCCCATGGGTGAATGCTGAATTACAACCCTTTCGTACTGTCCGCGAGAAAATCCTTGAGTAATAACCGTGCAATTTGTAAAAAAACACTTTGAATAATTAAAAAAGCTTCTTTCATGTTGGACAGAAACACAGATTAAGAGCTACGGAGTCCCGTCCACATTGACGTCTGTGAAAGCAGCCCCATGTATGATCTCATTTGATAAATGAATAAAAGGCATTTCCATAAATTACGATTGTCATACGTAAAGCTTTTGCAAGTTCAGTAAATATTAAAACATAAGGTTATTTCTCACCGGTCTGCTTTAGGATAATCTAAGTATAAAATTTCATCCGAGGACAGTGATGTGAAAAAGCTTCAACACACAAGGTAAGCAGGGTGAATAATGGCTTCACACCTTCAGGTTTCTGGGTCAATTTTGGTCTTGAGTGTCTTTGTGGAGTCTGCACGTTCCCCGAGTTCATGTAGGTATTTTGAATAAAACTCTTTCCTGCTCTGGAAGAAGTTCGAATCAGAGATTCTTGATGGGATGTCAAACAGAGATGGACAAGGAAAGTAATCTGGGTACATCCCATTTCCCGACTTTCTCTGTGGAAAACCGAAAGCAGTTCTGTTCATTTGTCCACTCTGTGCTTAAAGCCAACTCAAAGGATCACTTCAGATGCCACAGTGAAGCAGGGACCCTGAGCCACAAAGTGCAGAAAATGGCAGCTAATCTGGACTGAGAATAGTAGCAGCCTCTTTCCCCAAAGAGACTTTGGCATTGTAACTAACCTTCAGATCACACAGCTGAAATGTAGCCTCTAATGCATGACATTATGAAGTGGACTAGAGGCCTCTAGCAAATAAACACCTTGATCAGCACTTATCCTTTCTTTTGGCTCTCCGTCATGTGAGGGCCTGCTAGTTCTTCATGGGCAAAGAAACATGTGTACTCTATGCCCATATCATGCAAGTATAATAATAAACTTTATTTTATATAGCACCTTTAAAAGGGGATTCTCAAAGTGCTTTACAGTTAGAAAAAAGTAAAAAGCACACAATGAGAGGAGACAGCAGAGTGGCACAATGACAAAAAGGCTTTGGAATACAATAGCAAAGCAAAGAGGCAGAGAGAAGCAGTTAAATAAAAGCCCTCCTAAAGAAGAAGGTTTTGAGTCAGGATTTGAAAGTGGTCTGGGAAGGTGACTCTTTGATATCCTTATGGATAGAATTCCCGAGCTCTGGGGTGCAGCAGGAGAAGCCAGGTTGCCCGTAGTATGTAGATGGGCTTGGGGATCAGAATTGGATGAATGAAGATCGTGATATGGGGAGTAGGATGCTAGTACTGAGGTATATATATTTACTGTCAACTATATACGGTTTAAATCCCGCTCTGTGAAAAAGTCTTGGACACCTTAGATTTGATTAAGGGTTACAATATATAAGCGTTATGTACACCAACAGTTAACTCAATGACTCCACTAATGTTTTCTACTATTGTAACAGCTTTTAAGTAATTATAAGTTTTTTTAAATAAGTTTTATTTCACATTGTTTGGAATCATTAAAAAAAACCTGATCATAACAACTCAAGGTAAATTTCACATGGACTGCCAATGTCATTATTTTAGTCATCGCTCAGGCCCAGTGGACTTATTGTCAAATGTTCCTCACCATTTGCATAATTGTTTCATTCTACTCCTCCACAAAGCTGAAAGTTTTCTTTTTGTACAACAAAATGCAGACTGCTACAATGTCAAGATAAAAATTGCCATAGAGTTGTTTCTGAATATAGGAGGAAAAACGTCAAATGAAACAAGCAGAACAATGCAAGATGTCCAAGATTTTCCGAGAACAGTGTTTATTTTTACCTCACTATCCAAACAAATGATCCAAAAATAATGGGCTTATCCATTTCTAAAACCATCAAGTAGCATGCACATGCAAGCTGGAAGCAAGCGATCCAAGCTATTTTTACAGCTGAAACTCAAGTTAAATTATCAACATAATGGAAATTTAGAGGTAGTGAGAAACAACAGAAACTCGTGACACAGATGTAATTACCAAAGTCTACCACAAGAGGGAGATGTAGTCTTGGTCTCGAAGACCCACTTCACCATCACCTGGGTGATGTGGGTCAGCCATTCAACACCAGCAGCCCCGCTGCTCAGCAGCAGAGTAGGGGGAGGAGTGAGAAACTGCTTCACCAGCTGGACAAAGACGGAACTACAATAACGCCGGACCACACAAGCCCAGAGTGGAATTTAGACAGGATGCTACCGTTAACACCCTTACAATGGCATGCCATCTTCATTGACCAAGAAGTCAAGATATCATTTTAACTTCTGTTGGAAATGATGGCAACGCTTACGGCACAGTGCCCCCCGGTTAACATACTGGGGCGCTGTTTCGCAAAGTGTGGGTTAGAGGTCAGAGTGCCACCGATTAGTCCTCCAACACAATTTATAATAGCAACGGCCTAGTTTCCGTTGGAGGTCTCCAGAACTGATGAGCCTGCTTCTCTCTGCCCTGACTGACAGTGAGAGTCTAACCCAAGGACTGATGGAAGTCTTAGGAGAATCTGGCTTCACACTGTTGATACCAGTGCCCTAACAACCCCACGCATTTAGATCATACATTCTCTGGAGTGGAGTGTCTTTAGGCTGGCCACTGGTAGCCTAACCGATACTTTAACCTCCAGATCCACCTACTCTGTTACAGGAAGGGTCTGGCTGGATCACAGATGTCAGTTAAAAATACAGGCACGCAGCTGTCCTAAGGGATCTGCACATCCCCACAGCCCTGTTTCAGCCAGAACAGGAGCAAGCAGCTGAAGAGCACTCCTGAGAATCAATCAGTGACAAGCCGCGATGCAGTAAGGGGACATCAGGGGAAAAGGGCACTGAGTTTAGACAGAAGGCAAGTCCTTTAAAAACGTTTTCTGTTTTTCTTCAGGCTGGCTTGGGAATGCGATTCAAGCTCCCACTCCAGGGAGAAATTCAAACACAGCACAACTCTGAAGTTTGGACGTGACACAAGGATGTCCAACAGCAAGCAGCTACTCTGTGATCTCAATCAAGTGTCAGGTCCTCATGTTTCCACAGCGCGTGACCTTCATTGCAGAAGACGGCAAACCTTTAACCTGTCTTGGTTCCGACAGTTCGTACCTCATATCTTGTGTAACAAAGAAAGATGAACCTGTTGGGGAGAGAGTCTGTGGTTTATGCTTCTTTTTGCCAGTGTAACGCTATCTGGGGTCAGCAGGGCTCTTGTTCACTCATTAACGTGTGACTTCTCCCTGTATAAACACATTCTTGCAGATACACTGTTTGCATTAAATAGACTGTATGCCAGCTAAATATGTACTGTATAGCAAAACTAGAGGCAGGCTATCTTAGGTTATCTGAGCCACTTTATTTTGACTGCAGAAAGAGGAACCTCCCTCCCTTCTCCTTTGTCATTTATTGCCCATGTTTCCGTGGAAACACCTGTTCCTTGGACAAACAGAGGCCTGCATGTGTGTTTTCTTTAAGCTCAACTCAGCTGACCTCCAACCCCCATGTTGGGGAAAAATGTGAAAACATGCAAAAAAAAAATAGCGGGACTGCAACAAAGGAAGCTGAGATAGCGATGCTAGAACCACCCCCACACACACACACAAACACAGGCAGGGAGGAACTACCAGTATTTTTACAGTAAACGTACTTTTATGCACAGTTAACCCTTGAGAAAAACCAAAGCCCTTTAACCTGTTTTTTTCACATTGTGCACTGCAAAAAAAAACAAAAAAACCCAACAACCTTCCTTGCTAGTTCCTTCCTGTTTTCATGAAAAAATGTATATCCCATTTGTGGAACTGCACCAGAACGTCTATTTTTTGCTTGGACATTACGCTAATGATTATAACCCAATGACTTCACACAGGTGGGGCAGGGAAGCAGAACCTTATTTCAGGTCGGAAATGAAGTGACCTGCAGCTCCTCTTTCCTCTGTCCTGTCTGGGGGACAAGAGGGAGTTCAGGGTTTTAAGATGGCAGGGTTCGGGTGATCAGTAATTAAGGGTTATGTGCCGTGTCGGAGTCCGAACGTTTCTATCAGCCTTTAAGCAATACTAGGTATGAATGCTGATGGCCCACGTCTGAAACAAGGTTATTCTGGCTTCCCAAGAGCAGTGAATAATATTGCCTTAACTGTACTTGTCACACATTTCTCCTCTACACTTTGTCCTGCTCTGTCCTGGTGGAAGTCAAAGAGGTCCAGTAGATTAGCCTGCTTTTAGATACCCTGCTCATCTATCTATAGTCTCCCACGGCATCAGCACCACTTCCAAGTCCTCAGGTCAATTCCATTTGGCCAGCTGATCACAGGCAGGTGCTCTGAGCTCTTCAGCAGTTGGGTAGAGCTTACAGGCACAAAACCAAAATGGCACCCTGCCCACCCCCCAATAGACCAGCAGCATATACCAAAATACAGTACTAACCCGTTCCTCTGGAGTCTCCCCCATCACTCCCTCAGAAGGCTGGAGAAGGACCTTCGCGGTCTGCCTACGCGATTTGTCATCCTGACATGCAGCGATGATGACGCAGGAATTAATAGTGAGGAAAAGGAAAAGTCCAGGAAAAGTCTGGGGGTTTAAGTCACCCTGAGCTAAAAAAAAAAAAGGAGGAGGAAGCAGGAATAACTTCAACCTGTGCAGAGGAAGTGATACACATGGTACAGTACTCCCATGCCTGCAGTGTGCACATATGCATTATATTTATTTAGAGGGAGACTTTTTATGAATGGCTGTACAGTAATTCTCTACGTACTGTAAAATGGTCATTTTCCATCGCTAAATACACCTACAAAAAACACAACTTAGAATTAAATATATTTGGCTTATTTTTCACAGGGTCAATCTGCTCACACCAGGAATAGTGGAAAACAAAAAAAAGAAAAGAAATCAGATTCTGAATATTCCTCTTTGTAGAGACTAGTGCACCCTATTATAAAAAAAAACTAAACACATTTGCAATCACAATGGCCGTAAATTCCACCTTTCTTAAACAATGTTAACAAATCCCTTTGACTTCATTGCAAATAAATAATATGAACAGGTTGAAGTGTAGGATTTTATATGAAAGGGCACCAGGTGTTTCGGATTTTCGTCTACACCTTCCTCTGACCACGGGCAAAATGAAACGACGTACCTAGTTTTCATGAAAATGTCCTTTATTTTCTAACAGCATGGTACACAATGTTTATATACTTGGCACTTTGTTTAATTAATACCCATCGTTTAAAATAAACGTGTCTCTATTGCAAGACGAAGCATTAAAATTGTTATGACAGTTGAAGGGTAGCTTTTTAGTCATCTGGATACAATACTGCCAAACACTGCTTGAGGCTCTGAGGGTATGTGGTTTGCGAGGGGAGGAATGTGTTACCTCATCCAGGTACGATACCCTGCCTCTAATTATCTGCTCTTCCCGATTCTTTCTTGGAACCTGGAATGCCTGTCTCCGGAGGTAAATGTTTGTCAGCCTCAGTTCCATGGGAACCTAATGACTGAAACCAGATTTCTGATCATCGCCGTGATAAACATTGGAATTCCTTTTCCAGGAATTAACAAAACTACTGTGCAGTCCTGGGGTTTCGTAAAAGGGGCACATTTTAAAACCACATCGGCCGGTATGGAGATGTGCACGCCCGTCAGGGTGACAAACAAAACACCACCAGGAGAGATGGATTCTTAAAAGTCTTCTCCTGAAGCTTGTGGCCACTTAGATATACATATATTTTTTAAAGTTATGCAGCAGATTATCAGTTGACAAGTACTTTACTTTGCAGGGGAAGTTTATTGAATGAAGCACTGAGTGGATTTTTATGCCTGGATAGCCGTCTGGTTTCTACTTTCCAGTTGATGGGTAAAATATTTATCTTATGAAGTCATAGCCATTTTAATTTCATAGTAATTTAGTACATCTAGTTTTGGTAGGTATATTCTATTCCTAAATGGGGTCTCAGAGGGCACGTGTGGAATAATTCTTCTGGATTTCATTAAGGGTTTTTGCTCACAAGTCACAGCATGTTTTTATTTTCTTTTTATTAGTAGAAGATTTAGGACTCCCCGACACTGTCTTGCTCTTACACTTAGCTGTCCCACGGTTGTTTAACACAGAAGGCCAAAATAATTAACGTGACTGCTCCTGCAGAGCACAGTACAGTACCTTCACTGTACTCATTGTGTTGAAGGGTTATTAGACTGGGAGAAGTTTAATAACTCAAGAGCAGAAGCAGCGTGTCTACAGGAGGGACTCGTGCCTGCAGCCTGACTGTTACCAGTCCACAGGCTTGCTCACTAGTCTACACTGTCCCCTGCTTACTTCACCTTCGCTTTCCAGGAGCAAGAGGGCCGATGCCATTATCAATCTCAGATTCGCACCAATTTGTAGATGGCTTTACTATACTCGGATCGGATATGGGCTCATATGCACTTCGGCCTGTGACAGAATTTGAAAGCCAAGACAAGCTGGCTCGTCCCGGAAAAAAGAAAAGGCATTTTTAAGGAACTGTGCAGGGGGACATCACACTCTTTCCCCGGACACCCACTCTGCGACTGCATCGTCAGTCACAGGCTCGTTAAGCGTTTCAAGCTGCGAGAAACATTAATGATGGCATCAGATATCCATACAATGGGTTTACAGTCTTCCGTCAATCTCCAGTTTCTCCCAACAGAAAGACTGTTAGCCAATCAACACATTTGATCTGTTCATTCAATTCATGACATACAGATGTTTTATTAGTTTATACACGTGGCTGTCAAATACCAACGTTTATTCATGTCCTTCATACACACCTTCAGAGATTAAATCAGAACTGTTAAGCTGCAAGTTATGAAGCTGAATCACAATTATTCGTTGATGACAAAACCAGCTATAACTGAGATATGTCTGGAGATCTTCTGTTTAATGCAAACAAATATAGAATTAATTATTCTTTTATGTTAAACACATTATATCTTAAAATGACCACTTATATGTTTAAATCAAATCGGGAGAGAGAGATTCATCTTTACAGTTCTGACACATTGTGCAGGACAGAGATGATTACTAAATGGAACAGTCCTGGTTTCTGAAGAGCTTTATTCTCCTGGAATCTTAAACCGTTTCTGTTGTGTTATTAGCCTTGAAAGAGGCAGAAAGACACAGTGGTGAGAACTCAGAGGACCAGGACAGTTAATAGGTGTTAACAAAATTGCAATGCACTTACTAATTTGGCTGACTCCTTTACACAAAGCAACTTGTATTTGGACCCATTTAGACTGCTGGGAATTCTACTGGAGCAGGTTCAGTGAAGCACCTTGCTTAAGAATATAACAGCAGTGTTGTAGCCGGGATTTGAACCCACAAACGTCCAGTTACAAGTCCAGAACACTGCTCCACATTTTACAGAAACTCTTCTGTTTGAAAGTCTGGTGTTTTAGCACACCACTTTGTGAGTATCTAAATGTCAAAAAGGGATGCATAAGCTGAAAAGGAACAGCAGTGGGATTAATGGTGCATTTGCAGTTAAAAAGATGCTATTAAACCCATTTGCTCTTAGACACTAATGCACTTGTATGAAGGACTCTAGTAATGGTCCATATTTGACTGTTTTTAAGGGGTGAAAAGAGTTTTGTTAATTTGATGTTTTTGCTTATCCATTTGTTCTTACAGGGGAAAAGAACACTGTAAGACAAACTATCCTGTCATTAGTACACACCAGTCAGGAGCCCTTCTTATATTCCATGAGCTTCTGAGCTCAGCCCTAAAATACAGTGCAGGTGTTGCGGTGTACCAGTTTCCTTTAACTTCCTACATTCAAAGGAGTGCACAGCTTTGCACTTGAGATACTGGATCATATCGCAGTATGGCGAGAGTTTCTGACTGCATTACCATACATTGTACAGAACAGAGATCCTCCACCTCAGTGCATACCTTGTGTCACTAACATCTAGGACAGGGACAGTAACCCCAGTGGCCAGAAAATCACCTGTTTCTGGTGATAACTGAATCACTCCGACATGAGTCACATGACATGAGTCACTCTGCACCTCCCTAGGGAACACAGAGAGTGCGGTCAGCTTTCAAGAAGTGACCATCTACTACCACGTGGGCTTGACTTTGGGACCGAGAATTGCACCGGTGAATTCAGCGGAACGTAAGGTGTCCCATGCCCTAAATCTGGATTTAAAGTGAGACAGCCCGGGAAACTAAGAATCACCTTAAAATCCAACTGCATGTGAAACACGCAGACCTGTTTTGGCGATCTAGCGAGAATCCCCCTGTCCCTCCAAACACCAGAAACTGTGTGGAATATTTTACTTCTGGGGGAACTCCAGTCATCAATGCTTTATTAATTCAGAGGCAGTGCTGAGACACTTGTCGATATCTTGGGGAAGACAGAGTTCATTCAAAATTCCCAAGTCTAATTCTCCCTTTTTTAATTACATAGAACAGCCCAGCATTTTTCCTAAAGGCTGTGGCAGTCAGACGTATTGTACCAATAACGGAAAAAAGAGAATCCCTTTTTCTATTGCTCCATGATACCACCCCCTGATCTATACCAGCTTTGCAAAAAAACATGCGGCGTCAGTAGCTCTCACACTTTCTCAAGAGCCAAACTCCTCCAGCTCCGAGTCATCCACAAACAATTACATTCACCAAATGTACTTAAAGCCATTTCTTTAAACAGTTAGTCACGAAGGACGGGCAGCAAAGAGTCTTGGATCTCTTTTCGGAGATCTTTAGTTGCGTACTTCATTTGTGCATTTTCAGGAGGAAAACGCTGCCCATGCCTTTTTTGGCGTTTGTCCTTTGGGAAGCCTGAACAGCTCTCACCCCTCTGGAGAAGGCCAGCTGTTGCGGCCTGCATGGTGTGGGCCTGCTTGGCCGATTCCGGGCGGTGTGTGAACTGGTGTCCGATGCACCGCGAGGGGAGTGTCCGGGAGAGTCATGCAAATCCCGTTGCGCTCATCTCTGAAACGACACGCTGGACGGAGCGCCGTCACGACGTCAGGGCTGGTCTGCCGTGCCTCTGCGTAGCACCTCTGCCCTGGCACACCCTCAGCCGTGGCAGGGTCTGGTTTCGAACCGGTGCCAACCTTCAGCGGGCGTCGTTTCCGAGCCAGGAGCACTTGTGCATGTGGACAATCCCCAGACCCTCCACCCCAGAACGCCCAAAAGCAGCAGGAGGGCATGACACCCCAGGGAGGAGAGGGGCCCGTAAGTGACGTCAGGGGAGCGGGTTTCGCCTGTGCTGGCAGTGGTGGGCGTTATATCTCCGAAGACTCAATCCTCTCGATCCAGGGCAGGCCTGGGAGCGGCCTGTCGGCCCCTGGCGCCGCGCCGCCTCCACTGCCGCCTCTCAGCTCTCGCAGCTCCCTCTCCAGAGCCTGGTTCTTGTGGTACATTTCCAGGTAGCTGGCCTGCAGCTCCTTCTGGTAGCAGATCACCTTCTCCTTCTCAGCCTGCCAGGTCTGGCGCTCGGCCTCGAACGTGGAGGCCTGGGCCTCGTTCTGCCTCCTCTCCAGCAGCAGTTCCGCCCGCAGCCTCTCCTCGGTGGTGCCTTGCCCGCCCCTGGCCGGCCTCTCCTCGCCTGCCTCCCTCTCCTCCTCTTCCTCCTCTAGCGGGCAGAAGCGAGCCTTCCTCGCCTCCTCCTCCTCCTCCTCCTCCTGCTGCTGCTGCTTCTCCTCCCGGTCCCCCCGGCGCGCCCCCCGCAGAGTCTGCCGCAGCGCCTCCATCTGGCCGTCCCTGGCGCGCAGCTCCGCCCGGGCCTCGCGCAGCTGCGTCTTCAGCTGGAAGATCTCGCCCAGCTTGTGGGTCACCTCGGCCTGGGCGTCGCGGAGCTGCTGCTTCAGCAGGGAGATCTCCCCAGACTTCTGGCACACCTAGGACGAAAAGCCGATCTAAAAAAAAAGGACTGACGGCGGCCGTGTGGATAAAAGCAACAACCTCAAGATCCGGAGTTCCTGAGCGGCTGGAGATGGAAGCAGGCTGAACCCTGTGGATGTTGCAGGCTTTACCATCAGTCGTCGGCAGACTGTGACCACGGATTGCCACAGTCACAGTCAGCTAATGACAAGTGGCCAGACTTGAAACATCGAAAGATGCCCAATCGGCGGACCACCCTTTCGGATCACCAGGCATGGTGTGGGATTACATTGACAAGGCTTTGCCTGTAGCAGGAACCATCCCTGGGAATTGCCCAGCTGCTAGAAGCTGGCATGCCAGCGAGAGACGTGCCACACTCCTGCAAGGCACTGGATCTCTCTGCTCGTCAAATGCCAAAATAATGCAACAGGCATGTTAGAATGTTACAGGCTGTAGTGGCTGGTTATTCTAAACTGCGAATAAGAGAAGAATAATTCACAGCCATTAAAACATTTACGAATTAGAAGGCACCACTCCCACTTCCTGGACGAAACATCCAGCAAGGTTCTCCGACTCGGACAATGCGGACCAGAGCAGAGGAGACAGAGCTGCTGTCTCTCCGATTGGACATGCTTGAGTTCAGACTCCCCGAGAGAGACGCAGAGACAAAACACAAAAAAATGAAAATAAAAGGCCCAGCCGCTATGTTATCAACAAATAAACGAAATATTGGGAGCTCCTGGGTGGCTTGAGAAAAGCCACGCATGTCATGTGCCTTTACCATGCCCAGTGTCCAAAACTTCGTACTGAGAAATATCAAGAAGTTTTATCTTCCGTTCTCAAAAACGAAAGAAGTTCCTAATTTCACAGCCCCTTAATTAAATTCTCCAAGCCCAATCTGTTTTTTTCTTCTGGCAAAACCAAAAACAATTATTTAAAAAAAATGCTTTTACAGGGTGATGTTTAAAACCTTTCGTCCCTGTGCAAAATTCACACCACCTACTCATTTAAAGAAATCCAAAGGAAATGGAACAACAAGAGCAAATTATACACTGGAACAAAAATTGCTGAAAGTAGTCTTGTTCACCAAATATTTTTACTAATGATGCTGGATGAAGCTTTTATCCAAAGCAACTGACATTTGCGCCCAATCTATGCAGCCGGGCCTTTTACTACAGCTGTTCAGCTGAAGCACCGTCCTCAAAAGCACGACAGGGATTTGAACCCGCAACCTTCCAGCTGCAAGCGCAGAACCCTGACTGCTGCATCACCCTGCAGTCCACATGCTTTTCTTTTTTTTTAATTTAAGATAGATAAAATGTATACAAAAGTAAAATAAATTCCTGCTTTCATCTTTCATTTTACAATTGTATTATGCTTTTTATATATATATAATATCAACTATTTACATTATACCAGCATTGATGGGAGGTTACATATAGAAATACGGTCAGCAAAAACACAACAAGCAACCAAGAATCCACACAAATAATTACTTCATGCTGATTCACAGGGGCAAAATCAGGTCTCAGTCTGCACGTTTTTAAAGACACACTAGGCCTGAGCTTCCACTGTGGACAAACTGGCCAGCTAGTCCACTTAATCTCTCCAAGTCAGCCATGGAAACTGCTCGGCCCTGCTCCTGCTCACCTCCCACTTAGTCTCCTCCAGCCTGGGGCTGTCCTGCTCCTGCTGGAGGCCGGAACTCCGGGCTTTCAGGCTCTGGCACTCCTGCTGCAGGGCCTCCAGGTCCTCCTGCAGCCTGCGCTTCTCCTGCTGCGCCTTGTAGACCTGCAGCTGCAGGGTGCGCTGGGACCGCTGGGACTGCTGGGAAACCTGGCGCATCTTGCTGGAGTAGAGGCGTTTCAGCTCCTCCATCTCCTTCTCCCACAGCCTCTGCTTGCCCTCGAAGACCTGCCGCACGGCCAGAGAGAGAGAGGAGGAAGGAGAACGGGGAGAACTCCCAGCGTGTGCGTATGGGAAGGGGGATCGCTTCATTCACGCCGGCAGTGCTGTTGCATGGCCACCCCTTGAGCACAGAGCCTGCAAACGCAGCTGGACCGTGCCGCGGACAGGCCTGCGCAAGCGAGTGAGGGAGGCTGCCCCAATGGTCCTGGTCGTTTTTTCGTTTTAGGACTTTAGGACTTTGGTCTGCCAGTGGAAGGGAAGCAAAATAATCTTGACCAGATCAACAGGCTTCCAGCCATACAACCCTGAGAGCTCAGTAACGTCATTAACCTCTGACCCCTTTAAGAAATCAGACAATCCAAGTTCTCTGATTCAAGCCTTTGTATTTATTATCCAGGTTCTTTCGCATTATTAGAAAAAACTCTTATTGACGGGCGGTGCTGAGCTTATATGGCCATTTCTGCATTTGTTAAAAAATAAAGGTTATAAATGAAAGGGAATCCATTGTGACTCATTCTTTTAGCTCCTAGTTTGCGACTGTCTTTAAATGCCACGAGACGAAGGATTCTCTTATGTTCTGCAAAACAGGGTGGCGTGTTTTAATCTTTGCCCTCCTCTGTCTGCTCTGTCCTGCCCTGTCTGAATGGGTGCCCACACTGCGCGCCTCGGCACCACTGCATTTTCACAGAAAAAAAAAGAACAGGAGTAATTCCTGACCAAAACATTTGTTTAAAAAAATCCAGAAAGCGAAATGTTTCACATTTGCATCGAAGTGGAAATCATGCGTCACAGATGGGTTATATAAGGTTTCAAAGTTAAAGTTGCCTACTCTGGGCCTGCCATGCCAGGGGGGGTTTCTGTGCACAGAAACAGATTCAAACTCGGCTCTGAGCAAATTCAACACAGCCATCAACGGCACCTGATTCCGAATGGAATTTCCGTTCTCTCTTCCCTCCGGGATCACAGCCTAGCTCGGAATGTTCACCGGAACGACGGCAATGACTAGACTTCCCTGCAGCTCACCGGTTTGACTCCACAGCACTTAATCAGAATGACCAAACGCTTAAAACGTTCAGGTCTGGAAGTTTATGACCCCTGTTTATACCGTGGCCCTGAGCCACTGCCTGCCTGCCTGTGGAACTTTAAACACAGGTCCCCAAGTCCCAGCAGCCAAATCCTCTGTCATAGCTGTAAAGGCACACAGGCCAATGGGGATTGGAGCCAGAGATCTGCTTTCTTCCCTGGCATCTCTGTGGACAGCAGACACTCCCAAACTCAAACCACTGGTGGGATGTGGCTTCAGTTCGGGGAGCGAATGGGTGTTCGCGGACTGATCGGCCAAGCCACCACGCACACGAGGACAAGAGAGGGCCGAACGCGGATGGGATTGGCTGTCCGATTACTCAAAATCCGCAATGGAGTCAACGTAAGTGAAAAACAATACAGTGGGCTACAATAAACAAGCCTCGGACGGCTAGGTCCACCTCGAACCCTGGGCCTCCGCCGCGCCCGCCGCCCGCCCGCCCTCACCTGCGCGATGGCGTCCTCGCTCTCGTCCAGGTTCCTCCTCATCTGCTTCAGCTCATGCTCCTTCTCCAGGAGCCGGTCCTCCAGGTCCCTCACCACGTCCTCCAGCGAGCGGGACAGCTCGTACGGCGGCGGCGCCTCGCCGCGGCAGGGCAGCCGGCCGAGCGCGGCCATGCTGCCCGCGGAGGCCCCGCCCCGGGCGCCCGCGGACGCGCGGTCCAGCGAGCCGATGTGGTTGATGTGGCCCATGGAGGCGCTGATGGGGCCCAGGTGGGGCCTGAAGGGCGGGCGGTAGGGGGGCAGGCTGCTCATGGAGTTGTGCCCGGAGTCGGACAGGTTTTCCTCGTCCTGGCCCAGGGCCCGCGGGGGGGTGGCGGCGGCGGCGGGCAGCGCCTTCCGGGGACGCTGGCGGGAGGGCGAGGAGGAGGAAGAGGACGAGGACGCGGGCGCCGTGCTCTGGGGCCCCCGGGCGTGGGGGCCGTGGGGCCCGCCGGAGAAGCTGTTCTCCTGCTCCTCGGATCTGGGGGAGTAGAGGTTCTGCACGGAGCTGAAATTCCTCGGGGCGACCGGCTTGAAGGCAGAGGGCCGGAAGCGAGACTGGGAAAGCAAGGAAAAGAACATTAGTGAGGGCGACACCCCGGAGGACACCCCTAATCCTGGCAAAGCCACAGCGTCTCAGGATTACATTCCCAGCAAATCTGAACCTACCTGACCACAACCACTGCTCTTTTCATTGATTAAGGCGCCTAGTAAGCCCCCCAGGTCAAGAGGTACAACGCGGTCTCAGTCTAAACCCGCAGACGGACTCTGCATTTCTCTGGCTGCCGTCCCAGCCAAACCCTCTGCTTCGCGAGCAGCCCGACTGCGTTTTAATCAAGCACGGAAGCCGAACGCTTCTCCCTCAGCCTCGGACAGATCTACGGCTACTGCACGTCGAAAATCCCACACCGCCTCTTACACATCGCCCAACGCAATGCTGACCTGGAAAAAAAACAAAACGTTCCAGCGAACAGAGCGAGACATGAACTCAGAACAAAAAGAAGAGCTCGCTGATGTCAGCACAGGTCCTCTGCTGGAGAGAGGTCGACTTTTAAGCAGCAAGGGTGGCACTGACGTCTTCATGTCCACAGCAGATCTTTCACTCTGAAAATAAATCCATTTTTACAGCCACAGGCATGGCAATCCTAACTGCTCAAGCTCAATATGGTCTCCTGTGGGCTTTTTTTCCCTAATTGAACAGGATCAGTATCTCCCGATCACAATTCACAATGACGAGAGTTGGATCTCCACTTACCCTCTTTTCGAATCTGCCTGCGAACCCAGCCAGGCGGGGTGTCGGATTCTGACAGGAATTTGCGATTTGGACCTACTGTACACACAGCAGGGAACTACGTGCCCATAAATAATAGCTAGCTCAGACAGCTACAGTCATGGCAGCTCTCCATACCTGTTCTGTTAAAAAGCAACGACCAAAAACCCATTGCTCTAATTTCCTCTAGGCTTGCCTGAACTGAAATGCATTCCTCGAAGTCATCACACACAGCTATCCAAACGCGATATGACTAAAACCAGCTACTGACAAAGCACTGGCTCCAGGCACGCATTACATCATGAAGAAACACACACGCCGCACTCCCAGGTTCCAGATGGGAGTTGGGATCAGCCTGATCTAAGAAAAGTGTAGGGTCGGCAATGCACACTCACGGAAATTCAGCTGACTCACTTGGACAGTACATCTGTTAGAAAGGCAAGTCCCCAGGAACCACAGGGACGGCTAAATCCTGCATCTCTCAAAGGGGAATGCATTTCTTTAAATCATCTGGGTGTTACCTCCATAAAGAACATATTATACACATCACCACCCCCGTGCAGACTTAAATCAGTTTTCTCCTCAAGTTTATGACACAAAACGCGTCACACTAGGGCAGGGAACATGAAGTGTGGCCATTCTCATCAGAAGGAGGCTAAGGGCTTTTCAGCATCTGAAGAAACCAAGGGCTGTACACGTCCTTCTGCACCACAGTGACACACTGTGAGCCCAGAGCGTGGCTTCTTAGGGCACAAACGAGTCAAGACTAATTGTTAACTACTTTTATAGATGGGTTTTCATCCTGAAGAGTTCCAAATGTCTTTAACGTATAGGAACCCTTCTCATGCACCTACACTGGTGGAGAAGCGAGTTATTTGTTCACCCATTAGAGAGGCCAGACTGTGCAAGCCCAGAGTGGAACCACCCCTGCTCTTACGCCCACTGTCATGAAGATCTTTAATGAACAATTAGTGGGGATCTTAATTGAAGATCGGCTGAAGAACAGTACCTCCCTGAAGCACAGTGCTGCCACACATTGATTTAGAAATGCCAATGCCGAGGTAGGAGCGCCACCTACAGGTCCACCATCACTAATAACAGCAGCAACCTGCTCTCCCACCCCAATAACTACCAGGCCCAGCCTTGCTTGGCTCCTCAGGTCTGACAAGATCAGGCTACGAGGCAGTAAGAAGCCCCTTAGCAAATAAGTTCTATTTAAGGCAGACCTAAATTTGCCTCACGACTTGCAGCATCACGATGGTGACAGCATTTCAGCGAGGTGTGAAGAATGTTAATTCACACAGAATATATAACCCATTTGGAATGTGGAATCGCAAGTCCTTTAAAGGACAAACTGCAACTCCAACGTGCATGAGCTCACATAATGCTTTTTTTCAATGCTCCAGTCTTGAGCACTTCAGAGCAGCTTCTTTTTATATCGGCCCCAACTGTTCAACGGGCCCTGGCCAGTACCGGCACCCACATTCTGTCTCCTGCACGAGCCGGGAGACTAAGAGTTGTAGCGCATTAGGGACAGCAGGAGAAGAAACACATCTATAGAGAAACCGGCTTCGAAACAAACACAGCACCCAATGCCCGTGACAAAATACCAAGCACACAACGGAGCAGAGGCGGAAAAACACACTTGCGTGCAGCTGATCGCCTTTGCGCATCACTAAGGAGCCCTGATATAGCTCATCACACGGAAGGGCTTCCACCTCCTTCTTAACCCTGGGGCTGTCGGTTTTGATCTGCCTGAGAGGGCTCCCTCGAACCGCAGACCAAGGCAGACGGATTTCATTCCCCTCCTTCACTCCTAACACCTACCTCCACGCAGGCATCCCAGGACTCGGGTCCTGCACATCCGGACGGCTGCCCTTCAGCTGCAGGCTGGACGCTGAGCGCACCTGCGTCCCAGCGAGCTCCCTCCCTGACCTCAGGGCCCACCGCGCCACGCCCACCCGGTCCTTTCGCTCACCGTGTGCTTCCGCTAACCGCCCTCTCTGTTTTTTCTGAGTGGCCGCCCGTGCGGCGAGGAGTTACCTTCTCGATCCTCCCCGGGGTGGGCAGCGAGCCCTCGCCGTCCCGGTGGCACACCTTGGTGAAGACGCCCTCCTCCTCCCTGCCGTGCTCCCTCTTGATGCAGGCGGCGGCGGCGGCGGCGGTGGCCTTGCCGGCCCTGGGCTCCTTCTTGGCGGCGCCGAGGTAGCCGAGCAGCTCGCGCTGCGCGGGGCCCTTCCGGAGTCCGGCCAGTGGCGCGGCGGGGGGGCGCCAGCTCTTCGGGCGCTCGGGGGAGACGTCCGGGCGCTCGATCAGGCTGCCCACGCTCCCCATGGCGCACCTGCGCCGCTCCGAGGACAGCGGGCGGGGGCGGGGCTCTCCGAGGCGGTTGCTAGGGTGGTGGGTCAAGGGCAAGGCCTGTGCTGCTGCCATGGGTCACGGGCACTGAAGGGCGCTCTGGAAAGACGGGAGGGAAAAGGGGAGGCCTCGTGTCAATCCGGAGTTCTGCCGGGTGTCGCTGAGCCCCCAGACGGTATTTCCGCCAGCAGCCGTATCGCCCTGCGGCTCACCACTGGCAGCCCACTGGAGCTCAGCAGGGTGAGCATGGCCAGTCACCTGGATGGGAGATTCCTGGGAAAGCTGAGGCTGCTGCAGGACGAGGTGTTAGTGGGGCCAGTAGGGGGCGCTCAACCTGTGGTCTGTGTGGGTCCTAATGCCCCAGTATAGTGATGGGGACACTATCCTTTGGATGGGACGTAAAACAGAGGTCCTGACTCTCTGTGGTCATTAAAAGTCCCAGGGCGTTTCTCCAAAAGAGTAGGGGTGTTACCCCAACATCCTAACCAAATTTCCCCCTGGCCTTCACCAATCACAGCCTCCTAATAACCCCCCTCTCTGAACTGGCTCCATCACTCTGCTCTCCTCCCCACTGAGAGCTGGTGTGTGTGGTCAGTGTACTGGCGCACTGTGGCTGCTGTTGTATCATCATCACTGCTGGTGGTGGAGGGGATCCCCATTTCCTGTACAGTGCTTTGAGGTGGAGTGTCCAGGAAAGCGTTAGATAAGTGTAAGCAATTAGGATTATTTCCATGCACTTGGGAATGAGTTTCTGCTTTCTGCTCATGATGCGACAGACCAAGCCACCAGATATGGGTGTTTGTGTCTGCCCTTTTTTTTGCTTGGTTCTTTGCTCATTATTTTTGCTACATATAGAGAAGCACTGATCTGAGGGTGGTTATAGTAGTTAGTTGCTTTTCCTATGTTTACACCGCAAAAAGCAAAGTGATCAAATTGGAAAAGCACTCGGCGTTCTCCTCTCGCACAACTGTGATCTACCAGGCACTTCTGTCTCTACTTATCCCACTCCACGGCAAGCAAGACAGAATGTATTTCTCTTTTCTTAGCCTTCAATCCCCCATCATTTTGACACTTTGTTATAACTTGAATAAAAGAAGCTGATGGATCTTTCAAGCAACAGCTAGATGACATCCTGGGATCAATTAACTTCCAACTACCAAGCGTGGTTGTCTAGTGTGTGTCTGTGTGTGTCCCCAGAGGGACTGGCGTCCCGTCAAGGGTGGGTACCTGGCCTCGTGCTCGTTGCTTGCTGGGATATGCTCCAGCTGCCCAGCGACCCCAAGTGTGTCCACATGGACGTGGATAATGCAGAAACAATTAGAAACAAAATCATGCACTTGTAAGATACGGTTTTTAAAATTCGCATCAATGTTGGTGACCATGTTAAAGTAAATGAATACTGCTCCTTTGGTAAGGGTTCAATCCCTGGTTTTTAAACCACGTCCTGCGCAAAAATAAATCAGGTTCTTTTTTTCTCACATGGCTTGTGTCTAATCGGTACCGCCTTGTGCTGCAGTAAACTCTAGTCTATGGAAGCAAGTAGGCCTGGTGTATTAAAATAAGCAAATAAAACAGACGGACAAGTTCAATTCCCACCCCCAGTTTAAATATCCTCTCACTGAGCGTCTACATAAGGCCCTACATGCAGTACAGTATTGTGCAAGGTTCATTTTTCTCTGAAGTGATGAAGGATGTTGACAAGGGGTAGGCCTCAGATTTAGTTGACGGCCAAGCACAACCTGTTGCTAAAAATATACACACATGCAATCCTTCCTGAAACAAAAAGTAAAACTGCAAGAACAATAACATGGAAAATGCAATGTAAACTAACTAAACCGGATGGTTAGGAAATGGTGAAGGTCCTGAGGGAGCTACTCTCTTAAGGTGTGGAAAAGGTTCTCTCTTTCCTATTCTGGAACTGCCCAGTGAAGCCTTCTATTGAACCCAACTGTGTGTAAAAGGAAGTACTAAATTTGTTTACCATAAAAAACACCACAGGAGCAGCAGGAAATTCTGACTTCTTAACGTTTTATCGGCACATTAATTTACTTGCATGTGTTGCTTAGCTCCCTGATCCAAGAGTTCTCACCTTTTTTTATTCTTGCACATTTTTAAAATAAATCAATGACCCAGATTCACAGGATAGCGCGTCATGGAGGTGTACTGTAAAAGCTGGAGGTGACTGGCAGACAACTGAAAACTTGTTTTCTGCAGATGTCCATGTGCACCAATGCACAGCTTCCTCTGCCCAGTGCAAACTTCCTGTATCTGCTCCCGGGGTCTGGCCAGCCTGCCTGAGGACCGGACACTCGAGCTGCTAGTGCCTGATGTAGCGGGACTGAGATGGCGGTGTTTGGATTTTCCAGAGCCAGCAGTGAGAGAAAAGACATTCTCCAAACCCCGGTGAGATGGAAAACCGACAGCATAAGGGAGGTTTACCACCCAGAGGGGACTGTTTGACCTGTTTAGTCCTAAATAGCCCGTTGATCCGAGGGTCACCTTGCAGGAAGCCAGGGCATCGGGTTCAACAACGCGGATCGGGATGCTCGTTCCAGTCTCGAAGCCCGCACCACTGCAGAAGCACACACTCGCGGACGTTCTGGGAGTCAGTGGGATGGGGTTCGAAGTTCAAAACCCCTCAGGACGGGAGGAGAGATGAGCAGAGCCACAGGAATGGAAAACATGTAAGCGACATACTGCGGGGGCTGGGTAACCGCAGGTCCAGAGGTGTCTGGGTCACACCTGGGTACCCCCTATAATACCAGCAGGGTATCTCCCGAAGCCACACAGCACTTTCCTAGAGTGTAAACTCTGCTACACTCTGGTGTTGCCGTCACGCAGCTGAATTTCTCTGTTTTCCAGTGCGGTTTTCATTGCTGAATAGTGAATAGGCCAATCTGCTGTAGAAGGTGATGTATAATGCTATATTTTTTAGAACTGAGCAAATTGCTCCTATTACTCTGCTGATGCACTCTGCCTTTGATCCGCAATGCACAGTGTGAGAATAAATCACTTCTCATCGTTGTTGCCTCAGTGCTGCATAAACATCAGCAGATCCTTACTTTCTGTGTTAATAAGTTTAAGTGCAATGAAACTATGGGGAGGAGAGATTTTCTCACGGGTTTCAGAAGACACTTCATCAAGGGGCTCAGCACACCAGCTAGTCCATTATTCCACTGCACTGCAAACACAAAGGTTTCCTCCTAAAAGTCAGTCATTTCTGATGGAATCTGTGACACAACGGGTTGCACTGATTTAAAAGGCAGCTGGAAGGGAGCCATCTGAGCTAAAGAACAAAAGCTGTTTTTATTTGTAGCGTTGGAAGGAAATGTTTGGCACAGCTTCACAGGGGATTTATGAAAACAAGGAAGTGGTAGAAAACGTTTTCTTTTTCGGGGGAGTTGGGGGTTGACATGAAAACCCAGAGCATTTTCAGACTGGTTTTCAACTACAGCCAGGTGACAGTGAAGCTCACAGCTCACATGCTTTCTGCTCCTCAGTTCCCCTTGCAACAACGAATAACTGAATAGAAACAAAATAAGAGCGTTGTTCTGTCCTTTTCAGGCGTTAGAAGTTTAATTATCTTATAAACATCGACACTAAGTGCTTGTTTTAACTGAATTTTTATAGCCAGATAGCACCATCTGTACCAATTATTGTTAGCAATCTCTGCCACAGAGCTGACTGCTGCACAGTGGAAATTAGATTTCTTTCCCTGCACTGCTAGCACAGGAGTGAGTCCCAGCAGGTCAGGTGGGCTCCGAGCAAGCACCTTTTTCATTCGCTAAACACTTCTGCTTCTCGGACAGATTCAAGAGGCAGGCTAAGTGACTGCACAATGGTGTAAAAGGGGGGCAAGTCGGAATGAACCGCATAAAAAAAGGCACAGAGCTTTCAAGACCATTCCCCTTCTGAGATCAAAGGCATGCTTAACTTTATGCGGGAGCCTGAAACATTATTCGCCCTGCACGAGGTTCACCTGCCCCCAAAGGTTACTGCAGCGCCCGCTTCTGGGAAGGAGGGGGGCAAAAGCAGACAGAGAAGGGTTTGTTCCTTTCCCACTTCGGTGCTCAATCAGAGGGAGGTGTCCACCATCGGGCCGTTCCAAAGTAGTCTGCTAATGAGGGGAAAGGACTGGACTCTGCCCCTCGTGCTAAATACCACAGTGATACTCATCACTGACCCCCCCCCCCCGCCTACCCCTCTCCCTTGGAATGGCTCGTGGACTGTTCCCATAGTCTCTCTCCATTGGCTGCTGCAATCACAGCCCTCCTCCTTATCTCTCCAATTAAGCCCCCCTGCTCTGAAATCACCCTTTTGGAATGAACTCCATGCTCTTAACAGGGCTCCCTGGGATAAGGCGAAGCACAAAGCATGGTGTCCTGTTTGTCTTAGAGCAGTTTATCCCCCTATTAACGCTTAATAAGCTGTCTGGAGCCAAAAAGTTAAGCACAGCCCATTGTGTGCTCCAATCCAAACGAGTACTGCAAAGCACGCTCTTCATCTTTGTGAGGTGCCGCAGAGCTTCAGCAATCTGTTTCCTATTGTTTTTTCCCCCTTTCCACCTTTAATGAATGCGTCAACTTTTCCGTTTCGGCCTCGTCGCAAATCTCTCTTCATGGCTCAAAGTATTAACTCGAGCCAGTCGTAAACAAGGAGCTGTCAGGTACAGTGACACCACGGAAACTCCTTAAGAACGCTGACATCAACAAACACTTTGTCTGCAAGGCAAAGAAGTGCAGAAATGTTTCTAGAAGCTGAAGGACGTTTTCTCTAGCTCGCCATGGAGAAGATATCTGACACCAGCCTCTTCTCACTGCTCAGCTATGGAAGGAAATATGTGTCTCCTGTCCTGCGTGGGTCCTGAAATTTATTTCTGCAGTTACGCAGAAGCCCAGCCTCGAAAACAACTTGATAGGATTTTTCAACCTCGACAAAAAAAAATTATCTTAAATGCTTTCTTGAGTTTGAACTCCTGCCAAGGTTAAAAAGAATCGATAGAGCATTTACTAAGAAGAACTGTGACAGGCTAGAGCTGTAAAAAAAATTTAAAAAGTTTTTTAAAAAATCAAAAAGAGACTGAAGATTTACTGGGCCTTTAAATCTGAAGTGCAAAACTGCTTAACTAAGCTTAAATTCAAAACTCACGGATGACTGGATCTACACTAGGAAATTACTGCCAACAATTATCATCAATAATTGCTGCTAGGCAAATTACCACAGAGTTGCCTGTTGGTACAAAGAGAGCAGGAATACAATATTGTGAACTCAGGCCATTAAAGTTGAGGGTCCACAACTGCGTTCACACAAACCTCTCTTTCCACTTGAATCGCTTTCCGCCAAGTGGAAGACAACTACTTCTTTCCCAAACAAGGAAACTAGGAGCGCAGTGAAAAGCGCTAGCAATATAATAATTTGACAAGCGCACATTAAAACACACGCCAACGTTTAATTGCAAGTATTCCCCCTTGTTCCTGCTCAGCTTTGCCAGAGCAATGGGCAAGCACAGAACAGCACTGAACTGCATAGGAGCACCCAGGAGCCCAGTTAGCTTGACTGGGTTTCTCCAGTTCGAATAAAGCTTATTGCATTCATTCCTAATGCTGTACAGGACTAATGTGGAGTATGATTGCTGATAGGAATGATATATTGATATATTTAAGAATATAGCACCTCAGTGTAGTTGTTAGGGTCAGGACACGATTCCTGAAAACAGTTCAAGAACAGATTTTCTTGAAAAGCAGACACATTCCTACAGCAACTTTGTCGACAACGATCTCCTCCATTCCTCTGCGTCCGTTTGTTTTTTTTTAACAGCAACAACATACAGCCTGCCCCTGTATTTCTGAGTTACTCAGCTCCCCCACCCTGGAAAATATCCGGCCCATTCAGGGTGTCAGTCTCGAAGGACACACAGCCTGTGAAGAGTGGATTGCTCTGGGGATACTCATTCACAGGGCCTTGCACAGACTCCAGCAGGGCACCGACGGCTCATTCAGCTTCCGGGCCCACTTATGAACTGCCAGCAGCTTCCCTTACCACTTGTGATAAACCCAGACCGCAGCCTTGGGCTCTCTAAACCCCCAAACACTTGCGTCACATACAGTACATGCTTCAAAACGTACGTGGCTTGTCATTTTCCAGGCCAAGCACAACCACAGCCTCCACCCCCTACAAACACCTCACGCACCAGCTATAGTTTCATGCTCCTGAAATGAAACCACAAGTCCTCCCCCCTTCACTGAAGCAAAGAAGATTCATTTTCTGCTTGGGTAACCAAGATACTAGCGTAGGTTCCCCTCCCTCCTTCTCTGACAGACTTTGATGAAGGCAGCTCCTTGGAACTCAGACTTTACGTCCACTAATCACCCACAGGTGCTCTTGAGGAAAAAAAGACACAAAACAAAATGGTGGACAAGTTTCCGCAAGTTTTTAGTTACGAGATCTGGAACTTTCTGGAACTGAACTAATGAGGAAGCAGAACTTCGGCGAGGTGTCTGCTGTACCAGTGGGCATAATAGCATTTCACCTAGTGGAGACGGATTATTCCTACAGTCCTACTCAATTTTAATTAATAATAATAAATAATAATTGCTTACACTTATATAGCGCTTTTCTGGACATTCCACTCAAAGCGCTTTACAGGTAATGGGGATCCCCTCCACCACCACCAGTGTGCAGCCCCACCTGGATGATGTGACGGCAGCCATAGTGCGCCAGAACGCTCCCCACACACCAGCTCTCAGTGGGGAGACGAGCAGAGTAATGAAGCCACATAGATGGGGATTATTAGGAAGCCATGATTGGTAAGGGCCAATGGGAGATTTTGGCCAGGATGCCGGGGTTACACTCCTACTCTTTTCGAGAAACGCCCTGGGATTTTGTGGGTGGCAGTTAGAGTCTGTAGAGTCTCTCAGCTCTACAGTATTGCACTTTCTTCCCATTTCTGATCCCGACTGACGTTTTTAGCTTCTTATGAACGCGCACACTTGCAAACATTACTCTCAGAGTGCTGAAGTACAGCTTGGGGGTGCAAACTGGGAGTTCAAACTCCACAGGCTTCCCTAGTTTATTGCCCAGCTGAGCTCTTCAAATTATATCTAATTGGATTATTGGCTTCAAGTGTCAAAAATAGCATCCTTCCCAGCTGTCAAACGGTCCATTTAAAACCTGCAGGATCACTGTCTCAGGAATGGGTATCTGACAGCACTACTATCAGATCATCTTCCCTTTTCGGTGTGTCAGAATGTACCGCTGATAATGAAGCTCCCATTAAACAGCTATGTTCTTGCAATTCCAGGTTTTATTCGATTCCAGACTCCTGTACGTGATGATGCATATAGTGAAACATGGAAGTGTTCTACAGCTTGTTTCATAAGTTTCATTTGTGCAACAGTCTATAGACCGTAAATAACACATACATAATAACACAGCCTCTAGTCGACTGTAAAACAAACCACTGCAAACTCTCGTGCAGTTAGTCTTACTGCAGTCCCTAATGGATTAAATGAAGACTCTGTGAAGTACAAACAAGGATAACATGTAGGTGAGGACGCAGCCTCATACTCGGGCACGTTCACTGTGGCACTGCATGGGAGGCAGTACAGCACAGCGCATCCTCACACAAGAGCACAATCATATTAATAACTCTGCTGTATCATAACGATTATGCTGTATATGTACACACTGTGTTTCTGCACCCACACAATTAACGGAGCTGCCCGATTCTCCCTCAGTACTTTCTCTCTCTGGTCATTTGCCTACTGCATGACTGTCTGCATCAGGCCCTGCATGACGCTCCAGGTCCATCCACCAGAGCAGTTGCCTGTGCTCTCCTTTATGCAAGGTGTTTTGCAGCTGTCATGGTATTCCAATGCCAAGGCAACTTATCTGATCATGAAAAAAACACATGATTACGACCATATCTGTCTGCTCTCTCTTGGCAAGGAGGCGAATATACATGATGGAAGACACTTGGCACAAAATAATAATATCTTTTAAATGCCTTGCAACAGCCCCAGAAAAGATGCTATCATTTTAAATACGGAATGCAGAGAGGACTCCTTCTCTTGGCACAAGTGTTGATGAGATTAAATGCAAAAAAAAAATCCAATTATTGTGCAAGGACCTGTCCTTCAGAGCCTTTAGAATCTACCCAGCAGAGGATGCCATCCAGACAACGCATCACGGCTTCTCTTAGTTTGAAAGCGCCCTTCTTTGACAATGAGGGGCTCCAACTAAGACTGCAGGCCTCACTGGACACGTCACCGAGTCTCTGCAGAGCTGTGGGCAGGTCAGCACAGCCTTTGACCTGAAGTCGGGATACAGCTAACAGGATTAGACCAGGACAATAAACTCAACGGGTATAAAAAGACAGCCTTTGCAACTTTAAGATATCGAAGATATCTAAAACAATGCACAAACAAATTGCACTACATAATCCAGTTAACTTACTGTAAATGTGCGGAGAAAACCATACAGAATCCAATGCAGCACGTTCTATTGATCAGACATTAGACTTGCCACAGTCTAGTTTAAGAAGCCCCAAAACTGCAGTATATACCATGTTCTTAATTCTGTGTGCCTACAGTGAATTGAAGCAGTTTTAATTAGAGGCATGAAAACGGAATTTGAACATTTAAGACCTTTGATGTGTACACTGCAGAAAGCTTCCGTTAGGTTTTTTTGTGCATTTTGCTCCCTTCTTTGAGGGATTCTGCTTATTTCATACAGGGGACAAAAGGCCCCAAAAAACAGCACCAGCAGCGGTGTAAGAAGCCTTCCTTGCCGGTATTGTGGAGCGGTGACCCAGAGCGACCGGCCACTTCAAAGGGCTCACACCTCCACTCCAGTCTTTGGGGAGGAAAAGACAAAAGAAAAAAAAAAAGGAACCAAAACCGGGGAAAAAAAAAAAGCCAATTCAGTAAGAACTCGGGAAGGAGCTCGAAGCTAAACGACAGCCACCTGAAGAAGGGCGGAAGAGAAGGACAGGGACCCTTGACTCGAACCTCTGGCCAAGGCCACCCCCCCAGAGTGGCTCCCTGCTGGATTCCCAGCAGACTCTTCCCAGAGCACCCTTATCTTGATTTGCCAATTGTTTTATGTGACATTTTAAACAAACTTATCTCGACCAGACATATACGTCAGCTCAGCACGACGCAAGATAACCGACTTTGGGTTAACCTAAAGTCCCCAAGTTGAAAACGATGGACTCAAGCACGGGGAATTCTGAAGTCATCGTTAGGATGTGGAACTGCATGTTGAGGAGGTTTATAACAGGGACTCGCACGTTATTAACTTTTCCTTTCTTTTGCAGTCAGCAGTCTGTTTCACTGGGAGTTGTGTGGGGGAGGAATGTCAGTGATTGGAGGAAAGTTCCTTCTCAGAACACACTGTAACTTTCACAAAGAAGAACGGTAACTGAGTGACGCAGAAAGGTCAGCTTGAGGTCGTGCAATGTGGGACGTGTTTTCATCTCCCACAATGCAACAAGCCTGTGCTGGGAAAAAGCTGTCTCAGTGTCCTGTGTTCACTGGAGAACATTCAGCTCTGCAGTGTGGGTATGGGGGTTCCTGAACTCCTTTTGTTTAGTCGACGTGTGGAGCTTATCAGGCAGGTAGATCTGCGAGGACCAAAAAAAAAAAAAAAAAAAGAGAAAAACCCTGTTTTGCAACATTCCTGAAACTCAGCTTCGTTCCGTTTCCCTTTTGGCCTCTGGGAAACTGGTACTGCCATTCCAGGAGTTTGTCCAAATCCCGAACTGAGCTGGTAAAAAAAACAAGCAAAGGACAGCTGATCTGTCCGACTGACGCTCAGGCCCAGACCTGCTGCCCCACAGTGCATGCCTTGACTCAGGGAACTCACGTTACCTACCCATCGGCAGGGCCTGGGCAACCACTCTTAACGCAGCGCGGAGCCCATCAATCGATCACAAGCCAAGAACCGTGCTGTTCTGGCATCTGCTCTGCAAGTCAAATGCTTAATAAAAGTGAATACATCTTTGTGTGCCATTCATGCTTTCGTTATCCTGTAATATAGCAACCAAGACTTTATATTCCTGGTCAAGACAGCAACAATGCAAAGCATTAACACAAGCTTCTGGAACAATCCTCAATCACATATGCCTTATACTGCCTAATACAGGGTCACATGTCTGAAATAAACTCGGTATTCCACTGTTGTAAGTGTCCATTCAAACAAAGCTTAACTTGGGTTGCAATACTGGGGCACTGGTTTGGAGTGCGCCACCTACTGGCCCACCAAACCACTTACAGCTGTAACCTGGGTTTCTTTGGAGATCTGCTTATTCCAGTATTGACAACACCAGTCTTGCTTAGCTTCTGAGATCTGATAAGATCAGGCTGTTAGCAGGATACTGCAAGCTCATTGGAAAAATCCTAAATTTTGTTTTTAGAGCATGCAAAATGAATTAAATACAAAAAAGAACAAATTCAGACCTAAACGCTGCATCTCTTACAGCATGTACTAGACATGCATGTTAACTCTAGTCTGGGTGCTTCTTGTTTAAGTCTATCTACAGAAAGACTGAGATGAGTACGCATGCAAAGCCACACTCTATCGCTATTAGCCTGAGACTGTCATGTCTTCTCAAAACCTGCTGTAGCTCTTTCACTTTTTTAAAGAAGCAGAACAGTAGTTTCTCTCTCTTTCAAAGCATCATCTAACCCCCATACCTCATTCTGAAAAAGCAAGGAGGAATACAGTACTTTAAGTACTTTAAACTGTGTCCATGGAACATATATTTACATTTAATTGCTTATAGGCAACTTTGGCTTTTGTCTGCAGCAAATGCAGAAATATTTTAATCCCTAAGAATGTTAAAGCTGCCTGACTCAACACAGTGAAGGTATGAGACTGACAAGCTTTTATTATGAAAACACGGAACCAAATCCTTTACTCTTCAAGAACAGATTCTTGAATGTCATTGACTACAGTAGACCGAAGTAGACAGCAGACTTAATGGGAGTTGGAATGTTTACATCTATGTGCTTTTATTGGGTTTACAAATTTTAGTGCACTTTTTTAATAAATACAAAAAATTCTTCTAGTTTGGAGAACAGAAATAGACGGGCCAAAGTGAATGGACAGTACATATCCTTTTGATTTTCCATTCTCTCCCAAAGGCTCCAATGCGCTCACGCACCTCATCGGGGATAAAACTTTGGTATTACCGGAAACAAACTTTTTTTCTTGTGCAAAATTACTGAAGGACAGGTGTCTCATGCACAGTGAACAAATGTCTTTTCAGAGTCTCATCAAAAAAGAAAAGCTTAATACAACCCCCTTACATCCAAAGAAGGCTCCACAGCTGAAATGCGTTTTCTTTCTTCTCTTTTCAGCATGGAATAAACCTATTACTTGTTCTTTGCAGCTTAATACAATTAATGTTTTGGAGAGTTAGGGGTACTATCCATTTTAATCCTGGCAAAAGCTCAACTAAATCTCTCCTTGTATGCCTTGCAGTCTTGGAGCCTGGATAAAAAAAGTAATAAGTGAATTGGCTCTGGCCATATTTCTTTGGAAACAATCATGTAAAGTGTCCCTTGAAATTGGATATTTAACTGTAAGCTGCAATACATCGCTTTAAACATACACAAGCTCTAGGACACCACCAGAAATGTTGCATGAAAAGGTACTAATACACAAACTTTGTCAGGTTTAACAACTCCAGATTATAGATCATTGTAAAAAAACGCCAACGATAATGAATCGTACATTTCTAGAGCAGTGGGGTTCAAAACTGTTTGCAAAAGGCTGCAGGTTATTCAGTTTCACCTTGGCCTTCCTTCACTCAATTGCTCTGTTTGTTAATGAATAACAATTTACATTACTTCCAGGTCTTTCACTGTTGATGCCAAGATACAAGAGAAGCATCCAGGACTGCTGTCCTCAGTGTTTTCGTCTCCGAGAACCCTAATTTGAGACAGACTGAATTCTTTTAATCGTCAGGCACAGAGAACTCCCTTGCCAGGCCACCTCATTTACCCCTTTCAGGAGGAAGAGCCTTTTTTTTAACATAACCCCCCCTCCAAAAGCCCAGAGAAGCTGACTATTGATTGAAACTCTTTGCTTTGCTGTTCTCTTTGCCATATCTCTATCCTTGGACTTAATTCTGACCTTGTGACAATGAAGGCTTCTTTTTGATAAACAATCGCATTCTCTGCATTCCAACACGGGAAATAATTAATCCGACCTTTCCAGTTCCGAGGGCTGCAGGCAGGTTACTGCTGCTGGCTGGCTCACACAGTCCCACAACAGAAGTGGCCTCTCGCTGGACTGTTTCGACACTCTGGGGTTTTTCCTCATCCCTGAGGTGTCATCTCTGACAGAGGGATTACACTAACCTGCCCTTGAACCTCCCAAAAAAACATTGCCCAGAAGTTATACTTTTTTCTGCCTTCCCCAGTTGGAGATGACAAATATTGACCAATTCAGCCTGCCAGCATCATGCAGAAGCCTAGGAGAGATTACTGTTGATTCAGCTGGCTGATGCTTTAATCAAATTGACTGAAAGGGGGTTACGATTACCTTTTTCTTTTAAAAGCAGCTCTTCCCTATTCAGTTACACATGTAGGTGTGCCAGAGCCATCTGAGGAGAGGAGCTGCAGTGTGCCCACCTGGGGGCTGAAACATCCTGTCCTGGCAGGACACCCTGTCTCCGGTCTCCATTTGGGAATTTGCTAATGGATCCAAGGATCTTGCCAGTCGTTTATTGAAGGAAGCCAAAGTACCCGCTTCAACATCACGACTCTGTGGCTTGTTCCACACCTCCACAACCCTTTGTGTGAAGACAAGTCTCCTGTTCTCAGTTTTAAGTGCACTTGTGTGAAGGTGGCCACTGGGTTGACTTTGTCAATTCCTTTGAAGATTCCGAATACTTTGTATCACGTTCCCTCATAGTTTGATGAAAAGTATATGGTTTTTGTCTTTCAGAGGCTTTAAACTTGGGAATGTAGCTGGTTCAAACTGGGAGCTATTGCATAGCAGCAATATGACAAGGCTCATGTCTGAAAAATAAAGTTGCTGTGAGGGGCCTTTTTAAAAGTATTTGCCACTCACGCATAGAAATGTATACAAAGCGCTGTGGGTCCCAGCACAGACAAAAGGGCTTGAAGGAAAAATACAATTGCTGAATGACTCACTGTTTTGTGGATTCAGGGAAGTTTAGTTCAAGATGATCTCGGACAAAAGCTCATATCAACAGATCCTTCCCAACAGAAAACCCCATCGTCTGAAGTCACGCGACAGTCGTTCTGCACACTTCGTTTTTGAGCTTCAGTTTCGGTTCCATGAATTAAGCAGTTAGTACACGTAGCTGGAAATGCTAATCTTGCAGTTTGTATCCCAGGTAATTGTTAGATACCTTCTTCTTCCGAAGAGAGAGAGAGAGAGTAACAAGATCAGTGGAGGGGAACTGATGGATCAACCTCGACATTCACGCAGAAGTAAAAAAAACACCTTCGGTAAACTTAGGAGACAGGATATATAGAACCGCTTGTGCTTAATCATTTTCCAAACAAAACTCCCTGCGCTGACGTCTTCATTTTTTTGAAAAAGTGATTAATATGCTCAAATTTCCTAAAACACCCACTCAATTCTGTAATTAAGTACAGACCCGAGACCTGTTGCTGTGAAAATAAAGAGTGACCTGTTCATCACGCAATAAGAAATGGATACAGCACATGACATACAGCTAATGTCAAGTGAATAAAGGATGGGTCCCAAACCCAGGAGCTGCTGGTTTGAATCCAGGCTGTATCTTTTCAGGCCAGGAATCTCCAAGTGGTGCCTGTTATTCCCTGGATGATCCTGGTACTCGTTATTTGCCGTTATTTTTTTGGGGGTTGGACAGAGTGTGGATTATATGTTTTTCTGTCAAGTGACGACAGTAAAATGTGCCGGAAAAAAGAGTCAGTCTTTTACTGGCACCGTGCCGGTGGTGATGAAAATCTGGAGACGAAGATGACAGAAAGTAATGATGATGGCCCAGCCACCCCTGTTCCTACCTGTTCCCAGATCAGCGCCATCATGCCAAATTGTATCGCCCCTGTTGACGCAGCGAGTCTCAGCTTTGTCCTTTAGAAATCATTGAAAATTTGAACTACTAGGTGCAGTCAAATACGAGGCCTTTGGTGTGATGAGAAATAATGAACATCGTGTTACAGTCTATCGGAAATCGTACCAGGTACCTTACACCTGATACTGCAGTGCACAGAGGCAACAACAATTCAACTCATAAAAGTACAAAATATGACTCCTTATGTTTTGAAAAGCATGCATGATTTAATGCACTTGAAAGATATGGCATTTCCTTTTTTCACACCTGTAGCTCAACATGTTGAGGCAAGAGGGTTTGTCACACTTATATACAGTATCTGCTTTGCTTCTTGTTTTCTGGAACTAGTGGTATCTAGTGCACTACTGGGATTTCTGTGACTTCAACACAAAGTATTGAGTAACTTTGGCTGGCATATGGAGATTTGGCAGGGGAATTGGAGTTGGCCAGATCGTGCCACACAATTGGCTGCAGACGGGAGTTTCCCAGCATGCTGTGCAATAGCTGGTGCCCTGGTTTCCTGTGTGCCTGCGAGTCTGCTGCCAACTCTACTTCACTGCTGTGGGCTGCAAATGGGGGGGGGGGGTAAATGCACATTACAAAATAAAGTAAAATTGTGAATTGTGTAAGACAAAATATTTAATACTTTCCCCAACAAATTAACGCATTTGGAAACAGTCAACATCTGATAAGCCTCTTCCTGTACAGTGACGTTAAAGAATTAACTTAAAGTGACGGCTGAATGAAACAAATTTGCATTACCTGGTGATGAAGTATCAGTATCGGTAAGACGAGACGTTTCATAGACCAACTGATATGCAAAGCAAGTGAAATCAGTTCCTGCCTACTGCCCAATACCAAACTGAACACTGCTTACAATTCATTCAGCGGGGTCGCAGGCATTCCACAACAAATACAAGAAAACTATGCTTTTAGGACAGAACTAAGGTGTGTAACAAAAACATCTTGTGGGATAGTTCCACCCCTTGATTAGCTGGAAGGTCAGAAAAAAATATTTTTTTAAGGAGTTATTCAAGATAATAAACTGTGCTAAATAAAAAATAAGGGAGTCCAAATAATTATCTAAATAAGCCCACTCGATCTTTCTTGTGCCTTCGTGAAGACATTTCAGAGGCAAGACAAAGGTCCTAAAAAGCACAAGGCAAAGGGTACAGCTGACCCCATAAGTAAGGTTTTCAGGACTCAATGGCTGGCCTGTCCAGACCAAAGGCATAGTGCATTTCACGAGATGACAGCACCTTACACTGTACAAAGTAACAACGCTGGTGACAGGACGTGGCCGCAGCTCGCTGTTTTTACTTCTGGTTCAGAGAGGGGGTTTTAGAAGATTAGTTCACAGCTTAACGCAAGGTCTCAGGTGTCCCCAGGTGTCTTGTCTTTATGGTGTGCAGATGTACAGGGAGCACACAGCCAAACACAGGTGGCACCAAACACATAACAAAAAGCTGTGCCCTCTTGTCTACAAAGGAGAAGCCCTAATATAAAGAGCACTCTACAGTAGAGATTCAGACTTTGTGGCTGCTGTATTATCAACACGAACAAATTAATCCTGTACAAAATATCCACGTCTCACCTGAAAGGCGAACACTGAAGTGTTGCGCATTGCACTTAATCACATCAGAAAGGTTACCAGCTAACTGATCCGAGAAGGTACCGGCTTCAACAACATGGCTGGGTAGCTTATCCAGACTCCCACCACCCTCTGTGTAAAGAAGTGCCTCCTGTTCTTAGTATGAGCGGATGTTTTAGGATGCTTACTGAAGAGGATGTTTTAGGATTAAAATCCCCTCTTGCCCAAACCCTACAGCGCGTTAAAACACAAGTACTTTTACAGGTAAGCTCAGAAAGCCCACAACCACCAGATTTATAGGGAAAAAAATCTCACTTACAAGCTGCAGGAATTCCTTTCGTCGTAATAGGAAAGTCCTAACTACCGCGACTCTGTCCTGTGGCGTTCTGCTCGTCCACTTTGCGCTTCAACTCTTAGCGTAGGAAAGGAATCCCAGACATCTAGCTATCGTGCTGCAGTGTCGTTACCGGATCCCATGTGCGTCGCAGAAATCCAAAACAACCGTGTCTGCCAGCCTATCAACGCAAAACAATGGTGGTCTGTTTGCAAAGGGGAGGGGAGGAAGACACCGCAGAGGGCGAACACTGGCCTCCTCAAACCCACCAAGCGGCGCAGTACAATCCGCTCCGGCTTGAGCAGAAAGCCAGGCGGCCGATCTGCCCTCTCCTCAAGCTCCGCTAACAGAGATCTGCTCCACAGGCAGAGACTGCCGGGGAGCACTTTCGGCCTGACAGCAGCAACTGATAAAAGACTCATCACTTACAGGAAAGTTTTCTTGGTTGATTTAAATTGCAAATTAGCTGTTTGGCAAAAGCTAAACTGAAAAGGAAAGACAGAATAACAGCCCTAAGGCCGAATTCTCTAGAGAATTAGGACACAGCACAAAGAACTGAAGGGTGTACCCAAGTTTGACTTCCTACTCCATGAACGGCTTTGAATGACAATGCATCTCAAGTAAAACAATGTCCTGTTGCAGACTGGGCTAGAAGCCAGTAAAAAGGTCACCTAAGAAGGTTCTTCTCTTAAATGCGCATTTTCACACGAGTAAGATACACGTATATACAGCAAATCAAAACTCTTGAGCCCAGTAAGCAGTGGTCCCAAACCAAGTGAACACTGCTGTTCCCCCGGACTGCCATAATAAAATGAGCTGTCCTGCCCTGATGTTACAGTTGCTCAAGTGCTGCTCAGCTTGTCTGCTGCAAAGCTTTTTTAAATTTCTGTTAGACGTCATTGACAAGGCAAAAAAAATGGTTTACTTGTAAAATAAGTGCCCTCGTCATTACACAAGTGTCAAAATACAGCAGTCACTGCTGGTTCTGGATGCTGGCTTACAGTGTTTAGAGGCACTTGCATGTAATTGAATTCTGAATATTATCATCATGCTACAACATTCATGCGTGTTGGATAACAAACCTCACATTTTATGGATTCACTATCCACTCCAGCTTCAATCTGTCACCTGCCTTCTGTGGTTTTGTGGAATATCATATTCCAGGCTATGGATCGATTCGCAAAAATCTATTAACCGACATGATGAGGCAGGAGGCAAAGGTGACTTTCAAATGGTACTACTCGACAGAAGAACCCCGGATTCTAACCCCGAAGAGTTAATTGATCCCAGTATCTCATCTGGCCATTTCTTGAAGGAAGCCGGGGTATCGGCTTCAGCCGTGTCTCCTCTTGACCCACTGTGTCTTCAGCAGGGCCCACATCGCTGGAGCAGTGCTAAGACCCCAGCCAGCCACAGAGAGCACAAACACCACAAACACCAGCACGCTTCCTGTGCTGTTCCGGATGGGGGAAAAAAAGGGCACGTGCTTCCTATCCTGAAAACATGCCATGCCCCTGTGAGAAACACTGAACATCCGATCCTTATACAACAAAATATACTAAGGCAAAAACCCTGTGAACAAACATTTGTTTCAGCAGAAATGCTTTGTAAACGGGGATCCTGGAAGTTGGAGCGGGGTGCACGTCAGTAAAAAAAGGAAACTTGCTACCTTTCGCAGGTACCAGGAGCCCTGCGTCAGAACACGCTGGGCCAACAGCTGCGCACGGCCGTGAACCCCTGACGGGGAGGAGACCAGTCCATTTTTAGCGCTAATTGAAATCGTCAGGGAGGAAGAGGCTTGATTAGTGGGTAACAATCCTGAAATGTTACCTCGCCACAGAAAATCGGCCCCCACAATAACCCCCCGTTATTATTACCTTGCCATGGACATCTCAAGGAAATAGGTGTCTGATTACTCGACTCAATTCCTCATTCCCTTGCTTTTGTTCTGTACATTACTGAAGTGCAACCAGACAGAAAACGTGGTCTGACCTGTTTTCCTGGTTCTTTCATGGAAAGTACATTTCTTTCAAATTAAAAATTCATAATGTTTCATTTTCATCACATAGATATAAATATCTATGTGCACTTCAGTTTGTGGTTTAAATGTGGTTTAAAGATAAATGATACACCCCACAGAACATATTGCTAAATTCATTTCCCTGATAATCTGTCCAAACCCTAATGTCTGTAACCAGAACACATCACAATATCCATTTTCTTTTTCTTAATCCAGTGACATGACGTATGCGACTTTAGCGAGTTCTTCTTGTTTGCTGAACCCTCACGTTGTATTTATGTTTATTTACGACTGACCTTTGTAAATCATTAGCGTTTCATAACGTACATACTGCCTCTCCAATGACAGCATAAGAGAGGACAAAAATAAAACGAATAATGACAAACTGGCTGCGATAAAGGGGAGCAGACCCCAACATAGCAACTCAACTTTCTGGCTCATGTTGATACCAACAGGCACTAAAGCTGCAAGGGAAACCCACACAATTTCAGTGTGTGTGTGGGGGGACGGGGGGCTCACTCAGCCGTGAGTACTTACTTTAAAAGTGAAAAGACGTTTGTCTGTAATTTTTCTGCATTGTACTGTAAGTTAAGGAGGCTGACAGAGTGTTATTAACTCTTGAGATTTTCAGCACACCCTCCAGCTGTCTTCAGAATTTCAGAAGGCAACAGAAACATGGGTTCAACTGTTTCTTTAAGCTGTCAAAAGTGGGCTGTACCTGAGCAAATCACAATCCAATGCACGATCCAATCACAGGATGAGGAATAACAGATCTGTGCGCCAGGCAGGGAGGTTAGAATTTGCAGGTCTGGATTGACTCCTGATGCTACTCAGGCCAAACAACTTGAGTCTGCTGCCACAACCCCAGAGAGAACAGCAGCACCACTGGAACTTGATAAATCACATGGACCACACTTCCACACACTGCTGGGAGCAAAGCAGAGACTGCCCCCTGAATCCAGCAGTGCCATGGCTCTTTCTAGAGAGTTACATGGTGATTCAAAAAGCCATTACGTGCAAACCATGCCATTAAACCCCCGTGCTGCAGAGGTGAACTGGTCACAGTTAACCATTGCCATGCCTTGTCACATAGCTGTTCGCTCCCATCATGCAAAGCAATCGCATTTCCCCACATCTGGAGAAGGAGCTTGTCAACACAATGCTTCATGTGGACCATCCGGATCTACTTAAGCATCGCTATCCTCATTCTGAGAGGGCATGCTCTCTCTCTCCGGTCAGCAGTCTGCAAAGAAACTATGAATACAAAGACAAATCACCACTGGAGTCCTAATCTATACTTACTACTGCGCCTTGATTACTGATGGCATCAGAATAGGCACGAGGTTTGTTTTCCGTCCAAGCTTCCCCTCGGGCAACCCGACTTCCTCGCCAATCGGCAGACTCTGTTAAAGTCGTTGGCACGAGCAGGACTTCCTGGCTGCTGGGCACAGCCCCTGGGAACAGCCGGCGAGCAACAGGTCTGAACAGGTGTACGAAAAGGAAACCGATTCACTAAGGAAGCCTGGAGAAAGTCCAGCCAATTGCAATGGGAAAACAAAGGATTCTCAGAATAGAAAGAAACCCTAAAGATAGTTTATTAAGTAACAGTAATAATACTAATAACCATATTGTGCTAACTTATAGAGCGCTTTCGGTGTGGACTGGGCTTAAGCAGCTTTATAAAATTAACAAGCAAATGCAAACATGAGTTCCATGAGTCAAGAACTGAACGCAGGAACGGATGAAGACTCTCCAACACGAACTGGGAGGGTTCTGACACACAACACCGAACGCTCTGCAGTCTACAGTTTTCAACTGATGATTGATCAGGTCTGACTGCACCACCAGAGCTCCGAGAATACAGGAGAATCAGGAACAGACAGTGGTTAGAGCTCCAGTAAAAATTGTATGTTTATGAAAAGAAACCAGGAGCAATTTAGGCTTCACACTACTGGAATAGTTCTTGCAGAAATTTAAAGCTCAAGACCTTCACAAGGAACTAACTGCTTTTTGGTTTTTACTATTAATTAAAAAATAGACATAAGGTAATTACAGTATCTTCCTGGTTACCTGAAAATGTACTTTAAAAAAGTTACAACAAGAATTGGAGCAACAAAGTGGTACAACAACAACAACAACAACAACAAAATGCATCATGAACTGACTCCACAGGCAAATTCAGAGCTCCAGCTCCATGGAGTGAAAACATACACCGCGTGCCGTGGGACCTTAACAGAAAGTGATACTGTGACTGATGAGTTCTTGTCCTCGGGGTCACCTCAGAGCTGCCCCCTCGAAGTAACTTGAACACAACAGTGTGGCCTTCTGCAGGCCTCACCTTACTGCTAATCTGACAAAGCTCTTGTGAAGACACGTCATATGGTACAGACACCACCGTGTCGACAAACCTGGAGGTTAGGTCCGCACACAGACACAGGCTCTCCACACAGAAGGTGGTTAGAAAATAAGGCAGCAACCCACATGGCTTCTCCTGCAATATTTATCACTGCACGTCCCCCGACGGTAAAAAAACACGACCGTGCACACCTACAACATTAACTTGGCAAACGGCTACACACAGCGGGTAAGGTCTTGAGTTTCATGAGGCGAGCAGACAACTTATCGGTGGGCTGCTATCAAGGCAGTGCCATACCTTTCCCATCTGTCAGGTGTGAAGCTGGTGATGCCAAATTGGGTGGTTAAAGAAAATGGCATCAGAATGAGAAAAGGTCGTAATTATACCTGCAGAAAGAGAACACTGGGAATTAGACCATCTCAAAGGTAACAGCATTACAAATAAGGGAGACTCTGTGTGATGTCTTCAACTGAAATTTAGGCCATACTTCTGAAGAGCAAATAACGTATGAATAGCTTAAATAATTGTATCAATCAATGATTAACAGAATAAAATGACTATTCGAAATCAGGTCAGACACATCACGAAGAAGCAAACAGCCAGCTGATTTGCTCTGATCCCCTTGAGGAACCAGCTCCGGAGACCTGCAGTGAGAAAGGAAGTGCGATTTTTTATTCTCACTGGCCAGCAGGGCTTTGGTGGAACAGGAATCAAAATTCAGAAATTAACAAGAGGACGCCATACAAAAAAAGCCCTGCTGGTTTGTGCTTATGTACTTCTGGAGCCTCCTGTAAACCCTGAACCTAGCTGGTGAGCCTTTTAAAAAAAAATAAAAGTCGGGCAATAAAAGAGCCTTTGGTCGGTGAGCGCTCCATAAATTCTGTCAGAGCCCTCAGGAGTCTTTAACATGCAAAGGCACACACATTCCCCAGCTCGCTGGTGTCATCCATCACCGACCCGGCGCGCGCGTGTGTGTGTGTGTGTGTGTGTGTGTGTGTGTGTGTGTGTGTGTGTGTGTGTGTGTGTGTGTGTGTGTGTGTGCGCGCGCGGGGGCAGTTGTGTTCATGTTCCAGCGTACATTATGCCCAGTCCAGGGATCGAAGTTATCGAGTACAAATAAAACACCCCTGACAAGACCCAGCAAGGGGCAGCCCAGCAGAAGCCATCCATCTCCCCTTCTTCAATGGCCGGCGCTAATCGAAGGGGGGAGTTTACGAGCCAGTGCATCTCATCAAGGCTGACCTCATATTAAAGCACTGGATTTGCTTACAGTCCCAGGGGATGAGTTCTGTCTCCCCCCCCCCCACCCCAACCCGACCTGAGACTGATTTTCACAGTGCAGACTTGCAGGCACTGCAGAGAGGGGCAAGAAGACAGGAATGACCAAGGATAGTGAAATCTGCACAGTCTCTTTCGCCCTGCAGAAAACCACACAAGGCACTGCACCCCAGAGCACCGAGAACCGGGTCAGGATTCACAGCTGTGCATATTGCACTTACAGATCTGTCAGGACAGAAGTTTAAAATTAATTCATGCCAAATCCATCCACCCATTTTCTGACCAGTTTATCCTATGCAGGAGCTGGAGCCTAACCCAGCAAGAAATGTGCTCAAGGCGGGATACACGCAGGACAGGACGCCAGCCCATCGCAGGACAGACAAACACACACACTCACAGCAGGGCTAATTTTCCAAGAAGCCAATCAAACTACCAGCTTGTCTCTGGACTGCAGGAGGAGGAAACCCACACGAACATGGGGAAAACATGCAAACTCCATGCAGATAGCACCCTACTCCATAATCAAACCCAGGACTCCAGAGCTCTGAGGTAGCAGTGTCAACCACTGTGCCACTGTACCACCAATAGTGCCATATCACCATCCCATATTTTCGGGAGCAATACACTCAAAACAAATCTAAAATATCCAGTAGCTACAGAGCGCTTCTAAAAGAGTCCTGAGCTCATTAAAGTCTGAAACGGATCAAGCAGGGAGTTTAATTTACTTCCCTGCTGTGTGTGCAGTAAATCCCCTTTCACAGATAATGTGAAAGATAATTTGCAATAAAACAAGCGTGCATCCAGTTCATTTCTGCATTTAATGGCCACAGCGCTAAAGATTGGGCTGGAAGAAACTGATTGATGCATCTTGCACCCACTGAGATTCAACTGGTTTCACGCTTTAAGAAAACAACATGGTGCATGCTGGATATTCTAATAAATGGGGTTCTCTCCAGGAGTTCAGAACGAATAAAACAAAACAGTGCTGCATCACGCACTGTATCACCCGTCAGGAGGGAACACCTGGAGGGCAGGGCTGGATCTTGAGTTGATCCCTATTCTTCATCCAAGAAAGCAGAGCATTTAAAAAAAAAAAAGGCCACTGAAATTAAATACCGTACATTTCAATTTGGAAATGCTATTTATTTTCACCGTCCTCCCTATCCGAGGTGAATAACTAACAATCAATCACAGCAGCACGGAGGAAACAGGAACTAAATGGACAAATCCTGCCCAGCGCCCACTGTCCCACCACAGGTCGCCCCAGAGCCGAAACAGCAGGACAGTTCTTGCGCTCAGTCTGCTCTGCCACGCGGAGCGAGGGAAGCCCCCAGCCTCTCGCGCCAGAGCTACGAGTGGCACCAGCAAGCTCTCTGGGCAGCAGGGTGCCAGCTGCTCCAGAGATGAGGAGGCCTCTTCCGGCTGAGCTGCATCCCATAAATCCCTGCCTGCGAAATGAAACGTGATCTCACCGGAACCAAGAGCACACTGTCGCCATAGCAGGTGACCTAGAAGGTTGTTGGGTTGTTTTTTCTTGACATTGTATACATGGGTAGGAAGGTACGTTTTCATACCCCTCTTCACTGATGTTGGGATTTTAGATGCAGAACAATTACTGTACAGGAAACCCCAGCCTTCTAAGGCTTAGGTCTCTCTTAAAAACTTGTTATATACCCAGCACCACTCAGTGTATAACCACTTACAAATATTGACTTCCTCCTGCCAGCAACGGCCAGCGCTACCACCACAGGCTGAAGGAACTGAACTCAGGCTGGGTCTTGAACAGAGAAGACAACAGGGGCACCTGATCCAGGTATCCAAATTCCTCAAAGACACTGACCAAGCCAACCCAGTGCTATCCTCACATTGGACAGTGCAGCACGAACCAGAGGACGAATGTGGAAACTATGTGGAAGTGCCTTCAAAACTGAGAACCAGGGGCTCTTCACCCACTATGGAACAAGCTACCCAGTGAAGCTGCTGAAATGGATACCTTGGCTTCTACAGCTATCGTAGGTCTTGGGATCAATTAGCTACTAATTACCAAACAGGCTGTACTGATTCGCTCCTCTACTCTGTGTCTCATCAGACTTTTTCAGAAATGGAGTGCTGCATTTAACCACAGTGATCGGGCTACTGAGACACATCTCTCTCTCCCACCTGGACTGAACTAAGCGATGAGCAATTGTGGCAGATTCATGTTTGGGATCAAAACCTTTTAGTAGACAAAAAAGGTATTTGCTCAAAAGTTAGTTACAGTGTGAAGTTATAACACGTCATAGTTAAGCAGTCTGCTTCCCCGGTCTTCCCCAGTTGCACCGACAAGGTAACTGACAAGTGGTGGAGCTGATTTCGACAATGCAACGGACTCCACAAAGTCCATCAACACAAAGCGAGGGCTTCGTGTTACAGTGAAGTGAAACGAGAGAGAGCCAGAGAAGAAGCAGGCTGAGCTGGGCAGAGAGGAAGTCATCTGTGCGCGGCACTGAAGATGACCTTGCGCAGCGGAGGGGCAGAACTACCAGGTGAATCAGAACGGACAGCTGTAAAATCACGATTCATCTCGCGTTTCCCAGAGGCTTGAAGGGGAAAAGGGTTGCGGAAAAGGTAGCCGACAGAGAGAGAAAGAGAGAGGATTGCAAGGACAAACTCACAAAAAGCTCCCATTGTAGAGGGTCAGTCGGGTGATCCGCTGCTTCTTGGAAGTCGCCCAGAGACATGACTCATTCTGCACCAGGCGGGTGAGGTTTCAGGTGCCCCGCGCTCCGATCACCGTCCCGAGAACCAATCGATACCACACCACACGAGGAGGAAGAGGGCACTGTACCTCCGAACCCTTCCTCTGTCTTAACAGGGCTATTTCTGGAATCTGGACAGCAGCCACGTCACTATAAAAAGCAACCGTGATACACACAAGTGGCTGTGTTTGACTCATACTCCATTGTGCTGCAATGGAGCCGCTCCTGAGACAGAGAAAACCCAAACAAGCCAGCTCCCACGTAAGGAGTCTGCAACCAGGAAAGCACATCTACTGGGTGTGACATAATCCATGTTAGTGCTGACTAACCTCACCAAAAGCCTGTTATCCTTTCCCCTCGCATTTACAAGAAACATCCACATGTACAGTAAATATAGAGATATACTTGACTAGGATCTGGCAGGACAATGTTTATCGGGACAGCAGGCTTTTCTAGAAGGACTGAAATGTTTTTTAGCTCATGTAGGGTGTTCAACAAGCTGATCCCCTTCGTTTACATTTAGTTTTACCTCCTTGTCTTGATCAATAGTTTTACATTTTATCGGCAAGTGAAATAAAATGTCCTAAGAACTCAGCTGGTCAGGATGTGCCCCTCCAGTAGTGGGACATGCACAACACTGTATATGTATACAGTACGTACACTTCAATTTGTAGAGTATATCCATAGAAATGTACAGATGCCCTTAAACTTGCACACCAGCGTACATCAAGCAACAGAAACCTTTTAGGCTCATTCCAGACAATAACACTGACTGTCCCGACATCAGCGATAACAGCTAACATTTGCTTCACTCGGTGTGTGCGCACGTTAGCAAAGTCAAAGACAATGACCCTTAACCTCCTACGCCAAATAACCTTCCGGAGTTGCTGGGGCACTGCTCTTTGTGGGAAAAGCCCAATTGTTCCCCTTAAGATCTCTCTTTCATCGCTTACAATCTACTGATTGAATCTCTTGCGTGTGGAAAGGGTGCCCTACCCTCTTCTCTGCAATAACAGCCTCATTGTTCTGTGGCAGAAAGACAGAGGCAGGGCCAGTCTGGGATTCAGACTGCTCTCCCTCATCTGCAGGAATTACCGGAGATTACAGGCGTTGACGCATCCCGACAGTTGCTGAAGATGCGGGAGAGAGATTCTGCGTGAAAATGTCGCGTGCCGTCTGCCACCTGGAGATCTCCACCGTCTTTCCAAATCGCTTTGCACTTTCGGGTCTGCTTCTCCCCTTTGTTAGTGTTCAGTTATTCATGTCCACGACCGAAAGGTACGCTCGCAGTGCTGCGTTTGATAAGCAGTGCCTCCTCTTATCTACAGTACCCGAGGAGAAGCAAAATGTATAGTATTTGCAAAGCCAGTAATTAGTTTAAAAACACATTTATGCACGACAGTGTGTGAAGCCCCTTTAAAGTGTCTTTAGAGATTCAGAAGGGTAAAAGAGCAAAGAGGAAACGGATTAAAAAAAGCAATGAAATTCACATAGAACACCCGTCCTCCATCCCACCAGAAGATAAATTCAAACACAAGTTGCCCAGTAGGAGCTTTGGGCTGCACATCTTTAATCAGATCCTGCCCCACCCTTACAAAACAATGCAGGACAGAAGTGTTTTCTTAAAATGCTCCATCACTACACTTTCAGATTAA
Organism: Lepisosteus platostomus; assembly: GCF_059453375.1. Classification (NCBI taxonomy): domain Eukaryota; kingdom Metazoa; phylum Chordata; class Actinopteri; order Semionotiformes; family Lepisosteidae; genus Lepisosteus; species Lepisosteus platostomus. Next base: position 41,863,352 of record NC_142623.1, read on the forward strand.
CCAAAAAGGTAATCCTTTAAATAAAATAGGTCTTCAGAGAGCAGTCTGCAACACTGTTCTCGCAAACCTCAGCACAAACGCCCGCACAAACCTGAAAGTGCAACAAAACCTGGCTTTTAATTACGAGACAAAAGTCTAGCGTGAAATTAAAGCATCCCTCACAAACCGGGATCGCGGATTGCTAATCAAGTTGACTTACTGCTACAGCACCTGCAACGCAATGCACTGCCTACTCCAACACATCAGCCTGACGGAGCCATTTGTCATTTGACATGCTGCAACAGATCGCAGATCTCTCGGTGGCATTGCTGAAAGCTACTGGTGCCCAGCAAGTCTCATGTGCTGCTATTGTGTACCAATCCCTGATGGTCCAGCACCCTTTCTGAGTCAGAGATTGGGGCAACTCAATGAAAAATCACCGGGAAGCGATACAGGTTTGGAATGAAACAAATGAAACAAAATCTTTGTGCACTTCCACGAGTTTTGGGAGAAAAAAACAAACAACAACTTAGAAAACCATGTTCACGCGTCTTGCAGGTACACATACATTCCCAGTTGCCCCCTGGACAGATGTATCACGCTTTTAGTCTTTTTGTCAGCTTCGCCAGTAATTGCTCCATAACGAAGGCTGCAGTGGGAGTCCGAGTGGCCGCCTTGCGACCTGAGAAAAACAGGATCCACCACACGAGAGAGAGAACAAGCCTGTCCTAATGAAGGACTTCTAAAATAATTCAATTAGCGGTTTATTTTTGGGGGGCTGCCTCGCTAAGGGGTGCACAGAGGGCCCCCCCCCCCATTGCAGCTGTGTCAGAGCAGGCAGACCCCCTGCCCACTGGGGGTCAGGAGCCTCCACTTCCATTCATCGCGCCAATTAACCCCCGCGCCACCACCAGCCTGCGCCGACAAACAGCCTCAGGAGCCAGCTGGTGCGGCCGGGCTGCTGGGATTATTAACGAAGAGGACAGACATCTCCGTTCCGAAGCCCTGAGGTCCGGAGAGAGAGGGGCTGCTCCCTGCCAGTGGCGTCCTCCTGCCGCACACCTGCACAGTTCAACTTTAAAACATATCCAAGCGCAACACTTTTGTAGATGGGACAAGGTTTTGAGAAGGCTTTGTCACAACAAAAAGCCAGTGAGGTTCTTGAGAGAGGCGACAGAGGGCTGCTACAAGGCACACTGAATCACGCCAATGGTATCAAGTTACGTGGTATCATGTCTTTACATGGTATCAATGTCTGGAACATTAGGTACACCCCGGAGGTCACTTGTAGAGGGTAAGCTCAATCAATTTTAATTCATTCTGCAGTGTAATTGACAATATGGTACTTGTGCAGATCACACATAAGAAGTCCGAATGTTTGATCCTGCTGCGATACAGGTACATACCGTAATTATGCCATTACATCATCACACTGTACGTGACAGTGCGACTACAGCAATTGATATTAAATTAAATATTGTAGCGTTGCACTTCAGGAGGACTGATTTTAGCCAGTGGTTTCAACACCCAAGGGCAGCAAGATTCACTCCTGGTTCTGGAGGGGTGCTGTCAATCTGGTTTTATACAAAAACTTTTAAATGCAAAATACTTGATGGCTGAACACCTGGAAACAGTGGTAATACAGACTCATTAAGTGAATGAGTGATTTGAATTAAGACACTAGGAGCCCAGGAAGACATTAAAACTAGAAGACATGGAGGCCCTCCAGGACCAAGACTCCAGGGGTCTCCTGGCACCCAGACTGTTCATTGAGGACAAAAGAGAAAGGTACAAAAATAAGGGGCTACAGCTCTATGCAAAGATACAGCAGCACAGATCCTTGGTCTGGTCTGCTCAGGAAGTGTGTTCTGAGTCCCAGCACCTTTTCTTAGTGTTTAAAAAAGCTTCTCAGAGGAGAGGCAACCAAGACAAATAAATAAAACAAACTGAAAAGTAAATTAAATTCTAGAAGCAAATTACCAATGAATCAGGTTTAATTAATCCCCCAAAAACCATCAGCATGGTCGATGGAGCTTTCCCCCACCCCCCGCTGTAGATCAGCTACAGGACTCGCAGGAGAGGAGACATCAGCTGTGTGTCACTCCCTGGCCCGTGAGGGACAGGAGATTAGAGTGCCCATTAGCTTCCGATCTCCGGGGAAAAGACCATTTCAGTGACCAGACTCTTAACCAGGAAATTCACACAGGTCTGCCATCTGCCATCTCCAGAGGCACACAGATCGACAGGAGAAGACAGAAGCTGCCACTAGCTGACTGCGGGGTGTGAACCGAACGTAATTTCATTTGGACGATTTTGAAAATGTGCTCATGCACTGCTTGCTCAGATGGGCTAAAGCAAAACTAACGTGACTGTTCCATTGATCGATTGTCTTCACTTCCAGTGCTGGAAAGACATTGTTTTGTTGGCTTTTCAACTTAATTCTTCGCCTCGATCATATCTTTACTGTGTGAACTTGGCATAAACACTGTAAAACCGCTGAGAATCCTTCTACAATGCTTCCTCCTGTTCTGTATGGACACAAGTCTCTGCATTGATGCACAAGGTTTAGACACCTTTGTTGGCGTCTGCTCTAGTTTATGCTTACGTGCTGTGTAAGACAAAATATTACCTCCATGATAAGGCCGATCAACAGAGTTTACAGATTTCAAAACCAATAAGATCTGTAGCAACCAATCTTTTAGAGGTACTCGTTACAGAGCAAATTCAATTTGGGGAAAATGTCAAAGCCTCGCTGTGCTTTAGATACTTGTAAAAAAACAAACCTGTGTTACTGTGTGGTGCTAAACATTTCTATAATTACGGAGCCTATTTTTAGAACTTCGGTTAGCCTCTGTATGAAGACTTTTGCGCATTAAAACAATCCATTGCAGTAACCCAGAAAGAACGAAAAACACTTTTAAGATATATTTATTCTTCTAACAAAGAAAGCTCCTGCCTAACAGGTCATTCTCCCAGGCAAGTTATTACTCTCTCGACAAGTCTTCTTTTTACGCAGGATTAATAGGAACAGAAACAATTCAGGCTGTCCTTTTTAATCAGAAGCATAAATAAAATGGTCAAAAAAGAAAATATTTCAGTCCATCAAATAAGGAATCAGTTCAAAAGTGGGATGGCTGTACCATTCCCAACAGTTTGTGATCAATCTCACTTATGATGACTGACTGTCTTAGATGCAAATTATTTTGTCTTATACCGAGGTGCCAGTAAAGTTGAGAAACCCAGAGTACTAGTCCTTGCAAAACCAAATATGCACAGGTGCAGCAGACACGCACAGGAAATGGAACACACCTCCTTATTAATCCCCTGTCATCATCAAAAAATGCACACTGGATATGGAGTGCCAGGGAGGAGCAGGAGAGGGTGACAGGCAGGACGAGATATCCCCTCCCAGTGGATGGAGATCCAGCAGAAACATGTGTCTTTACAACAGAGAGATTGCTCAGCCTGGGAAACTTGTGCTCTCCAGATTGTAATTACACACAGTACCTGCCCAAAGCACTTCACACATCCTAAAAATGCGCAGAACAATCTCTCCCCGCCTGCCCTTTCAGGGTTTACCCCCACCAAACAGATGCCGTTCAGTAAGTTTCGCCTCAAGCCTCCTCCATCCCTTGAAAGAAATCTCCTGGTCTATACCGTCTCGTACGCAAGCAGGTGTTGATTCCCCATCTCCTTGCCAGCAGCGCAGGTACTGTGACGTTCAAACAGTGAGCCCTTGTTTCAGGCTCCGGGGTACTCCTGTACCCTCCATTGTATCGACTCTGCTCACACAATAAGAGCAGGCCTTTGTGCAGAAACACCTGCAGGTGTAGGATTAAAAACCGATGTCTGGTACAACAGAACATGGCAATTCAATTAAAACCGTGAGAGATCTATAGAGCAGCTATAGAGACATCTGGCTTATACCACATAAGCCAAGTAGGCTTGCTTGATTTTTTTCTAAACACACCCTCGTTTTAATTAGGTAATGCACCACTTTCATTAGCTAACACAAAGGGTTTTCACTTTTTAAATGATAGTTTCTTTCAACATATGAGTCAACGGTGGTAAGTCAGCTGAAGTGCCCTACCAGAAGAAAAAGGGGGCTTTCATTTAACTTCTTGGTGCTGCAGAATTTGTGGAAAATAATCGAGCACCCCAGCTTCTTAAAAGCATGCTGCTTAGTAATCCTGTCAACATTGTCTAAAGAGTTCTGGTTAAAAGGAACACCCTCTCCATCCCCACCCAATATGAGTAACAGTACCTCAGAACCCAGACATACATTGGGCAGAAACATCTCTCTCCTGTGCAGAATCGCTCATCAAAGGCAATTTGAGAGGTTCAATAACACAACAGGTTGTGACACAGAGTTAGTTTTTTTACATCTGAAGGTGCACGATTTGCTCTGCTTCTTTCCTTCCTTGCTCAAGAGAGCTTAAGCTCTCGAATGACCACAACTGCAGCTCGATCTTAAAGGTGTAGGAAAGTCAGCAACAGAAAAAACAATACCCCTTTGTCCCAACGCACAGATTCCGAACGGACTTGCTTTTCTCAGATGCTCACAACTACGAAAACGCAGAAGCACAGTTCTGTGCCAAAGAGTGGAGAAGCTTGAAAGATGACCATGCAGTTTAGCTGACAGGGCCGCAGAATGGATACACACGCATGTGTTGCAGGAAAAAAAAACAGCCACCAAAAACCTGAAGGTGGTCTGCGTGCACGGTACGCACAGCACTCCACCCACAAGGGTGTAAAAAGTGCTGCTTGAGAAGAAGCTCGCTCTGCGCGAGCTGCTCCACCTCCAGTGGACTGAGGAAGATCTGTGACGCCTGGAGGCCGTGCTCGGACTCATCCTGCTTTAGAAAGGCCATCCTGTTATCAAGCAGGTCAGCGATCTCTGCAGCAGGCCTCCGGTTTCCAGGTTACAGCTGGGCGGTGGGGGAGAATGCTGCCGCCCCCCTTTTGTTCCCAATGTTGTTTTGTGAATCAAAGGAACACAGCGACGCGGGGGTTCGTCCGGAGAGGGAAGGAACGCAGGAACATTTACAACAGGTGGCACAAACCACAACGCTGGGATCGGTCAGCGCACAGGTTGAGGGGCTAGGCTGGAGAGGGTGGCCGGGGTAGGACAGCCCACCCAAAAAAACAAACTGTGCACCCTGACTGACCCCCCCCAGACCAGGAAGTGATGACAATTGAGCAGGCTAGCTGACAATTGGCAGCAGGCAACCCCCAGCCCAGACCTCTCCCTAAGGAAACATACACCAATTATCTCACCACGTGCCAGCCCTCAGCCAGCATTCCAGGGCTCCCTCATCACAGCTTCAAACACTCCCCGAGTCCTCAGAGCCATAGAAACGCACGAGAATCTCCTTATTCCAAAAAAACACAAGCCTCTCCTTAAAACCCCCAGCACCCAACAAACATCTCACAAGCTCCAGGCAAGCTTGGCATCTCCATTCTATCCCACAAAATAAAAATCATCCAGCCTTCTGGGGCCAAAATCCTTACAGACTCCTGCTACCAATATCCTGCACAAATCCTTCAGGAAGGCCCGCTGGAAGACTCAGAAGGAATGAACTTTCACAGAAAAAAGCAGTCTCCAAAAATCTTTAAATCGAAGTCTTGCACGTCTCTCTGAATGACTGTATTTTTGTGTGTGCGCGCTCGTAGGCAGTGTTGCAGAAGATCTGATGCGTGCACGACTCAATCTCCCCGCCTGGTGTTTAACGGGTGAGACTGGCAGTTGAAGATCCCGCCAATACTTGAGGGTTAGTTGGTCACAAAGCCTTGCAATTGAATTCACCAATGAATTAATAACCACTTCCCCGCATTAGAAACACGACAGGAGTCACTTGCAGGAGAGAGCCTTTGATCTGTACATGAGGACACCCCTAAATGCAATCTATGCTTTTGATAACAGGGAGTGGATTGCACGGTTCTAAAGTTTCTGTAAAGAAGTCTCTGTGATAATCTACAGGGATCCTGGGGCTTTCACACCTGATTTGTTTCCTCATTCCAAACATTTTACTCTCAACGGAAATGTGGTACAACAGGGACAGCAGAAGAAATAGAATACTGGCCTTCACATGCTGAACCTTATACATACCCTACACACAGTTGTCATATTGCTACATTATGTTGTAAGAGTAGCACGATACCGATTCACAACGTGCGAGATACAGAGTGCACCGCAGTTTGGAAATGCAGCCCCGAGAGAGCCCTCGCAGTTGTGACGCAACAGGTAAAGGGCGCACAACAGAGCCACCACAAACACATTCGTATCGTCCTCCAATGTATTATTTAGGTCTGTTACTGCTCGTGAAAAAGAGACGATAGCCGTGCCGTAATCGGCAGAACGCCGAGTAACTCACATTATTTTCTGTTGCGTGGGTGCACCAGGGTGCTCATTCTAATGTGGCAGGGCTCTGCAGCTTTATCACAACAGGCGCTGTAACGTGCCAGACTGCAGCTGTCGGGATAGATGGCCCGGGGGAAGTGACAAGGCAGGGCTTTCCGTGTGTTGATCAATGGGACTGTAATACAGCTCAGACACTTAATTAAGCAGATGCAAGCTAAGCGCTGTATCGGCTGAACAGGCCGAGACCAAGCACGGAACGCACTGCCGCCGAAATCAGCTGATGCCAGTTCCGAGCTGCGATGAGCATGAGAGAAAATAGTCCTGCTGCAAGAAACACGGCCCTCTGCATTATCAGGTTATATCGGCTGGGCTTGTGGTGGGGAAGGATGATCCTGCCTTGGTGAGTCGAGTGAATGCCACACAGTACAGTCAGCCCCTAATAAGCGATACCACGGTAATTCGCTGAACTGTCCCTCTGTCACAACATCTCCAGAGAGCTAATAAGCAATTAATAATAAGACCAGTTCTACTAAGGCTAGTATTGTTCCAAGAACATGCACAGGATCAAATTTAACATCCAACTTGTCTCAGGTGTTCTTGCTCAGGGTCAGTTGACCACAACATATTACCTGGATGCAAAAACAGCAGACATACAACACCCCTTCCAGCTTCCAGACCTGTATGCGCACAGGGACACCCTAAAACGGAATATACAGCTGTACAATGGGAAGCTTTTCCCTGAATCGTTTCAGGTTTTGTAAAGTAAGGGGATATTCTGTTAGGTGCCGTGCTGCTATGCCTCTGAAGTGCTCAGAACGTCTGGGGAAAAGGTGCAGTATGGTTCATCCTTGACTAACAAGGACGGGCTCAGCCCTGGCACTTTGCTCAGGCCAGCTGCTGAAAGTTGTCTGAAGAAACTATCAGTATTTGAGCAGAAAACAGCTCCCTCTCGGCCTGTGTCCTGCGGCTATCGAGAGAGCCAACAGCTCCCTTCTTCACTTTCCTGCAGAAGGGCAGGGAAGGGACTGGTCAGGAGCCCGTTATTAAAAGACACCCCAGGCTCCGGGCCCAACTGGTCAACCTCTTCAGCCAGCACGCAAACTCGAGTCTTTAAAATCCCTTTCCCACTGCTAGCAGAGACACCCCCACCTCAGGGTCACAAAAACGCTATTTCTAAGCGAGGGTCCATACGAAAACAGATCCTTTCAGCGACATACAGTGAGGCAATCAGAAAAACTGCACAAGAAGCACTGCAGTCTGTTTACACCCACTGGAGTGCTGTTTGTCTGCAGCCTCTCCCTGGCCATTCACTGAAATTCACTTTTTCAGAGACGTCAGCCTTAATCTAAACTATTTCGTTGAGGTGGATAATAGGATGAGTAAGCATAAAATCCTGAAGCCCTGCTAGATCACAGCCAGTAATGTAATGGTGAAGTGCAGAATTAATGAGCTCATGTGCTCAATGATACACCCATAGATACTATGATTCACTAATAAGACATGTCATGGTTGTAAAGTTTTCTGGAATCCTTCAGGATATAAAGCAATATCTTGAATTCAAGGAATTACTGTAGCCATTTACCAGCACTGTGTTTCAGTAATAATGGAATAATACAGGGCTTATGGGTGACTCTTCAAATAGCATCAACACATTTCCTTGAACCCAGCAGATGTGGATGTGCTACCATAACCTACTCACTCGACTGAGCTGCCCAGTGAAATCAGCTCCTCTCCAAGGGCTGGCAGTAGGTGCTAACAGCTCCCGTTCCTACACAAAGACAGAAAGTTATTTCCCTTCCCTGCGAGTCTATTGTCGGAGCTGGGGGCTGCTCTGCGGGTGTTTTTCTGGTTTTGTTTCAGCACATACCCGCAGCTGTCGGTAGAGTTGAAGACAAAAAAAAACCCACGTTTCTTCTAAAATCACAGGGACAGAAAGGAGAGGAGGAGAGGGGGTCTTGGACGTCCACTCTCCTGGGAGCCCCAGTGTATACTGAACAATGGAGAGAAAACAAAGCTGCTTTCTGTTCCCGATATAGCACCGACTATACAATACAGTAGTTTTTGCATAATTGCTTCCTTATCTTAAGAGAGTTTTACTCGCGTCTGGTGAGCACCAGCAAGCTGCGGGTACTTCCTCCGCGCTGAGGACGATTAACCCTGTTGCAGGAGCTGAGCCGCGATTGACACGCGTGGATCAAGAGGAAATGATCCACAGAGCGCAGTATCCCTTAGGTTTCCCCGTGGGAGGAAAACCGGGGGGGCTTGTTGTCAGGAGGGCAAAGGAAGTTGGGGGGCATACTACGGGGGGGGGGGGTGGCGCCCCCAAAATCTTACAGTAGAGAAAGAGTCACCCCCTTCACGACAGTGAGTGCACGGGACCGGCTGTTTGGAAATTACAGATAATGACAGGTAAAGCACACGTCGCCCCGATGTCACCCACCGGCTGCGCAATCCGTGCGCTCACCCACTTCTCCGACTCGGCTGTCCACTCGGACAAGGTACCGTGCATGTGTAGTCCTCCCCCCGGACACTCGCGGGGCCGGGGTGCATCTGCATCTCTGCCTCCGGCTGCTGCCCATCACTGTCCCCGTTTCCATTTCTGAATTAGACTATATATATATCAATTATATTGTTGTGCCGCGATGGAGACTGCTAATCGTCTTCCGGGTTAGAACTGAAAACCCCCTGCGTCCTGAAAGCAGCCTACTGGACCGGGACATCGTGGTGACCGCACTTCCACCCCGTTACCCGTTGCGACTACCCCTTAATCAAGCAATTGGGGATCCATTCAGGCACGCAGCGGAACGTGTGATGGCTTACACTGGAAACGTCAAAGTTAACGACCCCGCTGGCGTGCAGCGGCCACTTCGACCCGACTGGAACTGAAGTCAACCCAAATCGCCGGGAGTGAGCGATCGCTTCGAGGTTTAGTAGCGGGGCGGAAAAACAAAACCCCAAAACACATTTGATCCGGACGGACCACTACAGCAGAAAACCCGCTGGGCAACAGCGCTGACCCAATCGATCAACAATCACACAAACCAAACCCGGGAGCGAAATCGTTATCGGAAAGCAGACGAAAACCCGCGACCCCCTATTGCAAACCCTCAGCTGCCCCCCTAAAGTTTTTTTTTCTTACCCAGGGAGTTCTTGGAGCACTTTCCCCGCCGGCGGCTGTTTGGCCGAGGTCGCTAAACCTGGGAAACCACTTCCATCTCTCTCCCAGCCTGCGCCGAGGAGAAAGCAGTCCAGACTCCGCGCACGTAGCCAGTATCCCCAAACCACGGGGCTCCGGCATTTCGGACAGAAAGCAAAGCAAAGCGAAGCGAAGCGACGCCGCAGGCGAGCGCAGGAGCCCCACAGCTGTGGTTGTCCAGTCGCAGCCCGTCGCAGGTTTAACACTTACCATGTTAAAGAGCAGACCAGCGCGCACAACCTCCAAGTGTAGTCCCGTTGCGTGCGGGTTTTATTTTTAAAAGCTACTTCCTAGAAATAGCTATACCTGGTTTAAGGTGGGGGGGGACAATATTTTTCTTTTTTCTTTTTCTAGTGAGCGGCCGACGGCTCTCTGTCCGGCTCCAGTCGGCGCACTGAGGCAGTTTTTCCCTCGTCGCGATTTGAACTATTCCCCCCCTCCCTCTCCCACAGCGCACTTTCAATGGTCCTGGGGAGGAAGTGTAGGGAGGCAGTGCAGATGCATCAGCCCCCGTCTTTTCACATGCTAACGCACCGCCGGCAGGGGCGAAGATGAAGACCGGCGCTGGGAAATGTTCGGCTCTCCGTCCCGTCTGTGCAAGCGCAACAGCGCCACCTGTCTGTGCCAACGGGGCAAAATGGATGAGCTAGGCTACTTTCCAGCGGGGTCTGGCGTAAAAATAAATTGGGATGTTTATTTCCTGACGGTGTAACCTACTTTTTAACAGCAGTATCCAACGGGCATTGAAAACGTCTGTTTCTTTACAGATCATGGCTGGTCGGCATCATCGTCAGAAAAAAACCCGTGGGAAGGACGCCAAAAAAAAAAACTCCAGAAAAGGATTAAAAATTAAAAGTATTCTATTAAAGAAACTGGAATTTATTTAACAGCAAGCACATGCAAAAGGGGATAGTCCCCCTTTTTTCCCCTGAGAGAGGGAATATTTTTTCCATGGAGGCTAAAATAATGCAATTTTTTACTGCAAGCTAATATAGTATTGTAACAACAGGATTGAAAAGGACGGTACAAGATGTAGGGAATCAGAGATATCATAGGTAAAGCTCCAGACAATGATGGGGAGATGACTGATGTAGTAAATTAATATTTCAGTCAAAATGTTCATCCAGGAAGAAACTGGAAACGTGTCCGCGGGCTGAGGAAAGCACATGATATACTGTGAATCAAGGAAAGATACAAGTTTACATTGCACGCCAACTGCAGTGAGCTCTCATTTAGATTACTGTGCTCAGCTTTTATAACCACGATACAAAAAACACCCAACATTGTTGTTCTGGAGTCCCTCCACAGAAGACGAAGCAGGTCCAGTCCTCAAAGACACATCCTGCACTGACAGCTGGACGGGTCTTAAACACTTCTGTGTCTAACAGAGAAGACTACAGAGGAGACCTGATTCAAGCACTGTACCCCAAATCCTCGAAGACAGCGAGTCAACCCGGCGCACCGCTTCAGCACCAGGGGGCGCTAGTGGAAACGAAGGGGAAGGGCACTTACAGTGCCCAGCAAGGAGACGACACTGTACACCCAGAGTGGTGGGAGTCTGGAACAGACTGACAGAGACATGTAGCTGTGAGGGAAAAAGGCGATACATTCCAAAACCTCAAAATCCTGCAGGTGGCTCTATTACAAAAAAAAAAGGAAATAATATTAATTTAAAGGATGAGGTATCACCACACATAGTCATCGTCCTTATTATTAAATTGCCTGCTTTTTGTATAGCGCTCTTCAGCCTGAAGGCTTGTGTTGCCCCACTGAAGAGCAGGGCCCACCTGTGCCAGCAGCACCCCGTGGGTTCAGGGGGAAAGTTGGAGAGGTGTGCAATTAGCAGACCGGTGTTTGACTATGCTAACATGATACGTCACCAGCAAGCTGTCCGTTTAAAGAAGGACCATGAGCAAAGGCAGGCTTAATGAGTGTTTTCAGACCATCCCCTTTCCTCATTTTGTTCTACAAAGCTGTTTCGGGAAAACAGAACCATATGTGACCTACTGCAAAAAGCTACACAACAAAACAGTCCTTCCTATTGGGCAACTAGCTGGGTTCAGCTCAGTTGATCAATGCATATTAATTACAAGGCATTTTTAGATGCGAGGTCGAAACAAATCTAAGAGCTAATTTTGGAGCTAAACAGATGCTGAGGATGGTGGAAAGAGGGTCAAGAGGAGTGACATTGAAATGTGCAGATGAAGAAACCTCCTTTCAGCGGAGTGGCGACGTGAATCGTTTCAGTCAGAAACATCTGGTTCAGAAATCTGGGTCACATGTCGAGAAAGATGAAACCGCACTGCGTCCACTGTTTGCACGGTTTCAATAAGTGACTTGGAAATCAAACCCTTCTCCGAATCCAAAGTCTTTTCAAAGCCCTTCTCCTTCTGAACGTGTTTCACCACGGTAATTGGATTACCCTGCCCCAGTTTTAAAACACGGGTCAGTGGGGCTTTGCGACGAGGAATCAGGCTTCCTTTATTCAGGTATGTACCACCCACGCCTGCTGCGGCACAGACCCGAGGCCACGCAATACCTTGTCGTGATCCAACATGGAGCAGGGGCTTTGACAACAAAATAGTTTCGAATGCAGTGCACATGTCTGATTCCAGCGCCGTTTTCCCTAAACGCGGGACAGGGGCTCGGCGAGATCAATCGCTGGAGACCGAGGCAGTGGGTAGAGAAGGGTGCTGTGCTGGCCTCAAACAAGTCAAAGAAATTCCACATTTCGCCCAGTGTCTTTCAGGTGGACGCCTTGTGACCCGCACACCTGTGGGAGACAGACGGATGTGAAGGTGCCCGTCGATCCCGGTCCGGTCAATGACCTTGACTCGGAGGCACGCGCCGCGTCTTCTCGCTCCGGGGAATTCGATACTGCCTGGGATGCGTGGGTGACGTCACTCCCACAACCCGCTCAGTACAGCCGAGCCCCCGTCTCTCCTGCCTGAAGATATAACGCACACCTCCTAGTTTCTTCCGCTAAGCGGCGGGAAGGTTTTAGAAAGAAGCTTGTAGAAATAATTTCTCCAGGCAGCAGCTGTCTGAGGAATGTTCTCACATGCACCTAGCTACTGACCTGAGCCATTCCTTCCCCCGGAGCGGAGAAATTATTCTCCCTACTGTGGACGGTGGGCGAGCTCCTGACAATAAGGAGATCCCAGGCCAGTGCCCACTGGGGGAATGCACTGAAGACCCCAGAATCCATTTCTCTCATGACATCATCGTTATTTGATCCCAGGCCCTTCCTAAGGGAAGCACTGGTAAATCACCCTTCCACTCAACGTGCCTCACTCAGCAAATATTCTGCTTTCTTCTTGTTCTTCTTTGGAATCATGCATATTTTTTTGCAAAGCTAATTAAACTGAAAATGCGAGGCGGGGGTCGATGCCTAAGATGCTGAGAATGACAGAAAGGCTTAGTCCCTATCGATGTCCGCATCGACGGGAGTCCCTGTTGATTTCAGTATTGACGGAAGTCCCTATCGATGTCCGTATCGATGTAATGAAATATTAATGTGCATTGCTGTGGCAGTACCTTGCTGCTCAAACAGAACAGTGAGATTGTACTCCGCTGTGATTATCTGGAATTATACACTTCAGTATGCTTATTTCTTTCTGATTCAAAGTAGAAGACACCGAGGGGAGTGTAAGAAATCCCCTCCATTTAAACGGTCGATAAAGAAAGATACACCCCTTCCTAATAAGACACTCTTCCTCTGCCTTGCTTGTCTAGATTTGACACCACGACCTTCCAACCTTCCCTAGTTTGAAAGGCTCCCCTCTGTGCAACAGCCTGCTGGTGATGACTGTAGTCCAGGACCCTATGCAGACAGTGTAATCTGGAAGTAAGTGGAGAAGGACATCAGGGGAGTTACAGCAGGATTGGACGGGTAGACACACAGTGGGGCGTGACGACGGTGATCTGGTGCTCGGGGGGCGTGGCAACGCCAAACAGATCCAGACAGTCCAAAGTCCGAAACCGGGTGATCCACCCAAGGCGAGACGAAACACGGTTAAAATCCAGAGCGGGATCGGGAACAGGGACAGGGAATAAACCCAGGACGACGAGGCCAGGCGGCGCTCCGAGCGCTGCGAGATGGTGCTTGGCTTGAAATAACTGTGATACTATCGACATTTTCGCAATTCACCTTCTTCTCCAGCTCAGACGTTATCTCACGGAGATCTGGCGGCTTCCTGTCGTTCCCACGACCTGTCGCAGGTATACAGGACAGCCAGCATTCCTTCGGTGGTGAAAGGTCATAGTCAGCGCCGCAGACCCGCTGGGAGGGACTTTCGCCTCACGCCACCCTCCCAGGTAGCAGCCGTTGAAATGCAAGGTGCTGCCTTCGCCGTGGATTGTAAACATCCTCAAACTGCGAGATCAGCACGGCTCCTTATCACCTGTTTTAGTTCACAGAGATGCCGTGCTTTTTCAGCTGATCCTGCACTAAAAAGTCATCCCCAGCCAGCGCAAAAGTCACCAAAGTCTACAGTCTGTACCACCAGTGCAGATTAACGCACAACAAAACCAAAGAGCTGGAATATCCACCTATTAATAGCAACAGCAAACGAACAGATCAAACAATGTGTTATAATAAGACTGTTTGTGATTTACCTGTTGGTTAATTTTGCATTCTGATAGCTTGTTCAGTTTTCGGGCACCTCAGTCCCGAGTGGTAAAAAAAAAATCAAAATCTGAGCTAATTGCGTCACCTAGTGGTATTTTTTTGGTTACAACAGGTGAAAAAAGTCGAATGGCATCAGTACAAAGAGAATATTGTACTTCAAAGGAGTTTGTGGAAGTCCGTGTTCTCACCGGTTTCATTTATTTGCAACAGAAGATCCACAGTTGATAAATTCTCCAGTGGGTTTTCTTATGGTTTTACGGCGATTATTGCACCAAACATTTTGTTTGTGTTTGTCTATCACGGCATAACGTCGTGTTTGATCACGAGTTACTTGTTACGACAAGTCGTGCCGTAGTCGTTTCTTTTATAAGCGTAACACGAAATCGGAAGAGTGTGAACGAAAAAAAAAAACAGTCAAGAAGACGCTTCCGAAACTCTCGGCCCGAATTTCGCACAGTCCCTACAGTACCTAGTCGCGACCACAAGAGGTCGCAATTCGACAGCCGCAAATTCGCTCTGTGACAATTATCCACCGCTCCCAGACGACAAGACGGCTCATTGAGTTCGGTTGAAAGTAGGTGGGTAGACAGAGAAGCTGACAAACGCACAACACAGACCTGTGTCTCAGATACCATGAGATGGCCAAACACTATAAACATCCATCCGTTTTCTGACTGCTTTATCCAACTGGGGGTCAAGGGCAACCACAGCCCATCAGTGTAACTGGCACAAGGCAGGGTGCACCCTGGACAGGACTCCAGTCCACCACAGAGCAGACAGACACAGACACAGGCACACCAGGGACACTTTTCCCAGGAAGCACTTCACCTGCCAGTATGTTCTTTGGACTGTCAGAGGAAACCAGAGCCACTCCAAATCTACCCATCAAAATAGAAGAAATACACACATAAGCAGGCAGCTCACAGAGACGGCAGGATCAATAAACCATTGCTCTCTGCTACATCGGTTCCTGTGCCACGGCACCTCTTGATTTAAAATGAATCAGAGTGCCAAGCTTGCCTCCTCTGCGTGCAAAAGGGAAAGGCAGCATGAAAATCACAAGGAGCCTGCTGACCTCCTCATTGTGCGAGCACACATACCTTTGGATTTAGAGAGTGCCGCAGTCTTCAAAGGCATATTCCTGCCTTGGGAAACAGCCTTTCTGTTTTGTGTGTGTGGTATGAAGGGAGGGGAAAGGGCACATGCATGAAAGACAGGCTCGTTTTTGTTTTACAGAGAGGGGTCACTGTGCGCTTCCTTCAGGTAGAATTGACGATTTCTTTGCACAGAAGGGTGTGGGAGTCCACAGCAAACTATATCCCTGTTGAAGCCAGAGTCTTATCTTCTACCCAGAAGCAGATGGATGAAATCCTCGTACCGGGCAGCTGCAAGCAGAGAGAGCAGAAAAAAAGGAGGGACAGAGTGGCTGCTCTCGTCCGAACCTGCCCTGCGGCTTCTGATCTCACCCTGGGATTAGTGCAAGTCTTGTTTCGCAAACATTACTACACAGCCGCTTTTCAGTTGGACAGTGCTTTGAGTTTCTTGAGAAGCACTCATAAATCATCTTTTTACAGTGTTTGCTATTGTTTATCACAGATTTGTTTTTAGTACGTAGTTTAATCTACACCCGCTCGCTCAACCGATGGAAAAACAAGACAGTCTGCTAGGTGTTGTGTTGGTTGATGCTACTTATTCCACATTTCCTGGTGTGAAAGCTGTCTGTAGGCTTCACGACCACAGAGGGCCCTGATCCTCAGGGGTGGACGTTTTTTCCAGTTCCCAAGCAATCGATCAACAGCCGGGCTAAAAATGGCCTTCACGGGCCTGAGCACGGTCTCCGTACCGCCGCATTTCTGAGAACTGCACAAGTCTTTGTTTGGCGCATTAAGAGGTCTGCCCCGTTCCGTCTGGGCGGAGATGAATAGGGCACGGGTGAAAGAGCCATCTGCAGATGAACAGAGGAGAGGGGTTCAGGGCCTTCTCAAAGGGAAATTAACCAGGGCTTTCCTGTGGCCGTGACGGAGGGTGACCACTGCGCCTGATCCGATGACAATGACTTCCCGTTCCGTTTAACTTCTGGCCTTTCTGAAACACTGCAGTGCGACACGTCCCCCTCTCCCAGCTTCTCCGCCTGCCGCCCGGTCCCACCTGTTTCTCTCTGCCAGAGCTCGGCCTTGCACAACCCCTCCAGCACTCCAAGGCTGGGTTCTTCTTCCTGCTGCACCAGGCCTTAATTCCCAGAGGGTTGTGGGAGTGTGGAACAGGTTGCCAAGGTGGTCCCCTGGCTTCTTTCAAGAAAAGGTTGGATAAGATCCCTGGATCAGTTAACGACCAACTACCGAAGGGGCTAGATGGGCCCGAATGGCCTCGCTTTGTTTGCGACATTTCTCATGTCCTTGTTCTTTAAGTCTTTAGCTGGGACTAGAGGAGAGGTCTCTAACCCTGCCTGTCTTCAAAACTGGACACATCCCTCATCCCTTGCTTTCCCCTTAGTGTGTAACGTTCTGTTGGGATCGTGCACCACAAGTCCCGTCCATACCTGCCTGGCGTCCTGAGGCCATCCCATGTTTCTGTATCAGAATGCTACATAGCCATTCATGAGCGTCTTGTAGGTCCGGGCTCCGATTCTCCCGTAAGTGGCTGCATATTCCTGAATATGTCACTCCTGCCAACAAGAGCTGTTGTCTCCAGCAAGTGAAAGTAGAGGAAAGCCGTCTCAATCAAATAAAAACATTCTGGCGTCACTATACACCTGTGTTTAAACCCTTAGTGTAAGTAGAATTGATAGTTAGTCCTTTGTTTATTTTATTTAGCCCTCCGTCAGTTTCTTTTTGCTTCACTGCGGAACTTCTCATGAGACGGATGCTGTCTCTTTTGGTTCCTCTTGGGGAAGCAACGTTTTTAAGTCCCGGAATGTGGAACAGTTTTACAGATTACTCCCCGCGCACTGGTCACATCGGGAGAGAAGTCCATGCCAAGTTACAGAAAGTTGAAAGAGGTGTGCTCGCCCCCTCTAAGGGTTTTCAAGAGTTATAATAACAGTTAAACGGGATAGTGGTGTTTGCCCCCTGGCTCTTAACCCGCCCCTGCCCCATCCTGTGTGCTGCGAGGTGAAAGTGGGATGTTTTGTCTTTTTCAGCTCTCGCGCGGTGCGGAGTCGCTGAGCCGGTGTAAAAGGATCGCAGTTTAAATGGTTGTTTGACATGTGGAAACAATACCTGCAAGGGCCTAATGGAGACTGAGGGTCAGCCCCCTGGCATGATGTCACCAGGTTCCCATGCCACGGCCCAGCCACCTGGGAGCACCTTCCTCCTCCTGGGATGAGGGGGGGGGGGCACATGACACCCCAGTAAGTCCTCATTAGCCGAACAACACTGTCAACACAGGATTCCCAGCACAGCTCTCCTGCACGTTAACGAGCTTAGAATCACATTTTCTGAATTTATCCGCTTACAACAGAATCTTCATAGAAAGAGTGGCATGGGCTTGTAAATGCTACTAGCCCGCAAAATCCTTGACAATCAATGCGTTAGACCCTATACAAATATACTTCCAGGTGCTGCTGTGCTTGTGCATGCTCCCTTTTCTGCTTGGGGTTGCACCACATATTATATTCTTCTCTGTGTCACTGCTGTGCTGATTTTAGTATGACAGGGTTTGGTAAAATGCAAGACAGAAACAAGAGCGGACTCCTCAGAGAGCAATGTAACAGTGCTACAGCCCTGGGGCTGCCTCACATTTCTGTGCAGGAAGACGTTGAGTCCAGATGGCACTGAGGTCTCGTTCATGTTCTTAGCAGGACTTCGATGATAAGCTGGACTCTGCTCCTGGATGGAGATGTCACAGTTCCACCTACATTTAAGCTCCACTGTTTTGCATTTTTGCATCCACAGTCCAAAGACATACTGGTAGACTAATTTGCTTCTTGGTAAATTGGCCCTGGTGGTAGTGTGTAGTGTCTGAGTGCCCTGAGATGGACTGGTGCCCTGTCCAGGGTGTACCCCACCTTGTGCACATTGCTTGCTGGGACAGTCTCCTGCTCCCCTGCGGCCCTGTACTGGATACAGTGGTGAGAAAATGAAAGGATGGATGGATATTCCAATTACATGTGTGGATCACTTTGCACTTACAGAATCAACATTACATTTGACGACTCGCCACAGCTGGCTAGTCCATGAAGTCCTCAATTTATTTCCAAAAAGAGCTGTTAACGTTTGCCGAAGCTATAAAGTACCTTGCTCAAGGATCCAACAGAAATCTCTCACCTGGGATTTGGATCCACAGTCATCCAGATAGAATCCAGAGCTCTAGCCAAAGCCCCGTCATCATATGAATGATGTGGAATCTGCCAGGCTGTTGTGAGCAGTTCTTGTAGAATTTGACTCATTCATTTCCATGCAGAATATGTTGGTGTTTGCTGTAGCGCCGATACTGAATTGCTGCAGGAGCCTTTATTGTTGTTACATTATTTCATTCCATTTCACAGGCCCATCTCCTGTATGTGGACAAACATACACCAGAAAACGAGGTACAGAAAGGTGCTTAAAATAGTTTTTTGTCCTGCTAAAGGACGCAATTAAAAAAATAAATAACTGCAAGGGCCTTGTGAGATTACCTGTATGCGTTATAAGGATAAAAGGCCACTAGTATAAGTACATAGGGAGTAACATGATTAAAATCCAACCTGAAAAGCAGGCAGGTGTGATATCTAGGCATATGGAAGAGAAGGAGGGTGTGAAGCATGATTTGAGCACACCTGAATTGCTTTAATTCCCTTTGTGCATTATTAGTTGTGTAAATTTAGCACAATACATGTCCGCCTCCATTTCATAATTTGTTAATTGGTTGGTAATGAATGCATATTTGCATCTTCATTAACAGTGCTCCAAAATAATGTGTCACTGTTGCATCTGCTCATACCTCTACAACCTGATTATGTGTGAAACATACTTTTTAGTGCCTTGCTTATTAAAGTTTTTTTTTGTTCCGCCAGACAAAAATAGACCCTGCACTGCTAGAAGAAAAAAAAAAGAACACGTTCCCAGTTCAGGTTTATGCCTGGTTTTCGTTATGTGTGAAGAAAAGACAAAAAACATTCGGAAAATTGCACCCTGAAGACAATCGCTATAGCAGGGTTACTGGTTAATAGAAAATAAAAACATTTTTTTCCACATTAATACACATCATGGTACATGATAAGCTTTTATGGTGTTTTGTTTCCAGACTCTATGCTCATGTTCTATTTTCATTCACTGGGGCCCATTATTCCTCCAGTGCAAAGTCCAGGAGACATCTATACACAGAGAGATGCGGGAGTATGGAGCAAAGTCTCTCTCCAAGGGGAGGGAGCCGATTCTTAAAAAAAACCTCCTGATTGGGAATCTTTCAGCTGATCCACCAGCAAGATGGGCTGTCCTTTGTGACGTCCTGTACACTGATGGTAGTGTCCATCTACTGCGATGAAGAAACATATTGGCCATCTAAACTCCAGTGAGACACTTGGTGTCTTAAAAGAGACTGATGGGGCTCCAAAGTCAGTCTTTATTTAAAGATCACATTTTGTAATCAATCCCAGTAAATATTTCAATATTAGAATGAATGGAATGAACAAATACCTAATGGTGTTATATGTATGAAGGCTGGAGGGGCCAGTTCTTGGGGATATTTCAAGGAGCAGCCAACAGCGGGACACGATTCTAGGATCAATGAACTATTAGCAACCCAATGAGAAAGGTGGACCAACTGAACTGAACCATTTTGGGTAGTCCAAAAGTTCAGGCAGCGTACGAGAAGTTCTGTGTGTTTCTTACTGCACGTGTAAATCAGCCTAAAAAAAGCACTGTGAGTGGAGAGCCTCAAAACAAGTCTGCGGTTCGTCAGAGAGAAATGTTGTAATGGCCCTTAACAATGAAGTGGGTCCTTCAATGCCAGAAGATGGGCATGTTAACCTTCCTTTGAAAAACAAGGGAACCGAACAAAACAGAAAACCCCCCGTCTAATGTGACTATTTCGTTTTCAGCCTGCCCCTCTTACCTGAAAGCTCACAAGGCAAAGTGTCCCCCCAGGCACATCCCTTTCACACAGACAGCCGGTCACAAGCCAGTGATTCGAGTCAGCGTGTACACCCTTGTGTTTGTTTGTTCTTGTGTTCAGTTCAACTTTAGAAAATGTTTCTTCTCCAGCTGTGGATCAAGTTGCAGAGGCGCGCGGAAGAGAGTCAGACTTTCCTTCCTCTAACCATAACACACCGCCAGAAAACAAGAAATCAGAATATAAGACACATCATAAGGAGGTTATGTTAAGCTGGGAACCTGCTGAGGGTACCAAAGAGAGTAACTCATGTGACGTGATGCACGAGCAACGAAGAACAGCAGACGTTTCACCGCAGAAGTGTTTCAACGTGACCTGCACGCAGAGCTAACAAGTCAGTCGTATATGTCAGCAAAACTTGTCCCGAAGTCGAGATCAATATTTCCATTGGATTAACAGAGATGTCTGCACTAGCCTGCTTGTTTACAATGCCATAAGGCCACATCACGTCCCCAGAAGTTATGTTGCCTTGTTCTGAATCCTAGAATATGGCGCTGCGCATAACTGGAAATTGTAAATTGTAAACTGGAAATCCTGTGATGTAAATTGGAGGTTTTACAAGTTGCTGTGTACATTTGACTTTTATTGTGGTTTGAATTGCAATGCTGACCCCGAAAAATAAAAATATCATTGAAAGTCCCCTTTAAAGAGGTCAAGTTACTTTAACCCATCAGCAACCGCTTGCCTTTAAGGCTAGAATTTATGAGTCACAGGACAGTATAATACTTCAGATTTCCTGAACACGGTGCCACTGACTTCAGGCCACCTTTCAAGTGAAAACGATACGTCAAGCAGGTGAGCCTGGGCTCTGGGTGTGAGAACAGATGGAATGTGGTAGGAAGTTCCATTAGCAGCAATTCTGAGAGCCAGACCTATCACCCACTGCTTTCAGCTACGCTCGGGGCTTTCGGCAAATTCAGTGTGAGGGCAGAGATATGTGGACGCGGTGCATGTTCGCTAAACTGAAAATGGGACACGTTTGTTGCCCAGAAGGCATCCTATAGTCGTTGCACCATCCTTCACTTAACTATTTTGCAGAACAGCCATTGCATCCTGCTGCTCGTCAGCGTCGCAAAGTGACGAATTGTGACCTGATCATTTCCCAGGCACCACGTGCTCAGCCTGCCACGGAGCACGCGGATCGCTCATTGGTGCCACCTGTCACCCTCGTGCTGATGGAAGACGATCAACTCGCCGCGAGGGACAGCCAGCGGATGGAGTCCCCACACTCACCACTAGAGGTCTCTCTGTGACTTTACGTAGCGATCTGGACTCCTCTTAAACAGCACAACAAACCCATTTTTAGGAGTTTTGGAGAATTTTCGGTCTTTAAATTTGCTATGGAATTAGATCTCTGGACAAGATACTAACAGGGAATTATTGATCTCCTTTCAAAGATGTACACTATTGCAAAAACGGATGTTTTGTAAAATAAATGTATTGGGTATAAATAACCACAATAAGAAAATAAGTTGTTATGCTACACAACAATTGTTAAAGAAAACTACAACAGATACATTAACTCAATATATTTATGGTAAAACGTTAAAAAACAACAATGTAGTTTTGGACTAATACACTACTAGTATGGTTAATTTAAAAACAAAATGACATTAGATTAACAAACTCCTGTTCAAACTAATGGAAGCAGAAAAGGTGTGCAAGAGCAACTGCACGCCTCAGAGTCAGTGCTAGCGCTTCGGAGGATTAGCTGTGCAAATGCCAGGACTCTCTAGCAAGGACCCCAGTCACCCCCGACTGTGTGTGCCCAGTCTGTGGCAGACCAGGGCTCGTTTTGGCCTGGGGGCTCGGCAGAGGCTTTCTGAAGTGCTGGTCTGGATTGTGACAAAATAATGTGTTCAAAACAAATGAGCACAATCGTGTCTTCCTGTCATCCAAGCCTCTGTGCCTTAAGCAAGGGCCTAAATAATGTGGACATAATGAATCATCAGTGATCGACCAGTGTTCAAGTGTGCTGCTTGTCATCTGGCACAAAGTGGCCATGATTGTCAATTATTGTGATGGAAGGATCTATCTACGTGCCTCCAACTTCAGATATTATATATATAAATACTTTTATTCTCCTGCTCAGGGGTATGAAGAGTGATGATGACATTTTTAGCATAGCTCAGCTGCAGGTGAGAACAAGTTAGGAGAGCATGAGTTGTGTTAATGGTAAATCTCCTGGAGCAATTTGTCCCTGACGACAAACCCTAATTTATAACTTTATAAAAAACCCAGTGCCCCTTGACATAGTGAGCGAAGCCCCCAGCCTCCACTTCAGGTGCAATAGGCTATCAAAAGCTTTTAGGTCTTTTTTTTAACAAAAACTGCATGGAGACTGTCTGAATAATGATTCGTCAGAAGCCCTTCAGCTCATTGGCCTCTGTTGGCTCGGTGCTCGGGGAGCTGTAGATGAAACAGATTCCAGTCACTTAAATATTCCACGGATTCGTCATTTTTTCGAACTGTCGTGACTGAGGCTGAGTAAGACGATCGTCAGCCCTGGAAGTGAGAAAGGTCACGACTTCCCCGTGTTCGGAGCTCCTGATGGAGCAGCTTCCCTCTCGGATAGTGAGTAAAGCCTGATCCCTCTCAGGAGTCACGACCTGCAAAGTCTCATGCTAATTCCGCTGAAACAGCAGAGAAGCCACTCCTCTCCCCATTACTGTATTCGAGTTTTTATTGCATTTGGAATTGCACTTTATTCTTATGAATGCGACATCTCAGCAATTTGGAGTAGCCTGTTGCCAGTCAGCTTATCTAATTGCTAAAAGCCCTGTATTGCCCAGGCAGAGCGAAGACTTGTGTGCACACTGCTCCAGCGTGCCTGCCGGTCAGAGCCACTGGTCGATTGACACATACATCCTCCACAGTCGCTTACAGGAGAGGTCTGCTTGCTCACGGTCGAACTGCCAAGACTCAGGAGCCATTGCTGCAAGGCAGAGCTTAGGCTGCCCTGACTGCAATGAGTGTTGGCTGCTCTTGCTTGAACTGGAAGAGGTTTGTGTACAAAGGAACCTGATTCATGTCTGGTGCATTATCCTTGAGCGACTGTGGTTCACCGTTTCCATTACAGAAAGAGAAACAGCCGCTGTCTTGTTTGCCGTAAAAGACAGCTCATGTACTGTATCACGTTCATCTTCTAGTGAGAATGGGGCGTCAAATTGTACCCCCTACCTCCAGATCAGCAAAACTGTAAAAAGCACGAACATTTCACATCGCACCTTAACATCTGAGGCAAGGTGAAATAACTCTGGAAATCTCCCCAAGACTTTAGCCTGAGCGCTTTTTCTAGTGCCAGCCCAGTGTAACCTCCACCTCCTTCTGCCTCCTTGTGCAATCTGTTGCTGTGTGCTGCGTGGAGGGTTAGGGGACGGACTGTCTGCAGGTTGCAGCTGTGGTGGCAGAAACAGCTTGACTCCCGAGACCGACACTTCCTGCTCCGTAATGATAGACATGTGGCGCAGCACCATGACATTACTCCTTCACACGGTGTCACATCAACAGGATCGCTTGGTTTCCTTCCTTTCAATCCGGCTCACTCAATCCGTCTGCCCCAGCACCCCCACGGCAGGTTTGAACCCGTATCTTTGAAAGAGCGTGTGTAGGTACAGCTTTCATTTTTCTTGAGTTAAGGTCATTTTCCGTGTTCCCCTCTGACCCCCTATTTAAGTTCCTAGATGTGTTAATGTAGAGAAAACATGGAAGAAGTAATATAATCGAGGATGATTGATCACCAAAGTCTCCTTCAAAAAAAGACGATGGCTTTATTCTCTGAAAACACAAACCACACAGCTACCACCCAGTGCGTCGTTCTTAAAACAAAGGCATTTAGTTTGGTTGGAGAAGCCCTATCGGACCTTAAAAGCAAGAACTGTTGTGGCCCTGTTGAAAAATGATCAGTAAAAATGCTTCCTTGGTGACTCAGCAGTAAGGAGCACAGGCTGGGCCCCATAGCCCGGTCATCGGGCCTGGACTACATCATTAGCAGATGGATATGAATGGGATTCGCCAAGCGGGAGTGTGCAGGTGGGAGTCAGAGTATCCACAGTTTGCTGCGCAGCACTGCCCCCTGTGGTCTGGAGGTACTGTGATCCTGTAGCGCTAACAGTGATAAAGCTACAATAAGCACCAAGGTTTAGAGGTTTATTCCATACTGAAAATAGGAGAAAAGAAACACAACATTTCAGCTGTGGAGCCTTCTCCTGAAGAAGTCGAAACGTAGAGCTTCTTTTCTCCTCTTTTCAGCCTGGAATAAACCTTTACTTGTTCCTTTGTAGCCTACACATGCTGATGCAGCTCCCTACTGGAACAGGTTGTAAAGGAACTCGGTTAAATTTGGTTAAATAAATATAAATCAAGTGCACATTAAGGGATACTTATGAACATTATGAAGAAACTATCTTTGTTATTTGGTTAAATATAAATGCCTCAAAAAAGTTAATCGTTTTGTTAGATGTTTTGCAATAGGTTAAAAAAAAACTTTGTCTATTACTTAGCTCCAGACATGAAAGGAAAAGGATCATGATAAAATTCTAATGAAAAACAAAGCAAATAACCTTAGCAAGACCAACAAAACAAACAGTGTAACACACCACAAGGGTGTTTAAGACTTAATGGCATGTACGCAGGACAAGCTGGGCTAGGTTAAACCCTCTGGTTAAAAATACATCACCTGCACAATTGTGCTGCAGACATATGCCATCACAGGAAGACCCCAAGGGCACTGGGATCATTCTCCCTCCTCACTCAGGCAAACAATGAGAGAGCTTTTCCGATTTGACACCTGTCAACACATTAGGTGTCGCACAAACAGTCTTTCAACCGGGACAGCAGGTAAGCTGGGGAGATCAAAGCCAATGAGTACAATTAGGGTCAAGCTCTGAATCTCAGCTGGACAAAAAAAGAAGACATCGCTGCTCATCTCCTCCAAAACACTTCCCTCTCCTCTCACATGTTCCTCAACCATAACAACTGGCAAGTGTTTTACACACACACTTCAGGGCGGGGCTGTTTCACAGCACTTGTGTTTAAAATCTGTATGTATACACCACACAGATTTTTGTCTATGTTAACTTGCATCTGCTTTTCCAAAATAAGTCCGATACACAACTGTGTCTTACAAAATCTGCTTTTATCCATGTCTATTCTTCTAACTACAGTTGCTGAAATAAGGCTTTTACATAATTCCAGGTGGGAGCATGAATGAATCCAAGTCATCATTAGAATCATTCAAAACTACTTTTCTAACCTTTTGAGCTCATGTTACAAAACAGCCCTTTTAAATGCTTATACATTCTGAGGAGAAGTCTGGTGAAGAGAAACATGGATCATAGATTATCCCATTATATATAGCCTAAGCACGACAGTAAATCTTGCTTTTATGGCTATTTAAACAGCAGTGCATCTTCCGAAGAGTCCCCAGGTTACTTCCCAGAATGGTCTGGATCAGATAAGGGCATTTTGATACTCGACACCTAAGCTTCAGGCCAATATTTAGGGCTGCTGCAGATTGTACAAAAGAAATGTGAAAATAATGATGCATTTAACAGACACCCTTACTATAAATCTACAGACCAATTCCTGAAGCCATTCAAGTGTCATGCTTTTAGAAATAATGTACACATGATATCAGATTACCAGTGCACTTTTAAAAATAGCAAAATTTAAAGTGCTTTAAATTAAAATTACTCACAACGCAAAGCCATTTAATTTCTATCACCATTAGCAAAATGGGTTATTGCTGTTACTGAAGATGATCATTTTTTTCTTCATTTAAACAGATGGGGTATCTTTTCCATTTTGCACAATAAGTTTTGCCGATAATAAAGTTCTTGTTTTATTTAATGGAAATTCTTTTTTTCTGCCCCGTAAACTCCACTGGGAATCTTAATGCCAGTACACTCCCACTCCTCTATAGTACACAGCAGTACCTAGTGACCAATGAGCATGGCTGCTTGGAACAGGGATTGAGAAAGAAGTGGTTGGCTCTCCAAAATCAAGCTTGAACTGTTCTCCCCCCTGCCCTCTGGCAAGTGGTACCGCACTGTTAAAGCACGGACCCCTAGACCCAAGAACAGCTTCTATCCCACTGCAGTGCGCATCCTCAACAGCTGACTGCAGGGCCCTAATACACATCTGCACTACACACTTCTTACATGGTCTGCCATTTCTTTGGGGTCTCACTACTACATAGGTAAGGTATACACAAACACTTAAACACTTAAAAACAATGGTTGTAAAAATGTTTTGAGATATGTAAGCAAAACCATTTTAAATTACATTTAGTTATATCCACATGTATTTCATGGACACTAATGTCTACACATGGAATGCATCTGTCTGACTAACCTATTTAAAAAATATCTACATGTATATAAACACATATCCTCAGCTAATCAGATACAACTGCGATACCTTTCAATTAGCTCACAATGCAGAAACCGCTAACTGCCTGTAGTTGCCTATAATGAACTTTTGAACACTTAAGGAACTAAAAACAAATTAAAGTTGGAATTAAAAAATCTCCTTTGGGGCATACGTATGTAAAACTCGTTAATCTCAGAAGATGTGCAAGACATACCTCCCATCTTGCTAATTGGTGAGTTTGATTTACGGCTCAGATATCAATTAAAAAGACAAGAGGCCTACCTAACAGACAAGGGTTTCACCTGTTATCCATCCTGGAGTCTCTTGCTGATGTGTTATCCAAAGTGACTTACATTTTTATTGCTGGACAGTTTGGTGGAGCAATCCAAGTCAAGCCTCTTTCCTCAAGGGTGTGACAGAAGTACTGTGCCTGTGCTTTGAACTTAAAAAATTCTAGTTGTCAGTCCAGAGTCCTAACCACTCCGCAATACAACTTCACCAATGTGCTGTTATTCTATCCTCCTCTCCTGGAGCAGAACATCCAGGGCAATCTGTGACTGAGATTTACTTGAAGCTCAGAACACACAGAAGATTGCGACTGAATACTGACGTTATAAATACCTAATCCACAAGTGAAGCGTTCCCACAGTTGTGGGCTGTAACAATATATGTGACAATGCCAGTGAGCAGACACTCAAACAAACGGCACTGACACATATTGGGCTTCTGATCAGCTTCATCGATCTTTGCTGCTGGTCTTGTATACAAATGCTCAGAACTCTCTCCGACACCTGATCGTCAGTGTGGTGTTATTCTGCAAGATCAATGCCAAGCACAAAGCAGGAGGTGATGGTCCAGATTCATTGCTTGATGCCATCTCTGTTGAGCACCATGTTTTAACACCTTATTTGACCTTTTCTGAACAACACGCAGCGTGAACTGTTCAAAATACTTGGCAATCAAGTTACAAAGTACAAGTTCTTTAAAATTTAAAAGC
The DNA here is from genome assembly GCF_059453375.1 of Lepisosteus platostomus. Lineage (NCBI taxonomy): Eukaryota > Metazoa > Chordata > Actinopteri > Semionotiformes > Lepisosteidae > Lepisosteus > Lepisosteus platostomus. Next base: position 41,890,977 of record NC_142623.1, read on the forward strand.
ATTTCAGGTCTATTTTCGTGTTTATTAATAATGAGATAATATTTGTTTTGAAAAGTAGCAACAAGACAACAATAGTAAAAAGCTGATATTCGCTACTGATTGAAATCACACATGGAAACAAGACACTTGACAATCTCAACATGATGTTTTTTACATCTTTATATTTTACATTGTATTGAAATGAGTGGCTCTTGAATGTCTTCTCAGGAAACTGCAGGCATCCCTTTAAGATGTCTGAAAACTAGATGAGGAACAGTATGAATATTTCAAATGCCACATTCTAATGCCACCCAAGCCTGAACTTGCAATGCTCTTCCCAGAATTAATTGAATTTATTCTATTCATATAAGTAATGTTTAAATTAGAAAAGTCTTCAATGTCGCAGAGCTTAAGTGTCTGACTCATAACTGTCAAAAAGCATTAAGATGAACTTTTGGAGAAACTCTTGTTTTCATGCTTCAGGCTTAATTCTCTACAAACATTTTTTACACAGCACACTATATGTGTAACATAAATGAACAGGAGACTGAAAATGTCTCTTGTTTTACATTGAGTCATATTTACAGAAAGGTTTGAATCACTGTCTATAAAAGTATGACATAGCCCCTCGGTATTCTCTCACGGGGAGGAGAAACAAAATGGGACCATACCCTTGATAGGATGCTAGTCTTTTGCATGGCACAGACACACAGCAGTCCACATTAGACACCAATTAACGGGTTTCTGGACTGTGGAAGTAATCCAGAGCACACAGAGAAAAGCCTTATCATTCCGTCAGCGACCAAACATAATTCCCGTAGTTAAAAGATCACCCCCCAGTGACAGGTTAGGAGACGTGAATCTTTTCAGTCTTTAAAAGAGGCGACGATGAGGGGACCTGATTCAAGTTCTTGACCTTCAAAAGCAGTGACAAAGTCAACCCAGTGGACGTCTTCATAATCAAAAATGAAAATATGAATCCACGACCACAGGTGGGAACTAAGGAAAAGTGCGTTAAAATGGAGAACAGGAGGCCCTCTGCACAAAGGTTTGTGAAAGCAGCAAGGTCACAGGCTGCCCTGCTATGTTGTAGAAGTTGATTCCCTGGGTTGCAACAAGAAAAGACAGTATGAGATCCTTGATCAATAAGCTACTAACTTTCTAGTGGCTGAATGGCTCCCCCTCAGCAGGAGGTTCATGAAATAATAATAATAATTTATAATAATTGTTTACTCTTCTATAGCCCTTTTCTGGACACTCCACTCAAAGCACTTAACAGGTAATGGGGATCCCCTCCACCACCACCAGTGTGCAGCCCCACCTGATTTCCGACTGGAAATCCCAGTAGGTGCAGAGCTGTACCCATTACACAGGCAATATTAAAATATGGACGGAAAAGAAAGCCTGAAATCTGCCCTTGGACATGTCCAATAACCACCACAACAATAACAGGCAAATTTGTGTCTGCTGGGGGCTGAGAGCCAGTTAAACCACAATGATTATGAAACAAAGTGTAAATTAAGGGTAATTAACTAATCTCAGGAAATTAAGGAATGTGGTTGGCGTATACAACAGGAACAGAAGGAATATAAGCGAGGCTTCTCATGTTAAAAGATGGATGTTTTTTTTTTCATTTTGTCTAGGCCCACAGGCTGTTTGAATACGGAACAATCATTTTCGGGTTATTGCCACCAACAGCCATGCCCATGGCTGCCTGGTGCTGCTAGCAGGACCACCCAGGGTGGTGGGCACGGAGGTGAGCTGCCAGACACGAAGCAGCCCTACACCGCAGTGGAGCCAGCGGGAGAGAATTCGTGCTTCGCGATGGCTGTGAAGGAAAATGAAGACTCCACTGGCAGAGGAACCACAGGTGTGTCAGATCTCCTGACCCCCGGCCACACGTTTCTCCACACTGTCAGGTGGATCCCCAGCATCCAGTATCTTCGCAATACTCCTAACACCCATGAGGCCTAGTGAGTCCAGAGGCCACATCACATCTGGGCGTCCGTGGCGATAAGTGGATTGGAGATCATGTGACTCCCCCTGGACGGGGACACTGGTTCTTCAGAGGGATTTATCCCCCAGCAATTCTGGTCCTACTCACCCAGCTGGACGGACTGGAGCCCCTGGGGTACAGCACCTCACTCAAGGTACCACAGCAGTGTCTGCAGCAGGGACTCAAACCCCCAGCCTGCCAGTTATGAGTGCCGAGACTTGCCCACGACACTGTGCCACCCCTGTGTATGTTATACTATATGATAGCACAGTATCTATACAAATATCAACTATGTGCCCGTGAGTATGCATGAGATTTAGTTAAGCCTTCAGTCTCTGAAAGGTGAGGAGGTGTTAATCCTGAATTAAATTAGCTGGCACTTTACAAATTATGAGACAATTACACGGATAATTATTCCAAGACTGCATTATTATTAACATAATACAGTCTTCGCGCAAAGAGCTACTTAAACTGTGCAGGTGTGGCCGCTTCACGTCCCTCTATCACGAGCTCTGTGAAGAGCTAATGTGAGTCAGTGAGAGCGCGTCTGAGAGAATTCTTTATTCTTATAACCTTGCACCTCTGACAATTAATCCCCTGTTCCTAGCGCATATATTCTGGACGAAACACAACTGATCTGGCAGAAACAAAGCAATTGCTGGTTGTGCTTGTGTCTCCCAAAGATGCTTAACATGCTATTATAAGGCAAAGCCTAATAACAGCTCTTAACTATATTCCTCTAGACGTATAGCATAATGGGACCTCTCTGTGTGTGTACACTTGTAGATTAGATCAGAAGACCTTTATTATCCCAAAACCTGGGAAATCATTAGTGCTTGTGCGTGTCTCATTAGAAACAGATTTATTGCTGAAGCTGAGTTTACAGAGGTAGTAAATATCTGCTAAACTATTTCTAAACTTTCTGCATCCACATCTACGTGCTATGGGGATTATATTGAGGTCATGGATAATTTAATAATAACTCCATGGATATGGATTCATTTTTAAATATGAATATTGTTAGTACCAGATTCCTTCCTTTATACAAATGAGCATCTATCCTGAAACAAGGTTTTACAAAACCCTCTTCAATAAATACATTGAAATAGATACTGCTAAAGCACACACAAAGGCTATTGTTCAGACGTGTATACACATAGCAATCAAAATATTATAATTTGGAGCTCTAGACTTCTATTTTTAATCTGATTTGCATTATCCCATTTACAAAGGTAAGTGCCATCATTAAGTTATAAAAGAATCACAGATGATAGCACCACCCCTGTAATTACCACCTCGAAAAACCACCAGCTTGGCTTGATTCATTAGCAAGACCACAATTATCTTGCCTAGAAAAAATACAGCCCATGAAACTGTCTCCATGACTTACAGTCAATTAAAGTGTTTTAGGTGACATGTGCCAAAACAAATACAACACATATTTCCAGTTATTACTATCTCCTAATTGCTTAGCAGAAAAGCAATAATAGCTCCTATGATAATGTTCTGCTCTGTTCAATACCATAAACAGCCCTACCATATTATAATCAGAATTCACAAAACCTGCAGTGCTCTCACAACAGTGCTCGACTCTCACATGAATATTAATAATAATGATTCTTTACACCTATATAGCGCTTTTCTGGACACTCCACTCAAAGCGCTTTACAGGTAATGGGGATCCCCTCCACCACCACCAATGTGCAGCCCCGCCTGGATGATGCGACGGCAGCCATAGGGCACAAGAACACTCCCCACACACCAGCTCTCAATGGGGAGGAGAGCAGAGTGATGAAGCCAGTTCATAGCTGGGGATTATTAGGAGGCCATGATAGGTAAGGGCCAATGGGAAATTTGGCCAGGACACCGGGGTAACACCCCTACTCTTTTCGAGAAACACCCTGAGATTTTTAATGACCACAGAGAGTTATCCGAATTAACAGTGCTTTTTTACAGTATAGTTTCCCTGTCACTGTGCTGGGGCATCAGGACCCACACAGACTGCAGGGTGAGCGCCCCCTACTGGCCCCTCTAACACCAGTTCCAGCAGCAACGTTAGTTTTTCTCGGGAGGGCTCCCATCCAGGGACTGTCCAGCCTCTTACCTGCTTCAGTGGGCTACAGTTGTGAGTTGTGTTTTTGTGTAGGGCCATGTATGATCCAAAATGCCAAACCTCCTTTTATGCTGACGTTGTTTGTGTCAACGTTGTTAGCAAAAAGAATTGTTTCTTGATGAGAGCATTAACACATGGAAATTAATTCACCCTTCAAATGATTTAGGTTTAGGGTTAAAGTTCAGCTTTACCCTTTTCATCTCTGTGGCAGTGGATAACATGTTTTAAAATGATTGGCCAGAGTTACAGAAGATGGCCTAGAAGAAGGATTTTTTAAAAGAATTGAAGTCCTAAGTTTATCTTCGTTTTCACGAATTCAACACAAAACTGTTGTTTTCGTCAATTTACATTGTAATGGTTGCTTGATCACATCATCCAAATAACCTCACAGCTGATACATAAGGAAGATCATGCCATGTCCTCCAAGTCAGTTCTTTCACGAAGATTAATAATCATTTCATGCAGGTTTACAGACAATTGGTATGATCTCACCCTAAATATTCCTGTATGTACTTCACGAAATCAACTTCAAAGTGATGAGACTCTCCTCATTGATTAATTAAATATCACAGGCAGGAGAAAGAAAACTTGATCATTAACAAGATTTCGTTAGAGAGAATGGGACCCAGCTGGCTCGTTTAAGCACGTCAGTGCTCACAGTTTAATGTGCAACGAGATACTTTTTGGGAAGAAAAGCCAGTACCTTCTGTTGAAACAGTACATTTGCTGATCCAGAGCTCAGCGCAGGTGCAGCCTTGTCTCTTCAACTCTTGTGCAGCAGACGTGGAATTCCTTTGGAAAACTGTCATTCGGTGTCTATAGCTGTGCGCTGATAGACAGCAAAGCACTCAGGAGCCCCCGAGCAGGTAAAAAGGTTTTTCAACATTATCGCATGACAAACACTTTCTGTGATAAAAGACACAGTAGCCAAAACTATGAAAGAGAGCCCAGACATGCCCTGGCATCTGTATCTGTTTGCCAACAGGAGGTCTTTCAATCCACTTATCAATCCAGAATTAATACTTCCCTCTTTTTCTTGTCCTTAATGCTTAATAGATACCATATTGATACACCTTGTATTTTTACACTATACTGCATGTTCAACTGAGTTGTGGGCCATCATGTGTTAGACTGCTTTGTTCGACAGCTATTACTGAAATGTATTGAAGGAAAAAGACCTCAATGCTATGGCGATTGTGCAGTCTCAGTGCTGAGTATGGTGATTGTGCAGTCTAAGTGTTGAGTATGGCAGTTAAGTTGTGTTAACTTTTTACCACTTTGTTTTCTGTTCACTGTACTCACCAGTGCTATTCCCGTAGTTTGATACTTGCTAGCCTTGCATACTGCATGTGACTATGACAACGGCATACTGAATGTTTAGAAGGTTTTGTGTCAGACAACAGCCTCGTGTCTGCGATCTTCAGATCCTGGGTTGTCTTTATCCAGTGTGCCAGAGCACAGTGAGAGCAATGCAGGGGATTCCGGATACAACAAGAAGGGAAAAGAAACTCATAGTGTGAAATTAGCAAATTAACCACGGAAAAGCTTTCACTAGGAATCCCAGATATACATTGCACCAATCATCAGTTAAACATATCCTTTATTTGTTAACTGCAATTAATTGTTTTACATTAGGTAATATAACATATTTGGATAATGAGGGCCTGCTTGTATTAGCACTGTTTAATAGGGCTCTGAACACCACTGCATGCTTAATAAAGCACAATTTACACTTGTTAAGTGGCTTGACTTTTCATTCTGAAGTTCTTGCTTTTTAGAACATATTCCTCTGGGAAATGAATGCCAATTAGCATTAATGCATGTTCATTGCCATTCAGCTGACTCGAAGTGCGGGTTCTCATAAATATACAATTCTGAAGTGTAGAGCCGACATGCTCATTACAATCTTGTGCACATTTGATGACTCTTGAAAATAAAAACGTATGGTTTCTCATTCTGTTTCGTGAATATTAATACACAGGTATTTTGCGTGTATGTATTTCTGTACATATGTTTTCTGACTGCAGTGGTGTTCTTGTTGATTCGCATCCACACATGAAGAAGGCAGACTGACTGCTTCCCTTTCCTTCCCTTGACCCATAAGAATATGGCGAATAATATTATTAATGATATTATTGAATTGCCTGACAGGATTTTCTCCTAAGACACCTTACAGGGGTTTGGTGGATGACTTGAAGGTGGCATGGTGGTGTGGTGTTTCGTGCTGTTATGCCAGTACCCTTGGATCCCCGGTTCGATTCCAGAACTATTGGCCTTCTGTGTGTATGTTCTCCCCCATGTGCCTGTCCATCTTTTCTGTGTGCGCTCTGTCCTCCTCCCTAGGTTAATGGGCGCGTGTCTGATTGAGCCCTGCCTCGGCCTGGCCTCCCATCCTGAGGGTCACAATGCCATGAGCCTCGTGCGTCTGGGACAGGAGGTTTCCTGGTCATGCAGGGATGGACTTGCAGCTTCGGACTGTCTGGCCATTTTACTGCGCTCGACGAGTTAATAAACACCGGCCCAGGTGTGAGTGCGTGCGTGTTTGTGGTCCACCCCCTTTGAGCCTGCTGCTTGCTGGGCTAGTGGGATAGGCTCTGGCTCCCCCGCGACCCTGTGCGGAATAAAGCAGGCAGGAAATGGGTGGATGGATAGACAAGTGATTATCACTAATAATGCTGCAGCGAAGTGTTCTCATACCCCTGCGGTACGTGTTTAAACCAAAACTTTCACCCGCTCACCAGCTGCAAACTCTACACCGCAAACGACGCAATGGCTGGTTTCCATTAGGCTGGAGAAAGAAGTGGCTGATCAGAGAATCCTGGAGCTAGGCGAACTGGTGATCACATCCAGCCTTTCCCTGAAAGAAGTCAGGGTATCAGGGCTGGGGGCACGTGCTCCATACTCTTGTAGCCTTTTGCAGAGCGTCCCATTCTCGATCTCAGAACCCATCCCCTGGAATTTCCCGCCGCTGATGATTATAACTAGTATTCAAGAACTGTACGTCGAATTTCTTTGGATCTCCTGCATCTTTACATCTGAAATTGTACCACTTTTCTAGTATGATATAACCCCCTGCCCGTGCTTCGGGTGATTGATCAATTTGACGACGTTACAATTGCGACCCCCGTGGTGAGATGCCCTCGTTCTCTTGCTTCACGGCGAACAACCTGCAGCAGCTGGAAATAAATAGCGAACCGATGTGTTTCGTGGCTGGGCATATTGGAAACAAGGAGCCTGTCCTCAGCCACGTGTTTGTCTGTGCTGTTCTGTCCAAATGGCTCACTGCAGGCCGTGAAGGAGATATGACTCCTTTACTGCCAGGTCCTCCCCTTTCAAGCAAAGAGCAGGTGAGGACATCATTAAACAAAGGGTGACTTCGTTTCTTGACAGATATCATTCCATTATGAGCGATATACTGTAATAACCCAGCTCCAACTCGTTCCAAAAATTATTCTCATATACTGAAGTGCAAATGCTCTTCTCTGCAAGGCTTTTTTTTTTCTTCAAACCAAGGAGATTGGATTCTCAAAAATCTAACAGAATGCCAACAGCATTCTGTCCCTGTTTGTCAGGAACAGGACCATAGCATCAGCGCGGCTACAGTGGCCAGGCGCAGTAAACAATATCTGTTACAATTAATTAAGAAACAGCATTTCCCCCCTTCGTATGCAGCAGATTTGATTGCTTAAGAAAAGCTGTTACGAAATTGCTGCTTAGAAGAGTTTTATCTCCTTAGAGCCACATAAAAAGAATAAATTAAATCAATGTGAAAATGAAGCACCCCCTTAGGTACTTAGAAAGTGTGCCAAGATGAACCACAGAATGCAGTTTGATAAAGTGGATTTGGTATGAGTTCTAAAATTTTTCCTGGACCTGTCATTGATACTTATGTATTAATAATCAACAATAAATTTACAAAAAATACGTATGCAGGTAAATTTTATTTATCCCTAAACCAGGATTTAGGAGCACGCTTTTGGATTCTGTCTTTTCCTATCCCTATCTTGTCAGTCTGTGTTTTATCTAATCACTAAGAGTACACACGCTTTAAGTTGTACCCATTTTTCTTTGCAAAGGAACATCCACATTTCTGGAAACTCTAATGAAAATGAAGCCATCCTGAGGCACAGAATTACTTTTTTTTTATCCAACCATTACAATCTTTCCAAATTTTGTTTTATGTGAGGATGGGCACAGAATGTTTTCATGATGCTCAGATAGGAATGTGAAACTGTATCTTCAAATGTTTGAATCTCAGAGGTACAATGTGACTATCCATTATGAATAAAACAGAATGCTCATTGTGAGAAGATGTTAGGGCACAATTAATCAAGATTAGGGTCCAAAGACATACTGCAATAGGCTTTCTCTGTTGAGATACATTAAAGACTAAGTACCCTGTGCTACCCTGCACACTTTTTAAAGATTTAAAAGCAGCAGTTGAACAAGAACATTACTCACATTTCACAGCACATGCTGGAATTGATTGTGGACTTAAAATAGGGTACGAATATACAATGTTTCAAGATGATTTACAGGCTGACCTGGCTAAAACCTACTACATTATACAAGACTGATAAAAAGGTGGTTTTGTTAAGGTAGGGTTGAGACACAGTACTTTATGAATGTCATATCAAGTATATAAGTTCATCCATCCTGGAACAATCTAACCTTTTGGAGCAAAGACAGATTTCCATTGCAATTTACAGTTTCATCAATTAAAATGTACACTGGGACCAATAAGGATACCATTTCATTAGGTCATGCTAATAAAAAGCATAGGAGTAGTTACATGTAAACTGTTTTTGAAATAGGACTATTAATGTCCACTCACACTCTCTTATTTTTTTGTTAAAACCTTTCAAGCCCATTTTAATTGTTTTCATGCCCGAGGCTAAAGGGTGTGACTCAGACAGGAAGGTACCTGCCAGCAGACCTATAAATTGTTTCTGAAAACAGATTGCAGTGATTGGGGTGGGGGGTTAAAACTAATTTCTTTGTACTGAAACAGGAGGCTTGAAACATAGTTTATAAGGGACTCGCAGGCAGCTCAACCTGAAACAGTACTGCAGTACAACCTTGTGACATCATGCCATGACACAACTAAAGTGGCACAACACCTTGCTAAAAGTACTGTGGCACCACTCTGTTGATATCACTATTTAAGCACACTGCCATGATGTCACTACTGAAGCACAATACCATGATTTCATTACTGCAGCCCAATGCCATGACGTCACTACTGCAGCACCACGCCATAATGTAACGACTAAAGCACAACACCATGATGTCACTACTCGTAAAGGACATTTACAGTTTTGGTAAAGGACATCAAAGAATTTTTAGGCTGAAACTGAAACATTACTTTTCACATTAACAGGAAGGAGGCTAACACAAGGATCACTTTTAGGGAAGTTGCTCGTATTCCTTCTTTTTATATGGTAGAATCTGCTCACATCGTGCCAACCTATCAGTCACACACCTCCATCTCAGAGACAATAGCATGAGGTCCACACTTTTTAAGAGATGTTTGCCTGGGTCAACCTGTAATCATACACATAGAAATGTAAAGGGTAGGCAGGTCCTGTTGGTGATTCGAACCCTGGTCGCTGGGAAGACAAGCAAGCGGACTCATGGCCAAGGTGTGGATGACCTGGTGATTCCTGGTGGAAACACGGTGCCTTTCCCACGTGTGTCCATGTGTTTCTGTACCCAGAGTCCTTCAGACAACCATGCCTCTTCTAACCATGTATTATTTTTTAATTGTTGACTTCTTTTTCTTTTTTATTTGGAAAGACAGGAAGTAAGATATGTTGTCTCCTTCCCCTCAACTAATCAAATACCTCCTAAGAAGAGGACTTAAGCAATTTTATCACATATTACTCCCTTGAGATGCTCTTGCAAATGAAGACCTGTTGCACGTTGACAGGGCATTTCATAATGAGCAATGTTTTAATTACTGAAAAACAAAACAAAAGTCTTACACTAAGTCACACTACAGAAGTGTTAATGATCTTGTTTTGAGACATAGTGTTTTTTTCCTTGCTGCAAAGGTGCTAAAACTGATGCAATGGTGAACATGGTAATGAATGGAGACATTCTCAGCCCAAAATGGTAAGCAGCAGATCTCATCCCTGTAGCCCGTGTTGAATCCTGCTCAGGAAGCCAAACCACAGTATTCTGGATTTCTTGGTTGCTGTTTGAAAGCTTTGTCTTTTGCCCAGAGGCCTTAATGAGTCCTGGCGCTTTGTAAAAAATGAAAATCAGGTTTTCTGCTCTTTTCGAGCGCTTGAAGCTATGGAGCAGCCAACTGAAAGAAACTTCCAAACAGGTGATGATTTTCAGCGTGTAGTCTACCCGTACAACACAGAAGATGAAGTCGAAAACTGTCACGCCCTCCACAGCCGGAGGGCGCTCCTGCTCTCTCCTGTTCCTAGTTGCCCTGTGCTTTCCTTGTACGTCTGGTGTGTCCTGTGTCTGGGGCATTATATTCCCGGGTCTCCCTGTCCTCCTCGCTCGGCATTGGGATCGGTTGTCGAGAGGCTCGCCTCATGAGGTCGCCCCACGTCTGCTACCTGAGGGCTCATGTCTCACCCCGACTCCGCCCGATACCTTGAGCCCAGACCAACCCCGTGTGTTTACTCCATTCCTGCTGCTACCTACAGGGTCCTCCTGTCTCGTCAGTCCCCGGCTCCCCTGACAAAGACAGGTTCTTGTGACTTGGAAATTTGCTTGTTGCTCATTGCTGGTCTCTAGCAATTGCTTCCAAATCAACCTCCCTGCTTCTCCAGAAAAGCCGCAAAATCCCAGTATTGAAACATTACAGGAATGAAAAGCTCAGCATCAACGAAAATAGTAATGAAAACAATAACAGTCATTATCGGTGGTATCAGAGAAAACTTTGTACAAGAGATTATAGAATAACATAGCAGCATAAATATTTTCTGTATCTGTGAGATTTTAATGGATTAAGAACAAGTGTTCTGTTTAAAGCTGGACTGATCCACGAATGCTAATTTATGCAGGACACAGAAGCAGATTCCAGAAAGATGTAGGCCTTCTGGTGTGTACAGTCTATACCAACAGAAGTTTTTTTTTTTCCTTTTCAAACAACTGTGACTGTTTTAATTCTGCCCGCTGATTAAAGCGAATCAATTAAAAACACCATGCTGGGCCTAACACCACCTCAGCATGGGGCTCTTTAGACCACATTCATCAGGCCGGGCCACTTAATCACGTTTTAATTACACCCTAGGACTTGTGGGATGAAGCACGAAAATTTGTAAGAGACAGCTTTTTTGCGCCAAGGCAAAAACCGAGATGAAAATTAGCTGTGAAAAGCTCTGATGTAAAAATTTCTCAGGGGTGTGTCAGTCAGTGAGCTAAGCTTTTCAGAGGGCACAGGGTTTAGTGCTTCAGGAGCTGTACTTGGGGATCTCTTCAGAATAGAATGGATGCTCTGCATATGCAAGAGAAACTGTATAAAGATGACCTGAAGGATGATAAGATAGAGTACTGTAATGTGGAGCTGTGTTGCGTGCAGGGATAGATAGCTGGTTTTGGGGAAAACTATATTTCCCAATCACGTTTTCAATCAAGTTTTTTTCCACAGTACATTTGAATGCACATACTTATCATCTGGGGAAGGTACTTATATTCAAAAGTCAAGAAAAAAAGAACAGGCAGTAAAGGATTTCAGCTTTGCTCGCAGACTTCCTGTTTCACAGAAAGGGCAGGTGGCTGTAATTAAAAATTTTAAATCTTTAAGATGCGTGTCACTCGTGGAACAGGTATGGTAATTTAAATCAGATCAAAATCATATCACTGTTGTGACACTAATTGTTGTTACAGTCTTCATCCATTGTTTGACATTGCTGCACATGGTGATCTAGACTTTTGTTCCAGAGAAAACAAAAAGCAAGATACAACCATGCAATGATAAGGGAGGAACAGTGTTATGATTCCCAGAATGAACAGATTTTGTAACAGGCAGACTAAGGTTACATTGTGTACTGCATCACCCTGAAACTCCTTGTGCTCTGTACCTTGGAAGAGACATAAAACAGGGCCCTGTCTGATGTCACTCTCTAAGTCTCATTGTGTTGATAACACAGTCCTGTCCTAATGTCTCTAAAGTGTTTTGTGTACATGGATTAAGTTGAAGACTAATTATTGTTAAAGGTAGAGTCCAGATCAGTAGCATAGAGCCAGACTTCATCACAGTTTCTATAGCAATAAGAGGACTGGAGTGCACATGACTTCCTCCCTGGATGGGACCCTAGTCCATCACCCCCAGTAATGCTGGTCCGGACTAGTGCCCCTGGGGTACAGTACCTCACTCAAGGTACAACAACAGTGTCTGCTGGGGGGACTCACACCCACAACCTGTGAGTTATGAATCCAGAGATGTGCCCACTACATTAAGCCATCCCTGATCATTAAGAAGAAGAAGTATTCAGTTTGTATCGACTTGCCTTACAGCATTGGAATGTATTGGAATGGATTCTTCTACCGTAGCAGTCTTCACAGCATCGGGTAACCTGAAACTCTGGTTTATCCCCTGTTGCTATCAATAATGAAGCTTTTACAAGGAAAAAAATTTACTTTGGCGGTGAAATTAGTAAAGAATGCCTTCCTCTAATGAAACCAGTGCTAGTCTTACTAATCCCCTTTTAAAATGGAAAAATAGGGAAAAGTGCATCACTTTAATGGTATCTAATGACGTTAGCTGATGAATAACCCCATACTGATGGGAACAGCATAATCCAGCCTGCTTTCTTTTCTACTACCAGCGTCAGATTTAGAGGGTTCTCCCTCCCTCTCCTAAACTGTTCTCAGTCACTCTGTACAATAGACGCCTGCAGGAGATCTGTGCAGACTGCTAATGTCAAGGCCCTTTAAAAAAGTGTTGCATCTTTATCCTTTAATGAGACAGAGTGGGACATATTATCTCCTTAAATTAGTGAAGCTCACACTCGCAGTTTTTCCCCCTTCTGTTACTGGAGACTCACCAACTGTGCTAGTTAAACAGCAGAAAAGGGACATTTTAAAACAAAGAGCTGCTTTGCAATCATGAGATTTAAATGGCGATATGCATTCTCATCTTCAGCTAATTTCATTTTTAAATGAACAGAGCTTAGGCAGCATGTTGTTACCCGGGACAACAAACTGCGCGCCAAAACACGGAACCATGCAATTCCTCTCAACTTTGGGGACAAACATGCAGGCTGAAATTCAGAATCTTGGGCCTCGGTTTACAGACCCAAGCAAAAGCAAAACCTGGCTTGGCTTCCCCGACACCTTTCACATTTCGCTTTCACCTTTCTTTTGAAAGATTCAGCCATGGAAAATAAGAAGCCCCACCCCCCTACACACCGCTGGGATCCTGCTTGGGGGCCCTTTCAATTAGCGCAGACAAGCGGTTACTGATGAAAGACCCAGCGCCTCGCAGTTCCGCTCCGCATTGTCTCCTCCATCCTGAGGAATCAGAAACGGGGCTGGGGTGGGATTGAGTTATGAGGTACAATACAGCTGCCAGGATGTCCACACAGAAACTGAAAGGGATAAGGGGATAACACAACCAACTTGCTGTCGTGTGCCTGGAACTTCTGGCCCGATACTGTCTGTGGACTTATTTATCTGCAGTTATGCAGTGCCATCAGCGAGCGCTCTGCCTCTTCGTTGCTCATAGAGACCCCTTGCTAATTAAAAAGGCGGTAAATGAGAACTAATCAAAGGTTGTTGTGGATCCATAAGGTGCTGATGCACGTAAGAGCGAAGACTGAAATACAGGCGTGTAAGAGTTCACATCAGGATATACGAAAGGTTGCAAATGAGATCATGAATCCAAGGGTCACATCCAGGGTCTCGGCTTCAATGTTTGGGCTGGGCTGTTTGTTCCAGACCCCCGCAACTCTTTGAGTGGAAACAGTGCTTCCTGTTTTCGATTTGTGGTTGAGGCGAAAAGAGGGATTTTCAAATTCCACTTCTCTCCCTTCAGCTTATTCAGGGTCCACAGTATACAGGGGTTAAGGGTTCGGTTCAAGTTTCAACAGTCTTGCGTATCCCATCCAAATAGTACACTTACAATATACAGTATCATTATTGACAATATTCTGTCATTCAAAACAGCGTGACTTTTAAAGCATGCTGTAGGGAACACTTTTCTGTTTTTTATGTCTGTTATCTGTTTTTGGGTGCATGGCAACACTACCATCAGCTTCTTAAAAGACGGGAATGAGCAAAGCAATAGTAACTTTACAGCTGGCGTTCTTTAATGGCTCTTGAACATACACCCAACAAGCAATCAAAGCACATGGCTGTGCACAGTGCCCACATTTTCCCATGTGAGCCGAGCTGGTTATGGGATTTACTATACGTGTGCTGAAACACAGTGGTGACTGTCCTGAGGGTTACGTGAGATCATATCCTTACTGTCAAGGAGCAGTATTTATTGACTTTGTTTGCCATTTTGTCTGTGTTGTGTGTCGGAGACAGCAGATGAAATCTGAGATCTGACTGCATAAATGCCTCCTTGCAGCACTGCCATGCTTACTGTGCAAGAAATTAAAATGCATGAGATACTGCGATGTGTCTAATATGCATCTCCCAAAAATGTGAAAGGTCTGTGACTATGACTGCATCTGGATATTATGACATTTTTGAAACGCTTGTCTAAAGGGAAAGGGTAATGTTTTGAAAGATCAGAACTGCACTGAAGTGTCAGAGTTTCTGGAGACAAAGACAAAGGCTCAAACATAACTTCTCTATTATTTTGGCAAATCGCTGACTTTCCTCAACAAAGTACTTGAAGGGAGGTAGAATGAAGAAGGAAAAAAAAATGAATAAAAAGAAGCTGCCAAGAAACCGGTAGAAAAGAGAAGACAAAAATTGGACAGATGGCCGTATGATTTTAAAAAACGGTGTGCCGCAGTTAGCATCCAAAAGACTCTGAAGCTATTTTACAGTTTGTGAGAAGTCAGGAGAGAGACAGATGCCATTGCATATGGTTTTCTTCAAATGATGCGGTAAGTTCTGCTTCTTGGAGAGAAAAAAAATGGACATTTTGAAAGTTTTTTTTCTATTTGGGGCTTTAGGGTCAGATGCCCAGATTTCCGAAAGAGGATAATTTTAACTACAACGAGTGTTTCAGAAGAACATCCTAATAGAAACAGACAGGCCATTAATTAAGCAATTAGTCTTCACAAAGTGGGCGTTCATATCCCCCCGGAGTCCCTCATTAAGACTGGGTAAGTAGCTGACTAACTCGGTGACCTTTTGTTGTCTTTGCTTACCAATATCCATTCCCCTGCTATTTGCAAGTAGAGTTTGCTGTTCTATCCCTGAAAATGGACATTTGCAATATCATATGTTTAATGATTCCTGTGAACTGGATTCGTACTCCTTATAAAGGAATATCGAAATGCCTCTCATATGAGATGCTAGTGGAACTGGAAAACATCCTTCCAAACTGATTGGTTCTCAGTCCAAAAGGATCCCACCAGAATAAAATGAGCAAGTTTATTTTTGCATGGTAACACTAATACAGATAATGCCCTCACATACAGATGAGCAAAACTCAACACATGGAAAACATGAATGAATTTCAGTTTGTTGAGGGTTTTAACATCAGCATCTTACTTTGAATGAGTAAGTACAAATGTTGAATAGAGAATTTCTTAAAATTTTAATGCCCTGTCAGGAGCTGAATAGCAACCTTGGTAGATTCAAACACACATTCAAATAGAAGCAAAAAACAAACACAAAGACAACAATTTCCACCATGTGAATAAAGTGACATAAATTGTATAACTTTACAGAGGTGAGCTACTGACTGAATAGAAGTTAAATGCCTAATCAAATGAATTTATACATTAAATCACTGCTCTTACATGCAGTAATGACAAACTCTGCTGGTATAAAATCAGTCCTGCTACTGTAAGAGCCAACACGCAAGGTGGTTAATGAGAAAACAATGAACCTAATGAGTTAGATTTGCATTTGAGAAAATCTCTGTTATTTTGAAGTTTGATTATGTCGTCCAGAGCTCCATGTCTGCTGCGTCATCTACCGCTGACCTGTCACTTCTTTTTAGAGCGTGGGGGGTGGCTTTAATTTGAAAAACAAATAGAAAATAGAATGAAAAAAAAAAAAGAAAAAAAATCTGCAAAGGAGAGAGAGAGAAAAAATCTAATTGGGCTCCCTCACCAGGCAAGAGTACTTCTTGCCGTCAGCGGTAGGTAGCTGAGGCAGGAAGGTGATCAGGGAGTAGGTGCAGTGACAACGTCTTCCTCTGCCTGCCAAGAGTGACAAGCCCAGGAGGAATCGGGGCTCGGGGCTCAGCGGCTCTCGACTGAGCAAACCGTCTGTCGTGACAACCACACGGCACCTTCATTAACGACTCGTACCCCCACCCCGCCCCCGCAGCCCACACCTTCTCCTCGCTGGGGCTGCCTGGCAGCTGAGGTGCCAAGGCGAAGCAGTCAGGAGCCCCACGGCACCCTGGGATTGGGCAGTCCTTCTGGTTCTGACTCTGGTCCCAGGTGCTGGCACGCTGCGAGCCACGTGGCACTGGAGGAGGAGGAGGAGAGATCCTGCAAAATCATGGCTGCGCTGGCTGTTTTACAAATGCTCGCTGAAATCGCCGAAAGGTCCTCTGGTCTTAACGTTGCAAAGTTTTGTCTCAGGTTATGTTCCCTTCGGGCTTTGGGAAGTTAAACAGGCCCCGTCCTCCACTCTTGGTAATGTTTTCATTCCATGTCAATGATTCCTTTCCTTATCAACTCCTTTCGGCCTTCAAGATTTTTCTCTGAATAGATTGCTTAAGAGCCATTATGCCAGACCCCAAAGTCAGCACTGCAGGGCTGTGTGCACTGTGCAGGGCCGGACGCAGACAGTCACAGAAGTGTTATTTCTCACCCCCTCTTATTTGTTTCAGGAAGTGCTTGTCTGAATTAAGCAGAGCCACTCTGAATTTTGCGCTCAAAATGACTAGAATATGCACCATCGGGATGACAAGCTGAAAAGTACTGGGAGACGCTTGTTAAATGGTTATTTTCATGGGGGATAATGTTCATTTACCAATTATGTTTCATGTGAAATACCCTTTCCCGGGGCAGGAGCAAGATCTTATTTGACATCTGTCAGCCCTTGGAGAATAAAAAAAGGGCGTGATGTTTTCAACAGTGTCCCAAATGAGTCTGCACAAACAAGACAGAAAGGGAGAGGAACCGCCGAGTTCCTGAGTACCGATCACAAGACGTAATGACGGACATGCTGACACTTTCCTGATTCTTTCTTCTCCTCTCCCTCGAATGTCTCTACACCCCTGGGCCTTTCTTATCATCATTCCAACACACGCATGTTTCATGAATGCTGGGAAAATTACACTTCTGTATTATCTAATATGTTCACCCACAGGAAATTACATCAATCTCTGAAATAATTAGGCAAAGCTTTTAGCATCTTTGACAAAATTTCAAAGATTTTGGGGGGCTCCTTTAGTGACTGCTGTCAAATATAAGTGTTAATATTTTTCATCATCCCACAGCATCAGCTTATGAAAGCTAATTAAAACCGTGTTTGTGATGCGAAGACAACAAACACCCTCTCTCAAACCTGCTGGAATGAACGGCAACAATGCAGGAATTCTGGGAAGACGCATTCAATGTCCTCCGCCTGTTAAATTAACAGGATTAGCGCTCGTGACAAGTGTGATCATCAAAGTGCTCTGAGAACTTGAAAGAAGAACCACAAAACGAGGTCAGAGCCATCTTCTCGAGCCGCGCAGGACAGGGAGAGGAGGAGATAGAGAAAGGAGAGGGGGAGGAAAGAGGAAAAGAGAGAGAGAGGGGATGGACAAGCCCCGGGGCTGTGCAGGTGCAAGAGACAGGAAACGAGACAGACAGCCAGCAGGTTGTGTTGACAGGAAAAAAATCTCAGTAAAGCAAAACAAAAAACACAGAAAAAAGTAAAGTTGCTTGCAGGCTTTTCCTGGGGGTGGGGAGTGGGGTTGGTGTGGGGGAGGAGTGGGACCTTTTAAAAATAGTTCTCAATTTGCAAATTCCTTGCCTTTGAATCAAAGCGAGAAAGAATCGTAGGGAGACGCATTTTGGGAGCCTGTCCTCCCCTGAGCCCCAAGGAAAGAGTGTGAAGGTGTTGAAGCAGAAAAAAGAAAGAAAAATCAGCAAAACTCCTCCAGTTAGCTGCACACTGGAGCCTCCCTGACTAATTGCCTCAGTCTGTTAAAGACGGCTCTGAAGGCCGTGTGGTGGCTACCTGCTGCCTGCCATGTTCCTCACACCTCCGATTCCAGCTCGCGGCACAGGAGAGCAGAGGGCTCCGCTGGGAAAGACCGGGCTAACGGTGGAGCTGCTGAGGCTGGTATTTTTAGGATGTGCTGCAGTGCTTTAGAACATCGCTGCTCGGTCCCAAAAAAATATCAATTATCAGGTCCTAGGAGTGAGCTGCTGATTATCAGTAATCACTTTGCTGTGTTGCTTGTAGTTTGGTACGTTTAAGCATCCTAATGCACTTAATGCGTTATCAGGCAGCCTAATGCATCCTTTCTGGAAGTCACAGGAGGCATCACCACACCATCCCACCTCCCGCGGCCTCCCTTAGAGGTCCAGTCCCAGCACTGACACGAGCAACTGTATCAACTCCCACAGGGGAGACATGCAGAAGAAACTGCCTGCTTCTGTTGAGGTTCCCAATATTATCACAAGGTGCCCCCATCAAGTCAAGTCCCTAAATTCACTTGGTACCCATACTGTAGATTGATATCATATAGAGATTCCAATACAAACCCTTGATCCCTGCAGATTTCTTTCCATTCCACCAGGGTTGACAGGGAAATGGTTGCAGAGCTTGTCTGCTGTTCACGAATACAGTATGTATCGCACTGATGGGACTGTTAAACGTCTGCTTGTCTCTGGCTTTCTTGTGACCTATGACAAATAGATCACAGCCGTCTACTTTTCCCATGACCAAAAACATGTTAATAAAGATCATTTCGGGGATTTCTTATTCTTTCCCAAAATCTATCTCCCCCCCCCCCCCTCCAACATTCCTCCCCCCAGTGAAGTATCACAAAATAAAGAAATTGCAGTAGTGCTTGGGTGCGTCAGATCATTCAGAATTAAATACATATTAATAAAGCTTAAATGTTTTCTTTTTTTTGTTTGTTTTACTGGTGTTTTACACCTGAGTCCAAACCAGGGTTAGCGACCCGGACTGTTGTGGGTTTGACTAGTTACTTCTTAATTGTGTCTAAAAAAGGAGGGTCAGCTTACCTCACCTGAGCGTGCACACAATCACAGAATTTCATTGGGAAGCCCCTTCCAACTTGCCAAGTTGCACGAAAGGGGCCATAGAAATCAAACTCGATTGGACTTCCTGTTTTATGACAGTGTTCTCAGAATAGCAGCTCCACTGCCGTTCTGGAAGCTGTCAGCAAGTGACCTGCGACTCAGAGACCTCAGCTCGACACCACGCCTCTCCTCTGCACTGAGCTCAGGCCTGTGACTGCTGCGCAGACGCGATTATAGATTTGTTTGTACATGCATGGATTTTTAATAACATCCATATTATTAAGATATGTAATGCATATTTAAAAGTGTTATGTAGAAAATCTCATTTTGCAAACAAGGCAACGGAATAAGAAGATGGTATTAACATATAAACATATTAATATTTAGGAACCAGTAATACAGTAGGTTTATTCCCTCCTGAAAAGAGAAGAAAGAAAACACAACGTTTCGGCCGTGGAGCCTTCTTTTGCAGCCTACGCATGCGGACGCAGCTACCCACCTGAAATATTGATATTTCGACTCTTTCAATGAGGTGATCGTTAAGGAAGATTACCTGGTTTTTTGTTCGGTAGATATGCTTTACCTATTTCATACAGGAGCATTTTCATATTGTATCCTCAGCGCTGACTGAGATCTGGATTGGTTTTACCTAGATTTGCAGCTTAGTTTTTTGTCTTGAAATTCAATAAAAACTCATTAAATTCACAGAGTGTTCTACAGGCAAAAAGTAGAACACATTGCAGATACTTGAATACATAAACAATAAATTACCATAAACAATGCACTAATAAAACACATTAAAATATGGAGAAGTCACAGACTAATTATGTGCAATCAAAGCTCAACATTCAAATAGCCTAGCTTTCAGTACTTGCAATCACATAACATAAATTATTATTTCAGTACTGATATCAAGAAAGTGGGAAAAAAAACTTCACTTCCTACAAATGTGTTTTGCTGCTAATTACAAAACAGTGTCACAACACAAATGCCTGAGACAAGCCTGTCTCTTTCCTGTTGGTAAGTGTTAAATGTCTTCTCAGTAAAAATGCTTCCATTTCATATTCTCACTTTTCACAAATAAACAGTGTCGCTTATCTGGCGATGGGCAGTACCACTTCTATGTAGCCGTACCTGAAACATTAAAAATGGAGAAAAAAAAATATCCGATCATACATCTGGAGGGACAATGTGCGTTGGGCAACTGGTCAATGACAGAGGTCTTAGTTTAAAAAAAACCTCGAACTCAGAACCAGTGATAATAAATACAAAAAGGCCCGTTTTCTCAAAGTCCTTTCGTCGAGCCGGGACAATAAAGTAAGACTCTTTGCACGCCATCTGTCCTCCATTCTGACGCTTGCTGTAATTACTGGTAACTCCCTTGGCTAATGCTTGCTCATTAGGCACGGGGAGCATGTGCGATCGACACAAGCACCGTTAAATTTGCACTAAAAATGCTAGCTGGAGCTGTAATGGGATCAGAAAATCTGTCTAGTGCGAAAGGCAATTCACACTCATGGCTAAACGCTCATTTTGCTTCTTTCTTCTGTCTGAGACTTGTACATCATCCACCACAAACAACATTGTTCCGGTATCAGGCGCCCGGCGCCGAGCCGAAGCGCCGCACATGGTACGCGCGGAGCCAGTAGCGCCGCTCACACCGAGGAGAGAAGAGAAAAAATTGAGAGAAAGGCACCCGCTTCACAATATGCCCGCGTAGGCTAATAGCTCCCACATTTCTTTCCCTGCTGCTAAGGCAGAATACAGAGCTACTGATTTTATATTGACTGCAAAACACAAAGACAAACAGACTTAACTCGCTTACATAAAACGGTTCACCTGTTCCTGCTGTATGGTGAATGTTGAGTGCGGACTGAAAAGAAAAAGGAGACGGTAAAAGATTGTTCAATCCGTCTTGCTGTTTTTTTTAAATTAAAAATGGAATAAATTTCCATTTATTACAAAACCGGAAATCCCAGTTATCCATATCATTCCTACTGAAAAATCTGGATGCTCACTGGATATTCGCAAGGGGAGGTGCTGTTTGGAGACAGATGGTTTATCAGGGCACTGGAAGAATTTTAACTAGTGACCTGTTAGCTCTGGGCTGCCTCCTCTTTAGGCTTCTTAAAATGTTGTAAAACCTTTAAAGGAAGTCAAGTCAGAATGTGTTTCTACCTACTTCAAAAGCTGGTATTCTGGAGGTTGAGACCTTCAAATCCAGTGATTATATTTGTTGACCACAGGCACCAAACCTCAGACATAATTGTTCAGCTAACCTGGGCCCAACACACCACTACCAGACACTGGTACAAGGCAATAATTACGCTCTTGATATTTCTATCTAAAACACATTAGGACTTGTTAATGAGTGCCAGCAGGGCACACAAACCAACAGCCAGGCTGCCTGGGTTTCCCGGCCATTCAACACTGTTGTTTTCTAGGTCTCTTGAAATCTCCAGCTTCTCAAGAATTTGCCCAATTAAGGAAGTAATGAGTCTAATTAAGCAATTAAGGGCTCAGGTGGATGGGACACCAGAAGACATCTGGCCCTGCAGGACTTGAGTTGTGCTGCCATGCTCTACACACAGGGTGTTGATAAGGATACCCAGCTCTGAAGCACGTGCACTAAGGATAAAGATGTGATATTTGGTTCACTTAGAAACGGGACCTTAGGGAACATCTTGCCAATGGACAAAAAGAGCACACTCCAGAGGGCATAACCACCACTGGTGTCCACTAGGGGGCACTGTCATCACTGGAGTCAACCAGAACCAGGGCCAGCATGACCTCTGCCCTCAGGACTTCGGTTGAGTGTGTGTCTGTTGTGATTGGTTGAGGCTGGAAATGGCAGTCCAATATTATTATCACATTTGGAGAGAGAAGAAGAAAAAAACCAAATCATCTTTCACCATTTTTGGTTAAAAGGAGGAACATACTGGCGACACATCAGATCATTAAAATTTCAGATGGAACGGGAGATAGAAGACCTTGCAGCGTTTCGTGACCTTGGCTGTGTGCACCTTCTCTGCTGTGGTGACAGAAATGGGTTAACAGGTGACTTTAGGCAGGCCAAGTACAGACTCGCTTTGTTATTCAGTCAGATTTCTCCAAAGCAACCAGATGTCTTTAAAAACAAGCTTTAAATATCAAAAACACTTATGCTAGTTGCTTAACAGCTTGAGCCGTCTATTATTTTGATTAGCACAAACACCTTCTTACAAAGTTGTAAGAGCTTGCGCTATGGATCCAGTTACTTTACTTGTTATTGCCAAAAAATTACTTATGGAGATTATTTTGTAATTCTTATATTATTTTATCCCAAAATGCTGAGCCATGTTCTGGGTCCTGGAAATTTATGTTGTTTTAAGAGGGGATCATATCCCATTAGTGATAATAGGGGTTATTCTATCCATTTTTAGTTTGGTAATTCCCACTGCGAATTGCATTATTGTGAATGGTTCTCAGAGTTTCAGCATAAGAAAACTATCTTAGATATAGTCAAAGATTGAATTATAGTATAACTATGTCATGTATGTTATAAGTTACAAAGTGTAGATTGCAAGGTCAGTGTTTCCCAGTTCTTGTCCCTGGTGTCTGAAATTCACACTTTCTGTCTCTCCCAGGTGGTGTGGTGGCTCTGTGGCTCAGGATCTGCGCCTGTGGCTGGAAGGTTGACGGGTCATATCCTGCGTCCGGCAGAGGAATCCTGCTCCGTTGGGCCCCTGAGCAAGGCCCTTAACCCCAGCTGCTCCAGGGGCGCCGTATAAATGGCTGACCCTGCGCTCTGACCCCCAGCTTCTCTCCCTGTCTGTGTGTCTCATGGAGAATAAGTTAAGGTATGCAAAAAGACAAATTCCTAATTCCGTATCTTCTTAAGTTATAGCTGCTCTTCACTTGGGAGAAGTGTTACATGGATCCAGCTGAGATTTACCTGGACCAGTTAACCCATTCTCTACAGCCATAATCGGCCAGCAATTTAAAGAGGTATAGAAAACCGACTTAGACACCCTGAGGACTATAAGTGGGAGCCCCTGTTGTACAGTAGGTAAACAATTAAACATTGAATTTAGTGCAAGAGTCTCAAACCCCTGTTCCTGGAGGGGCTAGTGTCTTCTGGTTTTTTATGGGGGCTGGGTCTCAGTCACATAGTGGGCCTAATTATTTGAAGAAACACATAACTTGAATAGTCAAAACTCATAACTCATAACCCTCACACCTGAAGAAGGCTCCACGGCCTAAACGTTGTGTTTTCTTTCTTCTCTTTTCGGCATGGAATAAACCTGTTACATACTCATAACTAGGCTCTGTTATGGGTAACCATACCTTTTATGAAATTAATATCTTGGGTAATCAATGGCAAAAGGCATGAGGAGAAATCTAATGCAGGTCTAAAAATATGAGATTCCTCAGGTCGGGACAAAACACAGCAGATTCTAGACCCTTCAGGACCAGGTCCAGGACCCGATTTAGCGTGCATAGAGAAAAATAAGACCCCTCTTAGTCTCAGCCCAAATTATAATGGAGAAAACCTGTTACCTCATCCAGCACCACCTCTCCTTTAGAAAGCAAGGAAAAAGGTATAAATAGAGGATCATCCACAGTAAACAATTGCTCAATCCATCACCAGAGGCTTCTATAACACTGCACATTCATGTCTCCAGGAGTTTTACGCAGCTTAAAAAAACATAATTAGAAAGAAAATCACTTACATGCCTTGTCAAACAAGAAAGGCTTAACTCTTTTAAACAGAAGACAGGCCTGTCTGTCACAGGGGTCCTCCCAAAGTCTCAGGGAAGGGAGCTCCAGAGGGCTGGGAGTGCACATGGGAAAGAGTGAGCCCCAGACGTAGCTGTGTGAAATGAAGAGATGTCTGGTAAGTCAGGTCGGTCCAGCTCGATCATGGACTGAATCCCAGAAATTGGAGGGTGTCAGACCATGTTGATCCTTGAGCTAGTTGAAGTGAGGGCAGCTTATCATGGAGGGTAAGCCTTTGTAAACAGGTTGAGGATTCAAGTGTGCACTGTAGGCACTGGTGTTGTACTCTTGAGGGCACCTCAGTTGCTTCACACAGCTACACAAGTAGGAATCACCATTGTTTGGATGGAAGGGTGAATCCCTGCAGTGGACCAGCGTCACATGACCAAGGAGCCATGTGCTTTCTCGTGTGATTATCACCATGGAAACCGGGTGAGCTCTTGACCAATGAGGCTCTGAGGTGGGCGTTACCTTTATTCCAGGGAGAGCCAATGAGTATGTGACAAAACGGAATCTCTACTACTTTCACAATGATTTGAGCTATACAGCAATACTATAACAAGATCAAATAATAAAATGAGCCATCACATACTTTAAAACATTAGATTATTATTACTACTTATAATTGAATACTATCTATTATAATAATAATAATAATAATAATAATAATAATAATAATAATAATAATAAACGCTTAAATACTGTTCTCCAAGCCTATAGTTTCCCCAAAACAGCACTTTACACTTAATTTATTAATCTGCAACACGTGGTTCCTGTCTATCGATGTGTGTGCGGTGCAAAACAATAGCTCTTTTCCAGGTGCCTGCAGTGGGCCAAGCTTTGTCCTGCACTGTCACCCCTTGTGACATAACTATGACATCGCTGGACCTATAATACATCAGCTTAACTGTGTGACAAGGACTGGGAACGTCAAACACAGGTATGTCAACACCTCTGCTACTATTGAGACTTAATATTTAATTGCTTTATTTTTAAAGAAGACATTTGTATTCTAAACCTGACTGTTTAGTGTTACCTGCCTGTTTTGCCTTTACTTTTTTTTATTTGCTCGCAAAGACAATGTTAAAAGGGTTCTTTCCCCGTCAAGGTCTCAGCTCCATGGGTGGTCTATTCTTTAATGAGCTGGATAGTTGTGATACAGTGCGCCTGATACTACACTAACCAGGCAACACGGTGTGTTAAGAGATGGTAATCGTACCTACCAGGTGAATGCCCTGGGTGCTCAGCTGCAAAAGACCTTAAGAAAACACCTAAAGGGTTCAAATAAAATAATCAGGTTAATTAAACACTTGACTGCTCCAGTTAGAACTGTAATCATGAGACACGACCAGCCCTGCCCCCCCGATTTAAGTGCCTCATGGGTGAAGTTTGACAAATGTTAACTTTTTTGAAACACTTCAGACTGAAATGCGCTTACGAATCAGAGCTCGTAGAAGCTCCCGTGTCCGAAGGCACGTGGCTTACAGCGCAGACAGAGCTCAGGTAATGGCAGCGCTCCGTTGTCTCCGGCCGGACAGGGCGACCGGCCGAGCTCCTGCGGGACAGCCTGTCCTCTGCCGGCGGATGGGGACGGCCGCCGCCGAGTGGATGCCCACGCACGTCACCGTGCACGTGCACGGGGCCCGGGGCCTGAGGGCCAAGGGCCCGGCCGGGAGCAGCAACCCCTACGCGGTCATCCAGCTCGGCGAGGCGAAGTACCGCACGGCCGCGCTGGAGGCCACCACCGCGCCCGGGTGGCACGAGGAAGTCACGTTCCCGCTGCCCGCGCGCCCGCCGGGCGGCCGGGGGCCCGAGCTGACCCTCAGGGTCATGCACCACAGCCCGGCGCGGGGCGCGGCCGACTGCTTCCTGGGCAGAGCGGCCATCTCCCTC
The DNA here is from genome assembly GCF_059453375.1 of Lepisosteus platostomus. Taxonomy (NCBI): domain Eukaryota; kingdom Metazoa; phylum Chordata; class Actinopteri; order Semionotiformes; family Lepisosteidae; genus Lepisosteus; species Lepisosteus platostomus. Next base: position 41,917,027 of record NC_142623.1, read on the forward strand.
GGCAAGCTCTACGAAGACGAGCTAATGAGGAACAACAAGTACGTTTTCCTCCGAGCCCGCAACGTCTGTTGACGGCGCTGCTTATAGCCTACAATAGACATGAAGACAAATAAAACTTTGTATTTAATGTTTCTTTATTAGCCCTATACAATTTCTTGCATTAGGAATTCGTATTTTCGCATACCCCAGCTTGCTCTCCATGAGACACAGACACACACAGACAGGGAGAGAAGCTTGGGGTCAGAGCGCAGGGTCAGCCATTGTACAGCGCCCCTGGAGCAGTTGGGGTTAAGGGCCTTGCTCAGGGGCCCAACGGAGTAGGACTGCCGCCCGCGGGACTTGAACCGGCAACCTTCCAGTCACAGGCGCAGATCCTGAGCCACAGAGCCACCTCTCCGTATGACCTGAGATGGCGATGGCAAGAATCATCCATCCTGGCTACAGCTGACGTAGCTTTTTTTGTTTTCCGAATTAAAAGTGGTAGAATTGTTACGTAAGGCTACAATAGCAGTTACGTAATAAGAAGATGGTTATTACTGGTTGTGCATTAGTGCATTGACATCCTGTGTAACAACACAGAGAACACGGAGCTACATGTTCGCTGCGCTGGCTGACCCTGCACTCTGACCCCCAGCTTCTCTCCCTGTCTGTGTGTCTCATTGACAGCAAGCTGGGGTCTGCGAAAAGACACATTCCTAATACAGGGAATTGTATAGGGCTAATAAAGTGATCTTATCTTAAATACAGCGTCAGGAAGTATTTTCACGGTTTATCACTTGAGCAAGATTTGTAAGAGGTTAAACATTGGCTTTTCATTTTGAGAACCAAATTCTAATTCGATATTTGCCGAGGCTAAGTGGAATTTTTCTTGATTTAACCTATCATTGTCTGGATCAGTCTCATTATGTATACTGGAGGTTCTGGGCCACAATTCTTTGACTTTTTTCCAAAGTTACATCAGCTGGTGCCTGTGGCCATGTACGCAAACCAGACCTTGTCCAACATAATTGGCTTGTCTGGGAAATCAACCTGCATATGTTCATATCACGGAACATTAATTCAGTAGTTAAACTTAGCCGTTCTTTGCTGCTTCTTTCCCAGGTGGTTTACACTTTGTTCGAAGCCCTGGAAGAGGAAGAAACACCGAGGGCAAATTGAGCTGTCTTTCCTCTTTTTTAAGATGTCAGGGAACCTCGAGGCTCCAGTCAAGAAGACCTCCGGGTCCTTGTCTTCGATCCCTGAAAAAAAAATATTCTGGAAAAGAGACCGAATTGCATTCTGCTCATGGAGGACTAAGAAAAATGTAACCCTCCCTGTTTCTTTTCATATTTGAATGGAGAGAATGTGAAAAAAATACCCTCATTAAGAAGAAACTTTTGTGTTGGGGATATATATTTTTTATAAGATGGCTAAATGCTTTTTCATGGAGCTGGAACCTGTAAAGCGTTAATCTCTTAAAGAAGACCATCCTGCCTCCTGGCCAGGAGGGCCACAGGCCAGCAAACCAGGGAAACCTGTTAACGAGGGTTCCCGAACAGTAAATGACAAGCTCAGCTGGAAAATAACTTTGGGAACCTAGTGGGGTGTTATAAAATAATGTGTGCACATGGCAGGCTGTGTCAGTGTCCATTGTGGGTAGAAATGAGACAGAATTCACTGCTTCACTTGGATTAAGACAAAGCAGGCAGCCATGGACAGGCTAGACGATTTACAGGGCTATTTTTATATTTCTGGAGTTAGAAATAATCAGCGTTGACAAGTGCCCTTCAAACCACAACGAAAGTAAAATGTACACATTTACTTGTGAAACCTCCAATTTACAACACCAAACAGACAACAATTCCAGGTATGCGCAGTGCCATATTCTACAACTCAGAACAAGGCAACAAAACCTACAATGCCTTATGACACTGTAAACCAGCAGGCTTGTGAATACATCTCTTTTGATCCTCTCGAAACAAGTCTCGATTTTGAGATGGTTTTACTACTTGTTAACTCTGCGTGTGGATCACAGATCATTTCTGCAGTGAAGTGTCTGCTGCACAACCTGTCCTTATTTGCTTGTACATCACAAATTAGTCATCACAGTGACTAGTGAACAGGAAGGGCGGCCTCACGTCACAATTCGTGGGAACTCTCACCCGAGACGAGACCAGGGGTTTGTGACAACATGGCGTCTTACAGCACTCACATAAAGTTCACAATTTTGTGCTTCGTTCAGAATCTGTAAAAGGTTTCTCTACCGTCAATGAATGGATTCTTTTTTTTTTTAACCAACATTTAATAACCAGTCTGGGAAATCAGGACTGTATATACAAGTTATACGAGCTTTGTAACCTCATTATTAATTGGATCGTACTATAGATTGTACTAAGAGAAAGATCCTTTAGATATCTGCCCAGTCATACCTCATAAATTCTCTAAGGTGGAACAAAGGTGTGTCATTTGTCTGTAACAGGTTTTAAAATACGGGGAGCCAAGTTCGTCACCTTGTGCGCTGGACCCAGAGCCTTCTTCCTCAACATGTGTACCTGTTCGCTGCCCTGACCCGGGAGCTGGCACTGAGAGACCCTGCTCTAGCGACGGTACAGAACCGGGATTTACTTCTCACAACCGCCGTGCTTTTTGTAAAGGTCAGGCGGCCGCCTGTAAACACATTTCAGAGGGAAGCTGCCGAACCCTACCCAAAGAATTTGCTCGGATGACGATTGTGGGTTAAAACCTGCAAAGGGTGAAGGGAAGGGGAGCGGATGAAAACGAAAAGAAACACGGGACAATGGCAAAAGCAGCAGTACAAAAATCCACAGCAACGTTTCCAACAATATGCTAAAAAGTAACAAAAACAACAACAGCAATAATAGGTTTTTACAAATATTTTGCATCAAACAAAAATTGTTTGCCGCTCTTTATTGTTGTTGAGCTGACTGCTGCTTTCTTGTGTCTTGATACAGAAGGTTCCCCGGCAGGAATGGCAGTCAGCTTGGGGGAGGAGGCCGAGAGCAAGGCAGCGGATGTGACTGGCCAGGACCCCGGGGAAGGGGTGAGGCTGGTGCAGAGAGGCCGAGCGAGCGCAGAGGCTGGGCAGGACGGGCGCACCTTTCCGCTGCGTGCGGGCAGCTCCGGCTCCGGCAGGAGGAGAGTTTTTTTCACCTCCGGGCGCCTGCCCTTCGGGAGAGAAAGAGCAGGGGGGATCTTGGGCCGCCGGTCTTTAAATACCTCTCCGGGGGCGTCCACACGCGCAGCGTTCCCCCCAGTGTGTCTTAAAGACACGCAGTCCCGCCCCCGGGAGGCAGCCTCCTCTATGAAGAGAGTGTGGTGCTGTGTTTCCTGGGGGCGCTGCTGCCCCTGCTTGTGAAGGACAGCACAAGGGCCCGAGGGCCTGCCGTTCCAGGGAAAGGCAAGCACAGATCACAACAGAGCTGAGACATCTAACCCAGCACCCCGAAAGACCCAGCTTCTTCCCCGGAAGCAGTCCCATGGCCAAGTGCCCTTCTGTCCCCAGAAGACAGCACTCACATTAAAGTCAACAGCTGACCGTTCTGATAGAACAGTCCCGGTATTCAAAAGATTTACTCTGGCTGTGTTGCACTAGGTGTTTGTTTGTTAACCTTCACAAGAAAAAGAAAAATCACCATGAAGTTAGCGCTTAAAGTTTGCACGCACACAGACTGGAACAATTCGCTTCATATCCACAGCCCAGGTAAGGTATAATATTGAGAGCTTTGTTATGCCTCAGAAAACAGCAGGTGTTTTGTTCTGCCAATTAGACAATGTTTCCACACCTGAAGTGGCACAGGTTTTACCCCTTCAGCCCTGCCAAAAGTGTTAAGATGATAACAATACTCGGTTATTCTTAGACAGTGCGTTCGCTCCAACCAATCAGTTCGTCTCGTGCCAGGTATCAGCCACAGCTTCATTAAGGATGCAAAAACCTTCAATTTGTCTTAGCAATGAACTTGTGTAACATCTCCAAATGAGAAAGTAGAGTTTCAAAATCAAATAATACAGGGGGTTGAGGGAAAAAATGTCAAATATGTGAACAGTAAAATATGACACAGAGGATCTAAACAAGCTCTAATTTTTGCATGACTGACAGTGAAGTTCTACAGGGGCTAGGACAGCTAAATTAACTGGCCAGCCCTCATGGCATTTGCCTAGTCGAACCTGGGGAAATGAGCAGTGAAATTCATAGTCCCCTCACTAGGACACTTCAACCCTCACTTATATTGTGAGAATCTCACATGTAAGACCAGTTCACGAGAAGGGCGATGGAATGGAATCAGGAAGCTAGTAGCTATCAGACCCATCAGCCATGCTGTGGTTCCCAGTATAGTTACGTATATGAGGGTCACAGCCATGTGAACAGCAAACTGTGGCATATTAAAAGACTGGATGATTTAGAAAAGGGAGTTCTTGCGAAACATGCTAGAAATGCTCAGACTTGTTAAGAGACCTCAGGATAGCACTGGAGCATGCGGTGTGGTACAGATCAATTGGCCTTGTGCCACATGCAGAACCAAGTACATCAGAAATACATCAGAAAGAACACGATGAGAGGAGGCCCTGAGGCCCATCGTGCACACTTGTCCTATTTCTCTACCGCCCCAGAACAGGGTCCGTTTGTACTGCTTTGGAACCAACACCCCCACTATGAAATTCCCTCAATGAAAAGGATAGTTTACAGTAGCCAGCCAAACCTTAACCTGCATGTCTCTGGGAAGTGGGAGGGAACTGGAATAAACACAAAGAGAGGTGGAACATGCAGATTCCACACAGACAGGCACACCAAGCTGGAATCAAACCCATGATCATGGGGATGTGAGTCAGCATTGATAACCACCAAGCAAGCCTGGTGAGAGAATCTGTAACCCTGCTTTCATCTGATGAAGTGGACCGCCAGCAGGACTGCTGCGTGGGTCTTCAGTAAACAGCTCTGTTTTCTGCATGATACATATTAAAAGGAGAGAAACATGTAGGGTGGGGTGGGGGGTAGGGGGCAGGAGGGAGATGCAAATGCTGTTTACCTCTTCACAGCTCTGATGAGAGCGACAGAGAATTGAATTCATACTGAGAATGTAATAATTGACTTGGATGCCTGCCATGTTCTGAACATCTGTTGGGTCGAGAATTACATCACCACACCTTCTGCTGAAAGAGGAGGGAGGTGGCGAAGTGGGGCGACTTCTTATAATTTTTTACATCTCTCCTGTTGTGTGTGTGCATGCAGGCAGGTGTATATATACAATGTATACTGTTTATATGACATGCATACACCCAGAGTAGCTTCACATGCGTATGTAGACACATACATCTAGTGTATAAAATCTATTTGTAGACAGTTTGTGAAACAAAGTAGTTTTAATGAACAGTTATTTTCTAACTGACGCAAGCTCACGTGAACTAAAGTCAGAAATCGTTTAAAGATTTTTGGGGGTTGAACACCCATAATTGGAAGGAAGTTCTGAAATGTATTGCTCACTAGTCATCTGGGCAGGTCCAATCAGTACAATCCCATCTCGAGATTATTCCTCCCCCTCAAGTGGTGGGAGTCGGAGGGCAGGTGTGAAACCAGGCCAAACGCTTCAGTGATGAAGACTGAACCCCCTAGTGTGTTGGAGGTGTGTGATTGTGTAAATTTGGAATATCAGCATTTCTGTAGACAGTGAGGCAGAACTTCTGTAGAATGAATACAAATTAGTGCTCTGCCATTTCTGTTTAGCTGGGAGCCCTAAAATAAAAATCTATTCAACTGTCAACTTTCAACTTAAGCTCGATCTGTTCTTTCTTAAATGACACCTCTTCCAAATTGCCTACATGTTCTCATATTTAACTGACTTGCAGTTCTGCTACTGTCTGCCTACTTCACAACCTCGATTTATTGGCTCACAAAAAGGCTCCAGGGTGAAAATACCGAAATTGTCAGGTTTTTGAAGGACTTAAACCCATGTAAGATACCGAATTTAACACACTGACCTCAATGTGTGTCCAACTGAAGGATGTGGAAAAATAATTGCCTGGTAAAATGCCCCCTTCACAGTTTATTAAATGTTCCGTTGCGACCTGTGCACATTAATGTTACACTATTGTGTTAAATTGTGAATTAATAGTGCTCTGAGGCACTGGTTGAGTTGACAGTAAATGACCCAATTCTAATTTTTGTTCTAAATGAAGAACTTTCTGTCAGCACGAGAACCTGCAGCGTCACACTGACTTGAAAAGGCTTATCTGAAGAAAACAAACGAAAAAAAGTAAGCGAGTCAAGACTCCTTTTTCTTCTAAGCCAAAAAAATAAAATCCACTCAGGCTGTGAACATCGCGGTAACACGATGAATCACTGTGACCAGGAAGGTGTGCTGGCAGAGCCCCGGCTGTACAAGTAAACACAGGTACTTGGTGCAGTCCCCACATATCTGTGGGAAGAATCCAGTCTGGAGAAATGTTGTGGGATGTTTACTGCTGTAGATAGATATGTTTAACCTGAAAGGTTCATTATCCACAATGATGAAAGAGGCTTAAGCACAATACTGCAGTTCAAGCCCACCCTACCCCCTACCCTCCAAGCCCCTCTGTTTAAATTGCCGAATTGGTAAAAGCCAGCTCTGTGGCACTCTCGTTTAAAAAGTGAGAAATTATAATTATCAGAATTATGCTTTTAATGATGCGTTAATTAGACTCCTAGAGTGAGATTAGCGAGCGCTTATGAATTATTAACTGTCGAATCTTTCCTGCCGACATTTTATCACAAGAATTGGAGTTTTTTTTTTCCCCGTTCGTGAGAAAAAAAACTATTTTCGTGTTGCTGAGTGATTCATGTGATCTGGAATAGCAGAACAGCCTGTTCTACATATGTTTATGGCTAATTATGGCTTTTTTTCCCTGTAACCTCATATTAGATTTCAGAAATGATTTAGCCTGTTGTCTTGAGATTATTACTTTGTCAGATGTACTAAATTAACCTCAGGCTACCAATAATGTAACATTTTATTAAGTATCTGGCAGATGAAGATACAACTTATTTCTGTTTAAATACATGCAGACACACCTTGCCACACATCAAATACGTCTGAGAATAAAATGAGCTATTATCACACGTACAGTAGATGAACTTCATATACACAATGATATACGACTTGCTAAGTACTTAATATTTCAGTGTTTGCATGGAACACAAAGATATAAATACATTAATTGTATTTTCAAACATATTGAGGAGAACCAGCTACCAATCCAAAATATTTTATTTGTTTGCCCTTGTCCATATCATTGCATGCCCTGGACAGCATTTGTCCAGTACAGTCGTAACCACAGGCCTTTTGCTCAAAATGCTGCTGAAAACAAATCAAACCTCATCTTTGCTCAAGTTCAAACCAGCGATTACTCCTAAATGATGTTTTAGCTGAGTTAAACAAACACCAGGGTCAACAAACATCACTGCCACTCCGACTTCAGGTCAAAAATTAACAGAGCATGGGGGCAGGATTTGAATAATCCCTCGCTGTGATCACTTTCTTGCTGGTTTTGAATTTCTAAGAGCCCCTCTTGGTTAAGGCCACATCGGCCTTCACAGTCGTCTTGACGGGGCAGAGTCACGCTCTTCCGCCGGCTGTGTAAACTCTGCGATGGAAATCGGCCCTGCTGATTTGCAGAAAGTCAGAACCATTACCTGCCCATCGAGCGCAATTTGCAGACGGGGCCATCCTGACATGGAGGCCTTTCAGATGTTTCACAACGTCACAGTCCCTGTCTCAGTCCTGCACAGAAACAACAACAAACCCCCCTGCTTCCTGGTGCTATGAGCTCTGTACATTTTACATTTTTAGGTGAGCAACATTTCACAACATAACAAGCCGATTCCAAAAACAGAACAAGATTGTCTTCGCCAGTCTCCACACTGGTACCCCTCCATGTTTTGTAACAAAGGACCACAGAAATCCACACTTCTCGCCCAGCTGTGACTTCTTCTTACATTTCCTTCAGCTGCGTCTCCTTCCCCTCGCTCGTCATGAAACGTCCTATTCAAGAACATACGTACAGTTACAAGCACGAGCCGCCTATAAAGCCGTTTTCTGTTTCAAACAAACGAATTAAAGGGTTAAATGAACGTTTGTTGATGGTATACACATCACAGAACATGATTCTGCTCCAGGAAAATCTTTGATTCCCATCTGTCAGAGCTGTAGACTTTCAATGTTAAGGCCATCTGAATTTCAGTGTAATTCCCCTAATCTCTGCTGATGTGCTGTGGTACATTTCTGAAAGGGGGGCTTTTCTCCAGTTAAACTTGGCTTTGCTGGTGAATGCAAGAAAGGTATTAGGAACGTCACATATTTCTTTTTCACACATTGAACTTTAAAGTCTTTCAAGTGTGGCTGATTCTCCCAGTCAAATCGTTGTCATCTTTAATGGGGCCTGTCTTTCTCTATGGTGTCAAGTTGCAAGATATGTTAAACCTGATTCCAAAATGTTCCATTTGTTGATTTTTGTAGCCTCAGCCCAAAAGACTCTGTAGCAGGGTTCAAAATGCAGCTTTATACTTCTTCTGTCTTATTTTGAGAGCTGATTTGATCCCCTTTGACCCCTAGTGCAAGAACCTTTTTTTCTAATCTGCATAACAGATGAGTGCTTTGCATTTGCTGTTCTTTGACTCATTATGGGTCATTATTGCTGTGCTGCCAGGTTAGAGTAATAATACCAAAAAAGCCCTATCCAGAAGAGGACAGAGCGCACAACTCAACCTTTAAACACAGGCCACAGCACTTTGAGAAATAAGCAGGGAACCAGACACAGGGAAATGTAAAGCTTCTTTAAAATGCAAGATTACAGCATTACACTCTAGTGCAACGATAGATCATGATAGATAATATTTTACTGCATCCAATATGAGTGACTGCAATTAGCAATTAACTGACATCTGAACAGGTACTGAGAAAACCTTTGGAAAACATGGACAGAAAAGTGTATATGCAGCATGTGGATTGCCTGCAGTTTACCCTGCTGGAATAACAGTGGTAGAACCTACACTGATGTAAACTACAGGATTGGACTAAACACAGGAGGAAGAACGCATCACATCTTTACAATGTGACCCCTGCAAAGACATTTGAATATCCCTTGGCCTGTTACTTATACTGACACTACTGATGTGGTGTAGTAGCTCTGAAGGCGGCACAGTGGAGCAGTGATTAACATGGCTGCCCCTCGGCATTTAAGCCCAGACCTGGGGTGCTGTCTGCGTGGGGTTTATATGTAGCCTGGGTTTCCTCCAGGTGCTCTGTTTTCCTCCCACAGTCCAAAAACATACGGGTTGATTGGCTTCTGGAAAACTGGCCCCGGTGTCTGTGTGTCTGCCCTGCGGTGGACTGGTGTCCCGTCCCAGGGGGTACCCTGCCTTGAGCCTGTTGCTGGCTGGGACAGGCTCTGGCTCCCCTCGAACCTGAATTGGAAGAAGCGGTTAGGAAATGGATTGATGTAGTCCAGTACATCCCTCGGTGACAGAACCATAGTTTCTACAAAAACCCTGCCATTAGATAGTGGCGTGTTTGAATTTCCATTTGAACTTGGATGGCTGAGAATCTGTTTTACTACAGAGGGTACATCTGAAACACTCACAATGAAACATCTTGGCCCACAGCAGTGTGCTTTCCATGAAATGCAAATGCCTGAACCTTAAACCTTAAAATGAAGGAAATGAAGCAACTGCCACTTGTACTGCAGATTTTGAGAGGACAGTACAGTCCCGTGTGAGTCCCAGGCCAAGCTGTCAGGCCTGTGGAAGATGAAGGGGGAGACCTGAGTTGAGGATGTGGGTGTGAACAATCACCAGGAGACGCCTAGAGGTGTTTCAGGTAGCCAGGGCCCAGTGCCGTCACGATCCGAGATCTCAGTTCTTCCCTAGTTTACAAAACATGCCTTTAGTCCTGCTGAGGACTGGGTAAGGAGCCGCTGGTTTCAATTTCATTGCAAGACACAACTTTTCCTGGTTGCCAATTTGAAATATTTTCCATCTGGCATGCTGCGAAGACATTGCTTCGCCTCTTCCGAGCTTTCCTGTGAGTTTGCAGTCTTGTTCCTCTGGTTGGGAACTTCAATCTGTGTCGCGGGTTCTCTTCATTTCAAACACGTTTTGTGGAGTAAAACAATTAAGTATGAAAGATTTGCAAAAGTGCAGAGGATTGCTGAATTATTCTACAACCAGAATATCTGAAGAGGAGGATGAACTGATGACATGAGGAGTTTTCTGCGTTCCCATTTCTTCCTGTACAGCTATGACAGGTCTCCTGCCTCCTCTCTAAACCTATGGGCAACCTCGGATTGACGCTTCAGCATTATGTCACAGTATCAGTTTTTCAGAGGGCGTTGTCAGGGGACAGATCATCTGAAATGAGGACCAAAATAGTTACTCCTACCTATTCTACTGGGGGAAGGCAGAAACAAACAGTTACTCACAAGACCTTGAAAGCTGCCTCAGCTCGTCGTTTGCTGAATGCTCCTTGTGTATAAATGCAAGCCGGAGATATCGATCTTCAACACTTTACTTAACCCAAAACTTAACCCGAGGGCTCAACCCCATGTGAATGGAGGTGCGTTTAAGCATGGTGTTAACATTTAAGGCCTTTTAAGGTCTGATTGGGAATTGAGCTTTCATTGGGTGATACAGGACTGTTATTGTCATTTTCAATCTTGTGCTCTATTTCTGTAAACCAGATTCTGTAGTGATGCCTGGAAGGGAGCAAAGTCAAATCCTTCAGATGAACTATTTTATCTAGCTTGGTGCAGTAACCTCATGATCAAATTAATCAGTAAACAAAATGACGATACAAATGCATTGCTTTTCCACAGAATCACAACATTCTCCAATACTTTGCATCATCCCTGTGGATAATTATGGATCCCGGATATAAATACCTTCACTCACACTTTCCAGACCATGGGAAGACGGCCGTTTGTGACCATCTCAGTCCTGACCCGCACTGACCGATTTTTTAAAATCAATTTTACAGATGAGTCAGAGAATGTATCAATCTGTTCTGCGATACCCTCTTAGAATATAAAATGTTAAGTGGAGATTGTGTACTGCACATTCTTGAACACCTAGAGATTACAACTCAAAAATGACAGGTGAGCAGCGTAACGTTAAACACTAAGAACACGCAGAAATGATCCAAGCGGATGAATTTACACCCACTTAAGTCTTTTTGGAGCTATTCTACTCTGGTGTGTAGGTCTGACATCATGCGATGATTTTATTTGTAGTGGGGGAAAGGTTGTTTCTTATTTTTAATGCCTTGGGTTTATTTATAGCTGGATGCTTTAGTCACATTATGAAACACAAAGACAAAACTCCAGAATCTACTTTAAGCCAAGTGCTTTTGCCCTTAAATTTAATTGGTTTGAACTCCACAAGCTATTACTATAGGACCCTTCACAAGCAGCTCAGCCTGGCTTGGACACTCATTTGCATGTCAGCTTCTATCGGATTCTGGCTGGTAATTTTCCATCCTTTTTAACACTCTAGTTAACATAACATGAGAGGAATGTGACACTCTTTATCGAGATGGTGGTTTTATGAATGAAGTAAAAGACCTTTACCATGCCTAAGGGGGACATGTGGACATTCACTTCCACCTGTTTAAACAAAAAACTAAAGAGCAACAACTGCATGCTAAAGATGAGAAAGGTACAATTAAATGAAACGCATTCCACATTGAATTTCTGTCTTGTTATAATTTAATCTGTAAGTTATTTTAATGTTGACTTTTCTAAAATATTGAATCAGAAGCAAGCACCTTTTGTAATTACACAAAGGGACTGGCCTTGTCTGTTTGCTGCCATAGTAACTGGAGTCTTTCCTGGAGCATAAAAAAAGCTCCTCTTCAGTTGTTGGGTGAATTCCAAGCCAAGCATAATGAATTCACCTCCAATCAACGGTGTTTTTTTCTTTAATTTACAATTAGCTATCATCTTAATCAATTTTTCCTGCCGCAAGCTTTTGGTACATAGCTGCTACTGAACAAGAGTGCCGTGGTGTAAAAAAGCCTAGGAGAAATGAAAACAACAACACAATACAAGCAGAAACTCAGCTGAGCTCTCAGCTCCTTGCAGACAGTTTGTTTTTGCACAGGTTATGTAAATTAGCCAACGTTGACTTACTTTCTTGTTATAACATTAATTAACACAGTGCTACCTTGTTCAATATTTGGTAACAGAGCCAGTGTCTGCGGATGTAAAAATTTACAGGATTCCGGTTTTTAATGAGAAAGTAAAGCACAGGTGCGTTAACAAAGAAGGCAGCCTCATTTAAATAAAATCACCCTGTTTAGAGGAAAATTAATTAACAGTGCTGGAGTAAATGGTGACACCTCTGAAAAGAAAAAGGTGAAATTAAGCCATAATGGGATTTTTTTTGGGGTTTGGCAATCAATATTGGGTTATAATACCATAGCTACTGAGGAGCGACTTCCTTTTACAATAACGTTATTCATGTTTTTCAGAACAGAAAAAAAGAAGCAAGGGAAATTTTGTTACACCGATCAGACTTTCCAAGTGCACAATGAACACAGATATTAATAGTGAAATAAGAGAAACTTGCTATCACCTTACTGACACTGAAGTAATAGTCTCTTTGTGTTATTGTGGGTTTTACAAGGTCTATACATTAAGTTTTTATAGGAACCCCCTGGTCACCTTTAAAACTGTTGTTGGTAGTTGTGCAAGTAGGGGATATTTACTATTTATAGCTCCTTTATTCATTGTCCTGGCAAGGGATGCAAGGTGGTCAAGGTTTTGCTTATTATGGATCTGAACAGTTTGACCAAAAAAAAAAAAATGGAGGGCAAGCCAGCACATGAATGAGCCACCTGACATGAATCAGATGGACTGATGTGAACCTTGACCACCTGATGGACAAAGGGGAAGCCTCACCAGCACACAACACAACTGGCCGATCCCCATTAGACAGACTGACAGCACAGCTGACCAGCACACAGGACACACCCGACTGTCTGATACTCCTCCGATGGGCCACTTTGAAGCGTGCCAGCCCAGGCCTTGGTGGCCCGTGTCACAGCTTGACTGACCACGCGGGCCGAACCACAGTTTGCGACCCGCTTGTGCGGACAGTGGTGAAACTGGGGAGGGCGTTTCGTCTGGGACATGGGTTCACATGGGAAAGATCTAAAGTCCTTTAACAAGGGAACTGTGATTAAAATTGAGCCAAGCAGAATCATGCCCAAACACCACTGCCACAAGGCACCTATGACCCAGGAACCACTGAGAAAATGGTAATATAACGACATAAGCACTGGCAGCAGCTGGTACAGAGGTATTCAGGGTCAACAGAAAGATTTTACTCAGAAGACAAATGTGAAGACACTTACACTTACTTGAGATTACAGTTCTTCAGTGTGAAATGATGAATCGTGCCGGTGGTTTTCACCATTTAAAAACTTTTCAATTCAAACTTCTTTTAAAACTTGCATAAGCAACCAACCTCTACACGACACAACACACAGGCTAGAAAACTACGACAATCTGAACAAAAAATTAGAACACACAAAGGCGGGAGGTGCCATCCTCTGGAAAACAAACCAACACAGTATCAGTTCAGTTCAGACGAAGCCAGAGTCTAGAGCGCGCATAAACTGCTGCAATGAGCACACCATCTCTCATTACTTTTACAGACACAGCGCCAGCGGGTTCCGGTTCTGGAAAGAGCTGGATTGTGGGTCTCATGGGCTGCATCAGTGCTGCGTTCATTGCCATAGTCATTCATTCGAATGGAAAAAACAAATAAAGCTGTTTGGGTGCTTGAGTGACTGCAGGCAGATTTAAACTGGTAGCTTGTTTTCCAGTGAACTTTACGGAGGATGAATATATTTTCTTGCCTTATAACATCACTTTATTAACCCTTTACAATTTCTTGCATTAGGAATGATCTTTTCACATACCCCAGCTTGCTTTCCATGAGACACACAGACAGGGAGAGAAGCTGGGGTCAGAGCGCAGGGTCAGCCATTTATACGGCACCCCTGGAGCAGTTGGGGTTAAGGACCTTGCTCAGGGGCCCACCGGAGTAGGATTCCTCTGCCGGCTGTGGGATTTGAACCAGCAACCTTCCAGCCACAGGCGCAGATCCTGAGCTACAGAGCCCCCGCTCCGCCCCGAAGTCCCCTGGGGATGAAATCGTATATTTACGCGATGATAAAGGAATTCAGGAATATCAGCTGACAGGGCATTGTAAGCTATTATTTTGGAAGCTGTTCTCATTGAAATGGTATTGATAATTGTAATAGTACAATGAAATTCTATATTACAAAAGTTGGTCCTTGGTTACATGAGCATTAACAACAGTAGAACAGTAGGTGAAAAAAAGTAAGTGTCTGGATTTCGGATCTTCCTGGGTTTGAAAAACCAAATTAGGCGGTCTGCACCTCAGGCCTAAAATTAAATAAAAGACCTCTGAAGTATCAAGCAGCAATTAGCTGCTTTTTTGAAATGAGAAGATGAAAACGGAAAACGTTTCTCACTTGGCAACTGAAAGCTTAACACTTTGAATTGTCACTTGGGGCAATTTTTTTGGGTACAGGTATGCTTCTTATCTGAGGAATTTTTTGTCCCATAAATTATTTCTCTTGATAAAAAGAACCAAAAAGTCCTCACTTGTCTATCTCTCGCCTTTTTTACCACTCTCATACCAGGGGGTAGGGAACCACCTGATAGAGCAAAGGTTTTTTCCAACATGGGCCTGGTTAGACAGCAATACAGAGGGCCCCAGCCTTCAGCAAAGACACGTCGCTTTACTGCAGTGCAAATTAATAACAGTGTGCATGAGAAGAGATTTGCCTGTAGAGGTATACCAAATCTTGCATCATCCATGCCTATGGCCTAATCACCTTGGAACATGTCAGATCCTAGCAGGCAAACAGATCTGGCCTTGTCAGTGCATGGCTGATTTGGCAATCAGATCCTCAGTCTAAAGGTGTTCACGCCATCTCACTGGAGCGATCGCCTGCGTTCTTATGTCCTTACCTGGCCCCTGTAAGTTTGTGGGGATAATTTAGGGATCAACAGCTAACTGCAGTTAAAGTGTAATATGCATATGACAAGGCTGTGGAGAAATGGTTATACTCTTCCACCTTACTGCATTGTTTTGCAGAAATTGTTTTTATGGTAAGATGCGCATACAGCTAGATTACAGCATGGTCAGATATTTTCCATCCCCTTCCGAATTCATCTGATTCTATCCCGTTGGGTTTCCATATTTTGTTGCTTTTTTGTTTTCGTTTCTAAAAATATCATTAAAATTGTTAGAAAAGAGTCTTTAAGATCTGTGATATTCAGAGCTCAAGCAGATTGCCAGAGACAGATTTTCTTAGCATTGAATTAGAGGCAAAGTGTAAGACTACCGGAATTTAGACAGGGTTTTCGCTGGTTGTCTAGTTTGTGGTGGTAAAAGGTCTTAGGTGACTCAGCACCTTCAATGAATCGACGTTCAGGTTTCGTCTTTAGATCCAGAGAAAATGAACAATTTCACAGATCGGAGAGAGAAAAAATATACAGCAGAGCAGCCTAGCGCTGCGAAATGAACGTGGAAAAGGAATTCATGACACGACTCAAGGAAACCTGCTTCAAGTGTTTATTCTCACAGTCTTCTAAGTGCCAATGTGAGCTGTACATTAGTCGTATAACAGTGCCCAAAGGAGAGGCGTTGGCAGGAGAAGAAAGAGTCTCATCAATGTTTATTAATCATCATCATGATATGATAATGTAATTGCTGTGTTATTTTTAAACCAGCAAAAAAAAACCCACAAGGCAGTTTTGGCTACAGGCACACTTGATTTAATTAGTCACACACATCTGCGTAAAACAACGCGACTGTTTCTGCTATAAACAAGAAAGCAAGTAAGCAAGCAATCAATATGTCAAAGCAGGTCACCTCCCTCGCTTTTGTTGTTTTGCAGTATACTTCATGACAGAAAAAAAAAACTAGGCATTGAAGCTCTAAAGCGAGTCTGTGATGGGAGCTGCATTTGCTTTGTATAACAGTAGAATTTATTTAATCTTTATATTATTACAAGCCAAGGGAAGGCAACTTTAAGCAACAGAACATAGGACTGCAGTTTACATACTTGTGAACTATACAAGTTTTCACCAGGATCCCTCTTTCGAGAGTAGCGTCTCCCAGATTAGACCGACTCTTAAAGATAAGGAAGGGCCTCAGACCATTCTCCACTCTGCAAATGAGGGTTTGCCTTTCAGAGAACACAAACCTGAAGGGACTAGTTGTAATTCTTCCCTTATGTATTTCAAACCTGGATCCCCAGTCTGCAGCAGAAAGCACAACAAATACAATCTGACATAAGGATTAGCATATTATAAAAACAAGCCTGACTACACTGGTAAGCATCTTACTTCTCTGTTATAAGATATTCACCAGTCTTTTTTTTAACTATGTTGTATTCAGTAAAAGAAAATTGACTCAAATCTCTCATTGCAAAAATAAATCGAGCATCTAGACTGATCTAACCTTCATTAAAATGCAGACTGAAAATGAAAAAAAGTGGATTGGATTACATCCCCAGAACACATCCCATTCATTGCATTATCTAGGATACTGAATGTATATTTCTCCCCAGCGTATCAATAATAGCTATAAAAAAGAATACTTTTGGGGAAAAAATGTAATATGTTCTTTTTATGCAAACTCCAGTTTTGATTCACAAAATCAGTCAGTTATGACTCCCTCACTTGAATGGCAGCACCCTATAATTGTGATTGTTTCTCAAGGACTTCCCAGCCAATCTATGAAAAGCAAACAGGTGGCCGCAAAGGAAACAAGCTCTTCCACTCTGTAAAACAGGCTAACTAGCTCCTGCCACTTGCCAGGCTGCAATTATCATATCATTTGTGTTGTAAATCACGCTGGCTCTTGTCATGTTATCATCAACCACACAACAATTATCTGCCATGAATCAACCTGATCTGTTTGCAGACAGAGCTCTGTAGGATCCCAGGACACAGAAGACTCAATGGTAACACTTTCACCACTAGGTTCTTGGACACAACACGGAAGCCGATGTGAATGAAATATTTGGGGCTTGACTGTTTAGGGCCGCTCAATGCCTAAAAGGTTGTAAAGGTGCCTGTTGCCTGTTAAATTCACACTGGGCATTGTCTCAACAAGTGTTTAGACACATAGCTTTAATGGGGAATATCAGTTTGCCAAGAATTTCCAACCCATGCAGGATACAAGTCTTTTACAAACATAATTTTAAATTAGCTTGCAATTATACAGTGCATTTCATTAGATGATGATTTTAAAAAACCAAAGCACAAATATCGATCTAGTTTTTCTGAGGTTTTATCCATATTTAAGATGGCAATTTGAAAACAGTAAATTAGTGACCATTTAGTTTTTTGCAGCTGAAGAAATGGGAATTTTGATCAATTGCTGAATAAATATCAGTCATTCGTCTTTGACAACAGTTCATATTACGTGGAGTACTGCATCATGATCACAAATCCAGGAAACTTTAGATAGAAAACTATTGTGTTATGTGCTGAAGAGGTTGTTTTTTAAGAGAATAGTTGTTCAGCCACAGGAGCACAATATAATCTAATTTCTATTCAAATTCATGCTATTCAAGTATTACTAATACAACACATTTCCGTATGTATTCCTGTGTTTGCAAATGATCTTATCATATGCTAACTGCTGGACATCCGTGAGATGATAGATCTCATGGCCATTTTAGTATTGTGCTGTTAGATATTTTTATACATGCTTTAAAGTAAAACAAGTAAAAAGAGTGAGACAGGTGCAGTGTCTGGTTTATTTCGAATCGTGGTGGTACAGATTTTGAAATTTACATTCCCAAACTAAAAGTGTATTTTTCTAGGACAAACCCAAGCAACGTAATAACCCTGCCAAGCAAGTAGCTGCTTATTCACAAGCATATCGATACTGTGTGTCTTTCGCATAATAAACAACCTGTTGGAACACATATCATAGCAGCATGAGAATGTGGTTTATGTCCACACCCCCAGAAACTTCAAACGTTGCACGCGAAAAAAAAGCTCCAGAAAACAGAACGACAGAAAGTGCAGTGCACACTGTAAAGGGTTCGGCTTTGACGCTCTGGCCTGCGTTTCTTTAACACTGCATTGGAAGCTACAGGGAGCCGCATAGTGATGCAGTGGTCAGCATTGCTTCCTCACTGCGCTGGGGCCCTGGGTTCAATTCTGCACCTGGGGGTGCTGTCTGTGTGGAGTTTGCATGTTCTCCCCAGTTAGTGTGGGTTCTCTCCAAGTGCTCCAGTTTCCTCCCACAGTATGAAAACATATAACTGGCCCTAGGTGCGAGAGTGATGGACGGGTGTTCTGTCCAGCAGTATTCTGCCTTGTGTCTTTCCTTCCTGGGATGGGCCCCAACTCCCCCATGACCCTGAACTGGAAGAAGCAGTTAGTAAATGGATGGATGTTACAGGCAACTGTAAGCCGACCATACTGAGACAATGAGAGAGTTGAGAATCTCATCTTAAATCTCATTTTCACGGAACGGCATGTTATAATATGCAAATACCATCGGGGGTGGGTGGAGGCACAATTAATGTACTTCTACAGTTTGGTCTATCCTTTTCCGGCCTATACATAATTGTGCAGAACTTGGCAACCTTTTTTTGTCTTGGAAGATGCTATAAAAATTAATATTGTATTTTCACGTATGTGTCTTAATCCAGTATTAACAGCAGCTGACACATGTGCCTTTACTTACACCTGCCCCAGTCTCAATTCAGAGCATTATTTTTCAGTTTCTTAAGACTTACCATTGAGTCCATTTAGCTAAGTCACTGAACAACATAACCAGGCGTCTTCCATCAGACTCTCACAGATTCCATCAACAAAACCGATTTGTTTCTGATGTTTTGAAAGCAAGCTGTGATTTGTATCTCTGCAAAGATAGATTGAATATGAATATACAGATCTGGTCCTAATTACATCATTTTTTAAAAAAAAAGAGGCTGTATATTTAAATAAAACACTACTTTAAATGTGTTCTTGCCATCAGCAAAAAGTTTTGTTGAAGCACTAAAATATGTGTCATAGCACAATGACAAATGTGCCCATAAATTAAACAAATTTTCCATTTTATTGATGGAAGTGCAGATTTGTTCCTGATAATTTATGGGGTTCTGGGGCCTGTCTGGAGCTGCTGTCACATTGTACAACAGCTCCGAAACATTAAGAGCTTAACCCTTGAGTCACATACAAGTGTTTTCAGAAACCAGGATTTGTCATCCATTTAGCCCGTGGAAACTGCTTCCACCTGGTCTACAAGCAAATAAGAGAGTCTATAGTACATCTGCAAGGTGCTTGCTGTCTGTATATAGGTCATGTTAAATTACACAAAATTACAAGATATGGGCTGCCAAATTCAGGTGCTTTTATATTTGGCCATAATCCGCATTCAGGACCGTGTTATTGATCAAGTTCTGTAGTTATACTTGCTGAAATGAACTTGAAAAGACAGAATCAAAATCCAAATACGTGATTACTCACGTCCACTATGAAAGCTTTGTCAAACTCCTGCAAGTTTGTGTCTCCCATCATAACTTCTTCTTTCTGTTTCATATCCAACAAAAGAAAGTAAAGGGTGACTTTTGATATGAATGAGGTTAAGACCACACATTGTTTGTATTAATCTAACATGAAAATGAGAAGAAACAGCCCAGAAACCAACCAACCTCCTGTTTTTTTAAATGACACCATAAAGCGAGCACTTAAAAAAGTGTTCATTCTGAAATACTGCATTCAGTGTGTGGAATTCTGCTCCAGCTGTGCAGAGAAACATCTGTAGAGAGTTGTGAGTTTGTGATAACTGGCTGACTAATCCTAAAAGCCTGTCTTGGCAGTGCTCTGTTAATGGTTTCGCCTTTCCCGGAGAATTGTGGAAAGACTAAGTTCTTTGATTTCCAGGACAGGCATAACTTGGTCAGCCCTATTGAACCTATTGAAAGCAACTTATTTTCCCGTTGGGATACTTACAAGTTTGAGTATCCCAAGCTAACAAGGACATCACTGAAGATTTACAGGGAGAAGCTGTTACAGAAGATTACTGTTACATATTGAGTGAAGGTAGAAGAATGCATGTTGATCATGTTTTGAAATAGTATGTGGAGTTCCAATGTTTAAGAATAAATTCTGGACTGATTTGATTTATCTTATTATTAAAATATAACTCCGTGATTTTAGGTTAATTGTAATGTTTTGGTTATCGGTTAAATGATTTTAGCATTAATTCACTCATAATTCATGACCGATCGGGATACAATCGACTAACTTGGACTATTGCATAAACATTAAATCTCCTCATTAGTGAGAGAGCTGATTGGTGATGAGGTAATTTAACTAGTTTAATGGTAAACCTGGAGAAAATCAAACAAGACCTATCAAGAGGACAATGCCTTTGTGTCATCTGTGATTTGGAGGAACACCTCAGGTTGGTTCGCCAGCTGTGGAGACAAAGCCTATTTGGAGATGGAGCAATGTTTGGTGTAGAGACCACCCTGGAGGACATCAGCAGGTATGGTCCAGGTTTTCTCATTGCTAATGTGCTAATCGTTGTGCACAAGTGACCTTTCCGTGGAGAGATCCAACCGCGATGGTCTGTGCAGGATGGCTAGTCACTGCAGAGGTTGTCTCTGTGTGCAGCCTGACAGGACAGCGCGACACTGATCAAGTCCTGGGGCCTCACTGGCTGCCCTGTGAAATCATGTGCTGCTTCACAATTTCATGATATAAAAAAAATCAACAAATTTAATCATTCCTTTTTCTATTAGTTTTTTAGATAATCATTTGATGCAAATTAGAGGTCTACAGCCTTCAGCTCCCCCATTTTCCACAGAGTGCTAATAGTCTTTAAACAAGGGAATTATCATTTATCTCCTCTAGTATAATATCAGCACTCATTAAAGCGATCATAGCAACCTTTGATGATGAGGCTTCTAACTCAAACACTCCACAGAGGGCCAGGTTTTCTAAACGGGCAGTTGTCATGGTACCTTCAGCTGGTCTTGACATGCTGCATGTGAAGGGAGAAACAGGTTAATTCCACGCTGAAAAGTAAAACAAATGAAGTGTGAAGTGTCGTTCAGATGTTTCAGACTCTTGACAGGCTGATATCCCATATGCCACAGGCCCATTTTTGTCAGACACTGTACTGTTCTTATCTGGCCCGTTAGATGTCCTCATCAGAAACAAAATGAGGTTTAAATGTCTTTTTAGCTCACACAGTTTTAGCAATTAAAATAACAGTTATTCCCGGTGAGAACAGATTATTTTGCTAATTTTACACGCAGGAACATAAGAATTAAGAAAACTATTCGACTCAATAAATGACTAAAGAATTATTTATGCGATTTTGTGCCTTCATTGTTACAAAAGAGGAAGGACTCACTCATTGTATATGACAGAAAAATGGCTTCATTCACACCACCACTGCAGAGGGTGAATCAGGTGTCTGAAACATGTGTTTCTCTCATGCACAATGAGGTTTCAGAACTCATCTTCCTGGAGTCCATAGACCTCTCCGGTTCATGCTACAAAAACCAGCAGCCTCATTTAAAACTCTTCCCCGAATAAGCGGGCTAAGACCATCTCTTCTGAAACGAGACTGACAATGTTAACCACGATGTTACTGGGAAGTTAAGACCACGACAGTCTGGTTTGGGCCCAAAGGAGTCCTCAACACTCGCAAAGAATCGCCTCAAAGCAGCACAGAGACCCCCCCGCTTCTTACACCTAGGATTCTGTTCTAATTTTGGGAAAGCTCTGTTTATGTCTGCTGTCTCATTATGCTCTGTATTGCCCACTAGGGGAACAATACATCAAATCTTTTGGGATGTCAATCAAGCGATTAATGGAGATGCGAGTGTGTCTTCTAACACTATCAGTTTCAGCATGCACATGAGGGAGCTCCAGCATGAGAAGTGTTTTAGGGGAAAGCAATCACCTTGGCATAACCCGGATCCATCTGACAGGCCCCATCAAAACAGCCAACAGCTGGATCTCTTTTGGTAAATAATCCCAGCTCAGGGCGGCAGTCTGGGTTTCTGGAGACCTTCCTGTCCTCTTCAGACGATCTTGCTGCCACCTCTACCTGACATGGAGCTCCCTGGGGACGGCGCTTACAAAACCAAGCGCACGCAAAAGGTTAACGTGCAGAGCAGCTGTGCGAAGGAGAAAGATCTGATTTCAACACAGTCATTCAAACCCCGCCCGAGGCTTCCTGGTGTGAAATGTGTCTTCTTTACAGACCGTAACACCCATTCTGAAACAGGAAAATCAGCACGGGGCAGGGCAAATCCCCAAACCCTTACAGTGCTATTTTGTTTAAAGAAATGTACTTGTCAGTTCATTAAGGAAACCATTTCAACATTTTTTTTTTACTTCTGTAAGGTTCAAATCACGAAACCTAGAATTACAAATTGGGCTACAGGTGTAAACTTTCTTTTGTATTTACTGTTGCAATAAACTACTGAGGATGAGGAGCACTACAAACATGCAGTAAGCACTCCTGAGGAACCTAGCAGTAAATGCAATTTAAATGAAGTACATTAGCTGTGTTTATTATCAATAATACATGAAAGTGCATAAACTTAAGTTGCACAATTAATCCATTTTAGATAGGGCTTTTAATAAACCAGCAAAAATAATAGTCCTGAAGCACTGAACAGAGATGAAAATAAAAATTAAAAAGGAACACAAATCAAATCAAATTCAAGGAAAACATGCAAATAAAAACTCTATGCAAGTGAATACAGGGCATGATTATATCCAAACTAACCATTCAAGAGAGTCGGTGCTCTGAAGGCCATGTTTGAAAATGGTATTATGATGTGACTTTAGAAACAGGGACAAGAGGAGCCTTCCTTCCAAATGACGGCAAATGATTTAAAAGATCAGGAGCTTCAATAGCAAAAGCTCAGCCATCTCCACAACCTCAGAACACAGAGCTGCATTCTGGGACAGGCGACACTGACGTGGGATGCATGGAATAAACACATTTTTATCATGTGGAGCTTTTTGTCACAGGCAGGATCATAAAGCCAGCCCTGAAACAATCAGGAAGGTAGAAGAGTTGAATAAATCTTAAATAACGTACTCAGTCGGGATTATATTTCACTGCATTAACTAAATGAACCCTCTTGCGGAGAACCGACAGGAAGTTTTCAGAAACTCTTGCTTTTTCTTCTGATTTTTCTAGCTGCTTTAACCAGTTCATGGTCGCAGGGGAACCACAGCCTGTCCCAGCAAGCATGGGGTGCAAGGCAGGGTACAGGCAGTCCATCACAGGGCACACACACTCACACCAGGAACCATTTTCCCAGAAGCCAGTTCACCTGCCAGCATGTTTTGGGGCTGTGGGAGGATAGGACCAGAGCACCTGGACGAAACCCATGTGAACACAGGAAGAACCATCAGTACAAGCTCCACACAAATAGCACTGCAGGTCTGGAATTGAACACAGGGCCCCAGCACTCAGAGGCTGCAATGATAACCACTGTGCCAGCATGCCACCCAAATCAACAGCAACATGCTTATGTTATTCCACTACAGTGAGCTATGAAAAGACCTGCCAGGCCCCTGTTCCTGGCACCCTGTTAAAACGTGCCTTAAAAATCACCCGACGCTTTCCTCTGGCACACACAGGAAGGAAACGTTACAAGACATCAGAAGACACCTGCCCCGTTTGTTTTTCTGTCAGAATACAGCCCGTTCCAAGCTGCAATAAAGGTAATGAGCATTTTCCATTCTGCGCGGGTCTGCTACGGTGGTTGGGTTTCACAGCACCCTCACTTAATTGCTCTAAGCATGTAACCATATAATCAGCGATGAACTAGCATAAACACTTGTGGTTTTAGAATACCACTGGCACCCCATTAAACCAGAGTAACAGACACACCTGACAGGCTGCGGCACTATTATGTCACTTCAATGTATTTCTGTCTTGTAGTGGAGAGTGGGAAGGTAAAAAACGATTATTAAATGACGTCAGCCCTGAGGCAGAATAGAGGCTTATCGAAACACTCTCCACAGGGGAGAGTACAGTACGCTTAAAGACAGGATGATGGTGGCCCTGTTGCTGGGTGTAACAGCTGTTTATTTACCACAGCTGTCTTGATTGAGTTAAATATACACAATACTCCCTTAAGATGTCTTCCTGAATTAGTGCCACCTCCCTGCATCCTTATGAAGATCATTATTTGTAATGAAGAGACACTGTAATTAGCTGTGGAAAGGCTTTGAGACTCGGAAAGCATTCCAAGTTGTTGCTGAGGTTGAGTAAAGTCAGAGGGTCGCAGGGACTTCAATTATTGATGTCTGTCTGTCTTGTACGCTTTGCAATGATTGCTTGTCCTTCTAGGAAAGATTAATAAAGAAAGTTCAGGAAAGTCTCATATTATTTACGTACATGGTTTTCAATCCGTCCTACAAAGCATTTGTCTGTGAGACAGGCTGCATTGTAAACATATAATTAAACCATTAAACCATCCGCCCGTTTTTTCCAAGCAATTCTGTTATTTTTATTTATTTAAACCCCAACCCTACGGGAGAGTAAACAAAGAAGCAATTACAGAACAAACCGGAGCACTGACACAGAAAGAAAACAGAGCACTTCTGGAGATACACAGCGCACATCACAGTGTTTTGGTTAAAAAGCAAAGGAGAGAGAAAAGAAAAATAATAGGGAGAAACATACAGACAGACAACGAACTTGAAACATCACATCACCAGTATCGCAATAGTATTTTCAAGGATACTCCATGAGGGTTTAGAAAAAGTAGATCTTTGTGAAGATGGATAATGGGTAGGAAAAAGAGAGTACAGTTAAGGGGTGAATGTTCAAAATGGAGTGCTGTTATGAGCGGAGTACTAGAGGGATCTGAATGGGGACCATGCAAATGTAAAGTAAATTGAAAAAGATTCAGACAAAACTCAAGACTAGTCTAATACCTGGGAGCAGACATTTAATTCAGACAAATACAAAATGTTACAGAGGAAGAAACATAAACTCCAAATATAATATAGAAAAACACTCAGGTTGAAGAAACTACATAGAAAAGACTTGGGTATTTATGCATTCACATCAGTTTTTATTTTCTACACTATCTGGAGAGTAAAAAACAAATACAAACATTATATTATAAAGATAAAAGTGCAGACATTGAATCAAGGTATGTTACATTAAAATCCTAAAATACAGTAACAAGAGATTATTTAGAAAACTGTGCATAACTGTGACCCCCCAACACTACAAGAAACATACTGCTGTTCTGGAATCAGTGCACTAACAGGGACACTGATGAATTAGTAATGGACTACACTGACAAAAAAAGACAGCAAGGGGGCCTGATTCAAATATTTAAATTCCTCAAAGGCACTAACCAAGTCAGTGGGAAAGGGAAATGCACTTTGGACTGAGAACAGGAAGCGCTCCTTTACACAAAGAGAGACAGGAGGATGGAACACACTACCAAAAGCTGTCGAATCCAGTGCCCTGACTTCCTTCAGGAAACTGTTGAACAAGATCCTCAGACCAATTAACTAATATCAACTTCAGAAGCTAGACTGGCAGTATGGCCTCCTCTTGTTTGTTTGTAACCTTGAAAATGAATAGTATTTTTACAGAACAAAAAAAAAAAATGTACACCTACAAGCAGCAGCAGCTCTGCCAAAAAGGTTTTAGAAGGCTTAACCTCTCTCAGCTTAAGAGAAAGCCACTCCGTTTTTAAAAGCAACTGCAACTGCCTGCACTGTGTAGCTTTACTCAGAAAGTCAAAAGCGAAATGAGGAAGTAAGAGGAAGTCTAGAAGGGAGACCCCTCCTACAACCCATTACCATGACCAGTGTACCTCTACAGACATACCTTTACTGAATCCTTCACAGAAAACTGGGGCATTTCTATAGAGACCTGTAGGTGACCTTCTTAAGCGCTCCCCCAGGAAACAAACTTGAAAAAACTCCTCCAGCCCTCGAACCTGAACCAGGCTGGCACCATCCTCCTTAATTGGACAAGACCAATATGCGCAAAATGAACATAAAACGAGATATAAACAAACAGATCTCAACACATTCCTCTTAGTGAGAACAGCAGAAATACGGGGTTTGTTTAACTCGAGGTTTATCCGTTCCCTGCCATCTCTGAGCGCAAAACAGTGCAATTGTTAAAACACCTACGTGCACCCAACCATCTGCTACTCTGTTTACACCTCCCGGTTTCCAGGACGACGCCAGGGAGGCAGGTAGGATTAAGTGTTGCAGCAGTGAAGGAGCAGAAGTGACCGACAGGATGGAGGACACAAAAGGGGCCTGTTTAGAAAACAGCGCCCGTTCCGTTCAGACGTGTGAAAATAAAAGAATATCCGAAGGGTCGGAGTACACCTCTTTTCATGCATGTCAGACGGGCAGACTTAAACGTGCAGGCCTTAAAGGGCAGTATCAGGCAGAGTAGCAGACCTGATCCCAAGCTTACACTATTGATGTAAGAGATAAATTGCTGTCCTACGAATTATACTTACAAAATATTCCCTTAGGTTTGAATTGTATACGATTTGAATGTCGAATGCAACGTATACGTAGACACATTATAAATGCAAACACAAATGAGTATTGGCTCCAGGGGCATTTGCTGTAGTTTTAGTGCCTCTCCCCATATATATATATACTGTATACACTTATTTCATCTGTGTAGAGAATTACAGTCAAGCATACTGGTACTGCGAGATGTCAGTAGAATGAACTAGACTATTTCTGCTCTGACCTGCATGAACACTCGGTGTGGAACAGCGGGACATTTCGGGAAAGGCACTCGAAATAGAGTGCAAACCACACAGACACAATCTTAGCAGTAATGTGCTAAATTGCAGCAAGGCTGCTTATCACTTGCACACAATATTAAACTCGCCAAAATTGCACACATTAAACTCGCCCAAAACGCTTGTGCTACCTTTCATGAACTGTACATTATATTTGAGAAAATTAACCATTTCCCTACTGTGGTAAATAAGGCATCTCAATTACCTTTATTACTGTCGGGTTTGGATACAGCAGACCCTCATTGTCTGTCTAACAAGAATGGTTTGCACAGACATTTTATTTCACAGTTTATGTGCAGAACAGCTGATAATGAGACTTTCTATTGTGAAAAGGTGAGGAGAATGTTGCAAACTCACACCTCTACGTAGCTCCAGGCTTGAAAAATTAGCAGGTGTGGATCACAGTGCATAGATGCGTGAGGTATTAATTCTCCAGCTGGTATAACCAATGGCCTCCAACCCTAAAATCGTTCTACATGATTAAATAACATATGCAGATATTGGCATCCACTGGAAAATCAAATTATATTGCATTTAAAATGGTCACAGTTATATGGAGTGGAGATGTCTCACTTGAGGACTGACTTGAAAACGATTTGTCGGCATACAAAATATGATCACCAATACAAACATCCTTCTCAGACATAAGTGCTAGATTGGAAATGACTACACAGAGCAGGACATGTCTGCCATTCTGTTTACAAAACTTTGGTCAATGGTTAATGAAAGATACATTTGTGCGATTTTTGTGCCACATATGACAGAACAAATGGGGTGAATGTTGATCTCCCTGACTTGGTAATTTCGATAACTTTAGTATGTATGCGAGTATAAACAACATTATTCAAGTTAGACAAAAAAAAAGATACTTTTATCGCGAACTATTTTTGAAAGATTAAATGATTAAATATTTAGTCCAAACTTTTTTAATATGCTACTTTAATTTGAAAGTCATTCACCAATATAAGCAACGGATACTTAATTATAATAATAAATACAGTAATGAGTACTGTGTTTCATTGAACTATACGGATTTTCCATTGCCATGTGATCTACATGTAAAATACAAAGTTCCCTAAGTTTCGACGGCTGAAAGTAAAAAATGACATAAAAAAGCCGCTGAAATTTTTAATTTAGACCTGGAAGGCTCACTCACGAACAATATTTAAAATTTTATTTATTTTTTTGTCACAGCATGGGATTTTAGGCGTGCGTGCATACATACATTCAGCGACCTCGTGGGGTTTTATTTCACTCAGGTGTGCGGTCGTGCACCCCGGAAATGCAGTTGCACGTGTAAACCGGCGCTAAACGCGCAGGCCAGTGTGGCTGGGATCAAACACCCCGCTCCTCACCTGACATCAGCAGGGATCACTACAGGTGCTGGGATAAGACCCGCTGATCCGGGTGTTTGAAGAGCACTAGGTGACAAGCAGCTCTGTTCAAGGTGAGTCCTCGAGTGGGAGTGTCTGACGGAGCTGGGCCCTTGTACGCATATTTTTCACCACGTTTTCTTTTCGAGTTTTACAGAGAGACGGTGGCTTCTTTTCTGTGCCGGATAATCCCCTAATGAATTTTTTTAAGTGTTTTTTTTTTTCCCCGCAAAGGTGCCTTGGTGCAAACTGACCAGAACGTTAGAGAGACAACGTTCGCGACGCAAAGCTAGTGACAAAAAGCACCAGACGCTCACCTTCGTGCGCCATTGATGCTCACTGCGTTGTGGGAAAACTGGATATTTCAGCCATGTCTGGGGTCACTCGTAACACGGCAGGGGTGCGGGGGGTGAGAGCTGTGTCCGTGCGCGTTAGCTGCAAAGGAACGGCGTAATCTGTAAAAGCCAAAACATTGTGCTTCATCTTCCCACTTTTTGTGTGGAATTAACCTTTACTCACCTCTCCTTAGGGTGGCAGCGCTGCAGAGTTGGGAACTGACTCGAGATTCTGAAAGCCTGGGCTCAAACTCGCACGTTTTTAGTGCTACTTCCCTCAAAACAAAATCTTTTGGCAAACGATGAACACAGTTTTGTTTTAGAACAGAAAAGAAAAAAATGTTATATATAAGAAAAGTAATCACAGTTGCTGTTTAAGAGTGGCTAGCTCATTTATTCTGAAAGCAGATGAAAAGAGGTTTTAAACTCAATAAACTCAAACCAAGGTGTCTATCCTAATAGAACTGTCATAGTATTCTCACTAAGAATCTCACAAATATACTAGGGTCTGATTTATCTCAAATATGACAACAATATACGAAAAACATACCAAGACCTCTTTCTATACTATAAATACTGAGGACACATTTTTATTTTTTCTGTCCTACAATGTTATTTCTCTTTTTGTCCCTGTCATATGAAGAGATTTTGACTTTTTTTTCCACAGCTACGTAAAGGAGTCACTGACCTTGACTCATTTTTTGTCCAAACGAGAAATAAAGCTGAGTAGCACCCAGAGTGACCTGACAGGTAATGAACATTCGCCTTAACCTCCAATTTACATCCCAAAATAGATTAAATGTCAGGTATGCGCCGCTCCATAGTCTGCAACTGAGAACGAGGCAACACAACATCCGGTGACTGAAGCGGCCATATTACATTGTAAACAATGAGACTAGTGCATCTCTTTTAATCCAAAAGAAACATCGCTCTCGATTTTGAGACAAATACTACTCGTTAACTCTGCATGCAGATCACATTTCTACGGTTGATTGTTTGCTGCACAACCTGTAATTATTTGCTCCCACATCGCATTACCTTAGTCATTACTGTGACTAGTGAGCAGGAAGGGCCGTATCAAGTCGCAATTTGTGGGAACTCTCGCCCTCGCCCGTGATGAGACCGGGTGTTTGCAACAACATGGCAACTTACTGTATTTTTACAATGTTCACGATTTTGTGCCTAATTCGAAATTTGTAGATGTTTTCAATGAAAGCATTGAATTTATTTTGATACTGAGATTTAATAAACCTGTCTGAGAAATTGGCACTGCAGTTTCCCTTCAATGAGGGAGTTTTGTAAGTGGTAAAGAACCTCCTTTCAATTTTAGAGACTGAAATATTATTGGATTCATGTTTTGTTTTACAAGAACATTAGAGAAAGTGTAGCACTTGGCATCTAGTGTCAGGACCGCACACGTCTGCCAGGTCTACTATGGCAGAAGAATCCAGTAACATAGTAAACAAAACGTACAGTACATAGAAACCGTGGGGAACTATCGTAAAGCAAAGTAAATACGTAGTTATCATCACGCGAAAACTTCGACCAAGCCCTTTAAGATTTCCCACGGTCCGCTCATAAAGGACAAAATTAAAACACCCACATAACATTTGATCATAAAATCGCAGGGGTCTTAAGAAAAACGCAAGAGAGGTCGGACCTCAGTATAAGGCCCACACGGCCCTCTCTCGCAGCAGCCCGGGTTGCACCGTGCACCTCAGAAGAAACAGTGCCATCTACTGATCTATAAATACCTCCGTGTGCAACCCCGGAGTTTCCCTGGGGGTCTCCCACGCTGCCCATTGCCACTGCAGTCTCCGAATCTGCGTGAAGTCGAGGTATTTGGACGTGCCTGCCAAAATATTAACAGAGCAGAGCAACACCATGCGCCGAAAACAGCGCGGCGTTTTCTTACAACACCTACACACGGACCGTGCGTATTTATAGGACCGTCTTCCTACACGTTCGGCACGGTTTTAAAAGCGCTTCCTTCTAATAAATGGTGAAATGTGAACACGTTTGGCGCTTTTTTTCCCCCTGTTATTTTATAGATGGGCATAGAGGATTTGAACGTCACACTTCCAGCCGCAACATTAAAGACGCCAGCACACGTATACCAGAGATGCCCACCTCTTATCACTGGGAGACCAACTGGGCTGGAAGTTCCTTGTTACGCGAAAGCAGTGTAGATCTGGCGATTATTACATACCTGAAAGAAGATCGCCGGGCGGGGGGGAAGTGGGCTTCGTTTGATGAGTAACCGTAGTGTAGCCAGTCTGTGATTTTATTTTTCAAACGCTCACTTTTTAAATGATGGCCAGCACATTCCTTCCCAAACGTAAAACAAAATACAGACCGAAAGGCGAGTCAAATGGACGATATTTAAAAGGCGTTTCTTTTTTTTTCCCTGGGTCCAAATCCCACAGCCCAGCACACGCTGCAGAGAAGCAACTTCGCAACAGTTAATCCCGGAGCCCCAGGAGACGCGCTTAGCTCGGTGCGCCCGGGTCTCCCCGGGTAATGAGGATAATAAAGGCTGCGAGGTTTCCTTTTGCAGGAGGCTGACTGCGAGCCGGGACCTGCAGCTGACGGCTTTGTATGGAAAATGACCCGACACGATCCCATTCACTCGCGGAGGAGAGGGAATTACCAGCTCGGCATTCCGAAACCGTCCTGCTCCGGAGCTGTAGCGGCCGTCCTGGTGCTTTCGAGCAGGGGATTCAGAGCCACAGCGAATAAACACTTAGCACCCAGACACGTTGACAGCAAATATGTCATATAAGACATAAAATGACCGATGCATTTAAAGCGATCAAAAACTAAACAGGGCATTTTACAGTTTATTGTATTTAAAATAGATATTTCAGTCGTCAAACGCTATCATTGTCTTGAATTCGAATTATGCGTCAAATCCGATTTTTTAGTTTACTTTCGCTGCGTTTTTCTAGGTTTATCTATTTTTAATTTGGATAATGTTTGCAGAATTCGTCGTATCCTTGTACGTTGGTTAGATTAACGATCTGCTTCTCACGTTTTTTATATTTTTTATGAGGCTTTGCGTCAAAACACGAATAGGTACAAACGTGCATGTTGTCTGTACGTTCACATCGGATCCTGGTGTACAAGTTAGACAACGTGAAAGCAAATTAAGACCGCTTATTACAGTCTTCACTACAACACAATCTATTAGATGATATGCAACAATATTTCAAACCATTCCATGAAAATCAAAAGCCATTACTTGATTCCTATATTTTTACCAATTAGAAATTAACTATTTAACGGTTTAGTGGTGGAGGGCAGTGTGGGGTCGTTGGTGTAATTTGGACCTGAAAGTCTTTTAACTAAGATGGAATTTTATCTGTGAAAATAAGAAAGATGAACTCTTCCCCCACACATTTTAATTTCACAATGAATACACATGACAATGGAACGATCATTCTGCAAAGTACAACAATCAAATGCTTAATTCAATCCTGAAGATGTACAGTATTGATAATCTCCGATGAAGAATTCGGAGTAGGTCCACACCTGAAACACACGTGTGATGTATTCAGTCTGCTGACACAATCGACTGGGTTTTAAATGTTGAAAAGGGAACAAACTTTTCTGAATCTGCAACAGAGTATTTGGATAAATGTCTGAATAACAAAGAAAAAAAAACTTGTTGCCTGAACAACAAATAGTTGAAATCACAGATTCAGGATCGGTGTCAGAAAACGAATATGAATACTTTTAATTGGCGCGGCCGGTTTTTGTCGCTGTAGCACGCTGTACTTTGTAAAAACATGCACAACCCTTTTCTAGTATGTTCATGCATTTCAAAGCTCTTCGAGATGTCGCTGATCTGGAAAACTGCTACATTTCTTATGGAAAACCAAAACTAATTGGAGCCGACTTCACAGTTTCCAAAGGAAGGCTGTCTGCCCGATTGGTGTATACGAGTGAATTATCCCCACACGCTAACATTAGAGAAACCTCTGGAGTTCACCTCGTCGTTTCAGACTGCAGCTCTCTGTCGTGCAATCTTAAATCGCCTGTCGTTCCCGTTCTGTATGAAAAGCGCACTCATGTGTTTGGACAGCACACACGAAAAAGCCTGAGGCGCAAAGCCGGATTGACACATTAGCCCAAAATATGAAAGAGCAGTTTCACAGAGCTATCTGAAGCCTGGCGTTGCTGAGGTAAATGGTACTGTAAATCAAATCACTTAATTTTAATTGTTGTAAGTCTTTCAGATGAGGAGTGATCTGCGGGTTTAGCTATTTATAAAAGAGATACGTATGTCTCTAACACACCTTAGTTCATTTCGCTAAATATATCAAATACTGGACTGATTTTTGGTACTGTACTTTTTTTTTATATTTAAGCGTACAGGCCAACGCCACCACGTTATTCATTTCCCAAATATATGTTCTTTTGAAAAACGCTAGCGTTCTGGCTGGTTGGCGCAGAACAAACCAAAACTTAAACTACGTTTTTTAAACTACATTGCAAAAGAAGCTGTTGATAATTAGCATAACAATATTACCTAACAAAGCAGAAGGGCGTATAAAAAGGGCAACGGGGTTTTTTGTGGTTTAAATATATTCCAATATTTCAGCACCTGATAATCATTAGCGCGCCGCCGCAATTCCAGTTTACTGGGGTGGGTTTGAACAGCACGAAAATAATCACACATAAATAAGTAAAAATTGACCTTTATTGTATTATTAGCTGTGGACTAAAGCTAAGCACGCAAGGTTAAAGCTTCTTTTAAAATTGTAACTGTGTTCTTAAACGTAAACACCCCGGTTTTGAGGCTTTAGAGACAGTGACGCAGGTCAGGTCTAGTACCTGGGGTCGCAGGTGCAATTCGGAGTCGCGGCTCAGCGGAACTGCGTGACGTTTCACAAAACCAGCTGCGAAAAGACACTTCACCACCTGCGCAGGAGAGCAGCCTAAAGGAAACTTTATAAGACAAAGTTGAATGTAGTTGGCGAGGGGATTCAGGTAAGGCACCTGGAATTTCAAACACCCTTTACAGACGTCAGTTATGCAGATCTCTGCTGGCCAACAGGTAGTCCTCCCCGGAGTTGAAGGTAGTGATGGCCTTTTGCTATCGACCCCTTTGGTCCCAGATTGTTCGGTGGCCTACTGAGCACCCACGCAGTACGTTACCATTAAATGCAACAGGAATATTATTATTATTAAGTGCATTTCCAGAAACAAACGTCAGTGTGCTTGATTTAATTTGCCTTTAAAACAAATATATTAATAGCATCTCGTGAGAGTCTGAAATGTAACAACATACCAAACATATATACTACTATATGGGAACAAGTAATTTTTAGGTTTATTCCCCGCTGAAAAGAGAAGAGAAAAAACACAACGTTTCGGACGTGGTGCCTTCTTCAGGTGTGGCTGGTCAGTCGATCTCGGAAAGGTGAGGGATTCCGGCACCTGGGTGATTTGATTTGAGCCAAAACGTCGTATTCCCCCGCCGAGGTTTTCAGTATTTTCTGTTTGTACCTGTGACGTCCCGGTGATTTTCATGGCGGTCGTGAGCGCATGAAGCCTTATTTCGGACAAGTACGGGTTAGGGTTGTCTTCTCCGCAGCGTGAACAGTGTATATCCTTTTATTTATTTGTCCTAAATCTGAAACACAAAGGAATAGGTGTCCTATTCTCTGTCCTATCTTCCGAGACAGAGCTACATCTTCAACCAAGCAGTCGAGCTTGTCTCCGGCCTTCTTGTTTCGGGCGTGTGGCCAGAATTGTGATCGTAACAGATGTTTGAGGCAGACTAGTTTGCTTTATTCGATAGAAGGTAAAATATGTCAGTTTACAACGTCAGTACAAGTCGATGCACAAAGCCTCTTACCTTTCCTGTAAATCATGATCATAAATATTACTTTCTATGTAAGCAATAACTAAAATTGTGTTCAATTATTAGATATCAATGGACTTATAGACCTAGTAATTGGAAGCAGCAATACTATTGGGGTAGTATTTTAATCTTTACCGTACTCATTTCAAATATTCTTGTCTTGCTGCCAATTTTTAATAATCAAGGTTTTACAAAATGCAATCAAGACACATTTAATAAATGTAAATACGTTATGTTTAGTAGCTCACTTCTGATGTGTAATGTTAATCTCCAGACAGGAAATCTCATTCAGACAAAGTTTTATTTTCTTAAAAACAAGATAATTCCATGTATTATT
Source organism: Lepisosteus platostomus (assembly GCF_059453375.1). Taxonomy (NCBI): domain Eukaryota; kingdom Metazoa; phylum Chordata; class Actinopteri; order Semionotiformes; family Lepisosteidae; genus Lepisosteus; species Lepisosteus platostomus. Next base: position 41,951,817 of record NC_142623.1, read on the forward strand.
CCTGTTAAAGACCACATGGTTCTGTTTTAGAAAACAACAAAAACATGAAAGTATAACATTTAAAACAGAAAAAATATATATTTTACATCCAGTTCTTACAAAAAAATAGAATACACACACAACTCACATTTTATATGTACATCATATCAGCAATTTTATTTAAAACGTTTTTTCTTACTGTATTAATTTTCTTTTGTCAAAGAAGCTTTCAGGCAAATTTTAGTGAGAAGAATCAGTCTATTATTGGTCTAAACAAATGCTTTTCTCAATGCATTTTTTTTCATAGGAAGTTCATGAATTTCTTCAAACAACATCTAATGTATTGCTCCATTTGCACAGGTTTTAAAATAGGAATGGTTCTCAAATGCCCTTTCATTTCAGTGCAGCTAAGCGGACACCTAAATAAAAATATTAAAAAAATATCAGAGATCAAGATTTCTCACACTGATGTCTAACAGGACAGCATTTCATATTTATGTATATCAGCTATGCATGTTGATTTAAAAAAAAATCTTACTGGAAATCTTTAAAAGACCTCCAAGAAGTTAACATTTTTACCAATATTTCTATCTTTGTGAACATAGGATGTTTTATATGAAGACATATGCTATACCCACGAACAGGTCATTTAATCTCAAAGGGTCCAGTTGTGGGATGTTGGTCATAATTTTCATTTTTCCCAGTCATTTGCATTCTGGGGCATATCATAGTTTTCATTTTTTGCATTTCATGCACACATCAGAGAAATACAAGGTGACAGGCAACATGTTTTTTTTTATCTATGCTTCTTAAAAAATAAATTAGATAACCAAAATTATTACTTTTCACCTTACGATGGGCATGGTGAGTTCGATACATTGATTTTTTTCTATGTTCTTGTTTATTTTTACTTTTTATTTCAGATACTATGAACTTACTATGCACACCCTGAGATAAAAAATCTTCACTTCAAGCCACCTGTTTATTATGGTTTGATAAATAAAACAAATGCCAAGAGAAAAAAATGCACAATTGTATGTTTCACATTGAATTTTGTATTTACCCATCTTTTCTGCATTTTTAAACTGTGATACATCTTTTATTCAAACATTTCATGCTCATGGACAAAAGTGGAAGAACTGTAGTCAAATCGAACTTTTCAATGACATACATATGTAAAAACTGTATGCTAGCGACATGGTTATTGAACAGATTGAAAATTGCATAGACATTTTTAAGAAAAGCTTTGTGTATTAATCCGTCACCTGCAGCATGCTTTGAAGACGAGTCCAATAACAATGGCTTATATTCTGACCAGACTGAACATTCCTTTAGGTTTAATGATCATGGGTACAAGAAACCCCAATAAAAAAAGAACCTCAAGAAAATATATTTTCAGCTAAAATAATGTATTAAATAAGAAAAGGTAACATCTAGAGTTCAGGCAAGCAGATAACCAGCTTCAGCTAAAGAGAATGCGCGTGTTTTCTGCAGAGATTTTTTTTTTTTATCGAGCACAACTACGCCTGCATTGCCACAATACACGCAGAGCTGCATAATAGAAAAGTACCTTCCCTGCAGACTATCACGCGTTGGACTCGTGTTGGGCTCACCGCAGATAAACCGCGTTTTGTGATTCGGCATACTTCATTAATCCTACGCGACCGAACGCGTTCTTTTTTTCTTTTTTTTTTTTGAACGGTGACGGTCTTTGTCCTCCGACAGCCTCAGTCGGGAAGGTGGTGCAGTGCTTTTCAAATAGGTGCGCCTGTTTTTTATTCCTAGTGAACGTTGTAAGAGGGCTGTTTTTATTTGACGGCAGCCTGGTGGGCTTTCAGGGTCCGGAAGGTATCGTTTCAGTCCTCCGAAATGACATCGATGTCTTCAGGGCTGCCCTGCCTCGTCGCCACCCTCCACCGGTTGACGTGCTGGTTCCCTTTGCGTTTCTGCTGGGACTCGGGCGCTTCTTCCTCCAGTTTCTGCCTCTTGTGTTTAGTCCTTCTGTTTTGGAACCAGACTTTGACCTGAAGAGAACAGGAAAGGTCCGCGTTAAGAAAGTGGATTTTTGCAGACTTCACATATACTGAAAGGCTCACTTCCCATAAGCTTCTCAAAAGTAGTCCGAGTCACTTATTTATTTTTTTTGCCTTAAGAAAACAGAGTATTTGAAACCATCAAAGTTTGATCAGAGATGTGAATCTAAGTATCTCATTCATAGCCCAACATAATACTGTAACACTGGGTGTTAGTGTCCTCGGAAAGTCAGAAATGCCACATTCTTCATGGGGAAAATTGAGTGATTTATGTTTCACTAAATCTGAAAGCACTAAATATCAAACCCCCTCATTTTTCACAAGCAGGTCTAAGCATTTCAGAAGAAAGAATTTTTCCATTTATGCGTTGTAGCAAAATGTGATTCAACAGCACTTTACATGCAGACATTCAATAGGATTAAGAAGTAAATTATTAATATACTCACACAACAATTACCGAGAGTTTAGGAGATTCCAGATTATATTCCTTTCCAAAATAAACATATTTTCATTTATTACAGGTTCAGGTTGCAATTTTTAAATCTTTTATTTATAGTTTTAAGTAACAATCAATCTTTTATGGTGGTACCAAGTGATTGCTTGTCTAAATTATAGCTGTCTAGTCTAAAGTGCGACACTTATTTGAAGTGAATGTCTCTATCATTACATTATCTCGGAGTGTCCCGAGAAGACTTTTTATTTGTTTCACAGTGATTCCATTTGGGAGAGCAGTGTTTATAATTAAGTACCCAGCAATTTAGAAAGTCAAGAACTATGTAATTTAAAATTTTAATATATATATATTGCAAATACCAAAAGCAAACAACAGATATGTTCCAGTTGAAATTCCCTTTTTACAGTTTTTTAAGGTAACATAGTTTCCTCTAAACCAAATAAAACAAAAAGATTAAAATGACTAAATCTTCACCCGAGGCTTGAATGTTTTCTGCAAAGTATAATCACTGTAATATATGTTTCTCTTAACTTTTAAAATAGAATGATCTTATTACCATAGAATGTTTCCATCCTGTATAATAATGATGTAAAGCCCCAACAAAAGTAACTACCGGTACATTAATATTCTTTTCAAATTGACTGCCAAGCACTGCTTTGCCTAAGGCTTCATATTATACAGTCTGCTGAAGTATTACATTTGTCAGCTTTGGGGAAATATCTTCTGCAGACTTCAGTATTCATACAAGTGTGTAAGGTCTATACAGTACGTATTCTCCCATTTCTTTTTTCTTTCTTCTGTAGTTTATTGTATGTTGTGCTTTTTTTTATAACACATTGAGTTTGTGGAAAAGCACCTGTAAAAATCATTGTATTATGTCGTTTTATAATAATCTTCCATTAGATATCTTTCTGCCACTCTTGTGCCATCTTAGTGCAGTGTCTTGTCAGTTCCTAAAACTCCATGCAAATTGTGCAATTTTGAAATGAGCACAAAATTCAGTCTTTATGTCAACATGGCATTACTGTATCTGGTGGCCTGGGTCTGAGCAGGGCATAGGGGCTCTTGGAGACCGGTGATATTTAAACCCCAAGCGAGAATACTGGACAGGAGTTGCTTATTTTTGCAGGGAGGGTGACTGTCACATATCAGCATACTACTCTCTAGTAGGTCTGTTGCCGTCTTTATTACTACACCAGGTGCTGTTTTCTTCTAGGATGCCTTAATTACCCATACGTGCGTTTTCAGTAACCATATTCAGCCTCAGAAGATCACAGTGAGCCTCAGAGGAACTCTAACTCAGCAGACACAGGACACAGGTTTAACTGCACTGCAGAGTAGATGCCAGAACAGTGCAGGGCACAGACAAACACGCATACACAGGGCAATTCAGTGATCCCAATTAACCTGGACAGGAAGTCACTGGACTCTGATTGGAAACCGAAGCACCCAGAGAAATCCCATGCAGACACAAGGAGGGACATGCGAACTCCACACAGAACGTATCCTAGTTCAGAATCAAACCCTGGACCCAACAGCTCTGATGCAGCAGCCACTACGTCGCCCGGACTTTAAATGAGTGCAGATAAAGGAAAAGAATTTAAAATAATTGAATCGGAGGCCTGATTACAAGACGGGAACAAAAAAAGCACTGCTGAAGAAATGCTTTCCTTTGAGGACCTAATGATTGTTTCACAATTGTTTAGCAACGAAATTAGCCCAGTGAAAAATAAACAAAATGCAAGTTAACATTTATAAGGTACTCGCGCCTTCTCATTTTCTTTCAGTGACTCATTTCCTAAACGTTTGCGAAGCCTGCCCTAATGTGCTCTCTGGGCGCGCTGCGTTAGCGTGCGATGCGCACAGCTGGAGCGACTGCGCGCTCGCCTGCCCTCGGTCCGGGTGCTGTTTGAACGGACTGGAAGGCTCCCGGTCCCGGGAGTCCTGCCTCCGAGGCGCCCCGGCCCCCTTACCTGCGTTTCCGTCAGGCACAGCCCGTTGGCCAGCTGCTTCCTCTCCGCTCCCACCACGTAGTGGTTCTTCTCGAAGGCGCGCTCCAGCCGGAGGAGCTGGGAAGGCGAGAAGGCGGTGCGGATGCGTTTCGGCTTGCGTGAGAAGGGCCCGTGGAGGAGCAGGTTCTCGGGGCTGCTGTCCTCACCTGGTGGGAGGTGGAGAGGGCGAGAGAGAAAGGAAGGGGGTGATTATACAAGACAGACAAGGAGTGAAGCAAGCTCCTGCCTCACAGGTACCGGAGCCGGGGAGGGAGAGGGCGGCATGTACTGTAGCTGGAAGCTGGAAAAATCCCACGTTTGCTGTGGTAAGCAGGGAAGAACCTTGGTTGTCACTTCAGACAAAAGCTGTAAAACTCCCTTCGGTTGAACAAACGAAAGAGCAGCTGTCATCTAGACACGGGGGGATTTCGTTTGAAGGGCCCAGGAGTCTTCCTTTCACTGCCGGGTAGTTACGGCGCGGTTGTTTTCCTGCTAACATTGCGCCCCAGTCCGGGGTCACTCCTGCTAACACTAGCCCTGACGCGGGGTTCCCTCCCACGTCTTTTGGTCCCTCCGTGGCACACTCGCCTGGGTAAAGCTACACTCGCCAGCCCACAGCCTGCTCCCCTTTGTCGTGGGCTTGTTACTCGAGTAAAAGGATTCGGTCAAGAAAAAAGAACAACAACAACAACAAAAAAAAAAAAGAAACTGCTTACTCTTTGTAAACCCCCCCCAAAAAAAAACAAAAACAAAAACAAAAAAAAACAGATAATGGATTTGAAAATAAACACCTTCGTCGCTAAGAAGAGATGATATGTGCAATTAAAGGTGACAAGACATCCTACCCAAACAGTGATTATTACCAAGTAACATCCCTAAAGATGACTGTAGTATTGTGCAAAGTGTACAGTACAGTACTTGAGTACGTTATTTACAAACGTATGATTAGATTAGGGTTTGGATCGCGGTTGGTATTAAGAATGGCATGCTGCAATGTAGTCAGATGTACTTGGGGACATAATTGTACAGTATATAATACAGAATCTCACAAACCAACATTTCAAAAGACATTATAGAAAATTACACGTGTAGTCTCTCTAACCCGGCGATTTTGGGATTTTGTTCCAAAGTTTTTTCTCAGTGCGACTGCAGCACGTTGAAAGAGAAGCAGTTCCAACATAAGGCCATGACATGAATTTTTTTTTTCTCAGAAGAAGAGATGGATCCTGGCAGAAGGCTGATGGTGGGACCCAGTTTTTTACCAACCTGCCGTAAAACTGCCAGCCCCCTTTCGCAGCCACTCTGAGTTTCAGATCCAGCCCATTACCCAGTCGGAGATTTGAAAGAGTATTTAAACTCTTAGAATACAAAAAGTGCACTTGATTTAAATGGAATTCGATTTTTGTAGATGTAGATTTTTCAAATGAATGATGTGCAGCTGGTTGGTGCGATGGCTTTTGGTCTGTATATATAATGGAAATAGAGGAGTTTTTTTTTGCCATTTCTACATGTACATTAAGATTCTTATTGATGCCCTATATAATATAATTCAAAGTGGAACTGGATGTGAAAGGTCGGGGGGTGAAGGCACCCTACTGTTGACCTTTGAACCCTAAGACACAGTGACAAACGATGCTCCAATGTGCTGATCACTGTTAGGTTAAAAATGGGGTGCCACATTTAAAAAAATAATTTGGCTTTTGACTTGGATCAGTCCTGATAAATCTTTACCACTCTACATCCATCATGCATCAAGCCTGGGAAATCTCAGAGCTGCTTTTTAGGACTTCTGTGAAACAAAGAGTCAATAAGATGAAATATTCAGCACTGGCTCCTGGCAGACAGCATCGTTTATACATCTCCAGTGGCACGAACGGAAACGATTTGGCCTGATCTTCATCAGCGGGCACATGTCCTTTTCTTTTCTGTATAACGTATTTATTCTTTAAAATACTGTATCGCTTTTATTATAATGTCTTTTACTACAGGTGAGATTACAGCAACTCACCCTTGAAAGGACTGATAAACAGAGCCCTCCTGAAATAAAATGAGCAGTCTCGGGGATTACATGTTACAATACAAAAAGTGGAGCTGAATCACAAAGTGAGGTCTTGGGTATAACGCAGAGATCACATCGAGGGCCGATTTTTGGTTTCAATCACGGGAAGGGACGTGTTGTGGGAAACTCTTAACGATTGTTTGAAAGTGCTCACTGCAGGTGGACAGCACGTTGTATCAGCTCCGTAATATAGCCCATAACTGATGGCGATTGCCGGCGGTGTGTATGGGTGCCACCTAATCGCATCCACACACTCGGGACAAAGGCAGACCAGCTGCCAGGATCCACAGGTGAAGCAGCAAGGAGTAAGTGGAAGGGTGAGGGCAGACATGTTGAGTATTGCAAGAGGGGAGTCCAACCCTCATTACTGGAAAGAAAACATGCCTTGCTTGTCTCGGTTCATCTCTGTACTAACTTGCTCCTACAGCATTTACTAATTGTAAAGCACTTTTTCTTACAGGAAACATCTCCGGATGATTTACGTGGCTTCACCGATAAATATAATTTAGTACTGTCATGCGAAGTGATTCTGAGTTGCTGCCAAGAAAAAGGATTTTTTTCTTCATCAGGATAAATCTCCATCAGCGATAATTATTTTAAAAAATGATTAAATAATTAATAATGAAAACCCTTTTCTTGGTTTTACTTTAAGATTCCCAACTTTCAATTTCTTGCAAGGATTAACCAAAAATAAGTATTTTAAGTCATTATTACCAATGCTGTATTAAACTGCGGGAAATAAGTTTACAACAGAATCTCTACAGTAAGGAATGTCCACGAGATATACTCATTCAAAATAAATTATGTTAAAATAACAGCTGGATAGTGAAGAATATTATATTTACAAGATATCTGGCACAATACAAAAACACTGTAGAAATAATCAACGAACTTCGTGCAGATATCATAAAAAAATTTCCCAACCACTTTTCCCCTGCTGCTTTTACTACCCCTTCGTTTCTCTGAGGGCTTCTCTAGCTTGAGAAAACGTTCTTGAATTCACATCAGAGCTCTTACAGTCAAATGTTAAAAGAAATAAGGGACCTCGTGTTCTTCATTTTACAATGTGCAACTTTAGCTCCAAGGGTCGGTTTTTGATATTGTCAAATAGACAAATGTGTCGTAAAACAGGAAGCAACACCGCAGTTGTACAAGGGAAATTAAATCAAGACCTAATGTACAACCGACTGTGGTCTAAATGGGCTGCACATACGCTGAGAACTGGAGTTGGGTACAGATCTGAAAGACTATATGAAGACACACTCATGAACCTTGTCACGCTATGATGGTTGGGTGAACTTTGCATATGGAGGTCATGTATTAATTTTTGCCTCTTTACTGCCAGACATCCAAACCATAACGTCCATTTTAGTTTGGAGGATCACCATAAGAAAATGATTCAGGCCGGAAAAAATGCAAAATCGATTGTAGTTTAAGATATTGAGGCGCAATTAAGCAAATCCAAGCTGGAGAAGCTGCATCTGGATTTGCCCAATACTAGGCCTTAGGAAAATGGCCTCGTTCTGCGGTCTCATTGTTTATCCGACTTTGTGCGCCCAAAAGGAACATCTGGAGCCCCTTCTGCAGGGTCCGTTTATTAAAATCACCGCGTAAAAAAACAGAAATATTTTACATAAGCAAATGTATCTATAATATAATATTTGCGGCCGCCGTTTGCGTGAGACGTGCCTGCATGAAAGGAACACAGAGTGCAGACGTCGTTTCCCAGCACGAGTAAACAAAACCAGTAGAGTAGAGTATGGCAGACGAAGAGGGGGAGGGCGAAAAAAACGGAAGCAACCGTCGTTTCAGAAAGCTCACAGCCCAAACCCGAAGGTCACGCCCTCGCCTGGCTGGCAGCCGGCGATGCCGAAAGCTCGTTGGGAGATGCAGGCGCGAGGACCAGAGCCACGCGCTGCTGCTCGCTCTTCGAGATGGACGGGTCAGCTCTCGTGCCTCCGTGACACGCGGGCCAGGGAGGTGAAACAACGGCGATGAGCAGCGTGTCTGTAAACTCGTTAAATCTGCTCAGCAGGTATTGGCCGGCTGCTGAATTCTGGGTGCTCTGACGGAACTCGGTTGGTCTCTGGGCGGGGGTGGATCAAAACCCTATCAATCAGATTCATGGCAGCAAACAGCAAGGAAACCAAGTACGCCTGGCCTGGGGTTATACACTGCTGCTAAATGTAACACCTATTTTGTTTATTATTGTGTTAAAGATCCCTTTCCCTGATGGATGGTTGCAATTCATCACAGGCTTCTACAGCCTGTTTTGCCGTGGCAAGCTTCTCTTAAGGTCTCTCCAGCTACAAACTGACGTGTGTGTCGACGGTGTCCTGGGTCACCGCACGACCCACAAAAACTCCATCCCCCTTTCCTGACCCGGATCACAACACAAGAGACTTAATGCCGCGGGTAGAACAGTGACTCTCCATCCCTTTTTCAAGCAGTAACTATGGAGGGCAACGGTAACGTGGGGGAAGAGTCCCTCTTGATTCAGATTTCCCTTGAGTGAATTGGTCCAGCTGGTGGGGAGAGAAGCTTCAAAGGATGTTGTCCTGTGATCTGCAGTTTTCAAAGACTATCACAAATACTGCGGAGATGCATGAGCTGCTCATCATCGATTTGATGGAAACACAATAGAAATGAGAGTAGGGGACAGGCCCAGGAAGGATATAGGTACATGGGTAATGGGAGAGGTATGGATATGAAACCCTCCAGCTGATACCAGCTACTACAGGCTTAAAACCATGCATCTGGGCTACAGAGGCACCACAAGAAGAGAAAGTGTTCCTCTCCTCTGATCCTCATGGGTTACAGCCTGTAAGGCCTTATTGCTCTCTTTAAAGTGGAACTGCAGTCCCAGTTTCTAGGACCGGTTATTACATTTCAGTATACATACAATCAGTGATGTTACAGAAAATCTTTACAAATTTCGAATTAAGCACAAAATTGTAAACTTTGTAAAAGTACTGTAAGTCGCCATGTTGTTGTAAAACCTTGGTCTCTCCACAAGCGAGAGCGATAGTTCCTACCAATTGTGACGTGATGGGGCCCTTCCCGCTCACTAGTCACCGTAATGACTAATGTAATGTGATGTACAAGCGAATAGGTACAGGTTATGCAGCAGATATTTCACTGCAGAAATGGTCCAACGTGATATGCATGCAGAGTTAACAAATAAGTGGTGTTGGTTAGCAAAACTTGAGAGCAATCAGAGCAATATTTCTGATACATGGAAAGAGATGTATTCACAAGCCTGCTTGTTTACAATGTAATAAGGCAGCTTATAATAAGGCACGTCACCAGATGTTTTGATGCCTCATTCTGAATCGCAGAAAATGGCAATGCGCATACCTGGACATTTTTTCTATTTTTTGTGATGTAAGTTGGAGGTTTTACACGTTACTGCGAACATTTTACTTTAATGCGGTTTGATTCTTTCTGACCACGAAATATAAAAAGAGTGTAGCTGTTCTGCTTTTAACTGCAACTCATTTTAGATCTAGTTAAGTGACTTGATTTGCTCATTAGAAGCATTGGCTCAGTGGAGATCAGAAGGCTCCATGACTTTTGAGAATTGGAGCTGACAATCTTTACTACAGGAAAGTGGCTGCTCTCTGTTATGTTCACCCAGCCTTAACCAATATTGTGGCCTTTAGAGCTCCAGAATTCCAGTATCATTAGATACGTCCACAAGTTATCCACATCTAGGTCTCTACTCTGGAGTGCACATGATGATTCGCCGATTTAGTGTAAGGCCGAATGACTCAGTCTGTCAGGCTGCTTTGCAGTAATTCGTCTGTTCAAGCCTCGGATCGGACAGCTGTTTTTTGCCTGCTGGGAATGTCTGTGAAACTGTGGTTCTTCCACAGGCAAGAGGATTAAAGGCAGAAGATGACTCCTAACCTCTAGACCACTTGAACGCAGACCTTTCTCACATGATTCAGAAGATGTATTTGGGGGTTACAATGATAATTTTGTTAGCAGTTCAATTGGAAGGCCTAATCTGCCATTATTTGTATTTAAGTGATCACTGTCTAAACTATATGTACAATTGCAGGACATCTCCTGCAGCCCATAGAAACAGACATTTCCCTGAGGAGGAATGTGCTTTGTGCTGTAAAATATCATTGACAAGCATCTTCAGCTGGGGTGCTGAAAATCCTTTGAACTAGAAAAGACAAAGGAATACAAATATTTGCCCAAAAGCGTGGAGGGATTATGGGTTCGGTAAAGAGAGAGAAAATGTCAATACCACACTTCATAAGGTCCTACAGCGATGACAAATGAGCTGACAAAAGCATTTGTAACATTCAGAAATCACAACCAGTAAAAGAAGCTTTGAAAAGATCATTCCAAACCTGGATTTTGCTAAACTTGACTACACCTCCTGCTTGCTGTAATGTCTCTCCAGTGTGTCATTTCAAAAATATGTCTAGAATTTACTAAGGAACAAATTAGATAGTGAATAGGTTATGCACTTTTCCAACATTTTCCAATGGTTGTTGCTGGGATTCAACATGGCACCAGATAATCTCCACTGATACTCTAACAGTGGTATATAAATTTTTAATGTGCTTTAAGTGGTAAGGGTAAATATTTTAATATTTTCAATGCCCTCGTTTTAAAACAGTACGTAGCAGAATTTAAGTTTTGTCTTTCTAATATGTTTGTTACACACGTATGTTGGGATAAACGGCTGCAGGAATGAGGTTTTTAGGCATGTCAAGAGATCTTGGACCTTTATCTTTGTTTTAACAAATATTTATACCAAACCGCCCTGCCTTTATGAGCTGTTTCTTTACAAATAGCACCTTTCTGGAACGTTACCCAGATAGATGAAGGGGACCAGTTGAAAAAGTGGATATACCTGTAAAAGCTGAGACCCAAAACATATTGTGGTCTGTTAAAGAGTTTTGATATACTTTAATAACTAAAAAATTAAAATTAAAAAATAATAACATTACAAATCTCAGCTCCACATTAGGTATTAAAATATGCCTGGATATGCTAAAACAAGCCACACACAATCTACCAAAATATTATGTGCGGTTATGCTGTGGCTTCATGCAGATCTGCAGTACTTCCGCAGGTGATGTAATTGTTATTGATCTGAAGAGAAATCATACATTCTTCTGCACATCAGTATGTCATTGATAATCCACACATACATTTAAACCAGTCTTTTTATCAATAGAAATTTGGAGGTGTCTTTTTTTATATTAAATCCCATCATGATCAAAATATTTGAAAACATTAGTCCTGCTGAACAATGTGCTTCTTGTTTTCACTGCAGCCCTCCATAATTTAATTGGATCTGAACTAGAACTATACTATACTGTACATTGCCTTAAAAAAGAACCTCACAGTTCGCACATTTAGTTATGACACTTAAAAAAGCACTTAATGTTATATCACATGCTGAACATACTACTGTATATTCCATGTATTTCATAGTGAAAAAAGAAGAAAGTAAACAGATAATATGGAATAGTCATAATTGAATAAGTGTTCAAACTCTTTGCTGCGGCAAACCAAAATGAGCTTAGTTGCCCAAAGTTAGTGATAACAAGAAGTTGTTAGTTCGGTGACCTTCTGATCTGCAAGGTTCCTTGGTCAGGCAGTGAATGTCGAGCAAGGACTTGGCCTCGAGTCATGAAAGAAGCTTTTCAAGCAGGTCAGGAATAACGTCATGGAAAGGTCAGAATAGGGCTGTAAAAGACTGAAGTCTCTGAATCTCTCTGTGAGCACAGGCTGCTGCCTCAACAGGAAGAGGAAGACGCATCTCAGCACCCAGATTCTGCCAGGATCAGGCTGTTTCCCCAGACTGGGAGGGTGGGCAAGGAGGAAACTGGAGAAGGGTTCCACTGTGAGGTGGGCACTTAGCAGAGAAAGAAAGACTTGTAGCTAGGGGCCTTCCACTGAATATTGAATTCACAGGTTTGAATATGGACGCAATCAACCTATTTCAGGTTCTTCCCTTTAGTTTACTGTAACATATCTGACCCACAGGAGTCTTTGGTTTGAGCATTCAGGTTTTAAATTCCTTGCTAAATTTAAAAAAAAAATGGATTTTGTAATTTTATAAATGTGACACCATAGGAAGGGTTTGAATCTTTTTGCAAAGCCGTGCAATGAGCAAATTCTATTTTTTAGCTCCTTAATGGGGAGGAGTAGCTCAGGCAGGTGTTGCAGTGACTGGGTTGGAATGAGAGCTGAACAGACGAGAACCCTTCAGGATGAAGGCTGGGAACCCCTGTTCCTGCAGGATCACCCTGAGGCTGCAGTGAGGTTGCTGGTGTCTGGGATTGTCGTGCATATTCCTTCAGATCAGCCCGTTTCCAACAAGACTTGGAAGTGTGCATTGGAAGACCAGCCAAGCATAGCGTGCCGCAGAGAATCTATTCATCTGATTGGTGTTGAGGGTCCCTAATATTTTCACAGCTTAGTACAGTCGGATGGGCAGTTAAACCCTCAGCATTCCTCCTCCGGAAACTGTCCTCACACCGATGCACAATACCACCTATGTATTAGTTGCCAGATTATTCTACTTGTGCCATAATTGTATCCTTATTTTTATTAATTAAAAAAATGTTGCATATGATTAAAAAAAACTGAAGGGTGGCTATAATTAGGTCATTTCAGGGGCTGTGCAATTATACTATAAAAATGAATAATAAACCATCTGTGAAGTATTGGAGACAGAATGGGTTAGGGGTACAGGTTACAGATGGGATTAGGGCTTTGGAATAAACTTGCAATTAATGCAAACACTGTTTTATTAACTTTACAAATTTATAATGTTGGTGTAAATCACATTTGTAACGGCTAACGGTGGAAGAAGTACTTTCTCACCAGGTGAATCAATTTCCCTAACTCCTTCCCAACGAGTACAGATAGTGCTGCAGTTGTTTGCCCAGTTTCGGTCTTCATCTCGCCATGATTTTGACCTCCTCCCAGAAAACGCCCTCTGAGTGACCGAGCGCTGATCTCCTGCAAGCAGGAGTTGTCACTCGCTGGTGTGTTTTTTCCCGCTCGCACTGTGGCGCGTAGCTTGTTTCCCAGCTGGCACAGGGCCACTGACCCCGGACGTGCCCATGGGACCCAGCCTCTGCCCGGAGACTCAATCTTCTCGAAGGGGCGGGGGAGGGAGGGGGGCGGGCATCACCGGGCACCGAGAAAAGAGACACCAAGCTCTCTGCGGGCTGCGGTGCCCCTCTCACACGGCTTTCGCAGATGGGGCCCATTCCACGCGTTGGAACAAATGTCTGGTCTCTCTGGCACTAGATGGGAGAGCTGTCTGCTTAAAACTGGGGCAGGGGGCTGAGGAGGGTGGGGGAGGGGTTAGGGAACTGTGACGTCTCCGAGAGTCGAGAGGCACTGCCCTGCACTCTTTAGATATGTGAGGAGACTGGTACAGAAAACGTACTTACAACCTATAAAGAATATCGGTGGCCTTAAGCAGTGGATATACCTCAAAAGGGAAATGAAAAAGTCTCGTCTCCTAAAAACGAGCCATTCTGGATACCATGGAATAGTAGAGTTTTTCCCACAATGCTTCCACACTCGGGTGTCTTCCTTAAAGTGATGGTTCCAGCTGTGAGGTACAGATTTTTTGGTATCAACCTCCTTTTGCACTTGGGGAGTTCTCATTTTATGAGACACGTAAGTCCACATGGGTCAACTAAAAAAAATGTTTTTTTTCCCTCTAGAAACTGGAGATGCACCGATCAGTGGTGTCTGTTAATGTGAATTATGGGCACGCAATTACTAGGGCTGTGACTTGTTGAAATGAACTGTCAAAAAACTGATTGTGCAATTCTACCATTTATGGGCTCTTCAGGAAACTTCGTGCACTGTACAATAGCACACCAGATGCCCATAAAAGAAGTGAAAAAGGCACAGCTAATTGACAGCCAAAAAAAAAAAGAATAATTTATACATTAAAGGCTATAACATTAATACAGGTTTTAAGTGAGTTTTGAAGAGGTTAGTTGCATAGTCTTTCCTCGATTTGGGTCAGCCTTTAAAATGCATGGTTTGGAGCCTGCTCTTCAACAAACCAGTAGGGCCCGAATCTCCACATTTCATATTAAGAGTTCAGATGCAGATGTACACATGCGAGACGACTTACGGTCCTGTATATAGAATTATATGGAGCTGGACAATTCAGTGCCTTACTGAAGAGCAGGAGAACAGGGAGCCAATGCAGTTTACAGAGCAAGGGATTCCTCTGGCAGTTTGCTCTTCCAAATCCACCCCCAGTAAAGAGACCTCGTCCAAAACCTGTTCACTTCAGCCCTGCTCCCCAGTCGGAGCCCCCCTGTACACCTGCACTGGGCCAGCAGCTGCCCGGCTTAAACTGGACTGCGAACTATCTAGAAGGCTCAAAGGATTAGAGACTTTCAGGAAATAATAGAGGTTTCTGTAAAGGAAATGTGTGTATTTGTCCAAAAAATAAATGACACACACACCAGGTAAACTCATCTTGCACTGAATCCCCATGGCTGTATTTAGGCTTGTCTAAACAGTAGTTTTCACGGTTATTGGACACCATTAGTGAGTAGATCTCCTTTGTCTGTAAATAAAAGGGCTTTATCTAAGCCCCGGATCTGAGTAAGAGTAACAACAACCTCTGACTTCCACCAATTAGCTGGAATATGCCCCAGAGGGATCGCTCTTGGCCCATTTTGCTCCGCGAACACCTGACAGGACACAGGAGCGCTGCTCCATGGCTGGCCGTGAGCGGCTGAGCTCGTCAGACGAACAGCTAGAGAGTTATTGACCTCCCAGGTTTAACTAATAGCTTTATTGGACCACCCATCTCTGGCTTTTCAGCTGTATGACATCACCACAATTCTCTTACCACAAAAAAACTTAAATCGTTTGAATCAATTATTCTGACTTTAATCAGAGGAAGGACCCGGGAAAGGATTTCAAAGGATTACAAAAAAAAAAAAAAAACCGCACGTTCACTATACCAACGGGCAGGTTTTCCACAAGAAAAGCTTTCATTAACCAGTCCGTGGTAACAAAAATACTATTTTGATTATTTGATCACGAAACGAATCTGCGCAGTACCGTCTTGACAACTTTTTGAGAGTATAATCGTTTATTTGACCTTTTTTTGTTTATACACGCAGTTCATTCATCTATTAACAGGATAGTGGACGATCGTTTAT
The DNA here is from genome assembly GCF_059453375.1 of Lepisosteus platostomus. Classification (NCBI taxonomy): domain Eukaryota; kingdom Metazoa; phylum Chordata; class Actinopteri; order Semionotiformes; family Lepisosteidae; genus Lepisosteus; species Lepisosteus platostomus. The sequence continues at coordinate 41,967,518 of NC_142623.1, forward strand.
ACATATCATACAGTGCGTTTTGTGTTCCTGTCATTGTAGTCGTGAGCCTTTTCTCTCCTATATTTTAGGGGAGAACTGTTATTGTAGATGGGGAAGGAAAAGCTAGGGGAATGGTAATAATAGTAATAAAACTAGCTGAAAAGACAGCTGCTCCGTTAAGGGCTGCTTCGCCTAGGAACGCGTCTATCGGGAAACGGCACGAACCGCTTGTCCCCAGCGGTGTATATCCCAACCTTCAACTTTTTCACAAGAACGGAATTGTATCGCCTGCTTTGCGTCTATTCATAAAATAATTGAAATTAATCCTTTATTGAAAAGAGTGTTTAACGACAACGCCTATGACTCTGGTGAGAACACACACATACTGGGCGGAAAATACCAGGTTTGCTCCTAATGTACAGGAAACCAACACGAGTCAAAACATTCCAGCCAGGTTATATGACAATAAGTCAAATGCTTACTACTACAATGTAATTATATCATTTGGCATTCGCCATTGGCTATTTACAGTCAAGATGGTGGTGCCAAGGACTCAAAACTATAATTCCCGTTCCTTCGCCTCAGAGCATTCACTTGTGGGAAATTGTTTCCGTTTGTGTTCTGATGTCTAGGTGTTGAAAAGCTTCAGAAATTACAGTTCAGACTGGTGACAGTGGAGATAGATGGTGCCAGCCCCCCAAAAGCCTGAATTTCGACTTTCAAGTCCAATACAATCCATTTTTGTCAAACCAACCGAAGTTATCTCATTCGCGTGTTACGAGTAGAAAACATTTTCTCACTTAGTACTAATTGCGTGAATTCAGATGACTAGGTTCTGAAAGGGAAGTGTAAAAATGATAATTTCTCGAATAAAGCAAGACTGTAACGAAATTACCTACCTGGTTATCTGACTTGAAACGTCGTTGCAGCGTGCTACTGAACTACAGAAGTAATTGCTATTAATTAGTTTAAAAGTTAGTCACCAATACCGAATTTCACATTTTCTTGGCCACTGCTAATATTGCTAAGAAACCAAGTGCTGCGGGTGCTTCTTAATTTGAAAATACAATTATCTAACCTCGGACCTAGAAGTTAATTAAAATATTACAATCTTTCAGTTTAGACACGAAGACATAACTCGAGGGAAATATTTGTGGTAACCCTCAGAGCCGCAGTACTCACACGCTGTGTTATTGCGTAAAACGTTGGTGAATATAGAGGGAAATTGGCTTGGACATGTAATAGCCTTGTAGTAAAATCATTAACTGGTTTATCCGCCACTTACTCGGAAGTGTTTCGCTCACAACTTGTCCAGAAGATTTAACTTTCACTTGAAATTAAAAGCGCGCAAAACAGCAGATTACCCACCACTTTAAAATACTAACAGTGTACACGGTTATCATTCGTCACCGAAATCCCTGCCCCTTACAACAGTACACAAACCTTCAAGGCTCTTTTTCAATTCGGGGTTATTGTTATAATACGTCTGATAGTTGCTGTCGAAATGGAAATTAAACCCTTGTGCAATGTCTGGAGGATGAGCGTAAAGGGACGCTGATCTTTTTCACGCTTTCAACCTTAAGAGTCCACTTAAAAGTGCCATTGAGAAAGCTCTGAATATACTACGTAATTAGCTTTCAATAATAAGCACCTACAGATCCCCGATCCCCCCCTGCACACACTAAAAACAAAACCTCTATATAATGTGTAAATGTGTCTGTATCCCATTTAAGAACAGAAGTAAAAGATTGAAGAACCCTCCAGTTACACAGACCGCTGGGACTCAAAGCATGTACAACACTCTCCCTGAAGTCCCTAACACGCTTTTTAAAATGTATCTCGTATTTCAGTCCCGACCCTGCTCATTGTTGGGATATATTCCACATAATTATACAGCGTATTGAGAAGTGCTGTTGAAAATATCACGGTATATATTTGTAGAAATGTCGGCACCAAGAAATCCGGGTGTTGAAACTTGTGCTGTGGTCTGAATAGAGGGATGATGAGCTGAGCCCGAGCTGACAAAGTTAAACCGCTTATTATTCTTTCTCCTCGCCCTTTGATTTGAAGAAGTATTGCGATCCGCCGCACCTACTCTTAACCCAAATTCTAAGCGCACATTTAAAATCAAGGCTTCTGGGTTGAAAAACTTCAGTACAGATCGACCTGCGCGTATTGGCTACGCTTGGAATGATACTGTACCTTCCACTACCAAGTAAAGGTAATTCTAGTGTCCAATGCCGCGTCTTTTTAGGATGTTTAATCGGCAATTATTTGATTAATATTATATGGGGGAAAAAATGATTATTTTTGTCATCAACCAATCCATGTCATTATTTTATCTGGTTGAAGTTTATTATAACAAAATTGTGTTACGAAAGTGACAAAAAAAAGTTTAACATCCTAGATCTCCGAGCAATATTTTCACCTGGTTTGCATTTTTAATTCGCGCCTTAATCCTGTGATATCGTGTGTCCTATATGACCAGAGAGTGTTGTTCTGTAAAATACATAAACGATTGCATATTAAAAAAAACACGGTACAACCTTAACACTCGAAATGTTATAGGTGGGAAATTAGCAAGAAATGAAGACCAGCAAATAAATAATCTAATCTTAAACATGATTTTTTTAATTAAACGGTATTTGTTTTTACCAGTTTGTACGCAAGACTGGCAGTTTGTGAAAACCCACAAGTAGAAGTGTTTAGAAATGTACTATTGTCCCTGATAAACGCAACATTGTAATATTTTAAGTGTCTCTTAGAAAAAAATTAAAATCCAAACAAACACTCGCATTCGTTTACATTTCTATTTTGCGCTAAATTGTTATAATTTATAACCAAAACAAAAGGCGTTGAATAGGATCAGGGCTTCGGACAATTGAAAGACGTTTTGTTAACACAAAGCTCCGCTTCAACAAGAACAAATGACTTGGTTTGACCGCATAGTAGGATATCCCTGGTTGACTGTCAAATTTTCTTATCAGGCGTTTTCTAACAGTGCTTCTAAAAATATTTAGGAACTATACGATAACTTCCACGTGGTTTATATGTTACTAATGGGATTCAGACTACATCTGGTATTTGAATGCAACAATACACATCGATTTCATGAAGAAATATAAAATTCTAATACAACCTCTGTTCATTTTCAAAAGGGTATCCACTTTAGATGTTGTTAACCAAGAACCGTTGAAAACACTGGGTTACAATAAGAACTTTAAAAAAATATAAAAAAAAACAAATTCTCCTCTCAACGCTTGTGCGTTGAACAGGCCCGCGTTTAATATTTTCAGATCGCTTTTCTATTTGAAAGTCCTCTCCTGTAGGTCCTAAATATATTTTAGAAACCCGGGTCGTTATGTTTGTGTCTTGCAAACTACAGTAAATTACAGTATTGTAAACTGGAAACTACAATCTATGTTATGCCCTTGCAAAAATCCGTATGGTTTGCATACATTTCTGTACTTAGCACCGACTATAAAACCGAGCCCGAAAGCCAGTGTAAATCAACATTCCCCAAATGAGAACGGACACATTTGAACAAAAGACTGCTCGTTTTATTTTTAAAATATTTGTGTGTTTGTGGTCTATCATTTTCACAACCGACTGGCTTTTGTTAACGCTGCTAGTTAACACAAATTCCGCTTACTGTATAATAGGCCCGTTGGCCATTGCGTAGCCGAACTAAGCAGAGCTGGAAAAAAAAAAACACAACTTGTTAGCCAAAACCTCGCAACGTAAATTGAATGTTTAGCCATTCAGATTTCCTTAATTTTGTGGAGACAGGGAGATTCGTTTGACGAAAATCCAGGCGATAAATTGCCAGTTTAAATGAATAGATCGCACGGGTTGGATTCAATTGTTCTGGGATGGTGATGTCGCTCAAGGACCAGTCCACAGAGTTGGTATTTTAGATATTTAACAACATAAAGACAACTAAGGCAGGAATTTCGATTGATTCTCTCCAACTAAAAAAAAAAACACAGGATTTTATTCAAACTGCGACAACCAAATATACTGTTTCACTAATTACTGGAAAACATTGAGCATTTTGTTAGAAAACGCTGCACCGAATAAAAGTAAAACTGGTGTCCCTGTCAGAACAATAAGCAGACAGCACTGAACATGCCTTTTTTACACTTTTTAAAAAGGAGTTCTAAAAATGAAGTACAGCACATGATGACATCCTTCCTTGATTGCTAAGTAATTAGATTTTTTTAAAAATAAATTATAGTGATTAAAATAATGAGTTGACTTCTTTTACGGCAAATTGTGCGGTTAGGAAACTGATTTCGCCTATTTACGGGTGGGTTTACCGATGATAGATGCGCGTCAGAGTCTGTTCTAATTTTCTGAAAACTGCTCGGGTCGCTACAGTCCGGTTCAACACTTGCAGAATAATAATTTACCCCCCTCCCTCCCTATATTATTATTATTATTATTATTATTATTATTATTATTATTATTATTATTATTATTATTATTACCATGATACAAGTACGAACAAAACGTATTAACCAAAACAGAGCATCAGAACAGTCTGTCCTGTCACCCGATTAATTACAGCTGCGACTCGGTCTTCAAATTAATGGTCATTATTGCGGATCTGCGGGCTCCGTGAAGTTCTCGGAGGTGTTTTTTTCCCCCTGTTTTGTTAAAAAAAAAACGAGCTAGCAAAAGCCCACACAGCCCACGATCGAAAAAGAAAATACAATTCTGCAATCTTATTTCATTTTCCCGATAAGAGCGTCTGTCGCGTCAGCATTCCCGATTTCTTGTGTTTCTTTACGTCCTCGTCAATACCGTCCTCACACATGAAGCTGACTTTGAAATTCTAACAGAACTATACAGCCGAGAGACATCAAAGATGGAGAAGTACAGCCTGCTCACCTTGGAACCTGTGACCTAAGTATCTGTTCCTCAGAACCCAGGGGTAAAAGTTCAGCGTCTCTCTCTGATGCGGGCCGAAGAAAGGCTGAGCCGGCAGCTGCAGAGGGTGAAGCGAGAGAGCGGAACTGGCGGCGTGAGTGCCCGGCTCCGAGAACATCAGATCCGGGGTGCTGTACAAGGTCCGGCCGGTGTTCTGGAAGCAGCTCCCGAAGGGCGTAGGGTGGACCGATTCGGTGAACCGCAGAGCCGTCGGCCGAACCGGTTCGTCTCCGGCCGAAGAATTCGCGTCCTTGCCCACCAGAGACTCGATGGTGAAACATTTCTTGCTAGGCTGGTACATCGTCCCAACACCGAGAATCGACACTCTCCCCGCGAATGTCCAAAAGAAGAATAATAATAGTAATTATTATTATTATCTCGAAACAGCCAGGGGATTGCTTCAGGGAAAGTCGCTCGATTTAGGAAGAAAAACAAAACAAACAGAACAGTCCTCAAAATCCACGCGGATTCTTAATCCACCGAGAACTCCATTTCTTAAAACCCTTCCCTTTAATGTAGGAGGTAAATATTAAAAAAAAAAACTTCCCGAAATGTTAGAGAAGACCCGGGCAAGGTGTTTGACAGCGTCCGGGCACGTCTTGTGGTCTGTTTTAATACCACACAAACAGTTAAGATCGCCGGAAAAAGCTATCGATTTTGGGTTGCGATGATTGTATTCGACGAAAAGTAATTCATTACTGAGTGTCGGAGCTCGGTGCAAAGGAATTCCGGCTTTAGCCTATGACAGGGCAGATGTAACCTCGCATCTCCCGAGGAGCTCAGAAGCAGACAGAAATTCAGCATGCCTTTCACAAGAAAGACCTGTCACTCACTGCGCCCAATACCTGCCCTCGGGTTCCTCGCTCGCAGAGGTGTGGTGAGCATGCGCACGTCAAGCCATGCAGGAGAAAAGATCAACACGACGAAACGCAACGCGATAAAATACCACAGCCAGCCTTCGCTGACAGGGACAAGTGCTCAGGCGTCGTGCGAAGTCGTTTTGAATGACTTGTAGGGCCTATATCGGCGCTTTGGAGGGGGTTGTCTGCACAACCGCAAAGCCAGCGCAGCAAATTTGTTGTCGTTTTTTAAAAATGATGCGATAACGAGAAAAGAGGGTTGAACAGCTAATAGCGTATCTCCTAGGATGTAGTTTAGCTGTAGACAAAAGGTGAGATCACATTTTCCCTTAAAAGACAAAAAATAGCAATGCGAACCTTAATGATGAGATACGCTTTCTCTCACTAAGTTATTATTAGTGTGCAATGCGCGGATCTTTGATTTGATCACGCTTCTCCGTGTTATGTTGTCTGTTGGATTTTATTATTAGTAAAAAAAAAACACACCTCCTAGTGAGGATCTTATTGTAAACTTACTCTTCTCCGAATCTGCACAGTAGGTCTCTATGGGTCACCTCCTCCCAATCGGTCATTTTTAGACACGTGGAACAATTGAGTTTTGACCACTGATGAAGGTCACTTGATCAATTAAACTAGATATCGTTTAGGAACGAATATCTCAGCACCGTCAAGCTGTTGAAAGACCACAGTAGGACGTTTCTTAGGGAGTCTAATCGTCGTCTCCTTCAACGAATCGAAACCCTACGCTTGTTCCCGGTCGTTCCAGATCAGTGATTCACAGGTGACCTATAAAGACTTCTTGGACTGTAGATCACCAAGATACACTTGACAGACAACACAACGCGTGGGAAACAAGAGGTTTTTCTCTAGATCTCCTGCCACAAGACAAAGTGTAGCTTCTGGGGAGCAAGGCTCTGAACATGGACTCGATGGGTCTGAGGTGCGCACACTGCTGTATTACTGATACACCGGCGTAACACATCTAATATGGAGACAACACAACACAGAATGTCAAAAGGCCGAACAAAAACCAAGACAAAAATACGTGACTTATTGCCTATATTATTAAATAACCTAGCTTACAGCGCCCCCTGCAAGACTTTCCTTGCACTATATGTGCCTGGGGAAAGTAATTACGTAATAGGACGCTATTGCACACGCGGACTTCAGAAACACAGCGCCAGGTTTAATTCAGACTTTCACAGTAGCGTACAGGACGCACAAAGCATACGGAAAAAACTAACATCTATTATAAGAACATTCGTGTCTTAAAAGATTTCTGTGAGTTTTGTCCTTGGGTGTGATTACCCTTTACAACAGGCCATTACATCACATCCACTAAGGCAGTGCATTTCAAAATAGAGGCAAATCCTACAGGCCTGTATACTGCGAGTTTCATATTACGTAAGCCCAACGCTTTTGTGAGGTTTGCGTGTAACCTAATTAAACTCATCAATACGAATACGAGATAAAACATATCAGGGACAAAACGGTGAATACGTCAGTAACACAAAACAACTCAATAAAATTGAAAAATAACCACACACGCTCTCGCCAACCAATTTTGGCTTTTTCTTACTGGTTAGATGACGTTTCATTACAGTATTATTAGCACAGGCTTGATTAACTCAAAGGATACAATTCGGTGCTTGAGTTCGTTCACGAGAAGAGCTTTCCCATTTTTCATTGCTTGCAAACGATCACAAAATAATCACAAAAAAAAACATAGACAGTAAATAATAGAATCGAAGTATGCTCATTTAAGGATTTTTTCCCCGTATGATTGATCTTTTTATGATCTACCCCATCGATAGGCTACACCTGAAGAAAGTTTCTTCATGTAGTATTACGCACTCCGAGAGTGGATCTCCGTTTATAGTCCTGCTTGTCTCAAAGATACTCCGACACTCGTCTGCACTTTCCAAATCAATCAACTGGGATTTGAACTTAAAGTAACACAACGCTCAATAAAGCAATTCTAGAATTTTCCAAGTGTGGAAAACTCGGAAACGAGCTTTGACTTGCAAATAACAGAAAAACTAAAAATTTTAAAACTATGTACTGTTTCATAGTACTCTTTTTTTTCAATCCATTGAAAACATCCCACAAAGTAAGTATATATTTTTTTAGTATATGCAATTTGGTTTGGAAATGTTAGATTAATCGAAATTAAGAGGGCTTTGGATCCCGAAAAGGATTTTTAATTCACATATAAAAAAAAACGTTTTAGGGATGAGGGATTTTCTTAAAACACAGTCAAACCGCGCTTTTCGTCATAAAGAAAACGGCGCAGTTCTTACTCGCAGAGTGCGCTCAAAATATTGGAAAATCATTCCCGATGGGAGTTCAGTTCTCCTGATTACACGGAGAAATTGTGCGCCCTGTGCAGCTGGAACAGGCTGCGAGTAACCGGAATAAGCATCAGGAATAAGCGTTTCTGATAATGGATGGAGGCTGAGGATCAGAATTTGGAAATGTTGGTGACCCCAAAGGCAAAACGTCTGACACTATTAGCCTACATTAGAACATTGTAAGGTGAGATGCTTTTATCAATTACATTAAATTGCTAACACGAAAATTGGATGTAGAAACGGTCATATTTGAGTAAGACATTTTTTAAAAATACTGAAAATGTATTCCAGTGTTTCTAATGCGTTGAAATGCAATGTATTTCATAAACATTTTGTTGTTGTTTTTTTTTTTAAAAAAAAAACAACTAACTAGCTGTGCTTTGTCATAAGCAGTGTCAAATATTCATGTACGGTACGTACGGATCATGTTGTGACCTTCAAATTGTCTCGGACAACTTCAGCTCAGTTATTACTTCACAGAGCAATTTATAAGTAGTATGATGCAATGAAAACAAATGCGAAAACAAGTAAAAACATGCGCAGAGAGTTTCTTTCTTTCAAAGAGGCTTCAGGAACTGCTGACGTGACCAAAAGTGTATTAAAGTGGAAGCGATCGTGTCACTTGAAGACCTCTGAGTATCAACCGCTTTTGTGAAGGTGTATCTCACCACATTGATTCATCTTTGAACTTGTAAAATAGTTTAGATGCAATAAATAAGAAAAATAAGTAACTCATCATGACACAACATTTTGCGATTATCAGATCGTTTAGGAATCAATTTACAACGTAAATAAATAATTCGTAAAGACGTTAAGAATACAGGATTTGTATTTTATTTTTATTCTGTTCTTCAGTATTTTCGGTCTGGGTGCGGGCGCCAGTGCGCAAGTAATTTTTCGGTTACAAGCACTGCTTAACTGGCCCACGTTACACACACACAGAACACCACAGCCAGAACTTCATCCTGGAGTTAACAATCTCGCAAGCTCTGTTTGCCTGACAAGCTGTCCACACCTGGAAGAACCCCATCTGAGACACCAGCTGCCGTGGTCGACCACTTAATAAACACCTTGCACTAAAGGTGTATGAACACATGGATCAGCTATTTTAAATTGAACACCCCCCCCCCCCCGATAAACAGTGGAAATTCCGCAGAAACATCGCCTCCGCGATACCTATGGACAACCTGAGAAACAAGTTTGTGTCGATTTGCTTTTCTGCTTGGTGTTTTGCTACCACGGCGCTTTCTCGTAGCAGAACCATATGGACTAATAGCGTTAACTTTGCTTTTTGAACGAGTGACCCCGGTTGCTCAGGACACAGCAGGAAAGGACAAATTCAGTCCGTTTGACACAGACGAAATCCTGTTATTGCATTCCTCGCTCACTTACTGACCTTCCCGCTCTTTCAGATTATACAGCTGCTATCGACAGGCCCAAGAGCACCTAATAAGTACTCAATAATTAAGTCGGGAATAAATCTGCCTTTTTTTCGCACCGTCCTGGGAACATAGACGCATTGCAAGGCGGTTGAATCGCCAAGGAGAATAAAACAGCTTTTTTGTTGTTGTTGTTTATCAGTTTGTTGTTGTTTATCAGGCGGAAGATCCGTTCTCAGACGAATCAACCTGACCGGAGAGCAGCACGTACATAAGCCGACCGCGCCGCGACGGTTTTTACCTCCTTTGTCAGTTAACACATCTCAGATCTCAGAAAGAGGGAAACAGATCAGAGTCCCCAAACCCCAGGACAGATGTCACCCCTTTCATGTTTGACAATTGTGGCTCAGTGCAGGGGATAAAGGCCCCCCCACCGACGCTATTCATGGCCGGCTCAGAGGAAACCCATGTGAACCACGCAGAGGAAGGGCTCTCCGGGTTCCGATAACAGCCCCGTCTCCTCCCTGCTTGGCCCGGCCTGCCTAATTCCTCGCCATAATTAATAGCTTTCAGTTGCAGCTTTTGGCCCTACTGCCTTTGATTCCAACGGCCATTAACATCTATTAAATTCGCCTCTGGCAATTAATTATATATTGCGGGCTTCCCTGAAAAGAAGCATTAACCGGCTGGAGGTTTTGTGGGCACTGAAAGTGTGAAAGCTGAGTTAAAAAGTGACTATTGTCCCCCTGCCTGGAACACGCTAACTGATGTTAAGCCCTAACACAAAGAGGGCACCTTACTAAACCGGCGTTAGCTATTTTACTGGTCATAAAAAAAAAAACAGAACAGGGGATTAGGAAAGCTTACGGCCATAGTCTTTCTTTAAAGAGTCCTGGAAATGTGCCGCTCGAAACCTCGCAGAATGTGGAGCACCAGCGTGGAGATTCCTTCTTACAATTATATATGGATAGTTTCTTTGGGAGGGGGGGCGTTCGAGTTGTAAAAAGGAATCGAGCGGGCAAAATGAGCAAAATTGTATTTTAATCGAATGGCACGCACAAAAAGAATTAGGAGTCTCGCGAAGTGCGAGGCTGCACAAAGGCTGTAAACGTTTTTAAAAAAAGCCAAATTAGCGCGGCTGAGGTAGAGGATCACTATGATTCTTAGCCTGAATAGCAACTGATTTTGAATGTTATGAGGTATTCATTGAGCTGTGCGTACAAAAAAAAGGGGGCTTTTACAATTCCATTTTTTTGTACGATTATACACAGTCATTACCTGCCCATTCAGGTTTTATTCGAGGTCGTGTCGTACTTTTTGTTTTTAGTGTTATTTTTCTTTAAGTGGCCGCGGCTTCGTGGGGTACACCAAACCGCGCGGGTGTCCAGGAGCCGGCATGACGTCACAGCGCCGTGGACGCCACGAGGTGTGCAAGCCTTAGGAGTCAGGATACTTCCGGGCTAGCTTGGAGTAAGCACATCATCATCAAATTAATGATAATAATAATAATAATAATCGTTTTATTATTCGTAATTTCTAGATTTTCCCGCTTTGCATAGATATATACAATATTTAAAGGTTTATTCCCTGCTGAAAAGAGAAGAAAAGAAACACAACGTTTCGGCTGTGGAGCTTTCTTTGGGAGTCAGATATACATATATAAAATATTTCTAGGATACTACAATCAATAAAAAAATTGCGATCAAATTCAATCGCTATTTTTTTCCCTCTAGGAATGCCATAAATATGAGCAATGATTCTTTTGTTCATACGGATAACGGTGTACGGAGGGACAGCATACTTTCTATTAACACAGCGCCCCCTAGTGCAAATATGCCGGGAAGTTATTACTGCCGGTCATTTCAAGTGATCCATCAAACCAGAGCACTCGGCCTTGGTCCTTAAGATACTGGTGCTTCATTTTGAGTTGAGTTGTCGCTCACTTAATTAAACAATCCTTTTCAATTATTTGCAGTTTCCTATAGCGTTTCTTCTCATTTATAACAAGTTTAAATTCATAGTTCAGTTCAAGTCTCCATGATCGATCCAGTAATTAATGGCTTAGGAGGACAAGAGATCCTGCAATGATCTGGGCCGAAGGAACGAATGTAACAGTACCTACTGCAGGTGTGAACAACTTTTAACAGGCTGCCCATCGACGATGCTGCAGCTGGTTTACCTGTAGAAATTTCCTTGTTTTCTGTGGTCTCCAATTTCTAAGATGTTTCGAGCATCACGTCCAGTCAAGGAGAGTTCCGAAGATCAGCCCTTAGATTAGGGTTAAGGCTAATTTCCCACACTGTCGAACTTCGAAAAAGACAAAAAAAAACTTTATAAAAGGCCTAATTTAAGAAAATGGATTAATGTATTAATAATTGAATTGAATTTGTAATACAGAGCCCTGCTGGAATGAAACCTGGAAGTTAAGAAATGGGCCTGAATTCTCTCTCAGGAAACAGTAGGATACAACGACATTGGCCCTTTGTTGGGCCCTATCGGTTCAGGCAGAAATTCTGAAGACAGAAGACACCGTCTTCCCACTGATTTCACAGACACCAATTAGCAGTAGTCCTGGGCTACCCAACACAAACTTAGGTTCACTATTTAAAACAAATAATTTCCGAAAGGCAATATGCAATATCTAAAGGTAATATTTATACTCCTGTGTTCGAGTCCTCAGATCTGGGGGCAATGCCTTCACCCTCTGAGAAACAAGTTAATGGCTCTGGAGTTTTGCCTACACATTTCAGTGACTTTCCGCTTAAGAGTCAAGCTGGCCTGTTTCAAAGGCGGTATCAGCTATACAGTACAGATCCTCCCTGATCTTTAGTAAACACTGCAGGCACACTTGAAGGAGTCCAAGGTATTGGAGCAGATGTGCTTTAATTGTCTCCTTCCCACACAGTAACACAATACAGCATTGCTCATTTTCTTCACACCACCTACTTACAAAAAACATTCCCTCCTGTGTCCAGCTAACCACACACTTCCAGTGTCTTCTGGAGGTTTGCAATTGGTGAGTTCCTGGTGTAGTGATCTGAGTAATGAGATGGTCTGAAGGGTTTGTCTTCTGCTGTGTTTTAGCTACCAGTGAGATGACAGTCATAACGACAGTATCCTCTCATGAGCCACGAGGCTCTTTTTGACCCACAAAACAGAAAGAAACTGGGAAATATACAGCAAAGAGGAGAGACTCACTGGGGCAGTACTGACCCACAGAGCAAATGCTATTTTATTTTCCATGTTAATGGAGTGCAAAGAGCATTTGCACAAACAAATTCGATTATATTTTATTTTTCAAAATAATTGGCCCCTAATCACCCTTCCTTTACAATATTAGCATCATGGTGTGTAAAGTCACCCAGGTGCTCACAAACACTAAGACAGCATTTAAATCCATTATGGCATAAAGCATTCAACTGTTGGACAAGCCAAATTCCCTTAGGGGCAATAAAGGCAATTTCAATTCAATCATCAATGTTGCCCAGAGATTTGTTTTCCAGTGAGTGCTATACTCAGAGGGACCACTTCAAACTGGGAGCTGAGGAGGAGAGGACACAAAAACACTGCTGCCCTGAATCATGACTGTAGGAATGAAAAATAGTCTCTTCTTTACTAAATGAACAGTTTGTGTTTAGAACTGTCAGTAAGTGTTGCTGAGGCTGGTAAGCTATGAACTCTCAATCTGCATCTAGACAAGACTGGATTGGTAAACCACATTATGCACTTCAAAGCTTTTCCCCTGACTCTTTTCTGGAATGAGTGGATCTGTCAATCACACAGCAGTTAGTTGTCAATTGTGCCATGACAGTTTATCTTTTTAAGAAAAAACAGGCATTTTTTAATGGGGATGACTCCAAAGTACATTATCGTGATTTTTATTATTTTGTGCTATGTATTCTCTGTATGTGACTCACAATGATTAAAATAACAGTTGTTCAAATGTTTTCACCAAAAAATGCAATATACAATCTCATTATGCAGCTGAAGGAACATATTAGCACTGAGACTGTGAATTTGATGACGTGTGAAATTTGGGTTTAATAGTGCTAATAACAAAAATGGGCGACAGACCAGAAAAGCTGTCAGTCAAACAGATCAAACTCACTGCATTCTTACTGCTGAATTTCACTTAGCCTAGATGTAAAACTAACTAACGATATTCCAATGACACATTGTCGCTGTAATGAAGTCATTCTGTTTTTCTATGAATGTCCTGTACATATTTTATTTCCACCTTATCCAAATGAGATGGTGCCCATGTGGTTCTTGACAAGCAAAATCAGCAGACAGTCAAGTGTGTGCTACATAAATTAAAACCATAGCAATGTGCACTGAGACTAGGGTAGTGGGAAACCTAGAATAACTATCTTTCTTCATTTCTGTTACTATTGATAATAATGTTTCAGTTACACAGTTGTTTCTCTTGCTTTAATTACTGTATATGTAGAAAATATTGTACAGAGAAAACGAGCTCAGTTGGGAGTCGTGCTCTGGTTCATGCATAATTACAAGGCAACTGTGGACACTGATTATAAGGTGTTAGACCCATTTGTAATCCACTGATCTCTCTTAATGAAAGAATTAAAAATACAAATAGCAATCAATTATGATTGTCTACCAGGTATCAAAGATTTAAAAATGATTGAACACCTCCTCACGTCTCTCCACATTTCACACGGCAACACCCAAAGACTAGATCATTTATTTTATATGGAGGAGTGAGGGGGGAGGGTGCTTGTTTGTGAGTTTAGCTATGGACTAGAGTCAAAGCAATACGTTTGGGTAATTGCATTTTAAACTGAAATATGTCTCCTGCACTGACAGACCCTCCCCAGCTGCCATTAACCTGGCAGTTAATGACACATAAATGCCAGCTAGTGAAAAGGATGTCAGAGGAAACTACTGCTGGGTGTCAGCCGTTACCTGGCCACTCCTGGCTTGGAGGAAATCAATACTGTCTTAAGTGATGTGGCTTAAGGGATAGAAACTGTACCCAAACCTCTCTGCTGCTGCTGGGGTCAGCCCCTGTCTCCATACAAGCTCATATGGATTTGACGCTTGTGTACCCTGAACAAAATAGCAGAAAAGTGCCCTTTCAACACCCCTGTGACTTTTGACATACAAGAATGGACTAACGCTCACCTGTTGCAACAGTGCTTTTAGCTCTTGTGATAAATCCCACCTATTAGGAACTAGGAGCAGTAGGTATGCGTGTTATTAATCGAGTGGAAAAATGGATCAGAATGTAGAATATCCATAACATTTAAAATATCAGCCCGTGACATTTGTTAGGGGCTAAGCAACTACAGACCCTCTTCAAGAAAAGGAACAAGTAATAGGTTTATTCATGTCAAGGCTGAAGGCAGATACAGATCTAAGAAAAAAAACCTATACATTTTTAATAAAGAATCTAATCAAAAAGCTACCCAAAAACGTTAATGTTATGACAATAAACGAAAAAGACCCTGAGACATCCGCTGTGAATTGTGTCATTCTCCTCCCGTTCAACAGCCATTAAAGCATTAGGGCGTTAAGAACATGAGAAAGATCACCAACAAGAGGCCATGTGGCCCATTGAGCCTGCTGTAGGTTCCCTCGGACCTCAGGCATGTCTCCCTGTTCATGCTGAAGACGTCCCCATGCTTGACTTTGTCAGTCCCTTTTAGGATTCTGAATACTCGAATCAAGACTCCACGGCGGATTCTCAATTGAAAACTAAAATGGTCTTTTTGGCCTGTTTGAGCAGGATATTCCATTGCAATATATCTGTTACCTGACAGCAATATATATATTTTTTAATATGGACACAGCTTTGTAATATCGTGCAAAGGTGTGAAACACCTGAAGAAGGCTCCACGGCCGAAACGTTGTGACCTAAGAAAGGTTCTTACCTTTGAGGCGCAGTGACTGTGCAGTTTCTGCATTCTGCGTGCAAACGGCTGCAAACATTCTTGTCTGTAGGTCACGCAGAGAAAACCGTGGCTGGGTAGCTGGCACTATGCCACTGGGTGGGTCTTCCTGTAGGCATGACGTCGAATCAGAGTTTTTTTCTGCGTTTCCCCAGTTTGTTCAACTTTGATGGGAGCCAGCGGTGTTGGGAACGGACGAGCATTCATCCATCCTCCGAGATCCGCGCTCTTCAGAGGGGCCAGTTGTTGAGGCCGCCGCCTGGAGTGAAGGAGTTTCAGTGCTGTGACCCGGGCTTTATTCCCTGTTTGACTGGAGTCTTGGAAGTGTGCTCCTGGGCCGCTGGTACAATAGAGGCGACAAATCTCTTTGAAGGGATTACCGTATAACGCTTGATTAGGGTGGCGTTTCAGGTAGGCTAACGCTAACGCTAATCAGTCATTAACGACTTTGTAACCTTTCGATTAAGACTTTGGGGGGATCTGGAGTCACTGCACCGATGAAGCGAAAACGTGTCGAGGAAAATGAAGTGCCAGAACGGTAATATCGTTTTGATGATGTACTTGATTTATTTCCCTGGCCACCTGAGACGTTTTATTAAAGTTACCTCCACTTTTGTTTTTTGTGATCGTCCACAATTAGGGTAGAGTAATTATGGAGTTCTATCCAGTCTACAGCTTTCTAAAACTTTGGACAGCGAGTAACTGCAAGTAAGACATGTAAACTGCAAGTGTTTTACACTTCAAACAAGCATACAGATCTGAATTACATGAGAGTATATACAACAAAAACATCAGTAGTAGAAGTTTGGCCGAAAAGCGATCGAACGATTAAGATTTAGCTCACAGCACATTTAAAATGTCTAAAAAATATATATTGGGCTTGTTGACGTTCAGGACAATGAATTAAGCCCGAACCTCTCACGGCAAAGTCAAATGTTCAGGCATTCAAGACCTTAACCAATTTTTGAAACACGTAATGACTTTTACAAATCCGGCAGCCTTCAGAAAAAAAAAAAACATTGTGTTTAAAAACAGTTGTATATCTTTGTCAAGGCACACTTGTTAATTAAAAATACTCTATTCAGTATTTCTAGTGTATATTTTATTATGTTTGTCTCATTATTGAGATAATTGATTCTCCTTTCTTAAGTGTTTTCGCCTCAAACAAATTACTAATTTGATTTTCAATATATACAATATATTAAGAACTAGAAACACATGCTGCACCTTTATGAAGGAAATATGTAGGAAATAGATTGCCCAGTGTTTCTCTAGTGGAGCATCAAAATTGACTACCTTACACCAGCATACTGTGCACCTACACAAATAGCCACAAATAATTAAACGGAATGTCCTTCGGTTCTGAACTTTCAACAAGCCAGGCTAAACCTCGCCGTTTCAAACAGAGAAAGACAACGACTGCAGGTGAAGGAAGCATCGCCGAGATTTTTATGACGATTTATTTTTGTCCTCACAAGCCCATTCTCTTCCAATAAAGCCGGTGGTGCGTTAATCGATTCCTTCCAACTGCGTCTAATAGACGCGCATAACATCAAGGGCAAAATCCAGCAGTAAAATGCGTTGGGATAATAGTGCCACCTAGCGCTGCTTTAAGTGTACTTCAGGAAGGCCTTCATTACGACATGCTGTAGCAGCGGCACCTCAGAGGGAGCAAAAACACGCCCCCAGAAGTACCGATACATAGCCAAATTTTTAAAGCAGTTCTTCTGCTGTCAGGTACGATATGTAGATCAAAAGCTTCTCATACAAGATAATTCCTTATTTTTAATTTATTTTTAACTTGGAATCTGTTCATTAACTTGAGGACAGACTGAACAAGGTTCTATTTGCTAAATATCCTGGCAAAACTAGACCCCGAACAGGGAATTATTGAAACTAGAGACTGAGGTAAGAAAACAGCCCAACAGTCCCGAAAAATAGTTCTGGACGATTAAGGGGCCAGCTGGACTCAGACGGGCAGTTGTTAAAGGAATGAGCTAGGGGAGCCGTGTGATAAGTATTCCACACCCTGAAAGAAAAGTTGCAGACCCTGAGGACAGCAGGTGGCCCAACAGTGAACAGGGGTGTGCAGACAGTGGATCTTCATACAGGACGGGGAACAGGAGGCACGGGTTTGCACAGAATGTAGTCGGGACCACCACCCCCCCCCACAACATAGCTTGGCTGATGAAGCCGACTCAGTGTTCCTTGGTCCGAAGAACAGCTTCACCAGCAGCTTGGGAAAAACGCGCTACAAGCAGCCGAACACATGCTGAACGAAGGGCTGTTCCCCTTTCTCAGCGCCCAGTCGAAGGAATCAACGTGCGTTCGTTGGCTCCACTCGGCGTCTCCCCTTTGCATCTCCATTGCAATACACTCCTTGCAGCTCAGAAACCTACCAGAGTCAGCCCCTCCTTAGAATGGACTTCCTCTTATACAAGAAAAGGGATTCATGGCTTGTTCATAAGCAAAGACATATTTTAATATAAAACCAATTGTAAAAAAGATCATACACATCCCAGATCTTTGTAATTCAGCTTTATATAAATATTGTGCAAATACATGTCTTGTTACCATGTAATAATCTACTGTCTGAAGGAAGCAAACAGTTTTTACCTGGTCTCTGCGAAAGAAAAAGGCCATCTCTCAGGGTTTAACCCACCAGCTCTCCACCTGGTCCTGCTGGTGCCCCCCACACCTGCTGGTTTCTGTTCCAGACGAGACGCAGTGACGCAGTCGAACGCTTCGTGGACTTAAAAGTACAAGATTCACGTCAACTGTTTGCTTCCAGCTCTTAAAACACGCTGGAGCTCCAATCGATGTGTTTTGTAAGTGAAATAAAATCCCAAACTTGTGCCTAGAATAAAATGCAAATATTCCAATGAAGCAAGTTCTTAGATCAACCAAGGCCTCAGTTATCTCATGAAGGTGGGCTGGAATGGAAACACCAGCCGCTGTGTGTGGGACACCAGCGCCAGGATTGGGAACCACTGGGTTAAACCTTCCCAACAACGGACTGGAAGAAGATACAGTGGTCCAGTGTGTGGACTTGAAGGGAAAAGAAATTAAAGACACTTGACACTAATTGAGAAATAGTACAAGTGCATTTAGGGGCTTTGCAGGGAAGGCAAAAAAGGCAGTTTGTAGTGGAACACATTCAGAGATCATATCATTTCCAGAGATCTGAAGCAAATCCAAAAAGATGTGCTATTTCCCTAATGGGGAAGAGGGGATGGTCACTCCAAGTAATGCATCTTGAATAGATATCTGAACTTAAAAAAAGCTATAATGTCTTACTAAGCCCTGTCAGAACCAACGTGACACTTTGTACCAATTCACAAAAATAAAACTCTGCAGGTTTCGGAGGAGGAACTGAGGTTTTTCGCCCTTTCAAACCGACTACCGAATTCTACCGTTCGCGATTCAAGTTTTCGAACCAGGCAGCTACGTCGCAATTGACCCTCGATTTAAAAAAAAAAAGGAAAAAAAAAAAAGAATACAAGTCCTTTATAAATTATAACACTGCTCTGTCCACGCTGGCCGTTGCCCGGCCTGGTGCCGTCTGTGAACGTCTGCATGCAGTCCGCAGCTGCTCTCCAGGAGCCGACACCAGCTGGCAGAGCACCCTGGGACGGCACCCTGTTAGCTGAGCAGGCACCAGGGCGTCTCGGTCTGGTCACACTCCAGGTGGATGTTGACCACGGTGCAGGGCGCCCCGCTGATCATCAGCTCCTTCCGGGCGTCCACTCTGTAGCGCAGGCTCGTCAGCCCACCTTCTTTGTCCACCTTGAACTGCTCCTGGGCGGGAAAGACGTGCGCTTGGAATCACATGTTCAGCCCCATACTGTACATCCACTGATTGTTCATACAGAAATTGTTGGAGCACACAGATCGTCGCAGACTTTCTTCTTACTAAAGAGGGAGAGGATATTGCTCCCACCGCTATACTGGGGCATTAGGACCCACACAGACTGCAGAACTAGAGCGACCCCTACTGGCCCCTCTAACACCTCTTGCCAGCAGCAGCCTTGGCTTTCCCAGGAGTCTCCCCTCCAGTCAACGGTTTCGGTACAGTAAGTTAAGTAGCTGGCCTTTGCAAAAATTTCTTTCCTGATATTTACAAAAAATTAGCAAAAAATGCAATATCTGTTTGATCATTTCCAAGTTGCTTGAGCGGCTTTGCTGAAGGCACCACTATCTAGCGTACGATCATCCAAAATGTTTTTCAGTCTGAGTGGAGCGTTGCTTATCTGATTATAAGAAGTACAGACGTGTTTTAAACACAGATTGCCTCCCTTGTGTTTTTATTTCATTATAAGATTTTTCCTTACGGTAGGTTACGCTTACCATATAAATTTGAATATTTTGTCTGTAACCCTCTTTTGAAAGAGCACAATTGGAGATTGTCACACCAAATTAACGAGCAATTCTATGTTTTAGTCCCGAATGTACTACAATATTTATTTCAATGGTGATGAATAAAGTTAGGTGCTCAAACTGATGATTCATTTTGAAACTAGACAAAGTGGCATTGTAGTAAGAAAGAGAAGCAGCAGCAAAGTTAGATCCAGGAGCCGCCTGACAATGACAACGACCATGTAAAACTGTATTCGTCTTCAAGTAAACTGTACCTGGAGGAAATACTGGGGAGACACAGACTGTTATCGTAAGGGGCACCTGAAGGTGTCTTGCAAGGTATCTAGGTATTTGCTTACTGGTAATTAAACATTTTCCTCTGAAAGCTTTATAAAATTAGACTTTGTTGTGATGCTGCTTGATATTGGTGGACTAAAAACAGGAGTGCGTGGGTTTCTTTCACCTTTTAATTTAATCCCTCTCTGAACTGATGCATGCCTTCCAAGTTTTCCCTGTGACTCCCTGTCTGGACAGATAACGTTCCCCATCGCTCTCGCTCTCCGGTCGCCTTAACCAGCAAGGGCCAGTGTGCAGCGCCTCTCGCCCTGTTCAATTCACCTCAAGCGCAGCTCGCAGGCTGCTCTTGCGCCTGCCCGACACCTAGTGGCCGCTCGGGGCGCTGCACCGCACGGCACGGCCGCGCCTACCTGCTTCTGCGCCGCCACTCTCTTCTGGTCCCGCTTCCTCCAGGCGGGGTCGTGGATGTGCCGGAATGTCTCGTACCCCGTGGTTATTCCGCTCGGGCGGAAAAGCTGGATTTGGACAAGAACGCGAGTGAAAAGGGGGCGATGAAACTACGGCAATGAAACTGGTACGTCAGGAAAGATCAGCATCAAGGCATAAGAGTCAGAAGAGGAAAGTGTTGCTTGAGGGATTTCTATGCTTTCTATGAACTAAAAGCTGACAGCAGAAAAAAAGCATGGAAAAAATTATACATTTTTTGCTCTTTTACATCTTAAGTATCTTAACTGATATGTCTAAAGGTCTCTGAACCATGCACCCATCCAACTGCTATAGAATTAGTCTTCTTTTTCTTGCTAATGGAGTAAGTTGTCAAAGAATCTGTACAAATTTCAAGGCGCGCAGCTAGCAAGACAGAATAGATGCACGGGTAATCGTCCTCTTTCACACTCCAGGAGTCTGGCCTTGGAAAAGCATGGCGAGAAGCAGAACATTTGGGTGTCATTCCGTGTGTTTTCACAGATCCCTGAAGACATCTACAGCATATTACATGCTGCAAATAACCGACGTTTTCAAAGGAAGCCATTAAAAGTAGCATTTGAAAAAAAACACGAGGTGTGAAGACTTGTAAACATTTCAGAAGTGTGGAATACTGTATTTGACCTTGAGGAATCCATCATTATTCCAAATCTTTCCGATACTGTGGTTTATCAGACGATGTTCACAAGGCAGGCTGCACAACCGAACAGATGGAAGTTAGACAGGTTACCTGTAGCCCTGCCATTTTCAGACGTCTGTAGAACTCGTCATCCTCCCTGCCCCATCCCCAGAACCTGTTCGACATCCCGTTGCACTGAAAGGGAAAAACCGGGAGGGGTAAAAGCCGGCGCTCGAACCCGCCGCTCGTCGGGCGAGTTCGGGCCGTGACTGCACCAGGTGGACCGGGACCCCGGCCCACCGTGGGGATGGCGGTCCGAGCGGAGCCGTCTCCCCGGGGCTCCGAGCCGGAGCTCCTCCGGGATCCACCCCACACACTTCCTGCTCCGCGCGGCCCCGCGGTACAGAGGCGAAACCCTCGGACACGAGTTCAGGCCCGGTGCCCGCCGCAATCCTGACGGGCCCCGGCTCCGGATCAGTGCCCAGAACGATTCACTGGGCCTCAAGAGGTACAGATGGTTTTGGTTTTGGGAACGTTCGTAGGCTCATAGCGTTCAATCCCGAACGTCATGAACTTACAAACGTTCCCAAACCAAAACGTTTTTTCCCTTTAACCTCTCCCTCATACAGATAAAAGAAAACACACAAACGTCCACAACAATTTTCTATTTTTTTTTTGGGGGGGGCGAACTAAACAGTTCTATTCACTTATAATAGCGGTGTGGCTCCATTCCTGATCTTTCCATTAACTTTCAGGTTTCGAATTAAAAGGGGTTCCCTGTCTGGGAGGGGGGGGGTCTCACCATCTGGTAGTGCTGCTTGGTGAGGAGCAGGATCCCTCCCACGTAGGTCTTGTAGTGGTAGAGGGGGTGCAGCTCGGGCGAGGCCACGTGGAAGGGGCCGCGGTCGGGGAAGCCGTAGTCCAGGGCCTCGTTCTGGGGCAGCAGGTCCACGTCGTGCATGGCGACGTAGTCGGTGTCGTTCCCACTCTCCGCGAAGCCCGCGTTGATCAGGGACGCCCTGTTGAACCTGTCAGCAGAGGGGGCGGGGCCCCGAGTGAGCCGGCCTGCCGGACGAAGCCCGGGGGGGGGGAAGCCTTTTGGAAGAAGACATCCAAACGTGATCCGCGAACGACATCATCGGAGGGGGCCGCACCACCTGCAGTGTCCACCAGAGGGCGCAAGCCCCCACGGGCACGCGTGGAGAGCCCCTCCCCTCGCACATGCGGGGCGACAGGAGAGACTTTACAATGGCTTACAAAGCCCTTCATCACCTCAGGCCCTTTTATCCGCAGGAGTTAAGCAGGAGCATTTCATCTGTTGCCAAACATTCTGCAAGACCACAAAATACAGAAATCTGGGGCTAAAGCTGTAATTCTCCACAGAAGTTCAAGTAGGTACCTACAAAGCAACAAGTTAAGGTTGATTCCATGCTGAAAAGAGAAGAGACAAGTGTGACAACTGAAGAAGGCTCTACAGCCGAAACATTGTGTCTGTTTTCTTTCCTTTTCAGCATGGAATCAACCTTTACTTGTTCTGTTATTTTCCATGCTTCAGCATCTCTGTCCAAGTTGAAACAGGAATGCAGACACTGTAGGCTCTTAAGTCTCACTTGAAAAGACTTTTCAAGGTGCTTTTGTGTAACTTACTGCTACGGGATCGGAGTTTTGTCACGACCTCTGTAGCATTTTCAAGAGCAGTGGCGTGGCTCAGGAGGGGTGCAGTACATTGCAAAATTCTTGCACTAATTTTGCAATGTGCAGCTTAGAAGAATGCAGCTATTTCCTGAAAAGGCATTAAGCGCAGATAACAGAAAACACATAATACTGACACTGACACGACAGCCTTGCCATTTTAAAAAAGGCACTCCCAAAATGAATGCAATTTTTCCACAACACTATTAAATCAGTCAAACATGCAACACACTTCCACATGACCGTACACATCAGGCCCTGCGTGACGCACACAGCCAGACTCCCTGAGCTGGATGCGTTTATATGGGCTCCATTATGGATTGTCTGCAGCTTATCGCCGTTTCCTTATTGACAGACAAGGCACAGCTGTGCAGCTCAGCCACGACAACCTGAACCAAACCCTCTGCCCCACCGGTACTACCGGTCTTACCGGTAGTGGTCCACCTGGTTGATGACCAGGATCTTGTGGCGGATCCTCTTCTTGTTGAGGAAGGCGTGCATGTAGGGCACGAAGACCAGCAGCTCCTCGAAGCGCTCCCTGAACGGGACGAGGACGGCCAGCTTGTGCGGACCCCAGGAGGGGTCGTCGGCGGGGGGCGCCGGCCGGTCCGGCGGGCAGGGCTGGCGGGGCAGGGCGCCCTCCTCCAGCCCCGGCCTGCCCATGTCTCCGGAGCAGCTGAGCTGCAGCCACAGCAGCGAGCCCAGGACCACCACCAGACACAGGCAGAACAGCTTGAAGACGTTGCACTTCCTGGCCAGGAACCTGCGCAAGACAGCAGAGCACACAGAGCGCTGCAGCATTCACCTCTGTCCGACAGCCCAGGCCTGCCACTTCTTTCTTCCTCTCAGCAGCACACACACACCACACCGCGTTTCGAACAACCAAGCCAATGCAAAAAGGTGTGCCCACAGCTGGGCACACTGGATGTCTTTACATTGCTTAAAAAGAAAAACTAGCCAGGTACAGTATTTTTGTTTTTTGCATTGCATGCACAATACTCTTCACATTTTTGTGCCCAGCTAATGAATCAAATGAATGAATGAATCCCTCAAGATCATTTCAAATCTGACGTGCAATCACTGGATTCAGCACCATCAACGTTTTCTCTTTCTAGGACAGGCACAGGCACAGGCACCCCGGGGTCCTTGAGAGCTGCCTTTGCTTCTGGTTTTCAGGCCATCTCACACCGTGATGACGTCCCCGCACCGCTCAGCTGTGTTTTCCAGGGCTTAAGCAGGCGTAACTTGAAAGACGGCTCTGGAGCAGGGGTGTCAAACACAGCTCTCGGAGCGCAAGGTGTGTCCTGGTTTCCATTCCAGGCAGAGCTCCCAGATGCACGGCAAATCCGATTATTTTACCTACTGCCTGAGGGTCGGATTTCTGACCTGGCCCCACGGTGCTTTATGGTTGGGTGTACTTCTGAAGACGTGAATGTGATGAAGTGACTGTTTTCGGTTAGACATTGTAAAAGACCTTAAGAAACAACCCTACAGGTGTCAAAGTAAAATAACCAGGCTCATATTTAATTGATAAATGGGGTTGGATGAAAATGGGGAAGACAATATTCCCTCCAGGAGCTGAGTTTGAGACCCCTGCACCCACCCCTGACACAGAGCTGGTCTGGCCATAAAACACGTCGTTCAGACGTCTTGAATGGCGCCACTGTGCAATTTAGCAGCCACAGGCTACATTCAGCACGCTGTCACCAACTCCGATTGAGGAGAAAACCAACAACAGTTCATGCCGAAGTGCTCAAGCGCTGTCTCCAGCAAAAAGCTAAGAGTGGGAATACCGCAGAAGCAGATAAATTCAATATAACTTTCCGCGTTAATATACGTATACTGTTATCGCCTGTTTCTTTGACAAAAGGTGTGGGTACTTTCCGAATACGTGCGGTTTTCAGCTTTCTACCAGAACGGGTCACAACTTGTTTGACTCGTTTCACTTTCTTAAAGATTTTTTTTTCAGTGCGCCCAAACAGCAGAGCTTGTTCAATATTCATGAGACACAGATTCAGAAAGTTCATCTTCCAGTGCTATCACCACCCACTCCGCTAACTTCGGGTTTTATGAAACTGCATGGTAAGAACAAAAAAACGATTTGCATGAATGTGGAGTCGACACAAAAAAAGTGATATAAATAACTTCGCACGCCTCTGCGGAATTCCGAATTTAAGAACAGATCACGAAACTAAAAGTGTACGACCCTGCTTTCAGGTATGCTGTGCAATGCCAGTAGACACAAAAGTCAGGCATATCGTTTTACTTACAAAGGACGCCCCTGAGGCGCTACAATCCTTTGGCTTTGGCATCGGCTACGAAACAAGTTAACAAAAATACACAGAGAACAAAAGAACTATACTCCGGCGATATGGCAAGAGAAACAAAAGGAATAACAAACATAAGTAATAAAACGTGATCTCCGCACCACTGTCTTCAACTTGAAAAGTGTCCGAAATTTCAAGATATTAGAAATCGGGCTTCTTAGTATGAAGCCATACTTAAAAAGCCAGCCTGGCCAGAGGTGAGAGAAACTGCAGTGCCAAATCATATTAGGAACCGGTCACATCAACCACCGTGTACCCCCATCCTTGCCTTCCAACAGTTTATTTAATAGTAGTTTCTTACAAAAAACAGCAATTAATTCAGTTGTTTCGATGCAATGCACTCAATGTTCGGACTGTGGCAGTACCCAACACGCCCCCAGGCTAGAGGACTGTCCTTACCGTCTGTCTTCTTTGAAATAAAGCACAGGCTTTCTCCGGGATGAGTACATCATCTCCGCTGACTTCGAACTTGACCGCCCTGTAACTCGCTTTCCGAAACGGGAGCAGGGTCACTCCTTGTAATAAGCACCACTGCTAGTACTGCTGCCTAAAAGTATCGGGACACTTATCGGCGACCTCTTTTTTTTCTAAAGCTGAACTTGTCCATTTCTGTGGATTTCCTTTTCTTTTATCATTTGAAAGATTTGTATCTCCTTCCGTTTGCCTTCATATTTTTGTAGTCACCAAACGTGTTCCTCTTTGTGACAACGCCACGGTAGCATTATGAAAGAAACGTATATTTACTCGCTGAATGAGACATTTTCTTCTCCATCTAAGAAAGAAATAGGTGTCTTGACAGCCATAACTTTATACCATTTCCACATATTACATTTAAATTCACTTACACATATGCACCTAATCTGTTATACTGATACTGATCGAGAAATTTCGACGCGTCCAGCGAAACACTACGATCTGACTCAAATCATATGGAATTACATTATTTTCCTTTTTTTTAACAAACGCAATTTTATTCCACAACACCTAATAATTGACGGCAATTCTACACGCTGGCTGATTTCAACTGCATTCCATCTGAACTCTGTCCCTCCCGGAAACCCGGAGTAGTACACAAAGGTTCCTAGTACGACAGGACTCGATCGACTAAAACACGCGTTAAATCTTTACCCAACGAAATGCTACACAATTAAACATATCTCCTGCGACTCTCCTCATTTTGTGCGTTTGAAGAAATAAGGAAGAATTGTTCCGGACACGCAATACGTATAAGCTTTTGTCAAACAACATTAGGACTGCTCCGTTTAAGTTTGATTTCTTCAAAGAAATGAAGACATGAAGATGAGAAAGATCCAAAGAGAGCAGCATACACTCGAGTATGTGCACGCACGTATAATTACACGCATATTATTTTCAGACATGAAAAAACTTCAGGACAACGTGGACAACATACAGTACAAAAGAGTCACTGAGTACCAATAGATAAGTACGTTTCAATAAAGCAAAACAACCACAGAAACTGAGTATAATGAAGCTATACACTATACTAGCAAAATCTAGTTATGATTAATAATTTATGAGGGTGCCTTTTGCTTTAGGCAAAGCAACAAGAAAACACTTAGGTCGTGCATGTGAGAATCTGACCCACAGATCCAACCCAGCAGCTTCCTAGAAGAAGCCTGGGTATCAGCTTCTACAGCATGGCTGGGTAGCTTGTCCCACACTCCCACAACTCTATGTGTAAAGAAGAGGCTCCATTACTTGGTTTTAAGTGCACTTTCACATTGTGATTTGGTTTTGGATGTGATTTAATTCACTGGGATGCTAGAACGTATGTGAAGGAACTACAATAGTGAGATTTAAATCTCAGAACATACCTAATAAATGTACCTGAGCTTTAGAACTCCTAAAATTAGGACAGATACAGGACTGTTTGGCATGTCTAACGTTAACCAAACATAGTGGTGAATACCATGTGCTTTGAAAATATAAAAAACCGCAAGGACAATGGACGAGAGATTTTTATTTCTCAGTGCATCAAAAAAAAATTCATGAATAGAAGTTTCAGGTTTACAAAGGAAAATGTGGACAAAACTTTGACTAAAACCCATTGTCTGCATTAATTAATAGTTTTTGGGAAAAACCCAAACAGAACAGTAATGAAAAACAACCAAGTTGAAGTCTACCAACATACAGCATTTAAGAGCCCAGTGGTTTTAAACATTTCATGAAGCTAAAATAAAAATAAAAAATTGAAACAACTGCCATTTCACAGAAAATCAATCCACTTTCAAGTTCTGTGACACGTTCTTATAAAAACAATACTGATGATTCAGAAAAACAAGTGTTCAACAGTATTGCAATTTCAGGTCTGTTCATATCTAAATTAGGCAAAAACCCGATGGTTCCTTAAATACAAGCTTGCAGTTCCAAAACTCAGTTCTTATCTTATTTTGATTTGAGTCTTAATTTTATGCCCGAAAATGTATGTTATTTCTTAATCTGTCCGAGCAATCTTGTTACTTGAGTGGAAAAAAAAAGGAGAAAAACAATTTGGGAGCAGTAAATAAAAAAAGAACTTGAAACATCTGTATACAGACAAACACGAAAATTTTCAAGGAATCTGGATGTTTATTAAACCACGTCAAGAAGATGAATAAAAAAGATTTAGAAAGTATGTCTCACACTATAGGACCACGGCTTGTGACTAACACAAGACTGGGAGTAAACATGAACTGGAGAGGTCTCTCATCACTAGGGTCCTCCTACCCAGTCTAAAGGCTTGGAGTTACAACTGCACATCTTTCCAGACCCTGCTTTATTCTAGAAAACTGTTCATGGAGGAGCAAAGCAGTGAATGCCGGACAGATTTGGAGACAGCATACAAATCCCATAATCTTCCAAGCCAGATCACAAAGTTAAACCTGCTATTCTTTACAGAAACAAATCAAACACATAAACAGAGCACTATAAAACAATCACTTTGATTCAAATCTAATCTAGGGCTGCCAGCGTCGTCTGAGAGATTGAAATGACACCTTATCCAGACTTAAACCCTTGTAAAAACAAAACAGCACCTAAGAACTAAACTGTAAATCAAAAGAAAGGAAATGAAGGAAAGAAATGTGAAATTCAAAGATGCATACTACTTAATAAAAAGAAACAAGGTGAAGGTGGGTAACAGTAGCAATCAGAAAACTCATTACTGCATTAGGTATCATACTGCTGAGTAATGTACCTGAAAAGCACTTGGAGTAACTGCCTACTAAAACAGACTCCCAGATCCTTATACTCTAATCTCTGTACTACCCTCCACACCCCATAGAGAGATGAGAATAATATTTTATTCCAGGACATTTATGGGAAATGCACAGTAATTGTGTCGTCATGCCTTGACCTTCAGCGGTTCTGTTTCCCTTTGATTTTACAAAGATTGCAAGAGCAACTGAGCATTTCAGATAATTTTACTTAAAAAAACAACAGCCGATCCCACAGATTAAATGATTATCCAAACGAAGAGAAATCCGTTCCGTATTTTGGATGCAATTCAGCCACTTGAACAAATGGTACTGAAGGAGCAGAAAGCAAGGGTTTTAATACAGTATTACACGCCACAAGACCATCAGTGCAGTGCTCTTGCCTCGGAGCCTGCATCTCATAAAAGCTGAAATGGAGCAAACTGATGTGCAGTGGGAGTCTAGATCCGCTGCCCTGTATCTGTGATGTATAATACAGCTAATGCAATTTAATGTTGGTTTAAATACCATAGTTCTGACCAGGTCTTGTAAAGAGGTCTTGGACAGCATCCCGCATCATTTAAAAGCCATACTTGGACACTACCAGATGAGTAAAAAAATAATGAATTCCTCAGATTTATACTGAAGACTTTACGAGACCAATAATACACGGAATACCGCATCACTAAATCACTGGGCTTGAGTACAGGATTCTCAGTATATGGCCGTCTTGGCTAGTATAGTCTTATGATGCACCTCTTCCATGGGTTAACAGAAAAGCTCACCAGGTATCTTCAGGATGTCTTTGTACCTTGTATATTTAAGTGGACACGCTTCACTGTAAAAACGTAGAAGCTCCAATTTTTACTTTTCTGCATTGTAATATATCTATGTTATCTTGATGGCTGTTTAACCCTTTCTTACAAAAATAATCTCCATGTCTAGCTAAACAGTACAGGGAGACGGTACTGGATATAATTTTGCCAACAGGCATTTCTGAGTCAGGTGCTCCTCTCATGCCACACTGTGGTGTACAAAGTGGCCTTAAAACAAATCCTGTAACAGTTAAAAGGCACCAAAATGGTTGCCCAACAAAACAAAATTGAAGTCATTCGTTTTCAGATCACTATATGCCTGAGACATTAAGGATTATTCATCTTGGTCCAGGATCTCTGTCCTGCTGTGCTCCAGAACTGCAGTGCACAATACCTCGTTTCAACT
Source organism: Lepisosteus platostomus (assembly GCF_059453375.1). Classification (NCBI taxonomy): domain Eukaryota; kingdom Metazoa; phylum Chordata; class Actinopteri; order Semionotiformes; family Lepisosteidae; genus Lepisosteus; species Lepisosteus platostomus. The sequence continues at coordinate 41,997,120 of NC_142623.1, forward strand.
TCACACCAAACCAACCTTACAAAGACAAACTGCATGGTTAAGTGGTGCAGTCATCTGAAAAGGTTGATTCTGAACTGCTTTAAAGGACATTACAATGGAGCATGGCCAAATTACATTAAACAAAAACCATTTTATATATCCAGCTGAAGAAAGTACTGTAAACACTAAAACAATGAACAGATAGTTCACAGACTTTGGCTTTTTGTGAGAATATCAAAATATCAAAGTTTTAGAAATTTGATGTAGCAATTGTATACCATTAGGATATGATTTGGTAGAATTACTGAAGAAAAAATATTTTGAACAGAGGATCTATCACAGGCATCTATATCATGAGATATAATCTCATGTTAAAAAATAATCCTTAGTTTTAAGGTTGCCTAATTATCCCACTTCAACTTATTTGGGGGAAAAATATATAACAATATCACCTTTTTTATTGTTTGTACTGCATAACCTGACAATTCATAAATACACTACTAGAGGGCGCTCTAGACTAGTTTCTTGGCCTCGAAGAAGCTCTTGAGGTGTCTCATCTGCCAGAAGCCAATGGCCACCAGGATCAAAGTCTGGATGATGGACCACCACAGGACCCGCTGGTTCGTGCTTTCGCTGGTCTGCCTGAAGCGCTCCTCGCGGTACTGTGGAGAGAAGCAGGGAAACGCGTCACTCTCACTGCCCCTGCCGCGGGGCCTGCGACGTCTCCTACCCCCACCCACCCCAAGAACTCGTCTCCAGTCTCAGCAGTGAAAAGCTTTCGTTCTAGCTGTCGATGTTCGCCGACGGTCACATCCAAGCTGCATCCTTGTGCAGGCTAGCGACTCCAGCGACTGAAAAAGACCCCCCAAAAAACCCTGCGAGACACACGCTTCAGAAACAGGAGTCAAGGGGAAGAGATACAGATACACGCTAAGGGTTAAACTACAGATCAACACAAATGAAATGAGGGGAAAAATGTGAAGTCAAAGGACATGTTCTACTTAATATAAAGAAAAGGGGTGAAGGCAGAAGAGTTGTTTACTCTCCAGGTAGCAGAAGCAAGCAGAAAATGCTTTATTGGATTAGGTATCATACAGCTAAGTAATGTAGCTGAAAAGCACTTGATGAAACCCTTATACCCTAATCTCTGTACTGGTCTACACCCAACTCCACATATAGAGACCAGATTCATATTCAGTTCTTGAAGCTTATGATAGATGCACAAAGGCAAGGCAAGACCACAGGTATGGACCCCCCCAGCCTCACCCTCTGGTAGTTCTGCTCCTTCTGGATCTGGTCCACCTGCTCGATGAGCTGCCGAACGCGGAGCTGCAGCTCGGTGAGCTTGTCCTTGGCGGCGATCTCTGCGTAGTTCGTGGCGTGCTCACCCACCTGGATGTCCAGGTGGACCCGCTGGGACAGAGGAAGGGGAGACGATGACCATCGCGGGACTCTGACCTCCCAGCGGGACTAACAAGCTCCAGCGAGAGATGATCATTCCTTACACTCCTACCGCACTTTTCTGGAAAGCTCAAAGCACTTTACAGGTAATGAGGACTCCCCTCCGCCACCAGTGTGCAGCCCCACCTGGAGGAAGCTCCAGTCCGCTCCCCACACACCAGCTCTCAGTGGGGAGGAGAGCAGAGTGATGGAGCCAGTTCAGAGACGGGGATTATTAGGAGGTCATGATTGGTAAAGGCCAGGGGGAAATGTAAGGGCTAAAAAGATACCAGAATACTGACACAAGATACTTTTTCCACTCACAGGGAAAGCTTTCAGTCAAAACTGAGCTCCTACAAGCTTACGGGAAGCTTCTCCGAGAAAACTAATAAAGAATTTGAATTTCATGGAACCCTGCGGGGACGGGAACAACAGATCTTGAAACGCTGCGTTACTCTCCAACACTCACTGGAAAAGCAAGCTGTGAGTTCTAACTCTGAACTGAACCGAAATACCACGGACCTCTGAATGAGACAAGCGGCTCTGCTGCGCCAGCCCACGATCACCTCGTGGACCCTCTCGAGAAACAGCTGTACGAGGCTCTTGGCTCGATTGGCAACTGTTGGACAGACTAGGGGGGCCAGGTGGCCTCCTCTCGTTCAGAACCACTCTCATGTTCTCACCCAGTGGTGGGATCAGTGGGATCAGCGATAATGCGGCAGGAAGCCGCGGCTGTATGAACGCGTACACTCCCGCGCAGTCCTTACCAGCATCCCTCCGGCGAACAGCGCGAACTTGGAGGAGTTGGAGTGCAGGCAGATCTGGTGCTCTCCGGGAGTGTGAGAGGTAAACGTGAATCTGCCCTCAGACCCATACTGGCGGGAGAGGATCACCTTCGACAGCACAGAGAGAGAGAGAGACACAGAGACACACACAGAAGGTCAGTGGACACAGGCGTGACCGTCCACCCCAAAACGGCAGAGTTTAAACTCGTACCGATAAACCTATTCCTTAGCCAGGACTACGGTCGATCCCCGGCTTCCATCTCCCGGCTTCCAAACCAGTTCCCACTCTTCCTTCACCGCCTCGGAATCGGAAACCGGGTCTGGATTGCAGAGGGAATCGGAAGTAAAAATCTGGAATGGCCCCTCCCCACCCCACCTCAATATTTCGACTCTTATGCTCGGATGCGACAGCAAATGTCTAAAAAAAAAAAAAAAAAACAAGGCGGATTTGTCTTGAGCACAAAACAGAAGCTCACTGACAAGGGACATACCTTCTCATCTGGGTCTTTGACTTCCACAAACATCCCCAGGCCTTGTGTAGCAGGCATGTACGCCTCTCTCTGCTTGTCGTACAGCTGCGTCCGGTAATTGCCTGCAAGTACAAGGGAATATCTTACAATGCACCAGCTAACCTGCAGCAGCGGTGCTAACGGGGCTCGGGGTCACCGACTAAGGTGTGCTCTGGTAATTCTTTCAGGGCTTGTTGATGGGGAGGGTCTCTAAATGAGAAAACCACGCTAAGCAATTTAAAATGAGCAGAGTTCTCCGGTTAACTTTATGGTCGGTCTCTAGACAAGACCATAAGAAGCAATAACGATTAGTCGCAGTGTGTAGAGGAGTCCCGAAAATTAAAGATGAGCCCCAAAACTGAAATTTTGTATTAAAGAGCGCGAACAACATCCGATCGAGACAAACAAGTGATATGAACTACTAACGCGTTCAGAAAACATGACGTGGGTTACTGCCCAGCTCTCTGTATATTACAGTGCGATGCAAGGAAAGTTTAGCCAAAAGGCTCAGCAACAACACCACCGAATCGGGGGTACATATGACAGTCGCCACAGGTCCACATTTCAAAAACACGGCAACTACCGGTTTAGTCGGACGAGTTCAGGAAATTGGCCAGAGCTACTGGCACGTCACACAATCACTAAGTGCCTTCTCAGGAAAGAAAAATAAAACAGCTATGCATATGATGCAACGTGCTATAAAATTAAGTTCCTTCTGAATTAAAAAAAAACATTTTTGCGCCATGCTTAGGCGATCCTGAACTGTTTAAAGTTTTGAGACCAACACAGCAGTGCTTGTTGGGAGGGCTGATCACCTAATCTGAATGCTGAATTACTGGACGCCTCAAAATTACCTATAACCATAGTTTCGTCTGGGATTTCCTCAATGAAGCATTTCTTCTCCGTCTCCCCGATATGGAAGTACAAGGCGGAGGAAGAGCCGAAAAGAAAAGTTAAGAGAGCCAGAGAGAACATGCTAAAACTCATTTTCACGGCCACCATCTTCACAACCGGGTGACAAAATAGGTAAAGCTCAGTGCGCCTGCGCGAGAACAGCAATGCCACGTAACCCCGCAGCAGCAGCCAATCAACGGTCGACCAAACAGGGAGCAGGGGATTGTGGTAGTTGTAGTTTTAGCCACGCCACAAAATTAAGGACGTATTAAGGAAACGTTTGAAGCACGGACTTTTGACCATACTCGTTTGCTTCTGAGGTGTGCTTGTAATACTCCACGTTGAGGCTTTCGACAGGTCATAGCTTTCTGTTACATTTTAGATGACATTTTATTAAAAAAAAACACATTAGCTATGATCAACACAACCCCTTTACCTTTGTCTCAACCCCATCCTAACTTATACGGAGTCTAGAATTTACATTTATTATTGAACATAGGATCTATTGAACTGCTCGCAAATTAAAACGTGCCATGATATGATAGTAAAGCACTTTGGAAGGGCACAGTAGTCTTGCCGAGGGCGCTGTTCAACACCGGTTCCAAAGCCCAATTCCCAGAGAACCCCTTTAAGAAGGTGTACAAGTCGCCACTAAATGAATCAAATCAGTCTCTGAAGACCTCGAACAAGTCAACCTTTTTGATTCTCTAAACGGATAACATTTAAATGAAGTGATTCAGAGGTCAGCTGAAACTTAAAAGGACCTACAGTTCTATTAATCGGACAAAATGCTTGGTCAATTAACTAGTCAATAAGGAATTCATGCTCTTACAGTATTAAACATGGCGATTCAGGGTGACCCGAGCCCAGGGCTGCAGATGCCAGCTCTGCATGAATTTATTCAAAATGAAATAGTTAATGTGAACGAAGCGGTGTTGTGCGGTGGTCTCCCAAAGGCAGACCTTGTGTAAAATAAAGACACAAAAATAGAAATTTAAATTACTTTAATTGAGTCAAAACCAGCGTTCAATTTCCAGCAGATTTGCAGAAGGTAACAGGTTTTCTTTTTACTTCTTCTGGGGGACACCACAAACCACTTGTTACAGCAAGACCCACTTATAGGGAAAAAAAAACATGACATGAAGAACTTATTTCAGTAGATGATGTTCCAATCATTCCTCTTTGGACAGCCGAGATTTCGCAAACTCCTTGAAAGCGTTATCTTAAGACTCATGCCCTTTACACCTTAGTGGTCCAGCTCCTTCAATAAATGTGATCATTAAAAACTATTCAACAGAACCACCACGGATCACCTTAAAATAAGCACATGGAAATCGTACACTTTCTGTTACAAATATATACTGTCATTCACCATCTGCCTCAAGTAGTCTAGGCTTTGTTCTTTAGTTTTATGCAGACATTTTTCATGCTAACCCACAACCCACCAAAGACAAAACTTATTTTTGTCAATAGAATCTCCTCAACACGTTACTTTCATGTTATTTAAAAGGGTGCCAGTATTTCACACTTCTTGAGGCAAGGACAGTGCATTCTATGAAGGAAAAACGCTTTTCATTTTGTTTAAAATATGTAGTTAGGGAGCACCAAGTTCCTGATAACTATCAAGATTTAAACAGAAAAACATGGCATCATAAAAAGGCTAATACTGGTATTCAACCCACATACAAAGCCATTTCTAATCAGAATTAGGAAACAAAACAGGAATGCTGTTTAAGAAGCTTTCCAAATTTAAGAACTGCCGCCTTCCAAAAATGTATGAGTTCTACTTGTGCAAAAATACTGATACCTTTAAAAAAAACGGGCATAGTCATCTGCTGTGTGTTGCGGTACCCCCCATCATGAATTTAAATATTGAACTTGGTCTTGTTTGCTATGGTGAAAAACACTGTACTCAGACTCAAACTTTCATCAGCTGCCTGCCTACCACCCTTCTGCCCAAAACAAGGCTCACGGTGCAAACAGGCTTTACCAACGCCTCCCCTTCAAGGACCTTAATCACTCATCAACGCCAATTTGATCCAAGCTTTGGTTTCACAGCCTCACCCCTGCTCGTGCAATTCTGCTAGTACGCGTAGCGAAAGGGGAGATACCTGCCACCTATTTTCAGCAAAAAAAAAAAAAAAAACAACCAAAAGGTTCATCTACAATATATAAACAATTCTGAATGGAAGCAAGGCGAGATTTTAAGTGTTCAGGACTGTGCTTCAGACAGCTCAATCAACACATCCTTTGTAAGTTATTAAACCACCGCAGATCTGCCAACGCCACTGATGCATCTGAAGTGCCCATTGTGCGATATGTGCCTTTGAACACATACCATGTAACAACAAAGCTTCTGCTTAAAATTAATAGACCATGGATGCAATGACTTGAAAATTTATAAGGCTGTCAATCTTGGTTCTATGAGCTGTGAGAGGCATTCTCTTCTGCTGCTTTCATAACGGACTGGATTGATCTCTTATTGAAGACGTATCGGCAGACATTGACGTTCCCCCCAGCATGCAGCAAGGTAACCGATCGCACCATGCTATTCATAAGGAGGCACGTCTATGCGAACCGCAGGGCGCGTTCCTCATCATCCTCATAAACTGTATGGGTCAGTGCTTTAAAAGGCTTGAAAGTTCAGTTTAAATATGGAACCACCTCATCTTTAAAAGGAGAGACTCCTTTAAAAAAAAAAAAACAGCATCAAATTCAATACAACTGTAAACAAGAGAGATCACAGCCAGTGCAAGAATAACAAGATAAAGACTCACTTAAACATAAGGAAAATACAAAATAAAATAAAGGTAACAAATTTTAGACAGGAAAAAAAAGGATAAAATGGACAACCTTTTTGCTTGTAGTGAAAAATAACCAAGAACTTAATTTAAAAGATTTTGATAATTAAAAGATTTTAAACATTTGGTTTCCTTGGAAAATAAAGTGAGAGGAAGAACCAATCTTGCTCTTATGCAGTTTCTCACTTAAGCCACCTGTTGATTACAAGTTTTCTACTGCACGTACTGAAAACACCTGAAGTCATTTGCTCTCATACCAGCAATTTACAGATATAGACACGGTGATTTAATACAATCTTCAAAAATTCACATTGATTTCTCGGAGCGCCGTTCCATCTGCCCCTTCAGTAGAAGCGCTTGTTCCTCTCCTGGCGTTTCTGGAAGACGACCGCCCCCACGACGGCGCAGACCACGATCCCGAGCAGGGCGCAGAGCAGCAGCAGGAAGACCTTCCAGCCGGTCAGCGGGGTGCTCCGGAAATTGCCCGTGGGGTCATCAATGTTGTCTGCGGCCGGAGAAACAGATCAGACACTTCTCCTTCTCTAACGACATCGAGGAAAGCATGGTGTAGGGAAACTACATTTTCAACACACTGGAAAATACTAAGTTCTTATTTTGCATTTGTTTTTTTTAACAACGCAAGATCAGCTAAAGAGCTGCATAAATAAACAATATTTAGCTATATAAGTGACCCCGTGCTAAGCCAGCCGGTTAATGGCTTCACTGCGATCTCACAATGCCCCTAATGCAATGATACAGTAGACAAAAATAAATTCAAACATGTAGGAAAACAAAAAAAGCCCACTGGCAGTTCACAGATTCAAAGAATAATGCATCCATTTATCTCTTATTTTGGTTGAAAGGCAAAAAGAAAACTGCCACAAAAGCAGCGCTTGGCATCAAAATGGAACCCTGTTATCAGAATGTCCAAGTTTAAACTAGGCTGAGAAAATGCCTTATTGGCTAAAACAAATTAAACACTCTGAAAACTACAGAAACAACATCCAACCTGCAGTGCAGGCTGTGCTGGCCTTTGCTGAACATTACCTTTAGGCGATTTGAGCAGGCTGACACTGGGCTCAATTTTGGTCCAGTCCAAACTGTCCTCCTCTGGAGTGTGCTCCACCATCAGCTGGTACAGCTTCATGGAGATGATGTCGTGGTTATCTAGGGAGCAAGAATGCCATTGAAGCGGTGTGCATGACTGCTCAGTTCAGTCCTTTATTAATTCGGCTGTTGGTTGCATAGTGCACACAAGTCACAGACAAACCCACCAGCAAGGTCGCCGGTAGCTGCTGAGGCCCCAAAGTAATAACCAATGGGCAGCCGGACTCCAGAAATATCGATGCACTCTTTCCATTCGTTCTTGTCCTCCACATCAATCATAACCTGTGCAAAAGGCAACATATGTGTTACTGATACACTCTGATCAGGCACTGCAAGCACCTCCTGAGACTCAGCTCAGCGCTGATGGGGTTCATTCGGAATACCTCAAATGCATTTGCAACGACTAAAAACAAACCAGCGTTCAAACACAGGTCAAGACACAAGGTTATTTTAATGAACACCGACGAGAGTTCCAAGGCATGCAGTGAACTTTGGGGAAATGTAAATATTCCCCATCTATTAAAAATGGTCTCGTTCCGGCAGGATGGCATTTTGATCTGATCTGATCTGGAGTGGGGACTCCAAGAAGTAATAAAGTCTCTAACTGCACGATCTCTCCACCACCTCTGCCCTGTAGCACAAACCTGGAATGTCTCCAGTTTTGGAAAACCTTGCTCCAAACCCGAGGTCCACACAAGATCATGGTAAACCCATTCTTTTACTTGCCTCCTAAAACAGAGCTGCCATTTTTTATTTTGCTCCCTTTTCGACAATCTCTCCTCTTGGCTCACAGCTCGCTCCCCTTCGTTGGGAGGTACGTCAACAGGGAAACACCCTATCCCATAGGTCGGAACAATACTTAAATGCACATGGAAAACGATTTTCAAGACATGCAAACGCAGGAGTCTTCATGTGAAAGTCTCTATCGCCCTAGCACCATAGTGCTGTGCCCTCACTGGAAACAAGAGGCTCATCTGTCACCCTTACTGTGAGTCTGCCTTTGGAGTAGCGAACGGCCAGGTAGGTGTCATGATCCCGGTTCCTGATCTCAGCGGAACATCCTCCCAGCTCAGACGAGCGCCCATCCTTCCCGTGGTCGTAGGCCAAAGATCCGTTGTTTATCATGGCGGAGATGTAGGGGAATGAGCGCTAAAGGCGACAGAACACCAACAACATCGATCCATTAATTAATCTGGATTCGGCGACACCCACACTCTCTGGAGGATCAGGACTGCCACTTCTCACTCCTGGCAGCCTGACTTTTAAGTCATTTTACACAGCACTTAAAAAAAAAAAAGCATCACCAAGAGAAACTTTCTTGTGCAGGACCTCTCTTTGCATTTCTCTTCTTCACCCCGATCCTGTGAAAAAGATCATCACCCTACTGCGTGTTTCTCCACAAATGTAGCTGCAAGATTTAAATTGTCTCCAAAACGAAAGTGTCATTAGAAAATTGCTCCGTCCGCATTTTGAAACACATTTAGAGAAAAGAAATAATTACAGTCCAGGCACATGTGTGAAATCGAGCAAACCAGCGCTTCACTGTCATTTGTTAGATCACACAGCAGCTGTAACAACTCCAAGTTGAGCCTCCTGAGCCTGGCAGTGCCCTCTGGCTTATTTCTTTACCAGAACAGATAAAAATAAAAATATAACAGACCCGCTGGATTCATTGACTGCTTTGTACACTTTAATAAAAAGAAGTCGCTCTTTTGGGAGAGGAAATCTACACACAGAGATATAAAAATCAAACAACATTCATCTTTCCAGAGTTACAGAAAACTCAAGCCGAGAAGCTGTCAAACAAAAGTTTGGGAAAGTAAAAGCAATTCTTCGGTCATCGGCGTTTCACCCAGCATTTATACTGGTTAGTTTAGAAGAGACAAAGCTTGGAAGAGACAGGCAGGCTGTGGCTGGTGTTATATAGGAAGGCAACAAGGAGAATGCTCAGATCTGACACAATGGATTCAGAAAAAAAAAACATTCCAGTCATCCCTGCATTTTCCCCAACAGTGACCAAGGAAGTTACATGGGGGGAACATCCAACAGCCTCAGGTATTTGAGAGATCAAACATCCAGATTTCTCATTTCTCCAAAGTATTCAAACCAAGCTTTTCATAAGGATTGGGAAGACACGACAGAAGCATTTGATCCTTATTTCCTTTACCCAATGAGTTTAATGAGTTCAGGTCACTTCCTGCTTTTGCATTTTCTGATTGTACTGCGGTACGTGAAATTCAGACCATTTCATTTCAGAAGCAAGGGGAAGTTATGGGATAAACTGTAAGTTGTCCCATCTAGCATACTTAGAGCAGGAGCTACTACAAGGCTGAACTACCAACCAGAACGCATGTTCTGAATCCATTGCTCAACAAATTTGTTATACAAACACCATCGTATCCCCTTTACGCAACAAACACGTCGCAAAGAAGAAAAGGCTGCCCATCACTCACGTCAGAAGCCTCATCGTTAGGGTACGTGTCTATAAAAATGGCCAACCCGTGGAAGTTATCTTTGCTTCCAAGCACAGGTCCTGCAGAGAGAAAACCGCATCCGTGAGTACAGGAACACGGGCACACTTACGTCCATGCCGTGCAAGTCGTTGCGGAAGGTGTCCACAAAAATGCCGAGGCCAACAAAATGGTCCTGGTTTCCGAAGACCGGCCCTGAGCGGAGGCAGGGACGGAGTGGCAGACATCGAAGATCAAAACCAGATAAAAAAAAAAATCAGAACAAGGTTTCCTCTGCAGCAGAAATAAAACTAAATCGAGCCGAGTGAAGAGGAAACCCTGAAGGCTGAAGTCAGGAGGGAGCAAACCACAAGGGGGAAACCCTTTCCACTGTGAGACGTTTGTGCAACACCAGTGATGTCCCGTAAAATAACATTTTCCAAACCGTACTGTTCTATTTGCTTAGCAATTTAAATCACAGATGAACCCATGCAAAATTAGCAATCTAATTCTCGTTTCGGTGCAGTAGACTCCTTCATTTTCATCTCCTACTAATTAAAAATTGTTCTCGTCTGCCACGCAGTGCAGACCTGTAATTAGTCCCTGAGCAGAAGCTTCTGCACAAAGTGAGCTACAGACCTAAGGGGGTGAATTAACACTGACAGTGGGCAGCTGCAGATTCATTTATCTCGGCTCCACAGTGTCCCATCTGAAGGAAAGTGCACAGAGCCGAAGTGATGTGACTGGGATAACACCAGCTGAGTCGGCAGAGAGCCAACCATCCTGGCAAACAAGCCCTTTTCCTCAGGTTTTCGGAGATCTACCCAGGAATGAAACTCTACAGGGTTTTTTTAAAAGGGGGATAGTTTAGACGTTAAGCCCTAAAAGGAGTTGTGACAAATTACCAGGCTGCAGTCTCTCTTTTGTGTACCAAATGGCAATGCCATCGCCATGCAGATTCTTCTTTCCAGATCCATGTACTTTGAACTGCACATGCATTTCCCAGTCCTTTAGGAAGCAAGGCTGCAAACAGAAAGAAGGACGCATCAAAAGCACTGACTGGATAAACACTGAATGCAAATGTGTTCTTGCGATTTAGGTGTAATCCAAATTTTAGAAACCATACACAACTATATTTGGATATTTTATACATATTATGCGATGTTACTATATTATAATATATTGTAAAGTGGGTGGCGGAGGTCGGCACTGTAATGCACGTAGAAAGAACTTTTTTAATGTATGGAAAAGGCTATTCCCAAACTGAGCTGGTAGCTCAAATATAAAAGGAAGGAGCGTAGGACAGTCTCTCCAGCTGTCCGCTCAGTTCTGGTGCGAATACACACACTTCACTGCCTTTCTTCAGTGTCCCTTTGTTTCCTCGGCAACCACACAGTCTCCCACTCCCCCCAGAAGACATACTAGCCCTAACCCCAGGGTGTCTCCCTGCCAACTTTCAGGTGGGGAAAGCGCAACCTCTACAACGCTGCAATACACATTATATACACTGTATTTTGTATTTCAATGGAGCTGGTGGACCAGTAGGGGGCACTCTTTCCTCTAGACCACAGTCTCCACACACTATTGCTCCAGCACCCTGAATGGAGAGACTGCTGTGGAAGGTGCCCCCTCTTGACAAGATGTTAACCTGACTACTGGGCTGTTAAAGATGCCATGGCTCTGCTCTGACGAGCAGGGGGTGTTATCCCTGGCCTCCAGGCTAAATGCAAGTCTGGGCTTGCACGTTCTGGCCTCCCTGAATTCCTCCCTCCGCCAGCTGATCTGGTGCGGCGCAGAAAGACCCACAGTGAGCTGCACCGCGTCAGTGGCAGATGGAGTCGGTCTCTTTCTAAAATGTGAGGAGCTGTGGGATCCCAATGGGTTACAATACAATTGTATTATTTCAGCTTGCGGATGTTTCAACTGCAGTGGCCTTTTTTATTAGTTCTGTTGTTCAAGTGGACACATGGGAAAACCCACATGGGAAAACCCACATGGGAATCTGGTTTCTTTCTACCGAGTCCATTTACTTACCACCGTGTTCCAGATGGAGCCTTGTTTGCTACGTTCGTCTGGCGTCAGACGAACATACTGGCTGGTCACTAAAGTACTACCCCAGAAATCCCACTGCGCCGAAGAGCCTGTTCCCACTCCTGCAAGATCAATTTAAAACAAAAGGTTCTGAGCAAAGAAGGTCAAAATCCCATCTTCCTTGAGATGAACATACTGTAGGTCACTCAAACAGACTATTTAAGTCACAGTGAATTCAAAATACTGACATGCTAAAAATGCTTGAGGTATGTTTTACAGGACTACATTTAGGCCAGTTTACAGGGCAGGTTATTAAAATAGGTCTCTGGTACAAGGGGCTTTACATACCAAATGCTGCAGGAGAACAAACAAACTAAGTGTATAGTGAAGGAAAAAAATAAGAATTATCTAAATAATATTTGATTATTTGTTCCTGTGACTCTCTGATTCCGTTATGGTGAAGCTTTTGTGAGGTTGAGAATCAACACTGGCACCACACAATCGCTCTGAAGAGAAGTTCAAAATATGCCAGAGTTTGCTAAGGACGGTCTCCGATGCAGGCAGCGTCAGTGTGCTGCGCGCTGTATACTGTATGTGACCTCTGAGCTCATCAGTGTTTCCAAACGGGGGGAGGGTCGCAAAATAATTGTGTTTACGTCTTCCTGGCCTTGCAAAACCGGCTTTCCCATCCCCATAACCTACTACATCTTGAGTCATTTTGGGAGATGGGTGTCGCCTGCTAGTAAATAAAACTCAGGGCTGTGATTTTTAATGAACAAATTGTATTCCGATTGGAATTTGAACGAGATCCGTTCTTCCTACATCTTCCTTGAGCTACTGAGCAAATGCGACTTACAGCAGAACTCGGTTACAAGGCAGGATAAACCTTGATCTGATAAAACGAGAAACAAAAACAACGCACGTTGCAGAATGGTTTTTCGTGTTTCTTGGTAAAGCTTTTCAAATAGGAACCGGGGGCGTGAGAGGCTTGCACAGGTGGGCTCCGGAAAGAAAGGCAAACGTACCATCTTGCCCAGTCAACGTGCGAAATGAAGCTTCTCGCTGGGGAAGCACTACGGACAGCACTAACAACAGCGGGTTTCATCAACTTGCAGTCGCGCTGCCTGCAGCTTGTAATCACCGGAAGCGTCATTTTCTGCTGCGTGCAGATCTGAATTTGACTTTATGCTTGGGGTGCCCTGGAAAGGTGGGTGATACGCGAGTCCTGCGCGGTACACACCACTTGGCAACATCCGACTGAAAAGTTACTCACCTTGGTACGGCTTCATAAGTGAGTGCTCCCGCTTCAAGTGCTCGCTGTTACCGTCTGTGATATCGGCATGGACCACGGCCACCGGGCACAGCCCCACCAGCAGGAAGACGCTGAAAAAACCCGCCAGAGTCACGATCTTTCCAGCCAAAACGGACCGAAACCACCGAGAAGCAACTCTCTCGCTCCCTCCCGTCGCCATCTTTCTCCTCAGTATGAAGCTACTTCCTGCTGCGCTGAAACGACCAGAAACAAGCGGCTTTGTTTCGATACTTTCCCCCCAACGTGTTAGTATCTAGTTTAAAACTTCATCTGAAATTATACGGTCAAACTATTAAACCAACAGACACAGCGAAAGTGGTCAATCGTTTAGACATCTCTATAATCCGCGCCGCGTTTATTTGCACAACTCACAAAACGTTTCCTAGTTAGACGAGCTTAACGCAAATATTTTTTTTTCAAACAGGTTTTCTAAGAACGTATGTCATGACTGAGGTCTAGTATAATAATTTTTGATATATCTGAACAATAAACGATGGATTTAACCGATAAATGTCATAATCAACTGTAAAGAAAACTTTGCAGATTGCTCGCAGGGAGTTTGTTGCAGTACGGAATAATTTGGCTGCCGGAAAGGGTTGCTGAAGCCAATCAGAAAAGAGCACATAAGTGCAAATATCAGTTTTCACAATCCAGGAGTTAAGAGTGCAGTTGAAAGCTTATAGCGGACGATAGCCAATAACTGAACGACACCTGGGACTTAACTCCCTGATCCTCCGGTGTAAATTGTTGGTCGTCCAGTCTTAATGTTTTATATGGTTTTATGTGTTTTGCTCATGGAGGGGGTGAATTACGAACTGTATTAATATTGTTGTTGATGATGTTGAAGCACCGTTCACGACACAAAACGCGAATTAATGCAAAAGAGACACGTCTACAAAACAAACTAAAAACTAAAAAAAAAAAGGTAAACAACTGTTATGATTCACTTTATGAAGAATCGATGCAGTGACGAAGTACGACTAAGAGGGCACTGCCAGTTTTTCCATTTTAAAAATAATCTGACAGCAGGCTCGGTTGAAAAAAAAAAAACCCGTTTCGGGTCAGTCTGATGTCAAGCATTTTCTGAAGACGTGCAACGATTTCCCATTGCAGCGAGTCGACTGTTTAATGAAGTGAGGTGAAGATCCTTCACACGCAGAAACGAGCGATGTAATATATTGAATTATAAATCATTGATTAGTAACTCAAGGTGATGGATGGGAGACTTAGAAACCAGCTAGATCACGACTGTATTCCGTAAACCCCTGCATCACCCTCTCTTTTCAAGTCCGCCTGGCATTTTCCATCACGCAGAAATGTCACCACCTGTGATTTTTGCTCTGACACCATTTTTGGCAATTCTGTTGATCACTGAACATCACAAGCGCCGCGAAGAACGTCACGAGTGTAAAATACACAAATGTCACTTCAGAAGTGCAGTTTTAACGTTCTGTGGTCAAGTCAAACAAGGATTTCAGTGGGGATGGCTGACAGTAAGGGGGTAGCCGTGATATCGGAATGCATCTGCAAACATGGAAAAGGAACCCAGAATATCGTGTTTTAACGTGCCCACACATTAATGGTACTGTAACGCATACGGCCGACATTACAGGTTGTGACGTCACCGCCCTTCCCTGTGAATCGCAGGGACCTCAGCCGCCGGGCTGATGGGAGATCTCCCTTTAGCTCAACTGGCTGGGTCCCTGTTGAGTGACCCAGTTCGAGTCCCACCGGTGGGGGGCGCATACCCACGTGAGCCTGAGATGACAGTACTGTAACCAATAAAGACAAACATGGGGCCCTGGATGGTTTTACATCATCACTTGCAGGGGCAGGAGGGGGAACTCCCCACAAGTGTTTCAGGAAATTTCAAGAACTGAACCCTGTCCATGATAGGGACAGGGG